>NC_135638.1:32842500-33458750 GCF_053574225.1 Canis aureus | reverse complement strand
ATTTTGAATTGCTTGTAATATCATTTTTGGCATATGTATCCTAGAGAGACAAATTATTTTGTAAAACATTTAATATATCTCCAACTTGTTATTGCTGTTGCCTTAGCACTGATTTAAGTGGTATCTAATTAAATAGTGAAATAGCATCTCTGATTATGAAATTAGATATTGTTATCTACGATCCTAAGAGTCTCCATAAATTTCAAGTCTGGAACCATAAGTGATGTCCAGCTTTACCTAAAATAAGGGGCCATAAAGAGAAGTGCATTTGGCCACTTCAGTTGTGATATGATATGTGTGATCTAATGAGATTGGACCAGTCTGGTGGCCTTCAACTATGATGAAATTTCTTATCTGAGGGTTTCATTACCCAAGCTGATTCTAGAAGAGACACCATGTGACTATATATGCTGCACGTACTATGAATCCCTGAAGTGACACTTGCACTGAACAAGATCATATTAGGGGTGTGGTAAACCAAACCACTACCAAGTGAACAACTAGTAAGGGTCCTTTCCTTCAGAATCTCGTAAACTTTGCACGAGAGTGGAGAACATCTCTTATTCATCCTGGTCTCCTACATGGCATTCAGCAGTGTCATGCATTTACTTTGCACTCAGTGAATGGTGGTCATACGGCTGCCTATCTTTGGGGCTGTGTTCACTATGCCCTGATTCATGACGACACAATAGCAGTGCACTAGCTCTGGTTATTTGGTTCTCCCTCCTGAATACATCACAGTGAACCTGGCACACAGTTACTGTAAGAACTGAGAGACCAGACCCCTCACCTTAACCTTGACATCTCCTGGCCATGTGAATTTGGGCTGAACTTCCTAGGCACAACAGGGAGAGCTGATTAAAAAGCTGTTCCTTTTCTCTAGAACATTCTTCCTAATCTCTTCAACTAGACCTCTCTTCCTATCCTTCAACTCTCAACTTCAAGGGCATCCCTAACCCCAGAGCCCTGAGGAGTCTCTGCATGGTCATAGGTCCTCATTTGGCAAGAAAGAAAGTAGCTCCAAGTGTAAGTGGACCCTTGAGAGTGGCATTTAGCCCCAAGAACACGAACATTTTATTTATTTATTTTAGTTTTTGAAAGAGAGAGTAAGAGCAGGGGGAGGGGAGTGTGAGAGAGAGAGAGATTCTTAAGCAGACTCCATGTTCAGCATTGAGCCAGACATGGGGCTCAATCCCATGACCTTGAGACCATTGCCTGAGCTGGAATCAAGAGTCTGGCACTTAATCGACTGAACCACTCAGGTACCCCAAGAAAACTGATGTTTTAAAAAGAAAGAAAACAAATCTCCTCATGTCATCACAATATCTTTCACAGCTCTGCTCTGTGCCAGGAAAAAAAAAAGATATATATGCAAATATAAATTAGCATATATGCATACAAAACACATTTGCATATATATTCAAATCCAGCTAAGTTAAATAGTTTACTTAGTACCTTTTCCACTAAGTTTTCAGTTCTGTGAGGGCAGGAACCATATTCATGGCTCTAACCCCAAAGCCCACCTTGGATGGACCTTTTTATTCCAGTTTGTTGAATGAATCCATGTCTTGTACCAGTTTGCTGAGGCTGTTGTAACAATGCACTACAAACTAGGGGAGTAACACAACAGAAAGCTGTGGCTACTCAGTTCTGGTGACTGGAAGTCCAAAGTTATGTAGCCGGCAGGGTTGATTCTTCTGAGGGCAATGAGGGAAGGATCTGTTTGAAGTCTCTTTCTTTGGCTTGTAGGAGGCTAGACACCTTATTCCTATCTACATCACTTTCTCCCCATGTTCATACCTATCTCCCAATTTCCCCTTTTTATGCAGACAGGAGTCTTACTGCTTTAGAACCCACCTAAGTGACCTCATTTTAACTTGATTACCTCTGTGAAGACCTTATCTCCAAAAATAGTCACAAGCTGAGGTAATGGGGGTTAGAACTTTCAACATATGAATTTGAGAGGGACATAATTCAGCCCATAACGATGCCTTATGAAATTAGTGTCAATTCCGTGCCACTGTTCCTGCCTAGTTGTGAGGAACGATCATTAAATCATACTCTGAAGATTAACTCATGCCTCCTGACTCTTGATAAAACCATGTTTGGAATGCTAAGCTTTGCTTGGCAAAAGAAAATCCTGGTATATGTATATCGGAAACCCTGAAATTTAGGGAATTCAGAAGACTATATATATATAGCTACAGCAAGGAAATACGTAACCATGTGAATGTGTATATAAACCAAAAGCTAAGCACTAACTCTTTTTCTAGACATATCCATTCCAACGGTGGGAAAATTAACAACCATGGATTATTGAGAGTGAACTATCTCAAAATACTTTTCCCGTTTTAACAAGGTATGATTTGTCAAGTGCTGGGAAAGCAAGCATATTGGACTCACATGAGATTAATGGTTGCCAGTGAGACAAGTCACAGTGAGACCAGGCATTTGTACATTGGTAGAAAGGGAAGGTAAGTATAAAAGGAGGTTGGAGAAAATTTCTCATTCTTTGCCTGGGACAGATTTGAGTGATTAATAATGCCTGAAACATGGAGGACATTATGCTAAGTGACGTAAGCCAGACACAGAAGGATTAGCACTACATGAAACTACTTACATGAGGAATCTAAAATAGTCAGACTCATGGAAGCATAGAGTGGAATGGCAGTTGCCAGCGCTGGGGGAGAGAGCAGTGGGGCAATGTTCGTCAAAGGGTACAAAGTTTGAGTCATACAAAATAAGTCCTACAGGGACACCTGGGTGGCTCAGCAGTTGAGTGTCTGATTTTGGCTCAAGTCATGATCCCAGGGCCTACTTCTCTCTCTGCCTATGTCTCTGTGTCTTTCATGAATAAGTAAAATATTTAAAAAAAAATAAGTCCTACAGAGCTACTGTACAGCACCCCACCTATAATTAACAATATTATATTGCATACTTTAAAATTTGCTAAGAGGGTACATCTTATATTAAGTGTTTTTATGACAAAAAAAGTAATACTAAAAATAGAGGAAAGTAGGAAACTTCTGGAGGTAATGGATATGTTAATGGAATACATTGTGGTGATGGTTTCGAGGATGTATATAATTTACAAACTCATCAAGTTGTATACACTAATTATGTAACAGCTTTTTGTATCTCCGTAAGGTTAAAAAAAGTAATGTCCAGGAAATGTGAATGTGAAACAACTATCAAGGACATGTTAATAAGGTACCTGCATGTGAGGTATCTTATGTTTGAGGGATTACATCTGGCTTCCTGTGGTTAATGACCACATTTGGGGGTTTGGAAACTTATGAACTGAGCATTCTTCTCTAATAGGATTGAGATTTTGGTATAACTACCATCTGTGGGCTGGTACAACCATCAAGTGTTGGATTTTAGGAACAAATGGAAAGAACAGTGTTATTTATTTATTTATTTATTTTTAAGATTTATTTATTTACTTGAGAGAGAGCTTGAGCAAGTGGGAAGAGGGACAGAGGGAGAGAAAGAGGGAGAAGTAGACTCCTGGCTAAGCATAGGGCCTGACATGGGGCTGGATCCTAAGACACCAAGATCATGACCTGAGTCAAAGGCAGATGTTTAACTTACTGAGCCACCCAGGGGCCCCAGGGTTGTTCATCTCTAAAGATATTATCCTCTGATTGAGGGATCCTTTCTGAAACCTCTAATCAATGGGATTGGAAATATTTCTGCCTTCCTACTTTCACCTGGAAGATTTCTGGCTCCACATGACTAAGAATTTGTTGTTGTGACTAATTCTTGCCAAGCAGTATGATTTACAGAGTTTTTTTTCTGGGTTTTGTGTTATAACAGAAATATGTTAAGGATTTGGCCATTTTCTCCCCAGTTTTGTTATGTGACCTAAATTCTGATGTCACTCTAGACCATGTCCTGCTCTTTGACACATGCCTCATGGTATGGCTATGACAGCTAAAGATATGACTAGTGCTACATAATTCAGACACATGGTCCTTGTTTGATCATCTGAAGCAGGGAATTATGCCTAAGTCCTAAGGACAGCCTTGTCGTTCAGAATTTAATTGCAACTGTGGGACAGACACATTTTAACATCATTTGTTGGGTAGAAAATTTGTGTCAAATTAGTTATTTGAAAACCACATAGAATTCAGGAACTCAGTCAATAATCTGAAAGCAGGGACGCCTGGGCAGCTCAGTGGTTGACCGTCTGTCTGCCTTTGGCACAGGGCGTGATCCCAGGGTCTTGGGGTCAAGTCCCGCATCAGAATCCTTGCAGATTCTTCTCTCTGCCTATGTCTCTGGCTCTCTCTCTGTGTCTCTCATGAATAGATAAATAAAATCTTTAAAAAATAATATTCTGAAATTATTTCTTGTGTATTATATAGTCAAGGCTGAATAAATTTGGTGCAAACTTCCACGCATAGCGTACGTTCTCCCCATGGCAGTCCTCTGGAGGATGTTCCAGAGGTATCTGTTCCAGAGATGACATGTGACAGCAGTCTTCACCAGCATTTGCAGCTAACTATCTATGTTTGAGGAAGTAAAAGGCAGCTCACTCATCATTTTGAACCTGGTCCCTGGCTAGGTGCTCACGCCCAGGGGATGATGTCTAGTCAGTGACAGTTTCACTCTTCAAAGGATAATTCAAATAAAATAAATATATGAGTAGAACATGCCAGTAATTTGCTAAAGAGATTGGGGAAATTTTTAATAACATTCAAATATGGAACCAAATGGATTGACTTTGCTAATGATAAACAACATTTGTCTTGCATTTCTATAGCTGTCAGAGAACCACTAAATGCACAGCATTTTTAAATCTTCACTGGATTCTGTGAAGCTTTGTCAGGCAGGTATTGTTATCTTAATTAGCAGATGAAGAAAAGATGTTTAAAAGAAAAAACACAAAGATTAAAGGAACCGCCCTTTCTCCCACATATAATTACTACAATAATTAGATCACTATGAACTTAATTAAACTAGGATCCAAAACATTCAAAAATACAAAAAAAGTTCTGTCCTTTTTGTAACTTTAAGGAGTTGAAACAATTATTTCTTAAAATAAATTCAAAGATTGCATTCCAAATTTGTCTATATAGTTGACCCTCTTATAGGGACATGAAATATAAACATTGCGTATTAAGGATGAGATGAGAATTAAATTTGAATTTTTGTGCTATGTTACATACAAAATAAACAAAGTGACAAAATGATAGAAGATGAAAGATGTTAAGATGATATTTCAAAATAAGCTTAAAAAGAAAAATGGAAAACTTCCGCTAAATATTTAAACACAGTACAATTAATTAAAAAGACTTGTGTAAGGGATCCCTGGGTGGCGCAGCGGTTTGGCGCCTGCCTTTGGCCCAGGGCGCGATCCTGGAGACCCGGGATCGAATCCCACATCGGGCTCCCTGCATGGAGCCTGCTTCTCCCTCTGCCTATGTCTCTGCCTCTCTCTCTCTCTCTGTGTGACTATCATGAATAAATAAATAAAATCTTTAAAAAAAAAAAAAAGACTTGTGTAAGTAGTATTTTTTTTAATTTATTTTTTATTGGTGTTCAAATTACTAACATACAAAATAACCCCCAGTGCCCGTCACCCATTCACTCCCACCCCCCGCCCTCCTCCCCTTCTACCACCCCTAGTTCGTTTCCCAGAGTTAGCAGTCTTTACGTTCTGTCTCCCTTTCTGATATTTCCCACACATTTCTTCTCCCTTCCCTTATATTCCCTTTCACTATTATTTATATTCCCCAAATGAATGAGAACATATAATGTTTGTCCTTCTCCGACTGACTTATTTCACTCAGCATAATACCCTCCAGTTCCATCCACGTTGAAGCAAATGGTGGGTATTTGTCATTTCTAATAGCTGAGTAATATTCCATTGTATACATAAACCACATCTTCTTTATCCATTCATCTTTCGATGGACACCGAGGCTCCTTCCACAGTTTGGCTATCGTGGCCATTGCTGCTAGAAACATCGGGGTGCAGGTGTCCCGGCGTTTCATTGCATCTGTATCTTTGGGGTAAATCCCCAGCAGTGCAATTGCTGGGTCGTAGGGCAGGTCTATTTTTAACTCTTTGAGGAACCTCCACACAGTTTTCCAGAGTGGCTGCACCAGTTCACATTCCCACCAACAGTGTATGAGGGTTCCCTTTTCTCCTCATCCTCTCCAACATTTGTTGTTTCCTGCCTTGTTAATTTTCCCCATTCTCACTGGTGTGAGGTGGTATCTCATTGTGGTTTTGATTTGTATTTCCCTGATGGCAAGTGATGCAGAGCATTTTCTCATGTGCATGTTGGCCATGTCTATGTCTTCCTCTGTGAGATTTCTGTTCATGTCTTTTGCCCATTTCATGATTGGATTGTTTGTTTCTTTGGTGTTGAGTTTAAGAAGTTCTTTATAGATCTTGGAAACTAGCCCTTTATCTGATATGTCATTTGCAAATATCTTCTCCCATTCTGTAGGTTGTCTTTGAGTTTTGTTGACTGTATCCTTTGCTGTGCAAAAGCTTCTTATCTTGATGAAGTCCCAATAGTTCATTTTTGCTTTTGTTTCTTTTGCCTTCGTGGATGTATCTTGCAAGAAGTTACTATGGCCGAGTTCAAAAAGGGTGTTGCCTGTGTTCTTCTCTAGGATTTTGATGGAATCTTGCCTCACATTTAGATCTTTCATCCATTTTGAGTTTATCTTTGTGTATGGTGAAAGAGAGTGGTCTAGTTTCATTCTTCTGCATGTGGATGTCCAATTTTCCCAGCACCATTTATTGAAGAGACTGTCTTTCTTCCAATGGATAGTCTTTCTTTCCTCCTTTATCGAATATTAGTTGCCCATAAAGTTCAGGGTCCACTTCTGGATTCTCTATTCTGTTCCACTGATCTATGTGTCTGTTTTTGTGCCAGTACCACACTGTCTTGATGACCACAGCTTTGTAGTACAACCTGAAATCTGGCATTGTGATGCCCCCAGATATGGTTTTCTTTTTTAAAATTCCCCTGGCTATTCGGGGTCTTTTCTGATTCCACACAAATCTTAAAATAATTTGTTCTAACTCTCTGAAGAAAGTCCATGGTATTTTGATAGGGATTGCATTAAACGTGTATATTGCCCTGGGTAACATTGACATTTTCACAATATTAATTCTGCCAATCCATGAGCATGGAATATTTTTCCATCTCTTTGTGTCTTCCTCAATTTCTTTCAGAAGTGTTCTATAGTTTTGAGGGTATAGATCCTTTACCTCGTTGGTGAGGTTTATTCCTAGGTATCTTATGCTTTTGGGTGCAATTGTAAATGGGATTGACTCCTTAATTTCTCTTTCTTCAGTCTCATTGTTAGTGTATAGAAATGCCACTGACTTCTGGGCATTGATTTTGTATCCTGCCACGCTACCGAATTGCTGTATGAGTTCTAGCAATCTTGGGATGGAGACTTTTGGGTTTTCTATGTAGAGTATCATGTCATCGGCGAAGAGGGAGAGTTTGACTTCTTCTTTGCCAATTTGAATGCCTTTAATGTCTTTTTGTTGTCTGATTGCTGAGGCTAGGACTTCCAGTACTATGTTGAACAGAAGTGGTGAGAGTGGACATCCCTGTCTTGTTTCTGATCTTAGGGGAAAGGCTCCCAGTGCTTCCCCATTGAGAATGATATTTGCTCTGGGCTTTTCATAGATGGCTTTTAAGATGTCGAGGAATGTTCCCTCTATCCCTACACTCTGAAGAGTTTTGATCAGGAATGGATGCTGTATTTTGTCAAATGCTTTCTCTGCATCCAATGAGAGGATCATATGGTTCTTGGTTTTTCTCTTGCTGATATGATCAATCACATTGATTGTTTTACGGGTGTTGAACCAGCCTTGTGTCCCAGGGATAAATCCTACTTGGTCATGGTGAATACTTTTCTTAATGTACTGTTGGATCCTATTGGCTAGTATCTTGTTGAGAATTTTTGCATCCATGTTCATCAGGGATATTGGTCTGTAATTCTCCTTTTTGGCGGGGTCTTTGTCTGGTTTTGGAATTAAGGTGATGCTGGCCTCATAGAACGAATTTGGAAGTACTCCATCTCTTTCTATCTTTCCAAACAGCTTTAGGAGAATAGGTATGGTTTCTTCTTTAAACGTTTGATAACATTCCCCTGGGAAGCCATCTGGCCCTGGACTCTTGTGTCTTGGGAGGTTTTTGATGACTGCTTCAATTTCCTCCCTGGTTATTGGCCTGTTAAGGTTTTCTATTTCTTCCTGTTCCAGTTTTGGTAGTTTGTGGCTTTCCAGGAATGCATCCATTTCTTCTAGATTGCCTAATTTATTGGCGTATAGCTGTTCATAATATGTTTTTAAAATCGTTTGTATTTCCTTGGTGTTGGTAGTGATCTCTCCTTTCTCATTCATGATTTTATTAATTTGAGTCTTCTCTCTCTTCTTTTTAATAAGGCTGGCTAATGGTTTATCTATCTTATTAATTCTTTCAAAGAACCAACTCCTGGTTCTGTTGATCTGTTCCACAGTTCTTCTGGTCTCGATTTCGTTGAGTTCTGCTCGAATCTTTATTAACTCCCTTCTTCTCTTGGGTGTAGGATCTATTTGCTGTTTTTTCTCTAGCTCCTTTATGTGTAAGGTTAGCTTTTGTATTGGAGTTCTTTCCAGTTTTTGAATGGATGCTTGTATTGCGATGTATTTCCCCCTTAGGACTGCTTTTGCTGCATCCCAAAGATTTTGAACGGTTGTATCTTCATTCTCATTAGTTTCCATGAATCTTTTTAATTCTTCCTTAATTTCCTGGTTGACCCTTTTATCTTTTAGCAGGATGGTCCTTAACCTCCACGTGTTTGAGGTCCTTCCAAACTTCTTGTTGTGATTTAGTTCTAATTTCAAGGCATTATGGTCCGAGAATATGCAGGGGACAATCCCAATCTTTTGGTATCGGTTCAGACCCGATTTGTGACCCAATATGTGGTCTATTCTGGAGAAAGTTCCATGTGCGCTTGAGAAGAATGTGTATTCAGTTGAGTTTGGATGTAAAGTTCTGTAGATATCTGTGAAATCCATCTGGTCCAGTGTATCATTTAAAGCTCTCGTTTCTTTGGAGATGTTGTGCTTAGAAGACCTATCGAGTATAGAAAGAGCTAGATTGAAGTCACCAAGTATAAGTGTATTATTATCTAAGTATTTCTTCACTTTGGTTAATAATTGATTGATATATTTGTCAGCTCCCACATTCGGGGCATATATATTGAGGATTGTTAAGTCCTCTTGCTGGATAGATCCTTTAAGTATGATATAGTGTCCCTCTTCATCTCTCACTACAGTCTTTGGGGTAAATTTTAGTTTATCTGTTATAAGGATGGCTACCCCTGCTTTCTTTTGAGGACCATTCGAATGGTAAATGGTTCTCCAACCTTTTATTTTCAGGCTGTAGGTGTCCTTCTGTCTAAAATGAGTCTCTTGTAGACAGCAAATAGATGGGTCCTGCTTTTTTATCCAGTCTGAAACCCTGCGCCTTTTGATGGGGTCATTAAGCCCGTTCACATTCAGAGTTACTATTGAGAGATACGAGTTTAGTGTCATCATGTTATCTATTCAGTCCTTGTTTTTGTGGACTGTTCCACTGAACTTCTTCTTAAAGGGGAATTTTAAGAGTCCCCCTTAAAATTTCTTGCAGAGCTGGTTTGGAGGTCATATATTCTTTTAGTTGCTGCCTGTCTTGGAAGCTCTTTATCTCTCCTTCCATTTTGAATGAGAGCCTTGCTGGATAAAGTATTCTTGGTTGCATGTTCTTCTCATTTAGGACCCTGAATATATCCTGCCAGCCCTTTCTGGCCTGCCAGGTCTCTGTGGAGAGGTCTGCTGTTACCCTAATACTCCTCCCCATTACAGTCAGGGATTTCTTGTCTCTTGCTGCTTTAAGGATCTTCTCTTTATCTTTGGAATTTGCAAACTTCACTATTAAATGTCGAGGTGTTGAACGGTTTTTATTGATTTTAGGGGGGATCTCTCTATTTCCTGGATCTGAATGCCTGTTTCCCTTCCCAGATTAGGAAAGTTTTCAGCTAGAATTTGTTCAAATACATATTCTGGCCCTCTGTCCCTTTCGGCGCCCTCGGGAACCCCAATTAAACGTAGGTTTTTCTTTCTCAAGCTGTCGTTTATTTCCCTTAATCTATCTTCATGGTCTTTTAATTGTTTGTCTCTTTTTTCCTCAGTTTCCTTCTTTGCTATCAACTTGTCTTCTATGTCACTCACTCGTTCTTCCACCTCGTTAACCCTCGTCGTTAGGACTTCTAGTTTGGATTGCATCTCATTCAATTGATTTTTAATTTCTGCCTGATTAGCTCTAAATTCTGCAGTCATGAAGTCTCTTGAGTCCTTTATACTTTTTTCTAGAGCCACCAGTAGCTGTATAATAGTGCTTCTGAATTGGCTTTCTGACATTGAATTGTAATCCAGATTTTGTAACTCTGTGGGAGAGAGGACTGTTTCTGATTCTTTCTTTTGAGGTGAGGTTTTCCTTCTAGTCATTTTGCTCAGTGCAGAGTGGTCAAAAGCAAGTTGTACTGGGAAAAGGAGAAAAAGAGAGGAGAGAAAGAAGGAAAGAAAAGAGAAAGAAAAAAAAGGGAAGAAAAAAAAGAAGAAAAAGAGAAAGAAAAAGAAAGGAGAAAAAAAGGGGGTGGGGGAAGGAAACAAATCAAAAAGCAAAAAAAAAAAAAAAAAGAACCACGGGGGAGTATCTTCTGATTCTGTGTACTTTAAGTCCCTTGGCTTCTCCTGGAAGTTGTCCGTCTAGCTGGTCTTCTGAGGGAGGGGCCTGTTGTGCTGATTTTCAGGTGTTAGCACTTGGGGGAGCTGCTCTGCCCCTGCCTGGTGCAGGGCTCAGTAGGGGTTGTTTACCCCGTGAGGCCGCAGGAGGAACAGCCCCAGTGGCGGGGCCAGGTCTGGAAACTGGATTCAGCTCCGGCAGGAACTCCGTCTGCAGGGCCTGGAGGCTCCGGGGCGGGGCCGCTGATCTGCTCAGCTCGGGCAGGAGCGTCCTTGCTGTCCTGGGCCCTCCCGGCCTCTGCCTGTCCCGGGGGAGGCGGGATCCTGGGCTGTGTCCCGGCGCCCTGTGCTCCGGGGCCTGCGCTGCTGGATTTGCGCTCCCGGGCCGCGCAACCCCCTCCGCGGAGCCGCCGCCTGAGCGCCCCTCCGAGCTGCTCCTGGAACCGCGCAGCCCCCTCCGCACGGAGCCTCTTCCTCTGCCCGAGTCCCTCCGAGCTGCTCCGGGTCCCGCCGTGCGCGCTGCAGCCCTTAGGGAGCTCGGCGCACTCTCCCGGGGCGCAGGTGTCTGTTAGTGTCCCGGGGAGCCCGAGGGCATCCCCGCCCTCCTGGGTCCTGCTCCACCTCCCTGGAGCCCCTTTCCCCCGGGAAGGTCGGTGCAGCTCCTGCTCCTCCGGGACGGGGCTCTCCTGTCCTGGGGACCCTCGCCCCGGCCTCAGCCCGGCTCCTCGCGGGGCCCCTCCCCCTTGGAGGCCTTTGTTTCTTTATTTCTTTTTCCCCGTCTTCCTACCTTGATAGATGCGCGAACTCTTCTCACTGTTGCATTCCAGCTGGTCTCTCTTTAAATCTCTGGCCGAATTGATAGATTTTCAGGATAATTTGAAGGTTTTCTAGGTAATTTGGTGGAGACAGGTGATTTGGGGACCCTACTCTTCCGCCATCTTGCTCCTCCCCCCAGTAGTATTTTTTATAAAAATGATTTATTCAAAATCCTTTTCCTGGGCAGCCCCGGTGGCTCAGTGGTTTAGCGCCGCCTTAGGCCAGGGTTGTGATCCTAGAGACCTGGGATCAAGTCCCATGTCAGGCTCCCTGTGTGGAGCCTGCTTCTCCCTCTACCTGTGTCTCTGCCTCTGCCTCTCTCTCTCTCTCTCTCTCTTTCTCTCTGTCTCTATGAATAAATAAATAAAATCTTTGAAAAAATAAATAAAATCCTTTTCCTTGTTTGCATTTTTTATCACTATCAAAATCCTAAAATTGTCCTTAGCCATTAATGAGATATATACACTTAGACACTTGGATAGATTGATAGATACAAAAAACTATCACCTGTATTTAAGATTAACATTTACCAATCTTGAAACATCACTGTGTTGTATAGTCTACCCTTGCTATAATTAACTATAAATATATTTTTAAAATATTTTTCTTACTTTAAGGGCCTGCTTATCCAGCAAAATTAAGAGAACTCTTCCTTCTCAAGGTGTCATCCACACTGATGGGGCTGTAGCTACATCCCTCTCACATTTGCCCCTTACACATCAGAGGTGCTACCTTCACAGGTCTCTTGGAGCCCGTTCTGCACACCACCAGGTAGCACTCTGCTCATTCCTCACCTGCCACCACCAGGGATGCTCCTGCAGTCCCCCCAACTGCTATCAGCCTTTGCTCTGACCACCATTTATAAGATGGAAGGTTTCTCCTCTGTCCTCTTGCACTCTTCATTCCCCTTACCTGCTTTATTTATCATCGTACTTCTAATATACATCTTGCATACCATATACTCATTATTTTAAAAATCTGCCTCTAACCCACAGGAAGTTGGCATTTCATACAGCAAGCTCTTTCCTTGACGTGTCCCCAACATCTAAAACAGCGGTTGGCATGCGATAGTAGTCAAAAAATATTTGAGTCAACACCATTTTATTTATTCCTATTATTTTAATCACTTAGAATGTGTGTTTTACACTAATAGAGATATCTTAGACTACAGTCTTTAAAAATATATATATATTACTTTGTATATAAATGGAAATATGTATATAAGCAGAATAAATTGTTTTTTCCCCCTCAGAGTCTGACTCTTTTGACTTTCAATTCAGAGTCTCTGATAACTTTTTTCTACTTGATATCATATTCTGGGCCACATCAAAACCATTGGTGATCCAGCAATTCTCTAAAGAATCCATAGAAAGAACTTTTAACACCCTCAGTATGGCTGCAATTGCATTATTGAGCCAGCCTGCATGGGGCTTCTGCTTTGGGAATGTTAATAAACATCTGTCTCACCCATCCCCACCTGTCATTTGGGTTTGAAGTGGTTAACTAGTATGCCCTCTATTGTCTCAGAGATTTCCCCTCATCTTCCTTTAGAACTCCTTCTACTTTGGACATTCTCAAACATATATATATATATAAAAGCAAAGCTGTAATATATTATTTTTCAAAAAGGGAACTTCTTAAAATAATATATTTCTTTTACTGCTGACAGTTTGAACTGTCATTCAGACAATATATATATTCAGGCTTTATACCATGAACAGTATATTAAGGATTACACATTAAACTAGAAAACAATTGTTTCTGTTCTTGAGAAATGCATCTTTTAGCTAGGAAGACCAATACTACACATATGTGCACACGTACGCACACAAAGACAAGCTGAGCATTTCAAGTAAAATATAATTAATGTTCAATATTTCAAGTGCATAAGATTCAGGGGCAAGTAAAGTCTCTCTGAACCAGGGTTAATTTGAAATCATTTTTTTGGTAACGATTTGAAAGTCAGCTTTCTGGGTTTCAGGCAGAAGTAGCTTTTCCACAATAATAACTTGATGAAGACCCTGCTCTTCCACTTGGCTTTATGAAAGTGCCTCCCGCTGCCCCCAGGGAGACTGAGTCTTTTCTAGGTCATCCTGGCAGAGGAGACTCTGCCTTCTGTTGGGGTCTTTGCTCAACATAGGGTTCGGGCTATGGGGGAAGGTAAATCAGTTTGCCTGAGTTCTGGTTTAGTTTGGCCTTTTGCTTTTCCAGAAGCAGATTCTCAACTGCCTCAAGTGCAGTAAATAAGAAATGTCGGGTAAGTTTAATTACTACCCTATTTTGCTATTTTAAATAAATGTGTTCCTGTACCATAGAAGACAATATAATCTGAACCGTTATTCAGATGTTGATGTTATGTTGTGTATTTTAAAAGACACAGGTTAGAAATACTTCATATCTTTGTACATATCCAATATCCAGATTGTAAAGGTGAAAGTTGGGTAGCAAACCTCAGGAATTAGTAGTGGCAGATTTTGTGGCCTGAATTGTTCTGTTCATTAGTTTGACTTTTTGACTTTCACTAGTGACTTGACCACATGGCACTAAATGAAAAGAGGATTTGGAAGCCATTAGTGAATTTGGTTCTTTTTTTTTTTTTTTAAAGATTTATTTATTTATTCATGAGGGACACACACAGAAAGAGAGAGAGAGAAAGAGAGGCAGAGACACAGGCAGAGGGAGAAGCAGGCTCAATGCAGGGAGCCTGACATGGAACTTGATCCCGGGTCTCCAGGATCAGGCCCTGGGCTGAAGGCGGCGCCAAACCACTGAGCCACCCGGGCTGCCCATGAATTTGGTTCTTGATCACACCAATGTATGAACCAGAACCTGTTAATCTTTGAGTCTTGTTTTTTTATTACATATTTTTGAGCAATTTCTATGTACCCAGTACTGTGTTAGCTTGGCACAAATACAGTATGTATTTCCAATTGTTGGAATTTTAAGTAGGTACTACCAACCTTCTTATTACTGCCTTAGGATATCTATTAAAATTCCTCAAACTACATTAAAATCACAGGATCCTCTTGACATTCTGCTCACCTCCAGTCCCCTGGCCCAGGCCCCAGGATAAATAAATGACTCCCTAGGGTCATTGAGCCTAAGGATCTGGGGAGGTTTTACCTACTGAATGTTCTGGATCGAAATAAATTCTCTTAGTAGCGTGAAGAAAGCAAGGGCCAGAAGAGGCATTTGGCATGTTAAGTGGATCATGGACCTTGTGTTTGGGCCTCAGGAGCTGCCACCAACCCACGGCCTGGAGCTTCAGGGCTGTAGAAAGATAGAAGCCCCTGAAAGTGTTAAAGTAGCAGCCTGCAAAGGGAAATGGGATTTGAGGCAGAAAGAAAGCTGAATGTTCTTTTATTCCTGTTTCACAGACATTAACTGGCAGCATATGTATGGTAATATGAACCCTAAACAAGTAAATATGTAAAGGTCCTATTCTTCTTTGCATATTCATCCTGATATGCACCAAAGAGAGTTGTCTATCACAGTCAGCCATGCTAGAACAGCAAGGTGGGAAAGCAAATAAACTCAGTGAGGTAACGCTGCCATGGGTATTTGTTGGGTTTACTTTTTATTGTAACTCCATATAGTTAACTCCAAAATTCTGACAAATGTTAGAGAAACCAGCAAAATCAAAATGTAAGATTAAGGGTTACATCTGCCACATGATTCAGACTTTTCAAATGGCTTTATATGCCAAGGTAATGGTGTCAGAAATACTTTGATTGCTTTTCTCTGGAGGGGTTGTGGGGCAGGAGAGAATGGCAGTGGTCACTGTTTGATGAGTGGAGAGGCAGTGGAAGTGGGGGAGAATGGTTTGATTTCAGCCCTCTGGATAACGGGTTCAATTCTCTGCCTAAATTTGTATAAATTGTTTTGAACACATGTGACTTATCTTGTGAAGTTTTATACCATTTTATTTTTTTAAATGATTTTATTTATTTATTCATGAGAGACACAGAGAGAGAGAGATGCAGAGACACAGGCAGAGGGAGAAGCAGGCTTCATGCAGGGAACCCGATGTGGGACTTGGTCCTGGGACTCCAGGATTAGGCCCTGGGCTGAAGGTGGCACTAAATCGCTGAGCCACCCGGGCTGCCCTATACCATTTTCATTGGCAATAGATGTAAGCATGTTGGCAAAATTTTCCCCAAGTTCATTTTCCCAATCTTTCAAAATCAATCAACTGGTCACAGTGCATTCAAATGTGGACACTCTTTGTGGATTCCTGTAAATATTTGTCACTGTAGTCACCCAGGAGTAGATGGATAATGGTAATTTACTGGGGCCAGAGCCCACAGTGGCAGCACTAATGTTGATAGAGTTTGTCCACCGTGCTTCCTTGTCCTGTTTTCTTTAAGTCTTTGTCTTTATCCTCCCTTTCTCTCGCTCCATTCCCAGGAGTCAGAGCCCTTCTGGCACCATCTTATGAGTGCTACAGTTTAGGACAAGTGACTGAAGATTCCCTGCTTTGAAGAATTACGTACTCCGGCACTTGAGTGTGACAGAGATCAGCTGCCGTCCTACACTATGCCACTTTGGCATGGAGATTGTTTCTAACTGAAGATAATGGAGAAACAGCAGACTACAGAAGAGACTCTTCACCCTCCCACTTTCTGCTTATAAGCAGTGCATAAATTCCCCTTTGTGGACACATCCCAACCCCTCTCCCTTACCAAGAAGATCAGAATGACTTTTTTTTTTTTTTAAAGATTTTATTTGTTTGTTTGAGAGACAGAGGGCACACAAGTGCACGAGCAGGGTGAGGGGCAGAGAGAGAAACAGACTCCTCCCTGAGCAGGGAGCCCCATACAGGGCTGGATCCCAGGACCCTGGGATCATGACTTAAGCTGGAGCCACCCAGATGCCCTCAGAATGACTCTTAATCACTGGGGATGACTCCTACCTGCCCAAAGAGACATTAAGAGGAATCTGCATGACAAATTTTACTAACATAAGCCTTATCTTCCATTAGTTTTTCCACATATTTGCCTTCCTGTAGTTTAGTGCCCCTTAAAGCTTAAACCCCTTTGCCTTGTCACTTCTCCAGAAATTTACTGCCCTTTGTTCAGTGGTATATAAATCTCCAGGTCTGACTACCTCTTTGGGGTTTTCATTTTATTTCTGTGAGGCACCCCCCACATGCATCTGAAGTAAACTTCTGTGAATCTGTCTTTCATCAGTTAAGTCAGGGCTCTAGCCACTAAAGCCAATTTACAGTAGAGGAAAAATGTTTTGTTGCTTCTTTTTTTTCTCCTTGTCAAGTGACTCAAGAAAACCATAGAGATCTATGAAGTGGCTTAAAATATCTAGAGATTCAATACATAAAGTAGCTCACAACCAACCTACTGTCTCAGGCAAAGGTTTAGGTACTCAGAAGTAGAGCATGCAGAGCACATAGAGTGCCTTCCCAGCACTGCCTGCCACTCGCTGGCTGAGCCTAATGACTCAGCCTTTCCAAGCTTACTTAATTATCTGCAAAATGGCATTACTAATTATTTTAACCAAGCAGACTCACAGGGTTGTATTTGAAAAAAAAAAAAAGTGGAAAATGCTGAACACAACTGTAAAACACTTTAGGAATATAATATTAAAGGCTTAAGTTCTAGTTCTATCTCCAGATAAAACAGTTCTTACAAATCCTTCTAGGGGGCTCCTGAGTGGTTCAGCGGTGAAGTGTCTGCCTTCGGTTCAGGTCATGATCTCAGGATTCTGGGACTGAGTTCCGGGGAGGGCTCCCTGCTCAGCAAGGAGTCTGCTTCTCCCCCCGCCCCCCGCCTCTTCTCTCCACTCATGCTCTCTCTCTCAAATAAATAAATCTTTCAAAAAATTTTTTTCCTCTGAAACTACCATAAGAAGTCAGTTATATTATCTCTGGACCCACATTTATTTGCTTGCTTCCAAGCCACAAGAAAGCAAGTTACAAACTTTATTAAAAGGGATTATAATCAGAAGATAAGGTTTTGGTAAAGATGTAATTTTAAAAACTTTGTTTTATGAGTAGGAAGACTGTCAGTTCTATCTCCCATGATCGTGTTTTGGACCAAGGAGCCAACTACAGGTCTCAGTAAAGAACAATTTTTGGTGATCACACTGACCAATTTATCCTTCCCATGCATTTTCTGGTAGTGTAGTAACAAGAGAACATTTCAATTTGGATAGAATTCTGTGCCTTGTAGTGGAAAGGGGGAGGTCATTCACATTACCTAGGGGATAAAAAAAGACTTATGTCTTATTCCAAGAAAAATAAGGATGCTGGTTCAGAAGGATGCTGTAGAAGTTTTCTTTTCTTTTTTTTTTTTTTTGTATGTATTTTTTACTGGAGTTCGATATGCCAACATATAGCATAAGACCCAGTGCTCATGCTCAGTTCCCCCCTCAGTGCCCATCACCCCATCACCCCAACCCCCCACCCACCTCCCTTTCTACCACCCTTTGTTTGTTTCCCAGAGTTAGGTGTCTCTCATGTTCTGTCACCCTTACGGATATTTCCCAGTTTCTCTCCTTTCCTCTTTGTTCCCTTTCAGTATTTTTTATATCCCCCAAATGAATGAGACCATATAATGTTTGTCCTTCTCCGATTGACTTATTTCACTCAGCATAATACCCTCCAGTTCCATCCACGTTGAAGCAAATGGTGGGGATTTGTCGTTTCTAATAGCTGAGTAATATTCCATTGTATACATAAACCACATTTTCTTTATCCATTCATCTTTCGATGGACACCGAGGCTCCTTCCACAGTTTGGCTATCGTGGCCATTGCTGCTAAAACATCGGGGTGCAGGTGTCCAGGCCTTTCACTGCATCTGTATCTTTGGGATAAATTCCCAGCAGTGCAATTGCTGGGTTATAGGGCAGGTCTATTTTTAACTCTTTGAGGAACCTCCACACAGTTTTCCAGAGTGGCTGCACCAGTTCACATTCCCACCAACAGTGCAAGAAGGTTCCATTTTCTCTGCATCCTCTTCAACATTTGTGGTTTCCTGCCTTGTTAATGTTCCCCATTCTCATTGGTGTGAGGTGGTATCTCATTGTGGTTTTGATTTGTATTTCCCTGATGGCAAGTGATGCAGAGCATTTTCTCATGTGCATGTTGGCCATGTCTGTGTCTTCCTCTGTGAGATTTCTGTTCATGACTTGCCCATTTCATGATTGAGTTATTTGTTTCTTTGCTGTTGAGTTTAATAGGTTCTTTATAGATCTTGGATACTAGCCCCTTTATCTGATATGTCATTTGCAAATACCTTCTCCCATTTTGTAGGTTGTCTTTTAGTTTTGTTGACTGTTTCTTTTGCTGTGCAGAAGCTTTTTATCTTGATGAAGTCCCAATAATTCAATTTTGCTTTTGTTTCCTTTGCCTTCAAGATGTATCTTGCAAGAAGTTACTGTGGCCAAGTTCAAAAAGGGTGTTGCCTGTGTTCTCCTCTAGGATTTTGATGGATTCTTATCTCACATTTAGATCTTTCATCCATTTTGAATTTATCTTTGTGTCTGGTGCAAGAGAGTGGTCTAGTTTCGTTCCTCTGCCATGTGGATGTCCAATTTTCCCAGCACCATTTATTGAAGAGACTGTACTTTTTCCAGTGGATAGTATTTCCTCCTTTGTCAAATATTAGTTGGCCATGGAGTTGAGGGCCCATTTCTGGATTCTGTATTCTGTTCCATTGATCTATGTGCCTGTTTTTGTGCCAGTACCACCCCGTCTTCATGATCGCAGCTTTGTAGTACAACCTGAAATCTGGCATTGTGATGCCCCCGGATCTGGTTTTCTTTTTTAATATTCCCCTGGCTATTCGGGGCCTTTTCTGATTCCACACAAATCTTAAGATGATTTGTTCCAACTCTCTAAAGAAAGTCCATGGTATTTTGATAGGGATTGCATTAAATGTGTAAATTGCCCTGGGTAGCATAGACATTTTCACAATATTAATTCTGCCAATCCATGAGCATGGAATATTTTTCCATCTCTTTGTGTCTTCCTCATTTTCTTTCAGAAGTGTTCTGTAGTTTTCAGGGTATAGATCCTTTACCTCTTGGTTACATTTATTCCTAGGTATCTTATGCTTTTGGGTGCAATTGTAAGTGGGATTGACTCCTTAATTTCTCTTTTCAGTCTCATTGTTAGTTTATAGAAATGCCACTGATTTCTGGGCATTGATTTTGTAT
Organism: Canis aureus; assembly: GCF_053574225.1. NCBI lineage: Eukaryota > Metazoa > Chordata > Mammalia > Carnivora > Canidae > Canis > Canis aureus. The sequence goes on along the minus strand of NC_135638.1, from coordinate 33,439,012 downwards.
CCTGGCACATTGCCGAATTGCTGTATGATTTCTAGCAATCTTGGGGTGGAGGTTTTGGGGTTTTCTATGTAGAGTATCATGTCATCGGTGAAGAGGGAGAGTTTGACTTCTTCTTTGCCAATTTGAATGCCTTTTATTTCTTTTTGTTGCCTGAGCTGAGGCTAGGACTTCCAGTACTATGTTGAATAGCAGTGGTGAGAGTGGACATCCCTGTCGTGTTCCTGATCTTAGGGGAAAGGCTCCCAGTGCTTCCCCATTGAGAATGATATTTTCTCTGGGCTTTTCGTAGATGGCTTTCAAGATGTTGAGGAATGTTCCCTCTATCCCTACACTCTGAAGAGTTTTCATCAGGAATGGATGCTGTATTTTGTCAAATGCTTTCTCTGCATCTATGGAGAGGATCATATGGTTCTTGCTTTTTTTCTTGCTGATATGATCAATCACATTGACTTTTTTACGAGTGTTGAACCAGCCCTGCATCCCAGGGATAAATCCTACTTGGTCATGGTGAAGAATCTTCTTAATGTATTGGTGGATCCTATTGGCTAGTATCTTGTTGAGAATTTTTGCATCTGTGTTCATCAGGGATATTGGTCTATAATTCTCCTTTTTGGTGGGGTCTTTGTCTGGTTTTGGAAGGAAGGTGATGCTGGCCTCATTGAACGAGTTTGGAAGTATTCTATCTCTTTCTATTTTTCTGAACAGCCTTAGTAGAATAGGTATCTTTTCTTCTTTAAACGTTTCCTAGAATTCCCCTGGGAGGCCATCGGGCCCAGGACTTTTGTGTCTTGGGAGGTTTTTGATGACTGCTTCAATTTCCTCCCTGGTTATTGGCCTGTTCAGGTTTTCTATTTCTTCCTCTTCCAGTTTTGGTAGTTTGTGGTTTTCCAGAAATGCATCCATTTATTCTAGATTGCCTAATTTATTGGCATACAGCTGCTTATAATATGTTTTTAAAATCATTTGAATTTCCTTGGTATTGGTCATGATCTCTCCTGTTTCATTCATGATTTTATTAATGAAATAATTTTATTTAAAGAGTCTTTTCTCTTTTCTTTTTAATAAGGCTGGCTAATGGTTTACCTTATTAATTCTTTCAGAGAACCAACTCCTGGATTTGTTGATCTGTTCCGCACTTCTTCTGGTCTCTATTTCATTGAGTTCTGCTTGAATCTTTATTAACTCTTCTTCTTCTGCTGGGTGCAGGTTTTATTTGCTGTTCTTTCTCAAGTTCTTTTAGGTGCAAGGTTAGCTTGTGTATTTGATTTTTTTTCCAATTTTTTGAGGGATGCTTGTATTGCAATGTATTTCCCTCTCAGGACTGCTTTTGTTGTATCCCAAAGATTTTGAATGGTTGTATCTTCATTCTCATTAGTTTCCATGGATCTTTTTAATTCTTTTCTAACTTCCTGGTTGATCCTTTCATCTTTTAGCAGGATGGTCTTTACCCTCCGCATATTTGAATTTCTTCCAAATTTCTTCTTGTGATTTAGTTCTAGTTTCAAAACATTATGGTCTGAAAATATGCAGGGGACAATCTCAATCTTCGTATCGGTTAAGACCTGATTTGTGACCCAGTAGGTGGTCTATTCTGGAGAAAGTTCCATGTGCACTTGAGAAGAATGTGTATTCAGTTGTGTTTGGATGTAAAGTTCTGTAAATATCTGTGAAATCCATCTGGTCCAGTGTATCATTTAAAGCTCTTGTTTCTTTGGAGATGTTGTGCTTAGAAGATCTGTCATTTGCAGAAAGTGCTGTGTTGAAGTCTCCCAATATTAGTGTATTATTATCTAACTATGTCTTAACTTTGGTTATTAATTGATTGATCTACTTGGCAGCTCCCACATTCGGCACATAAATATTCCTGATTGTTAGGTCCTCTTGTTGGCTAGATCCTTTAAGTATGATATAGTGTTCCTTTTCATCTCCTACTACAGTCTTTGGGATAAACTTTAATTTATCTAATATGAGGATGGCTACCCCTGCTTTTTTGAAGACCATTTGAATGGTAAATGGTTCTCCAACCTTTTATTTTCAGGCTGTAGGTGTCCTTCTGTCTAAAATGAGTCTCTTGTAGACAGCAAATAGATGGGTCTTGCTTCTTAATCCAGTCTGAAACCCTCCGTCTTTTGATGGGATCGTTAAGCTCATTCACGTTCAGAGTTACTATCAAAAGATATGGATTTAATGTCATCATAATACCTATTCAGTCCCTGTTTTGTGGATTATTTCTTTGGGCATCCTCTTTCTTTTACAGAGTCCCCCTTAATATTTCTCGTAGAGCTTGTTTGGTGGTCACATATTCTTTCAGTTTCTGCCTGTCTTGGAAGCTCTTTATCTCTCCTTCTATTCTGAATGAGAGCCTTACTGGATAAAGTATTCTTGGCTGCATGTTCTTCTCATTTAGGACCCTGAATATATCCTGCCAGCCCTTTCTGGCCTGCCAGGTCTCTGTGGAGAGGTCTGCTGTTAATCTAATATTTCTCCCTATATAAGTTAGGGATCTCTTGTCTCTTGCTGCTTTAAGGATTTTCTCTTTATGTTTGGAATTTGCAGGTTTCACTATTAGATGTCAAGGTGTTAACCGGTTTTATTGATTTTAGGGTTGGGGGGATTTCTCTATCTCCTGGATCTGAATGTCTGTTTCCCTCCCCAAGTTAGGGAAGTCCTCAGCTATGATTTGTTCAAATACACTTTCTGGTCCTCTGTCCCTTTTGGCGCCCTCTGGAACCTCAATTCAATGTAGGTTTTTCCTTCTGAGGCTGTCATTTATTTCCCTTAACCTTTACCCTTGGTCTTTTCATTGTTTTTCTCTTTTTTCCTCAGCTTCCTTCCTTGCCATCAACTTGTCTTCTATGTCATTCATCTTTCTTCTACCTCATTAACCCTTGTCATTAGGACCTCCAGTTTGGATTGCATCTCATTTAATTGATTTTTAATTTCTGCCTGATTAGATCTAAATTCTGCAGTCGTAAAGTCTCTTGAATCATTTATGCTTCTTTTCAGAGCCACCAGTAGCTTTATAATTGTCCTTCTGAATTGGCTTTCTGACATTGGATTATAATCCAAATTCTGTAACTCTGCGGCAGAGAGTACTGTTTATGATTTTTTTTTTTTTTTTTTTTTGTGGTCAGTTCTTTCTAGTCATTTTGCTCAGTGCAGAGTGGCTAAAAATGATTTGTATTGGAAAAAGGAAGAAAGAGAAAAAAAAAAGAAAAAACAAAAACAACCATTAGGTATCCTCTGATTCTATATACTGTAAATCCGTCCACTTCCCCTGGAGCTTTCCAGCACCGCTTGGCCAAGAACTTGCTCTTCCCCTTTCCTTCTAGCTGGTCTTCTGGGGGAGGGGCCTGCTGTGTTGATTTTCAGGTGTGTGCACTTGGGGGAGCTGTCCTGCCCCCTGACAGGTGCTCGGCTCAGTGGGAGCTGTTTACCCTGGGAGGCCCCTATTCTCTGGCGGCCCCCCCTCCCAGGCACAAGGTGACACCAGGAGGAAGGACACCACTGGCAGCAGCCAGCTCTCTCGCCCTAGAGTCAGCTCCCACAGTAACCACCGCAGCCTCCCAGTCCACACTGGCCTAGGTGTTCCCAGGGATGGGGGGCGCTGATCTGCACAGCTTGGGCTTGCCCAGCAGTAAGAGCGTCTTTGTTGTCCTGTGCCCTCCCCACCTCTGCCTGTCCCGGGGGGAGCTCAGAATCACTGGCTATGTCCCCCGGCACCCTGGGATCCGGGGCCTGCACCGCTGGAATCGGGCTCCCGGGGCTGCAGCTCCGAAAGCAGCAGGGCGCAGCCCCCTCCACCTGGAGCCGCCGCCTGAGCTGCTCCCGGGGCCCCGCCGGGGCGCTCCAGCCCTTTACCGAGCTCGGCCCACGGTCTGTGGCACAGTCTCCCCTGGGCTGCACTTCCTCTGTTAGTGACCCCGGGAACCTGGAGGCTCCACACCCCCTCCTGTGGTTCTGCCCAATTTCCCTGCTAAGGGCCATTCCATCTGGGAAGAATCCGGTGCGGATTTTTAAAATTCCTGCTTCTCCGGGGCTGGGATCTCCTGTCCTGGAGGCTCTTGCCACCTGGCTTTAGCCTGGGTCCTGGGGCGGGGTGGGTGTCCCTCCCCGACTGGATTTTTTTTTTTTTTTTGTCTTCCTACCTTGTTAGAAGTACAAACTCTTCTTTCTGTAGCGTTCCAGCTGTTTTCTCTTTAAATCTCAGGTCAAATTCGTAGGTTTTCAGTATGATTTGAAAGCTATCTAGGTAAATTAGTGGGGCCAGGTGACTTGAGACCTTACTCCTCTGCCATCTTGCCCCGCCCCAAGTTTTCTGTCTTTAAGGGATGGAGTAGTATCCTAAGAGTCACAGTGAGTGGGGAGAGGTTGGCTGATGAGTTAAAGACATCCAATTAAAGTGACCTAAAATTTAACATCATCTGATGTTTAAGAAGAAATAAGTACACTTACTAAAAAGCCAGAGTCTTCTCAGTAATCAATCCCTTAGAGAAAATGATATGCTTAGAGAGATATGTGGGCCAATGCACATAGAAATCTTATGGCACCTATACTGACACCTTAAGAATGACCTATAAGAGGCAAGTCCCTGTGTCCTCCTGCATGAGTAAATGTGTACTTTAAAGATTGATTCAATAATATAAGTAAGTAAACAAATACACAGTCCAATTACCTTACTTAATATTTGGGGTATTGGTGATATCTGTTGTTACTGGTTAAATATCTAGGTAATGATTGGCTTCTGTTTGTTTGTTTGTTTTGCATGAATTAAATGAAGTGAGGCTATTTTTCTATTGTGCAAGAAAAGCCTACTTAATCTTATTATTTCAAAGTTAAAGACATATATTTCCAAGGCTTTTAATATCTAATGCAGTCTGATGAGCTAGATTCATCAAATGGTTTTTTGATGATATTTTTCTGATACTGAAAATCTTTAATGTTCACGAGTATAATAATCTGATAGGGTTTTTTTCCCATGTAGATTTTCACCCTCTCTCCTGTTAAGATGTATTTTCCTGATTTGTCCTTTAATTTGTCATCACTGCCTGGAAATTCCTGTTCTCAAAGCTTAAATCACTTCCTAATTATGAAGAAAGTTGGGAGGTTTATCAAACTTTACTTATGAAAGATACCAAGTACAAATACAATCCATTGAATAGTTTTGTTGCATACAAAATCCTGTGCTAAGTCCTGGGGTCTCAGGGAACACATTGCCCTCAAGCAATGAAGCAAAGAGTGGTGGCACGAGCTAGGGAAAGGGATACGGGAGCTTGCAGCAAGGGACATAGGGCATTCCAGCCCAGGAGAGGTGTGTGCCCAGACCTGGGGCCAGAAGAGGGACCTGGTGTACAGGAGGGTAGAAGATAGTTCAGGGTGACAACTGACCTATGTGTCAGTGTTTAAGAGGCTGGTGGCAAAAGTTGGGCTAGGGAAATAGACAGTGCCAGTCAGGAAAATTCTTTACAAACCAAGTCAAGGAATTTGTATCAGTCTTTAAAAACGCTGGGTAAAGCCATGGTTTTGACATCAAGGCATCCACCTCTGGGCCTTGCTTTTCTCTGGATGCTTTGAGGCAACTCATTCACCTGCTCCAAGATGCAGTTTCCTCAGGTGCAAGGTAGAGTTCCAGGTTCCTAGAAGGTGAAATAAGATGAGGGAAGATTTTAAACAAGCAATTGACACCAATTTTATAATTTTAAGAAAACCACTCTGGCAGTGCAAATTCAAAACCTGCTGCAATCTGATCCCACTCAAAGAATTGAATGAAGTTCTCATACCAAGGACATTTTCACTGAACTGAGATAATGTTACTGCACTATAAAACACTCTCACTAGATTATGGCTATGAATCAAGCAAATCAAGCTCATCTTGGTCCCTCTGGTGTTTTGAATTATCGCCAAAAGAGGACACAGCACATGCATGTGAGAAGTCTAGTAGGTCTAGGAAAAGTGGCAGAAAAATAAATGGATGATTAGGTTAGGGGACTGTGGAGAACTATGAACAGAGGCTCATAAGGGAAAGGAGGAGGGCAGGTGACTCTTCACTGGGAAAGTCAGGAAAGATAATCATTTGATCGCTGATATGGAGTGGGAACAGGAAAGGCAGTGCGGAAGTGCCCCATTCAGATAACAAGGAGTAGTTTGTATGGTTAAGCAGGATGGAGGCTGAGGCAAGACCTCAGAGCTAAGCTGAGCAAGTAAAGGACAGGGTGAGGCCTCCAGAGCCTCTGGACTTGATTCTGTAGCCAGCAGGGAGCCTGAGGAAATCTTTAAGCGGAAAGACAACTGAATGGATATTGGACGAATTAGCTCTGCTGAGGCAGATGGAGTCTACCTTCCTTGCTGACACCCTAGACCATAGCAAAGGTTTTCTGTGGTCAAAATGTTATGAAAGCCTTAAAATTATATAACACATCCAGAAGCCCATAAAAATAGATTTGTACAATTTAAAAATGTCATCCCAGGAAAGAGATTTATTGATATTTCTAAATTTTCCTGCCTGCCTTTTCCTGCCCCATCCGAAATAAAGAGGTTGGCTATAATTATAGACACTGTCATATGCTCTTTATTGTTATTTATATTCTCATAATTTCATTCCCTTATATTTAAATACACACTCAGTTCAGTTCCTTTTTATAGCAAATATAGAAGGTTACCTTGAATCTGTGAATATAAACCGTAAACCTAAATTATTATACAGATGTGCACATAAGACAGCAAGTGATCTACAGCTAAAGATAGTCAATGGTTTGGGAGAGGTGGTTGTTAGGAAAACAGCAGATTTATTTAAAGCCTTCAAAAGCCAATTTTCTTCTCTGCACTTGGTCCATTTGGTTTAGAAACACTTGGCAAGGGCACCCTTCCTCTTCTTTTCACAAACACACTCTTTGCTTTCACATCGCCTTTTCACTCCTTCCTTGCTTCACATTTTCCAAGCATCTCCTCCTGCCAAACCACATTGACTGGTTTTTTTCCGGGGAAAGTATGGCCAGCCATCCCCTGAGCTGTGTTACAGCAAGTCCTGCGAGGCACCGTAACAGCTCTTCAGAGCAACTTTCCTCCTGGACTGTGTTGAGAGTAACTCGGAGACTCTGGAGTTCTGGCACTGAGCGCTGGGCAAAATGTTACTTATCTAATAAATCAAACTGAGAGTAAGCATGGGTTTGATAGGAAATGTAGAACATTCAGAAAAAAGTTCACAAAGTTCTGACCACGATTGTTTTCATCAATATGTATTCGGAAATTTCTCTTGAAGATGAAAGATTTATGGGAAAAAATTGTTTTGCGATGCACTTGGGTTAAATATTTCACACGATCTCAGTTTCTTCTGAGTGATCAGTGGTGTGTTTAAGAAGGTGAAGTAATGACAACCTTAGCATTAAATTAGGAACCTGAAAAAAAAATGTGGCCTGCTAAGCCTCTAATTTACTTTAGAGAGTATAAACTTGGGACCGAGGAGGACCGTAACTCTTTATTAATGAATGATTTATGATAGGACTGCCTTTGAAAATGATAAATTCCAGACAAGGCGTAGTCTGGTAGGCACTGACCCATTCATTCTGTGTTGGTTTCTGTCACGGAGTTATGGGCTTGAGCTGTATGAACTTCAGGATGACAAGGCTACTTCAGGGTTCTCCTCTCACTGCCAGGTGTTCTCAGTGAAAATGGTCTCTAAGTGCTGAGGTTCTTATAGCATCACACTGGGGGCCAGCCAGTGGGATGCTAGGATGCCTGGGCTGGCAACAAAGTAGAGGAGTCCACCGGAACTGTGTGGTCTTCCCAGGAACCTTGGAATCAGAGATGTTCAGTCCTGGGTGTCCCTTCCACTCCCTCCTCCTACCCCAATCCCACCCCTCCCCCAACTCCTTCCCCCACTTTCCACTCCACCACACAGTCAGGAGAAGAGATACCTAGATGATTAAACCCTCTCTTGAGGATGACATTTGTCATGACATCAAAGAGTTTAGTTTCCAGGGCATTTTCCTAGGAAAATAGCAAAGCCTATTAAATGCATAACGACTGAGTAGCACATGTCTCATGTCGTCCTCTTGCTTTTGGCCTATTAGTGATGCAAACTGCTCCACTACCCGCCTTCAACCAGATAGGATGCAGTGCACATCCTCTATCACTGTGCCACCCTGCCTCTGTTTGTCTTCTAGTGGGTTAGAGTGAGAACTTGTGTTGCACTTCCTGTGCTCCCAACAATGATCTCAGGGCCATTCAACTATCAATTCACTTAATTTTCATAAAGACAGGAGGTATGTACCATTATTAGTCTCTCCAAATAAAGATGAGGAAACTAAGGCCCAGAACGGTTTAATTCATCGCCCAAAGTCACACAGCTAAGAGCTGAAGAGCTGAGGTTGAAACCTGACCACCACGGTCCATGTTCTTTACCCTTCTACCACTCATATACAGGGTTCCTCCCCAAGGCTGAGAGCATCAGTGCTACTTATCCTTGCCCATCTGTTTATGGCTATTTTTTTTTCTGTGATCAATCTTTGTCCATTTTCTTTAAAGATTTTATTTATTTATTCATGAGAGACACAGAGAGGGAGTCAGAGACATAGGCAGAAGGAGAAGTAGACTCCTTGTGGGGACCCAGATGCAGGACTTAATCCCAGAATCCCAGGATCCCAAACTGAGCTGAAGACAGATGCTCAACCACTGAGCCACCCAGTTGTCCCAATCTTTGTCCATTTTTAATTCATGTCAGATTTTTTTCACATTGATTTGTAAGAAATCTTTAATAAAATGAGCTCTCCATCATGTGTGAGACAATTTTTTTCCTGTTTATTGTTTTATGACTTGGACCCCAGCTGTTGTTTTTTTTTTTTTTCATATAAATTACCTAACTTTTCCTTTATGGCTTCTAGATTTCTTGTCATGCTTAGAAATTATATATGTTTTGATGTCATGAAATATTACACAAATATATTCATGTCCTCTAAGACTTTTATGATTTCTAAAAATATTTACCCATTCATTCCATCTGGAATTTATCTGTTATACGGTATAAAGAGTCCAGTTTCCTTTTTGTTCTGAATGACTGGATGGTTGATCTATAATTTACCTGCTGATTTGATGCTTCCATGTTATAATGTAATAAGTTATCCTATGTTCTTAGGTTTATTTACAGGCTTGTTTGGTCTGATTGGCCTGCACATCATATTTCTGCACGAGCACAATTTTCTTTAATTATTATGCCTTCATAATGTGCCCCATTATTTATTTGGTTTGTAATCCCTTGTTACTCTTCTTTTTCAGATGTTTTGGCATGTTTATTCTTTTGTTCAAGCTTTTGTTTTGATGTTATAATTGGGATCTCCTGGACTCAGTAGACTGCTTTAAGGAAAATTAACAGAAAAGGAAAGCAGTAAAATTAACCTTTGAGGGTGGAAGGAAAGTGACTGGAAGCAGAGAAGAAAACAGTGTGACAACACAGAATGAGTTAGAACAAAAATGAAGGAAGGTGGGGAGGTGGGTATAGTTAGGCCCCTTGGCTGGGACTGACCTAAATACTATTTAATGCTGTTGAGCACATTGCAGATAACTAGAAATGTAAAAAATTAAACACAAGCTTTCAGAGCTGGATGGTATGTGAGATATAATCTAGTCTATTTTATTCCTTTTACAAATGCAGAAAAGAGGCTTGCCGAGGTTGGGACATGTGTGAGTTTATGCATTAGTAAATTAACTAATTAGTAGTAAAATCAGGATCAAACCATTACTTCCAGCCCAGATAGAAGAGTCAGCTGGGATTTGATGGAGAGTATGAGAATAACAAACATGTATTAACCTAGCTGCTACAAATGATGAAATAATGTGCTAGTGTTCTGTGTAGACAGAGGATCACAGAGCAACGTGGGGCAGGCCGGCTAGACCTGGAGGGCGGGTGAACATTTCCTTCCAAACAACATCAAACATGGAAGATCTCAACAGGGAATGTGTAATTGTTTCTTCTCCCAAGAGCAAATGACCCATTTTAAGATTAAACTGGATAAGAAAACAACAAGCCTTTGACGTGTACAGTGATGCTTGTCTGGATTTTTTAAAGCCACACTGAGAGAAAATGTTGCAGGCATTGAATAGAAGAGTTATGTCTTTCGTATGTATATAAAGGGAGATCTTTAACAACAACAACAAAAAAAATTAAAATTCATACTTTTTCTCCAGGAACCAGACTGAGTCAAGAAGTGATATATTTCTGGTGACTATGGGAGAAGGATTGAAAAAGAAGAGAAAAGAAAATCTTCCTAAAATGCAGATTTAGCTTGTAGCTGTTACTAGACTCCTGAAAGCTCACTCAGCTCAAGAAAAAAGTATTCTGGAACTTTTATTCTGTTATAAAGAAATTCAACATGGAGATTCCCTCTCACCTTAGAACAGGGAATGGGAAGTTACAGCATTTACTTCAAGGCGTAGCCACCTCTTCCATATGGATTCTTGCTAAAACCCAAATTGTTGACTATATCATCAGTATTTGTTCTAAGGGAAAAATGGTTTTATTCATGGTAAGCGAGAACATTCTTAGAAATTTAAATAATTGGTACAAGTTCATAAAGCGAAACAAGAATCTTTGGAAAATGGATAGTGTGTAGCAATGTTTTTGGCACATGAGAGCCTCAGCCTGCTGAATGTTTGTTCAGAGCTTATATTGTGCTTACAACAGCTCAAATTGATAAAATTCAATAATATGTGGAATTAAAACCAAGTAGAAATTAGAGGACACTTAAATCTGTATAATCCTTTACACCTTTTGTTTCCTGAAATGATGTTAAGGTTTTTAACGGGATATTTAATTAAAAAGAAAAAGAAAGTAACATTTTATTGGATTCTAGAATCTGACATCTGTTCCATAGATCTGCTGTTTCCAGCACATCTCTTTGAAACTCTTCTTGCCTATTGAGATGCCACTACTTTCAACACGAGAGATGCTGTCTTTTTTTTTTTAAGGTTTTATTTATTTATTCATGAGAGACACAGAGACATAGGCAAAAGGAGAGGGAGAGGCAGGCTCCCCTCAGGGAGCCCAATATGGGACTCCATCCCTGAACTCCAGGATCACACCCTGAGCCGAAGGCAGAGCTTAACCGCTGAGCCATCCAGGTCTCTCAAGATGCTGTCTTTAGAACTGCTGTATTGCTACAAACTAGTTGGCGATGATTATTCATTTATGGTGGGTTCCTAATAGAAGATATATATATCACACAATTATATTTGTTGCTTTCATATGAAATCTCAGAGTAAAGTAAAAAATGTTTTGGATTGAATTCAGTTAATCTTGTTCAAATAATTATATTACAAGATATCTTTTTTATTTGGGGGGCATGTCTAACCTCTAGAAACAGATCAAAATCTGCAACAATATATGATATATCAGAAATAAAACCAAGGGAAAATGGCATTTGTGGCATGTCCATCAGATATGAAGGCATTTCCATATACTACCCCAGTTATTCCTTCCTTTGGTCAGGGAGGTCCCATTTTGCAGGTGAGGAAAACAGGCTTAGAAAATGAACTTGCTTGTCCAAGTTTGCTCATGGCTTAATGGTAGACCCATGATTTGAATTCCTGCTGGATTCATTCCAAAGTCTGTATTCTCAGTTTTCCCTATGTACAACTCTTTATTAAATATGCAAATTTTGTATGTCTTTTTCTCCAACATCCTCCCCTTTCCTTGAAGTGACTAACATAGATTTGCCTTCATAGAAATTTTTTTTTAACATTAAGGGGTTCTTTTTTTTTAAGATTTTATTTATTTATCATGAGAGACACACAGAGAGAGGCAGAGACATAGGCAGAAGAAGAAGCAGACTCCCTACAGGGAGCTTGATGTGGGACTCAATCCCAGGAGCCCAGAATCATGCCCTGAGTGGAAGGCAGATACTTAACCACTGAGCCACCCAGGAGTTCCTCCTTCATTGACATTTTACAGCTAAAAAGAGATATCTCCTGGCAAACCAAAGATAATCAGTTTTCATGGTGGTTCTCAAAGTTCAAAAGTTTATAAATTCAGTGCCTTTACTAGTAAGGACCTCTGAGCTTACATGAGCACAGAGATGATTTTCATAGTGAAGCCAAAGTAATCGATCATATTAAAACTCTATTAAAAAAATAAAACTCTATTGACCAACTCTTTAATCTAGCATTGGAACAGTCATTAACTCTCCTCTGTGCTCAAAAGACAGTTACTGGAGATGGGCAAAAGCTTCATTGGAAATAAAGTAACAAGAAAAAGCCATAAAATGCCATTGCTATTAGGCAAATTCATTATTCCTTAGAAAGGATTTTGTCTTACCCCAAAGTTTGAAAGCCTGCATAGCATCTTTTGCTCTGTGAATTTCATAAAGAATGTGTCTGATTGAAATGAAAAATCTTCAAATTCATAGAGTAGAATGGTGGTAGCCTGGGACTAAGGGTGGGATGGGGATGGGGAGTTATTGTTTAATTGGTATTGAGCTTCAGTTTGGAAAGATGAAAATGTTCTGGAAATGGATGGTGGCACTGGCTGCCCAACAATGTGAGTATGCTTAGTGACACTAGAGACCTCCAGAGAGGCATATCGTAGAGCAAATGGGACATAGACTTTGGAGCCAGCACTGGGTTCCAATCTCATATCCACCAGTTATAAACTATGACATCTTAGACAAGGTATGGATCGTCCGTTTGCCTCATCATCCTCATTTGCATGCAGACTGGTAATAGCGGCTGCCTTGGAAGGCTGCTCTGAGTGTTACATGTGTTAAGTGTCTGCAGGAGTGCCTGGTGCATAGTAAATGCTCTCTGAACTTAATAACTAAGTTCCACATTCTTTTCAATATTTCTCTATCCTCCTTTCCCTCTTCACTTTTCCTCTGTGCCCAACATGCTTCTTTTGTGTTCCCTGTTGGCAATCAATGGCATTATTTAAAATCAAAACCTTAAAAATCACTCTCTAATTTTCCCATTGTATCACTTTCTTTTTTTTTTTAAGATTTTATTTATTTATTTTAAAGAGAGAGAGAGAGAGTGAGCATGAGTGAGGGTAGGGGCAGAAGGAGAGGGAGAAGCAGACTCTTCTGCTGAGCAGAGAGCCTGCTTCAGGACTCGATCCCAGGACCCTGGGATCATGACCTGAGCCGAAGGCAGATGCTTAATTGATTGAGCCACCCAGCGCACCCCCACCCCAACATTGTATTACTTCCATTGTCCACCTGGTCTGCCAATTCTGACTCCTAATGCAATCTTTCCATTTACAGTCTCTCACCACAGAGTTGGCGCTAGCTCAGGCTGTCCTTGGATCTCAACTGCTTGTTGCCATAACCTGTCTCTCAGTCCTTCCTTCTCAACTAGTCATACTCACTGCCACCATGATTACATTTTTAAAATAATAACAATTTTCCAACGAAGATGCCTTGGCACACCACGCAATGGAACTTCAATTGTCTATAAAATGCACTGGGAATTTATTAAATGATGCAGCATACGTGACATGAACTGATGTATGTTTTAAAAATTCCCTGTAAGTGTTAGCATGGAGAATAGACCCAAGGGGCCAAGAGGAGACAGGCCAGCTCAAAGCCTTTACAGAGACTAAATGAGACACAGCAGCCATGGAAATGGAAAGAAGCAGGCAGATGAGAGATAGAGCTTCAAAGCAAAATAATAAAGCAGGGGCAAAGTGGCACCAATAAATGTTTCATGATGGGTTGATTAAAGAAGGCCTGTGAAATTTTATGCAAACACAGTGTTCCTGGACACAGAAAATGTCAGTTAAAATAATTTTCATATCCATTTACTGGGTTAAATATGCACCTTAAATTACCACAGTTAACTTCTGCACTATCTCCTCTTTACCTACTGCATTTGTGAGACAAATATGTTCCAAAGAATGCTGGAAAAAGCTGAGTCAGGCTGAATTTGAGAGAAAATTCACTGCAGAGAAACAGTGCACTCCGGGACCTGGAAAGACATCTGCAAAAACCCACTTGAACAACCAGTGTTGTTCTCGGCCCCTCTCTATTGGACTGGAGGAGATTTCTGTGAATGGGATGTCAGCTGACTGAACAGAAATATGTCTATCATCGTCCATGGTGCGAGGGGAAGGGCCATTTGAACTTTAGTTAGCAAACCAAGGCATGGCTTTAAAGAGAGCTGTGTTTCATCAAGCATCCCTCATTACTGAGGACATCAGGGTCTCTGCATGCTGGTGTGGCACCAATCTTTCCACACTTAGCAATTTCCACATGCAGTCACTCTGGATCCATGGTCTGTCATTATCTGTCCCCTTATTTCTTGAGATTTCACCTAAAGTGAGCAAACCTCTCTCTGCTACATTCAAGTATTAATTATTTTCTCTCAAAGTCTTTCGATGGTAATAATGGGCATAATTTTCAGTGAATCATGGTTCCCGCCCTCCCACCTCTTTCTCATATATTTTTCCCCACATCATTTCACCTCAATTTGTTACCATTCCTGTTACCACATATCTAAGCCACCACCATGTTCCATGAGCATGGGGATATAGATTTGTGACACCTCAGGATTCTGTTGTTGCCTCATCTAGAAATGCTTTGTTTTTATTCAGTCAGTGCTGATGTATTCAGTCCTCTGTGGTAAGAGTCACTGATGAAAATTCCATCATTTAAGCCACAATTTCTACTTCTAAGAAGCATGAAGTCTACTATTATGACAAGATGTCAATGAGAAGATGAGCTCATGGTGCCACTGAGCTGGTACATGTAGCTCCTTCAGGAGTTGGCAGTGAGGTGAGCTCTGTGGGGATTGGGTCTTCCAGGCGAGATTTGAGGAGAGCCTTGAAGAGCTGGGCCAGGCAGAGATGAAAGGTGTGGAAAGGAAATGAGTGTGAGACGTAATGGGCATGGAAGAATATGAGCCAACCCCATTTAGTTTACTTGGCCTACCGGGCCTAGTAAAAGGCATATTTCTTTAGTTAGCTTTATGATCAGGTTTTATGCCCTGACCCCCTGAGAGGAGCCGGTGTAGAAAAAGTCGCACTGGCAGGGTGGTCACTCACATTTGGAGCATTAGCCTCCTTCCCAGTCCTGAGACTTCTATAAACATTTCATCAAGAATTTTCATCAGTTCACAGTCCCCCTCAGGCTCTGCAGACATACAAAACAATGCTGCCAAGAGGATGTTCAAACTCTTAAATGGCGGTGCCAAAATAAACTTTTATGAGTCCTCTTGCTCGATGAACAGAGCCTGGCATTTTATTTTATTTTTTAAAAATATTTTATTTATTTATTCATGAGAGACACAGAGAGAGAGAGAGAGACAGAGAGACAGAGAGAGCGAGAGACACAGGCAGAAGGTGAAGCAGGCTCCCTGTGGGGAGCCCGATGTGGAACTCAATCCCAGGACCCCAGGATCACAGCCTGAGCCAAAGGCAGATGCTCAAACACTGAGCCACCCAGGTGCCCTGAGTCTGGCATTTTAAATGGGGGCACATCTCAATTTTGTGAGGAGGGTTTCTGCAGGAGGGGACTCATCGAAACTATCTAGCAAAGGGGACTGAGCTCTCCCACATCTGTGGGTCCCGTTAGTTATAAGCAGGATGAGTTTGGCTGCATATGGGACTGAAATGATGTCAGAGGTACCCATCAAACATAAGGGAACCATCAAGAATCCTTTATTAAGAATAAATAATCAGGCGGCCCGGGTGGCTCAGCGGTTTAGCACCGCCTTCAGCCCAGGGCCTGATCCTGGAGACCCGGGATCGAGTCCCACATCAGGCTCCCTGCATGGAGCCTGCTTCTCCCTCTGCCTGTGTCTCTGCCTCTCTCTCTCTCTCTGTCTCATGAATAAATAATAAAATCTTTTAAAAAAGAATAAATAATCTGTTATTAATCCTTCACTAAGAACAAAGAATTATTGAGAATAAAGAATCTTTCCTTATGAATGATGCATTGGTTGGGGAAATTGTATTTTATTATTTTGTTTTAAACACCTGAGTAAACTTGACATCTATTTCCGCTTTTCTTGAAAAACAGATGAGCCTGTCTTTCCTAATCGTGTATGTTTTGACCTGTAGCAACAGAGGTGAGCCACGGTTCAGGCTTTTGAATTCCCCCAAAATGAGATGCAGGATTCTTTAATACAAGTTCGCAATCCATTGCTGAGTTTATTTCTACATCTATACTATGATGACCATTCAGGATGAAAGATGATTAAGTGATTTCAAGGTCATTCTCAGCACTCCCTTCACAAAAAAGGAAAACAATAGCATTGGAGAGATCCACGTTCAAGACATTCCTTAGTCTTCCCCCAATGGCTGACACTGGCATTCCATCCTCCAAATAAGTTGTTTCTTATTCTTACAAAGGTAACCCCTGAATGGTTATCTTGTTAATTCTGCATTTAGCTTATTAGAAGTCTATGAAGCAGAAAGAGTAGGGTTTGCTCTTTAAACAAAGAGTAAGTGCTAAAATTCACATCCATTTCTCCAGCGCTACAACTTCTCTGTACCCTTTATTTAGCCAATACATGTCACAGCTCAGATGTTCAGTAAATATGTGTTAAATGAGCAAGTGAGTCAATCTTTAAAATAAGGGACTAGCATATTTCCATGCCCCATTAAATAGCTTTAAAGTCCTAAAGAAGAGGATCAGAATTTAATTCCATGATTCGTTTAGACATCGCCTTTTATATCTTCATCTTCACATCCTTATGCTTCTAAATCACTAGTATAGTCTTACAGTCCCTCATCAGGAATAGTGTCTGGCCACAAAACAAAAACAAACAAACAAACAAACAAAAGGAATAGTGCCTCGCATTTCAATTCTAAGTAAATATTAATTAAATACATGAGTAGATGAACTATCTGGGCTGTGCCTGACTCTTTGGTGACCTTGACTGTGATTTGAATAATCTAGGGCAAATGACTACTTCTCATAGAAGATCTTTTTCAGAGTCTAAGTATTGTTGTGTGAAAATGAGAATAAAATGCACAATTTTAAAACCATCATAATCAAGAACTGACACATCAGGGTGAATACTCTTATTTCATAAAAGGAAACTAGAGATCTTTAATCATTGTGGTTATTTAAATATTTTAAGTAAGCTGTGATTTTTATATAGTTTTGTAAAAGTGTCTTTATTATCTAAGGATTGATTGTCTTTATTCTGTTGTCCAGTTATTTAACAAAATTTGTGACCTTGGACAAATCTCTGATGGCCTATGGATCTTAGTTTTCTCACCTGTCAATGGAAGAAGTTGCTCTTCATCAGGGACCCCTTGGGGCAGCTTTTACTATTCCACAGTCAATGGGAAACTATAGTCATGTTGAATTTCAAGACTTTCAGAGAAAATTGCAATTTATCTGCCAAGTTTTCAATGCTAACTATTCAATCTTTCTTTTTCCTTTCTGCTCTCAAACTCTTTTAGAATCAGCAGAAAAACTCTTGATAATTCAATTTGTTTTCACAGCAGTTCACCTGGGCAGAATAACTGACTCTGGGGAGGACTAATTCTTGGTCTTCAATGACTGGGGCAATGGGTTTCTGGGTCTGTGAACAGTCAGGTGTGGTGACTTTAATGGGCCACAAAAAGACCATAAATTCTTTGCAGAAACGGCCACATCTGTGTTTTAGAAATGCAGTGGGTTTTTTAAAAAATTATTTCATTAAAAAACCTAAGTGAAATTATAATGATTTATATATATTTCTGTATTTTAAATTATTCTTCAGATATTATGAATAAAGGTTTAACTTGGCAGTCTGTTCCATCATTTGTCCATGTAGTTTAAAATACACGTGGGTTTTTATACCCTAAAAGTTTAGCTTTATGAATGTGGTTGAAAAATATTCAGTTCAAAGTCAAGTCACCTGTGACGTCATGATGCACATTTGTTAACATGTTCACCTTCCCAATAGACTGTGAATGTCTTAAGGACAGCACCATAAATTCTTTGCAGGAACGGCCACATCTGTGCTTTAGAAATGCCATGTTTCTTTTAGCTATTTCATTTTTAAAACATTTTACTAAAAATTATAGCTATTTTTAAATATATTTTTGTACTTAAAATTATTATTTGCAGGCATTAAGAATAAAAGCTTTACTTGGTGGTGTTTTCCTTCTTTTGTCCACATAGTTTAAAATACATGTGGTTTTCTCTCCAAAAGTTCAACTTTACCAGTATGGCTGAATAACCATATAAGTCCAGTCACCTATAGTGTTATGGAGCATGTTTGTTGATGTGTCCATCTCTCCAGTAGACTGTGAATATCTCAAGGACAAGGACCATGTGCTATTTGTGACTTGGTCCCTTGAAACTACTTGACAAAGCAGGCACATAGTACATGTTAAAATGAAAACAGAGTAATAAAATTCGGCAGCAAAACTAGGAGCTTTAAATAAACCTTCACAGTAATTTTTTGAAACTGAATAAGTAAGAAAATAAGATAAAAATTACATAAACTTTGAGAAATCAGTTATTTTAAAAAATCTTTGTTGTTAAGGTTTAGAGCATTCAGATTAGCAGGAGAATTTTGCAGCACCACAGAAGGCTGTTTCTCACACTGGCTTGTAATGGCCTCATTTCCCAATGCAGTGGCAGTGTTTATGGTTTCAGCAATGCCTCATCTGTTGACCAGAAGTCAGGGTTAATCCCAAATCTGTTCCATTTATAGCCAATGTACTTATCTCCATAGAAGCTACATAATTAATACAGATATATAAAGTATTAAAGGGACCACATGTTTCTTCCACCGTCAGATGAGCAATAGATTGGATTAGACATACAATTAGAAAAGTGGCTTTATCTGGACATCTGTGGAAGTGTTTTTAATTAATGTGCTTTACTGTGCATTATTTGGAGAAGTGGACAGATAAGCTCATCAGGTATCACAGAGCCAACCTTATCCCAGTAAAGCCTGGATCTTTGAGGGAGGCATGTGATTCCCTCCTGTTCCTGTATCAGGTGACAACACGCTGTTTTTTGTTGGCTTCTCATAACAGCCCTTACAGAGGCAGCCTCCTACCTGGGAGCAGCACAACCAAGCTGGCACACAGCAAAACCTCACGGCGGCAGTGAGAACAGAGCTTGGGCATGAAAACTTGGTTACCATAATCAAATAATATTTTGTCTTTAAAGTGATGCAGTTTATACCTCTTTTCCTGGGATAATTATTTAATAGCACACCTTCTTTTACTCTGAAAAGCATTCCAATGTGTGTGATAATATATGGTCTCTTTGACTATAGGGTCAGATTTTTCGATGTGCAGCCTCTTTTTAGGCTGTGGTCCAGACTCCCTGAGGTAGGATCCAAAAATGTGTAACTCCCATCACCAGGCAAGTATGTAACCTAAGCTTAACAGATCAGTGTTTTTTTCCACAGATTTCCATTTTGAAGTGAACAAGCTGGTGAGAACGACTCTCTGAGGAAAACTTCTGTAGCTGGAGATCAGCTTTGAGGTGCCAGGAGTACAGAGGTGTGTCACGGCATGGTGATGAGGAACAGCAGCTGTAGGAAGCCAGCACAGTACTGTCGTGGTGGTGTTGCCTCACTGGGCTGGTTCTGCAGGACGGTACACATATTCTTGATAGCTTAGCCACAGGGATATCCTCCAGGCTTCCTCACAATCCTATGTGATAGTCAATCAATAACTTTTAATAAGCTGCTTCTTTTAAATTCTTAGTCAGCCAGTCAGTTCTTATTGCTTACAACTTAGGAGCTTAGTTGATATATGAGCAAATTTGGAAATTTTCGGGTATCTCAATTGAATATTTATAGGGCAATAGGAAATTTATAGGGTATTTCAATTGAATATATTTTTAAAGATTTTATTTATTTATTTGAGAGTATTTGAGACAGAGATCATGAGCATGGATGGAGGAGTGGTAGAGAGAAGCAGACTCTCTGCTGAGCAAGGAGAGACAAGGCTGGATCCCAGGACCTGAGCTGAAGGCAGACACTTAACTGACCGAGCCACACAGGCACCCCTTTCTCAGCTGAATATTTTAACTGCATATGCACATGCAAAAGGAGCATTTTGTGTCTTGAATGCTTTAGAGCAAGTCTCTTGGAAAGAACAATGTACTGCCTGAAAAAGGGCTGCTTCATTTGCTACAGGTTGACCTATGCTATATACAGGATAGGTTTATTCAAAGCTTCTTTTTTTTTCAATATTTTATTTATTTATTCATGAGAGACACAGAGAGAGGCAGAGACACAGGCAGAGGGAGAAGCAGGCTCTCTGCAGGGAGCCTGATGCAGGACTCAATCCCAGGACCCCAGGATCATGACCTGAGTCAAAAGCAGACACTCAGCTACTGAACCACACTCAGGTGTTATTCTATTTTAAATGATGTTCAGTTTAAGTGATAACCTTCCTCCTTATGTGTTGAATGGTGAAAAAAGATGTTTGGGTATCAAGTCTGACATTTTAATCTTATGTTTTCCATACTACATGTTCAGAGACATTAGCACTCTCTCAGGCCCACTGTGACAGTCAACCAGATGGCCTCATTTTCAATAATGTGACCTGAAAAGGGTTTAATTAGCTTTCTTCCTGCTGCCAACTCATTCTCACTTGGATGTACTCATTACAGAAACTAAACAGCAGCAGGTCATAAAGGCTAGTTGAAATATGCTGTTACACCTTCTAGAAGAGATTCTTTAAAGATCTCATGTACCATTCAATACCAACAGAGGTAGCCCATTATATGGTGGTGTGATATGACATTTAGGAAATTATCTTTGTTTTCAGATCAAGAATTTCAGGTGGACCCTCTAGCATAAGGAATTTTCTGGTACTTACTAGTTGTCAGTTTAAGTGAGTACAAATCTGTATATATTTGGACAAAATCTTTCAAAATATTATTTCATTTTTTGTTATGTATTGACACTTTTCTCTGATTATAATGTAAGGAATTTATCACAATGAATAACAAAATGTTTGAAGGCCAGCGGAATACCTCATAAGGAAGTTGCTAGAATGAAGAATAGTGGTATTCCTAGTAAAAGCCCTGAGGGTGGGCTGGACCTCCTATAGAATGCCTAAAAGGGGCATATGTTGCTGTGACCCTGAGCTACACACTCATAACTGAACAAGAATTCTCAGCCTCATGTATGCAACTGTCATTACCTCCTGGGAATCATATTTTCAGGGCATGGACAGATTCACAAGCATATATACACAAGTGCACATGTAGGTGTTTTTGCTTAGTGAGTTACAAGCCCTCTTTATAAACAAAAGCATTATATATGATCTGTGTCTTAAGAAAAAGCTATAGTGGTAGAGGAGATTGCAAAAGTTAGACAGGACTGTTCATAATTTCCATGATCACAGTGAGCATTTAAAGGCACTTAAACATTCTTCTACACTCAGTAACAAACAGCCCCAATTCCCATGTTCAAACATTGAGATAGACTGTGGCCAACGGTGGAAGAAAGAACTGAACTTACTTAAAGTTGGCTAATCTGTCTTTTTCATCTTTTTCCTTTTTCCCATTCCCCACTCTGTTCATTACCACGCTCTTATTTTCATAATTATCAAACCACACCTGTTTTGAGTATCACCATTAAAAAGAATTCTTCATATTCCTTAGAAGTAATGGGATCCACAAGCACCTAACTAGGAAATTTACCTTTACTAGTAGATAATAGTTACTGGGCCCTATCTAAATGCCGTAGAATGTGCATTAATTCACAACATCATTACATCTTATTACAACAACCTTATAAGGCAGGCACTGTTTTTAACATACCCATTTTATATATAAGGATACCAGAGCTTGAAGAAGTTAATAGGACTTTCCAATTAAGGAATGGTGTAGCTACAATTTAAGCAAACACCCATACGGCACCCAGCACAATGATAGAATGATAGAACAGTCAGTCTGTTCTCAATAGTTCATGAGTTTGGTGCCATTAACATAAAGCCAGAGCACTAGAAGACATTTTTAAAAATAATCTAGACCTTTAAGGCCATATATGGCTCATGTTGCATCTTGAAAGCCTAAAAATGTCAGAAAATATCTCCTACCAATTTTGTATGAGAGTTTTAATTTAAACTTGAAAAATAATAAGTTGAAAAATAATTTCTGCTTGTATGAAGAATCACACATTTGCACCCAAAATATCCAGAACTCTTCTTGTTGGATTTCATTTTATGGATTTCTTGATCTTCAAACTTCTGTTTTAGAAAAAATTGTAGAAAGTTAAGGGAGGAAAAAAAGTTCTTTTTCCATGGGTGATTTTAGAATTATATCAAGGAAAAAAATTCTCATTACTTCATATTTAGTTTTAAGTGTATTTAACTGGCTTTGTAAAACCCTAGTATGTCGTTCCTGCTCAATACCGTTATAGTTGAGAGCTCCAATAGCAAATGGTTTAAAGAATAGATTTTTCCTCCTGCAGGATTTTCTTTGTGAGTAGGAGACTTCAGTTGTTAGAGAAAACAGTTTCCCTTCCCTGAAGCTCACTTCTTTCATGGCTATCTTTTTCATTTCTGTACAACTAGAAATGCCTAGAATAGAAGTCTTTCTAAAAGCGACTAACCCCTGCGTGCTCAGTTATATAGTTGTTGATTTCCCCCCTACTTACATTCTGAAATAGAACTTCTTCTTTTCTGTTGCTTCTTTACTTTTATTTTTTTTTAAATGATGAAGACAGGTAAATAGCAAAGGAAAAAGGAAAAAAGGGTTAGAAGTGTGGATCCAAAGCTAAGGAAAAGTAGCAGCTGACAGAGATTTTTCTGGAATTGACATTTTAAGAGTACAGTCAGGTCTTCCAGGTGAAATAGAGGCTCTGAGAAAAACCATACCATGTCAGAGCTATTTTCAAACATTTGCCGTCTGCGAGCTCTGTCTCTTTCCACTCATCCCTTCTGCTTACTTCAAATAAAAGAGGACAAGGTACAGGACACAGGGGAAACTTCCCAGATCCTATGTTTTCCTAATGTGCTCTGTCTACAAGACTGTAATATACTCTTTAAAATAGCAGGCTGTCCTGTGCCCTGCTTTAATAAAAACACCTTTTTGCACTGAAAAAAAAAAAAAACAAAAAAAACAAGGTATTCAAATTCAATAATTCCTGTTAACAGCCACCAGCTTACTCATGCTTTAAGAATGAAAGAGATGTTGCTGAGTCTTTTGCATAAACCATGGAGATATATTTCTTGCAGTAGAAACATGATGAATACTTTTTTTTTGTAATAAACAACAGAACACCCACAATATAGTGAGAGGAAAAGAATGCATAATTCATCTAAACTGTTATGCTCTGCAATAAGTAACTGCAAACTTCCACAGTGAAGTCAATTTTTCTTACCTGAATAAGAAATTTTTTCTAATGAGAAAATGTCTTTGCTGAGAATAAAATGCTTAAGCCTATACCTTACCCTGAAAATAATTTTCTATTTTTGTTTCAACTGTTCAAACACTAGAGAACACATCATATCTATCTTAAATTTCACCAGTTTTTCTGATAGGAAAGTCTTTCTTTAGAAGATCTTTAGGATTCCTTACTCCATACAACTTTGTTTTTCTGAGATTGTATTTTATCACTGGGGACTATATTTTTTTCCAGAAGTCTTCAATACTTTTTCTGGTCATTTGAGTATAAATCCACTGTTAAGTCAGAGGCTTCTTCTAACTCAGAAGCAAAAACACCAAAGTTGGGTTAATGAATTATGTCAACATATGAAATTTCATTCATAATCCCATAAACAAGTAATGAAGGGAGAAAGTTGTTCTGTTAGTTTATTTCCATTTGTGGAACTTCAATGCTTCTTGCACAGTAAATTAAGATTCAACAGATTTCTGGCTCAAAGGACTATAATGAGGAAATGTGATCTCACATAATTTAAGATACAAATTGTGTGCTCAGGTAGTTTTCTCTGAATTAACAGTTACTTGAGGCAGGGAAGAGGTAAGAACATAATTTGGAGGGCTGGAAAATCTTCTTTGAATTAGGCTTAAGAATTAAAAATACTGTTAACACAAGAGAAAACATTAAAACACACAAATTAGCACAAGATACACACACTTTTACCTGGAATTTCTCCTGCCGCTACATCCTCTCAGATTATTATACTCTTAAGATATTGATCAGCTAGATTGATTGTTAGGTAAGATAGTGTGGTTGTTTTTATGAATGATGATGTCATGTACTCTCACCTCATAATTGTACTTGTGGATAATGGCATATACTGTGTAGTCAAGTGATAACCCCTAATAAATGGAATTCCTCCATTGGTTCTAACAATAGCAAGGCTGCAATTTGGCATTATCTCCTTATAGAAAATCCTCTTGGCAATAGAATTCTTTTCTGGACTGGAAAATGTTACCAGTGAGCAATGATAAAATGTTCACTTGATTTGCAATCCCAATTAATCTATCTTAATTAAGATTTAAAATGGAAGATACTGAATTTCCCCATTGTGGCAAAATGTGCTAAATGCAAGGGAAATAGAGATGAATAAAATATAAGCCTTGTCTTTCAGGTAATTGTCAATAGGGACATAAAGGTTAGTTTTATATCATAATCTCAGAAACTATTAAAATTGAGTTTAAGATTCTGTGCACATCACTGTCTTTACATTAAGACATTAGTGTAATGCTGTGCTTTTTAGAGGAACCTAAAACAGAAGTGAAATAAATGATTGAAAGTCATGATTATTGGGGCACCTGGTGGCTCAGTCTGGGTCCTGGGATCAAGACCTGAGTGGAGAGTTTGCTTCTCTCTGTCCCTCTGCTGCTCCCTACTGCTTGTACACTCTCTCTTTCAAATAAATAATATCTGAAAGAAAGAAACAAAGAAAAAAAGAAAGAAATTTGTGATTGTAGAATGTGGGCCACCTTAATCAAAATTTTCAAGTATAAGCCCCACATTCCTCCAGAATGCCAAAGAAACAAGGGAACTGAGCATAAAGATACGCTTCTAAATCCACATAATTTGGAGTGGAAATAGCAGACACAAGCTGTTCTACGGTCAATCTACTTCTTGAGTAATTATTCCAAAATGAAAATCAATCTATGAAATCATCAAGGGACTACACAATACAGCGGGAAGCATGTTTCTTTAATAGATGGTTGGATTTGAATCAGGAGAAATGAAACCAGCAAAATTCCTTGTCCCTGTTTGTGAAACAATACTTGGAGTGCATATACTTCCAGGTGCCTCTATCGAAAAATAACATAGCTTCTTACTCCAGAAATTTCTCCCTGGAGGGGGTAAGACAGTGAGCCAATTAAACAGCTTATTTATTAAGATTAACAACTGACTCATTGAGATTTACTTCAAGAACCTAGATTTAATGTGCACACTGATTTCTTTCAGATTAATTGAGCATTTGGGGGGCTTATTTTCTTTTTGTGGTTACTCTATGCACTCTATGCTCTTTGACTTATCATGGTCTACTGTAAATTAATATTCCACTGTATGTAAAATGCAAGAACCCTACAATCTGTGTTCTTTCCTTGCCATAATATACACAATAGACCATATGATATATAGTTATCATTTTTGGCTTTAACCAGTCAACTATTTATTTAAAAACTTAAAGAATAAAAATCTGTTTTATGTACTTACAGATTTACCACTCTTTGGTTATTTATTCCCTTGTATAGATCTGAATTTCCATCTGGTATCATTTTTCTTCATCCTAAAGAACATGTTTTAACATTTTTTTGTAAAGCAAGTATCCTAGCAATGAATTATTTTAGATTCTATTTGTCTGAAATGTATTTGTTTCACCTTTGTTTGTGTGTTTTTTTGTTTTTTAATTTTTTAATTTTTATCACCTTTGTTTTTGAAGAGTATTTCCTCTGCATATAAAGTCCTAGAATAACAGTTTTTTCTACTTTTCAGTACCATTGACCCTTGAATAACATGGGAATTAGGTATACTGTTTCCCTACCCCCCACCCCCGTAGTTTAAAATATGCACATAACTTATGACTCCCCCCAAATTTAACTACTTATAACCTACTGTTGACTGGAAACCTTATGGATAATCAATTCAACACACATTTTGTATGTTATATGTGTTAAATACGGTATTCTAATGATAAAATAGGTTAAGGAAAAGAAAATGTTACTAAGAAAGTCACAAGGAAGAGAAAACATATTTACAATACTGTACTCAATTTAAATATTAGAAAAATCCACTTATAAGTGGTCCTATACAGTTCAAATCATGTTCAACAGTCAACTGTATTTTAAAGCTGTTGTTCAAGGCAGCCTGGGTGGCTCAGCGGTTTAGTGCTGCCTTCAGCCCAGGGTGTGATCCTGGAGACCCAGGATCGAGTCCCATGTTGGGCTCCCTGCATGGAGCCTGCTTCTCCCTCTGCCTGTGTCTCTGTGTCTCTAATGAATAAATCAATAAAATCTTAAAAAAAAAAAAAAAGGTTGTTGTTCCATCATATTCTAGATTGTTTTGGTGAAAAGTCAGTGATAATTTTTATGTTGTACAACTAAATGAAATATTTTAGATTTCTTTTTATCATTGAGTTTCAGCAAATGGATTATAACATGCCTTAGTGTGATTTAATTTTCTCTTATTCCATTTAATGTTTTTTAACTTTCTTGGATTTGTCATGGGATATTTTTAAATATGGAAAATCACTGGCAATATTTCTTTAAATATTTTTTTTCTGCTCCTTTCTGTTTCTGGAACTCATTATCTTCATATTAGATGGCTCGATATTATCTCAAGTATCACTGAGATTCTGTCCATTCCCCTCGGCTTTATTTTTTCCTGTTTCAGTTTGAAAAGTTTCTGATGTCATTTTTTTTTTTTAAGATTGTATTTATTTGACTGAGAGGGTGTACAAAGGTGGGAGGTAGGTGGCAGAAGGGGAAAGAGAAACAGGCTCCCTGAGAAAGGAGCCTGATGCAGGGCTCCATCCAGGACCCAGGCACGATTATGACCTGAGCTGAAGGCAGATGCTTACCGGAGGGAGCCACACAGGGACCCCTCTAATGTCATGTTTATATATTCACTTGCTTTGTATTTAATTTCTTGTCAAACTCATTCAATACATTTTCAATTTCAGATATTGTGATTTTCAGCCATAGGAATTCCATTTGGTTTTTTATATTATTAATTTCTCTATTTATTATGCTTATATTTTTATTTAAATCTTTGACCATATTTATAATAGCCGTTTTAAACTTCTTTTCTGCAAATTCAATCATCTTTGTAAATTAAAGATTTGTTTCTAATGACAGCTTTTTCTTCTGAGGACTGGTGATATTTTTCTACATCTTTGCATGTCGACCAGTATTTGGTTGCTGAATGTTGTGAATATTACATTGTTGATTATTGAGATTAGGTTGTTTTCCTTTAAGGAGTGCTGGGCTTTGTTCCTGCAGGCACTAAATTTACATATCAAACAGCTTGATATTTTGAAAAGTGGTTTTAGTTTTGTTTAGTATTTGTTTTGTTTAGTATTTGTTTAGTATTGATTCTAATCTAGTGCTAGTTTATCTTTACTACCAAGGTAAAAGTCTTTGGGGTCTCTGTTGGATGTCTTGGTTATTCAGTGAGCTCTCTTCTCTGTTGCTCGGAACTCCAACGTTTCCCAGCTCTGTGCAAGCTCTAATGGTTGTTCAATGTACAGCTACCCTGTAATTATGTTTTCCTCTGTGGTTATTCTTTGCCCTGCTTTGTTGAATCTCATTGCATGAGTGTACAGCTCAGTATTTAGTCCAAACCTCAAAGAGACCCCACTTGAAGAACTCTCAAGCTTTTTTTTTTTTTTTTTTGACATAGATCCTTTATGTCAGGACTCCTCTGCCAAACAAATTTGAGCTGACCAAGTCTCCCTAAATTTTGATCCTTATCTTCTCAGCTTAGCAATTCAGTTGGGCTTCTATTAGTTTCCTCCTTTTGCACCATGGTCTGCCTCCAGGTAGAAGGCAGAATTGATTGTCAGCCTCTATCATTTGTTTTTCTCCCCTCGTGGATCATACATAGTCTTGCACTGACTTTTCTCTCATATCTGAAAACTGTATTTCTTATATTTTGGTGACTTTTCTAGTTGACTATAGGATGGGGGCAAATTTAGATCAATTACTTTGTCATGGCCAGAATCAGAAATACAAGACTTCATCTGTTTTTAAATAGTCTCTCTCCCTTCACTAGAAAGTAAGTTTCATGGCAATAGAGACTACTTTTACTATTCTAGCTCAAATTTCTTAAATAGTGTCTGATATACAACAAGTCCTCAAACATTTGCTGAATGAATGGTGACAAGGAATCTCATCAGGAGGCATTTAAATGCACATGAAATTTGATGTGAATAGTGGCTTAATTTAAATAGGATCTTATATTTTGCATATTGCAAGAAGTCTAGAAGTAGATAGTTTCTGGCCCTGGTTCAACTGCAGAGTATAAAAACTGTCTTGCCCCTCCACTCGGACAGATTTATAGCTATAGGGTTACAAAAAACTGTCTTATAATTTGTCCTCTGTAAGGAATATGTGCTGTATTAATAGAGTATATTTAAGTCTTCTATAGAGGATGAAGAAAAACAAAAAAATGAATATAACTCATAAGAAGTCTTAAGTATAGATTTTAAGCAAGTAACTTATGAATGATTGTCTGAAATTATAAGATATGTAGATTTGAAGTTACTAATCTATAAGAGACATTAGATACACAATAAATGGAACATTTATATGTTGTGGTAGAACAAAGAAGGATGTTACCTATAAATAGATAAAGAAAAACCATGTAATCCTTAAATATGCACAAGTTATGGATGATGTCACCTCTGTTTGAAAGCTAGGCTGCTCCTAAATCAGCCCCCTATTGGTGACACCCATCCTAAACTCATACGTCCTTTAAGCCTGGCATGTACGTAAGAGGCCTGGCTGCTGTTCAGGCTATTGGTGAATGATACTGTGATAAGGGCTGCCACTGCATGACTGTAGTTGAGCAACATGTGTTGACTTCAAGCACTTTCTGTTGGTAAAGACCCCTTGCCTTCCATCTATTCCCTCAGTAGGCACTGTAGTAGAGACGTCTTGCTTTCCCTGAACTCAGTTCAGCATGGAGGCTGATGTAGTAGAGAGAGGCTAGGTGAGCATTATGTCCTAACACAAGACCTAGGGAATCCATTGCTTCCCCTTTTCTTTTCCCTTGCTTCTCACTGTAGGTTTTAGATTTATTTAACTCTCCGTGTGGTTCAAGCATCCTAGTTTGGTATGAGGTCTTCTGCCCCAAGACCTCAGGGATAGTCTTCCTGCTAGTACACTAAGAGGTTACTGTGGCATCACTATGCGTTTCCACCTGGCAGTATGACCTCTGCATTACAAGTAAAAAGAGATAGGGGCAGTGCCAGCAAGACTTGGATTTTGTTGTTTTTTAGTATGCAATCCAAACTTTTCTCTTTTCCTAACAGATTTCCCCTTATGTTTCTATTGGCTAGAACTATGTCCCCTGGAGACTGCTATCCTGCAGGGTGGGAGGGTTTCTACTTTTTGAAGTTTCTGTCATGGTGGTGGGTAAAGAAAAAAGTTGAAGGAGAAATATGAAAAACAGGCAACCCACACTGTCTGTCCCAGTATGGTAGTGAAGCTGAGGCTCAGATTCCTTGTCAACAAAATATGCCCTAATTCATTGGATTTTTGTGAGGATAAGATAAATAATATACAAGATACCTTGTATAATATGTGGCCAATAGAAATTACTCAAACAATGTTAGTTTTATTTTTCTGTCTTCTCTGCAGAAAACTAATAAAACACAACAGAACAAAGTAAAACAACAAATTAGATATCTTATAATTTTATTATTTTATTTTATTTTATTTTATTTTATTTTATTTTATTTTACCAGCTTCTCAGAATGACAGTTAAGGCTTTCTACAATCTGGGCTCAGTCTATCTTATCTCTGTTTTCTCCTGATTGACTGGGTAAATGTATCAATGTTTGAAATCGCCTGGCACTACACCCCTTATGGGGCTCTACTGGTTCCTGTGGATGCTCTTCTATTTCTCCTTCCTCCAGACCTGGGAGCAGTGCTGTGCCCATTTTAGATGGCATGACTTTCCTCTATTCCCTGTGGTTTCATATATTACATAATTGCTTTATTAAAGCACAGTCTGAAATTCAGCTTTCAGTTTAGCCTTACAACTGTCAAATTTTACCATCAGAATTTAAGTTCTTTGAGCAGGACTGTCCTCTTGCTACAGGGCCCAGAATACAATAGGGTTTTAGGATATTTTTAGAAGTATTCTTCAATTGAGGAGGGGTTTCAAAAATGCATACACTTCCCACCTAAATGTGAACATCTCTATGCCTTGAAGTCATTCTAAATATACAGTGCTAGACAATTAAAAGCTGTTTTCTCTAAGAGTCTCAATTCAGATTGATAGGTAGAGCTCTGACCTAAATATCCTCCAGGACACATTGTTCTCTCTCTGATGTGTGACACTTCAATTGGTTCCAACAGGAGAAGGATCCCTGGGGCTAAGAGCAGTGGGGGAGAAGTCAGTTCTGGGAATGAATTCAGCTAAAAGCTCCTTATTTTTGTTTGAGGGCAAAGGTACTTGGCCTTTTGACTTGGCATAGGCTATGATCTACAAGAATTGTTACAAGCATATAACTGGGAAGGAAATCTACCAAGTAAGTACTTGGAAA
Source organism: Canis aureus (assembly GCF_053574225.1). NCBI lineage: Eukaryota > Metazoa > Chordata > Mammalia > Carnivora > Canidae > Canis > Canis aureus. Next base: position 33,408,414 of record NC_135638.1, on the reverse strand, counting down.
ATTTAATGTGCACAGCATCTGTGATTAAATGTAAACAGGAGAAAAACAATGTTGTGTTGATTCACAAATAGATTCATTTAAAAAATGAAACGCATCCAATAACTCCTTTAAATTAAAAGCCTAAATATAGGTAATTGGCACTACATACTCAGTACTATCTTTTAAATCCAAATGTTAAGAATGCTCCACAGTTTTGTAGACTTAATGAAAGAAAAAAGTCATGGTAGTTCAGTATCTTAACTTAAAAAAAAATCGTAACAAAGACTTTTCTTTATGGTGGTATCCAATTCATCATGAGGGGCTTTAACTATTCTTTGAAAATCTTGGTCTAGAAATTCCTTGGTTGCAAGAATATGTAACTTGGCAAGAAATGTTTTCAAAAGGATATCTTTTTGTATTTAATTGAAAGTTCTGGCAAACATTTTCTCTATTTCATCTCCATTTTGAAAGAACTTACATGCTTTAAACAGCAAAAGAAACATTTCAGAATAGTTAAAACACATCAATTCTCAGAAAATTATACAGAGCTCATAAAACATTTTACTTTGATAAGAGATATCAGATGTAATTTTTTTAAGATAATGTCTTATAATAGAACATTTCTAGACTTTTAAGATATTTAGGCTGTGAAACACTAGATATTGATCATATCATTTTTATGCTCTTTACAGAACTATTTTTCACAGGGAAAATTATAGGAGTTTAATGTAATAGAGTTTTTGTTATTTCCATTAGATCTGATAATAAAGGACATGGTTATAAATAATATTTATGGTTCCTTGGTACATTATATGTTTATATAAATATTAATAGAAGGAAAAAAAAAGAAAAGGATGGCCAGGAATAATATTTATTTCTTATTTGAATCTATGAAGAATTTATTTTAAGCAGGTACAATCAGGTTCCAGGCACTAATGACTTCTAACTTCCTTATTTTTTTAGGGGTTCAGGCCAATCGATAGTTTGTGTAAGGTATTAAAATATAGATTCTAAGCCAGATTATAGGTAATGGGAAATTTTTAGATAGAAAACTAATATAGCATCTGTGTCCTAGTATCATGTCTCACAACACCCAAATTCTGGTTCCAGTTTTAGGAGATCAGAATTTGGTCCAATTTCACAGAAAAGTAAAGATTTGTCCCTTCATCATTGTATTTCTAATCAGAAAAAATAAAAAAAGGACAATAAGAAAGCAAAGAAAGAAGGAAGGGAAGATGGATGGAAGGATGAGAGAGAGGGAGGAAGGAAGGAATAAAGGGAGAAAGGAAGGCATGAAAGGAAGAAGAAACAAAGGGAGAGAGGAAGGGAGGAAGGGAGGAAGGGAAAAAAGGAGGGAGGGAGGAAGGAAGGAAGAGGGAGAGGGAGGGAGGGAGGAAGAAAAGGAGGGATGAAGAAAACCAAGATTTTTTTCTTTCTTGCAGTATTTCTTTTTTTAAAGATTTATTTATTTATTTATTTATTTATTTGAGAGAGAGAGAATTGGGGGAGGGACAGAGGGAGAGAGAGAGAGAGAAAGAGTACTTAAATAGTCTCCTCGCTGAGGGTGGAGCCCAACGTAGGGCTCCATCCCAGGCCACTGAGATCATGACTTGAGTGGAAATCGAGAGTCCGCCCCTTAACTGACTGAGCTACCCGGGAACCACTCTTTCTTACAGTATTTTTAAGTGCTGATTTAAAATATTGTTTTTATGTCATCTGTAAGTTAGAGATATCTGGTATTAGATCAACTTACAGATTTGGATGCAAAATGTCTGTTCTACTTATATTACTTTTGGATAGTGTGAACATAACAACACAAGTGGGATAGGATTGAAAAAAAGTTGTTCTCTTTAAAAAGATACGATACATCCTTCTTAGTGTTCTTCTTCTTCTCTCACTCCCTCACTCCCTTTTCCCCCATTGAAGGTGTGAAAATAAAATCAACTGAGTAATCTTAAAGACCTTATTGGCTTTATTCAATGACTCATATACGGAGCAGCATCTCATCTAGCAAACAGAAAGCAGTTCTGAAGATTTGTACAAAATGAAAGACTTCTACAGGTAGAAGTGGGCAGGACAAAAAGTTACTAGCAAAAAATGGATTATTTGTGGCAAGGTCACCTTCCTTTAGGGAGGAGCAAGTGTCTATCAAACAGATTACCTTACTGGTGCTAACCAGGTAGTTAGATTGGCTGGTTTAAGATCCCACTCCTGGGAGAGGCTGACACTACAATTAGATTACATATTCCAGGGACACCTGGGTGGCTGAGCATCTGCCTTTGGCTCAGGGTATGATCCAGGGACCTGGGATGAGTCCCACAGTAGGCTCGTTGTGGGAAGCCTGCTTCTCCCTCTACCCGTGTCTCTGCCTCTCTCTCTCTGTGTGTCTCTCATGAATAAATAAATAAAATCTTTTTTTAAAATCTTTTTAAAAAAAGATTATATATATATTCCATATTATGCCTCAGTTTGGTGGTGTGGGGCTTAGCACAACTGACTCCATTTTTGGACTGTTCTCTCTTTTTCAACAAAAGTTATTGCAATGGCATGTGAAAATTAAATATTTCAGAGAGATTTGAGAAATAAAAGTAGGTTGTTAATATATATATTGGGGTGTCTGGGTGGCTCAGTTGTTTTTTGCTTAGGTCATGATCTCAGGGTCCTGGGATGGAGCCCTGTGTCAGGCTCTACACTCAATGGGGAGTCTGCTTGAGGATTCTCTCTCTCTCTCTGCCCCTCCCTCTACTTGCATGCTTTCTTCTCTTTTTCAAATAAATGAATAAGTCTTTTAAAAAATATATTAAAACAAGCAGAAAGCAGTTATTAAAATAATATTGCTACAAACTCCTCTATCACCCACTAACATGACACAGTCTGTTTGATCTCTAATTTCATAAAACAAATTGCTCAATTTTGCTTTTCCAAACCCATCCTATAGGAGGAGATAAAGAAAAAAAAAAGCTATTACTGCATATTGCATTATATATACTTTAGTTTAAAAAATTGAAAAATTGTTCCACTAAATGAATGACTTGTATAATAAAAAGTATTAATAATCCTACTGAGCCCCTGATTTCATTCTGGAAATTCTTACTCTTCTGTTTATCTATATTGAGTCAGACTGGAGATACTGAATTAATGGCTAAAATCTGAATAATGAAAAGCCAGGGCTGACAGTGCTCCTGTTCACCCTTCACACAGAATTCAAGGTGACCTCATTTTTAAACATAAGGACTAACTCTTTCAATGTGCATCTCTTCCTCTATGACTCATGCTTTCAGTGTATTCATAGGATGATTTATAAGCTGGAGAATGTATGTATGCAAGGAATTAGCCTTTTGCAGTTGCATTTTGCTGCCTTTGAAGAAGTCTCCTTCATAATTGCCATGAATGAAGAGTGCTCCTGATTTAGAGGTGAAAGGGTGAGCACCAGACTTGCACAGAGAGTGGGAATTTGCAGTGATTGGCCCTGCTCTCTCGGGATTTAAAAAGCTAGGAAGTACCTGGGCACCAGGCAAGGCCAGGACTGTTCACACAGCAGCCTGGCCCCGTGCTCACCGCCCACTTTCCAATGTGGGGTTAAAGGATAGTGTGGGTTGGGTTGCTTCTTTCTCACCCTGTTCCTTCTGGTCTTGACTTAAGTGGAGTAGCCTCCAGACCTTGTTGGAAACCATGAAAGGGAGCCTTCTAAGTACATGCTGCTGCAACATGCTGGGGCCCTGAGGCAGGAAGAGGTTCAACCAAGGGCAGGATGCTGGTCTGGGAAAATGAAGAATCCCAGCTAGCCCACTTCCAGGCTTCCCCAAGGACTTTTCCTGCTGTCCCAGAGAGAACTGCTGGCAATTTTAAAGGCCACTCAGGCCTCAAAAATTCTTGGTCTTTGACCTATTACTGGGTCATAGAAGAGAATAATGATCAGATAGAAATTCCAATGGCATTAGAAATTCCAGGCCAACAGGTTGATGAAATTATTTTAACAGGCAGGAACCTGTGCCAGATCATCTACTGGCTCCTAACTCCAACTTCAAATAGGAAGAAATTGACACTGAGAGCCACATTTACCTTTTTTCCTTAATATCCAAGAAATATACTTTAGTTGATATGAACATGAAATATGACCATGTTTCTTTCTTGTATGCTTTTTCTAAAGAGTCATCACTAAATCAGTGTTTTAGAAATTAAGACATTAAGGGATATCTCCACCAAAGAACTACAAGAGAGAAAGGCAAAGGTGGATAAAAATATGCCCGAGATGGTTGCCCAAAGGAACAAATGAGACAGCCTTCAGAGTAAGCATCCACATTGGCTGCTGGGCACACTGTGAGCTGGCAAAAGGAGTACTGAACTTTTCAAGACAAGAAAAGCTCATCTCAGACTGTTTAAGTCTATAAGCTGATCATTGATAGATTGATGTATTTTTCCCAGAATTTCATGCAAACCATGAAATCCATGCAAATTATATAGTTTGGAGGAAGATCTCAGAAAAAGGCATCTAGACTGGGGCATATTTATGTTTTGGACTTGTGGCTGGGAGCTGAATATAGCCACCACTGGTAGCCTTTTGACAGACAGCAATGTCTGAGACAGAGCCCACATTTTGGGCTCTTAACTGGAACATGTGACTTGTGATGGGACAAATATCCTGATTATGAGCATTCCATTTCCCTGTGATATGGACTTTTGTTTTGTACCTAATCACCTAATCTCTCTAACTATTATTATATTGCTAAAATCAATTAGCTAGTCATTTGCATAAGGCTTTCTTTCACATCTATTTCAAGATGGGTTTTGTTTTTGTTTTTGTTTTTGAGCTCTTTTTGTTAAAATTTGAAAATATGATCAGGAAGCTTTGTGAGATCACTTAAGACTCTTTTAACCTCCCACTACAATTTGATGGTCTGAACAGAGTGTGTGATATTGGAATGGGTGGTTCCCAGAGATTTTGAAAGTGCTTGTGAATAAATCTATGGGGATCCAAAAAACAGAGCACAACACAGGAAAAGAGACCATTGGTTTTTCTTTTTTATATGTTTTTCATTCCTGGATTCATTTCTTTTGAAGTATAATGATTTAAACTGCAGATAACTGAAGCCAGATGTTTGCTATAATTTATGACTTGACTTAAACTTCAAAGTCAGGAACATTGAAAATCCCTATCGTCCAAGTCTTCCAAAAAAAGTTTTCTTCCATGTTATGGAAAGTAAAAAGATGTTGAATGTAACACCAAAATCCTCCTAGAAATCAGAGGGAATAATCAGAATTAGGAATTCCAGGATCCTTATTAAAATGCATGTTTAACTATAGTCTGATTATGTACTGTAGCATACATATGTTCATTGTAATAAATACATAGAAAATATACAGGAAAAAATGTCAGAAATGACAAGCAAACAAATCTCTCATACTTATATCCATCCAGAGAAAATGGTTACTCATATTTTGAAATATGTCTACCCTTTTGGCAAACATACAGTGTATAGCTAATGTTGACAAATTCTTATATTGCCAGATTTTGCAATAAGATGTATCATAAAAATTCTCTCTTGGAAAATATTAAAAATACAAAAAAGAAAAAATATTTTAAATTTCCCATACTAGAAATAATTACTTCTTAGATGCCATTTACTTGCTTCCTGAATTTTTGTATGCGTAGATTGTATTTTTCTATGCAAAAATATCCCATGCTAGAAATAATTACTTTTATTTTATTTTCTAAAATGATTTTATTTATTAATGAGAGACACACAGAGAGAGGCAGAGACATAGGCAGAGACATAGAGAGAGGGAGAAGCAGGCTCCCCAAGGGGGCTTGATCTCAAAACCCTGGGATTACAGCTGGAGCCCAAGGCAGATGTTCAACTGCTGAGCCACCCAGGCCTTCCTAGAAATGATTACTTTTAGATGCAGTTTACTTGCTTCCTAAATTTTTGGTTGCAGAGTTTTTCTGTTTCTGTAAGGGGCCAGATAGTAAATACTTTAGGCTTTTCACACAGATGGTTTTGGTCACAACTAATCTCCTCTGCCATTGTCACCCCAAAGCAGACACATACGATATATAAACAAATGGGTGTGGCTGTGTGTCAATAAAACTTTATTTACAAAAAGTCATGGGCCAAAATTGGCCTTTGGGTTGCAGTTGGCCAATATCTGGCATAGACATAGTAAATTTATGTAAACATAGTTGTTTAGTAACATGTTGTATATACTGTTTGTAACCAGATTTCTCCTCAGCTTTCTTATGATTATTTCAGGTGATAAAATATATTTCTAAAACATACATGTAGATATCTTCAATGTATTATTTTTATATGTGTATATCATGATTTATATTTTATATCTCACATTATTGGACTCCATGGTTTATGTTTTTTAACATTATAACTGATGAAAATTATTTATACATAAAATTGTATGCATGTTGCTGATCTTTTTATGTAGGATAAGATTATGGAAATCAAATTATTGCATTAAATAAAATAAGTATTCTTTAGGCTTTTGAAATTTATTGCCAAATTGCCCCATAGAAAGGTGGTACTAACTTATGTAATATCAAAAGTATATGAGAGGGGTGAGGCAAATGGTGGAAGAGTAGGGTCCCCAAGTCAACTCTCCCCACCAACTTACCTAGATAACTTTCAAATCACCCGGAAAACCTATGAATTCGGCCTGAGATTTAAAGAGAGAACAGTTGGAATGCTACAGTGAGAAGAGTTCCCGCTTCTAATAAGGTAAGAAGACAGAAGAAATAAATGAAAAAGAATCCAATGGGGGATGCCCCCCCCCCCCCCCAGGAGCAGGGCTAAGGCTGGGTGGGGAGAGCCGCCAGGACAGGAAAGCTCAGTCCCCCAGAAGCAGGAACTCTACCAATCTTCCAGGACGGAAAGGCGCTTTCAGGGAACTTGGGCAGGACCCCAGGAGGGGCAGTGGAGCCCCCAGGTTCCCAGGGTAACTAACAGAGGAGGTACGCCCGGGGGAGAGTGTGGTAAAGGGCTGGATTGGGTGCCCAGCGGGGGCCCTGAGAGCAGCTCAGGTGGCAGCTCCATGCTGAGGGGGCTGTGCAGCTCCGGGATCATGATTCCAGTGGCACAGGCCCTGGAGCCCAGAGTGCCGGGGGACACAGCCCAGGATCCTGCACTCCCCTTGGGACAGGTGGAGGCTGGGAAGGCACAGGACAGCGAGGACACTCCTGCCGCTGGGCTCCACCAAGCTGTGCAGATCAGTGACCCCTGCGCCCGGAGAATACAGGCCAATGCAGACGGGGAGACTGAGGTAGTTACTGCGGGAACTGACTACTCCAGGGCTGCAGAGCTGGCCGCTACCAGTCTTGTTCCTTCTTGTGTCACCCTGTGCTTGGGGTGGAGTGGGGCAGCCAGGGAACACGGACCTCACAGGATAAACAGATCCCACTGAGCTGTGCACTTGGCAGGGGGCAGGGCAGCTCCCCTAGGTGCACAAACCTGAGAATCAACACACTGGCCCCTCCCCCAGGAGACCAGCTGGAAGGACAGGGAAGAGCAAGTTCTTGACACAGCAGCCCTGGAAATCCAGCTCCAGGGGAAGTCGAGGGACTTACAGAATATAGAATCAGAGGATACCCCTCCTTTTGTTGTTGTTGTTGTTTCTGTTTTTTGTTCTTTGTTTGGGTTTCCCCCCCTTTGTTCTCTTTTTTTTCTTCCTTTTTCCAGTACAACTTGTTTTTAGCCACTCTGCACTGAGCAAAATGACTAGAAAGAAGAACTCACCACAAAAGAAAGAATCAGAAATAGTACTCTCTCCCACAGAGTTACTGAATTTGTATTACAATTCGATGTCAGAAAGCCAATTCAGAAGCACAATTATAAAGCTACTGGTGGCTCTGGAAAAAAACATAAAGGGTTCAAGAGACTTTATGACTGCAGAATTTAGATCTAATCAGGCAGAAATTAAAAATCAATTAAATGAGATACAATCCAAACTGGAGGTCCTAACAATGAGGGTTAATGAGGTAGAAGAAAGATGAGTGACATAGAAGACAAGTTGATGGCAAGGAAGGAAGCTGACAAAAGAGAAAAACAATTAAAAGACCATGAGGATAGGTTAAGGGAAATAAATGACAACCTCAGAAGGAAAAAAATCTACATTTAATTGGGGTGCCCGAGGGCGCCAAAAGGGACAGAGGACCAGAAAGTGTAATTGAACAAATCATAGCTGAGAACTTCCCTAACCTGGGGAGGAAAACACACATTCAAACACAGGAGATAGAGAGATCCCCCACTAAAATCAATAAAAACTGTTCAACACCTCGACATCTAATAGTGAAACCTGCAAATTCCAAAGATAAAGAGAAAATCCTTGAAGCAGCAAGAGACAAGAGATCCTTAACTTACATAGGGAGAAATATTAGATTAACAGCAGACCACTCCACAGAGACCTGGCAGGCCAGAAAGGGCTGGCAGGTTATATTCAGGGTCCTAAATGAGAAGAACATGCAGCCAAGATACTTTATCCAGCAAGGCTCTCATTCAGAATAGAAGGAGAGATAATGAGCTTCCAAGATAGGCAGAAACTGAAAGAATATGTGACCACCAAACCGGTTCTGCAAGAAATATTAAGAGGGACTCTGTAAAGGCTGCCCAAAGAAATAATCCACAAAAACTGGGACTGAATAGGTATTACGATGACACTAAATTCATATCTTTCAATAGTAACTCTGAACATGAATGAGCTTAATGATCCCATCAAAAAATGCAGGGTTTTAGACTGGATATAAAAGCAAGACCTATCTATTTGTTGTCCGCAAGAGACTCATTTTAGACTTAAGGACACCTACAGCCTGAAAATAAAAGGTTGGATAATAATAACAGGTTGAATTTACCATTCAAATGGTCCTCAAAAGAAAGCAGGGGTAGCCATCCTCATATCAGATAAATTAAAGTTTATCCCAAAAACTGTAGTAGGAGATGAAAAGGAACACTATTTCATACTTAAGGGATCTAGCCAACAAGAGGACCTAACAATCATTAATATTTATGCCCCGAATGTGGGAGCTGCCACGTAGATTAATCAATTAATAACCAAAGTTAAGACATAGTTAGAAAATAATACACTAACACTGGGAGACTTCAACATGACACTTTCTGCAAATGACAGATCTTCTAAGCACAACATCTGCAAAGAAACAAGAGCTTTAAACGATACACTGAACCAGATGGATTTCACAGATATTTACAGAACTTTACATCCAAACACATTCTTCTCAAGTGCACATGGAACTTTCTCCAGAATAGACCACATACTGGGTGACAAATCAGGTCTTAACCGATACCAAAAGATTGGGATTGTCCCCTGCATATTATCAGACCATAATGCTTTGAAACTTCAACTCAATCACAAGAAGAAATTTGGAAGAAATTCAAATATGCTGAGGTTAAAGACCATCCTGCTAAAAGATGAAAGGGTCAACCAGGGAGTTAGAGAAGAATTAAAAAGATTCATGGAAACCAATGAGAATGAAGATACTACCGTTCAAAATTTTTGAAAAAGATTTTCAATTAGTCCTGAGAGGGAAATACATTGCAATACAAGCATCCCTCAAAAAATTGGAAAAAAATCAAATACACAAGCTAACCTTGCACCTAAAGGAACTTGAGAAAGAACAGCAAGTAAAACCTGCACCCAGCAGAAGAGAGTTAATAAAGATTCAAGCAGAACTCAATGAAATAGAGACCAGAAGAACTGTGGAACAGATCAACAAATCCAGGAGTTGGTTCTCTGAAAGAATTAATAAGATAGATAAACCATTAGCCAGTCTTATTAAAAAAAGACTCTAATTAATAAAATCATGAATGAAAAAGGAGAGCTCACCACCAATACCAAGGAAATATAAAACAATTTTAAAAACATATTATAAGCAGCTGTACAGCGATAAATTAGGCAACCTAGAGGAAATGACGCATTCCTGGAAAACCACAAACTACCAAAACTGGAACAGGAAGAAATAGAAAACCTGAACAGGCTGATAACCAGGGAGGAAATTGAAGCAGTCATCAAAAACCTCCCAAGACACAAAAGTCCTGGGCCAGATGGCCTCCCAGGGGAATTCTATGAAACGTTTAAAGAAGAAACGATACCTATTCTACTAAGGCTGTTCAAAAAGATAGAAAGAGATGGAATACTTTGAAACTTGTTCTATGAGGCCAGCATCACCTTCCTTCCAAAACCAGACAAAGACCCCACCAAAAAGGAGAATTATAGACCAATATACCTGATAAACACAGATGCAAAAATTCCCAACAAGATACTAGCCAATAGGATCCACCAGTACATTAAGAAGATTCTTCACCATGACCAAGTGGGATTTATCCCCGGGATGCAAGGCTGGTTCAACACTTGTAAAGCAATCAACATGAGAGATCATATCAGCAAGAGAAAAAACAAGAACCATATGATCCTCTCCATAGATGCAGAGAAAGCATTTGACAAAATACAGCATCCATTCCTGATGAAAACTCTTCAGAGTGTAGGGATAGAGGGAACATTCCTCAGCATCTTGAAAGCCATCTATGAAAAGCCCAGCAAATATCATTCTCAAAGGGGAAGCACTGGGAGCCTTTCCCCTAAGATCAGGAACAAGACAGGGATGTCCACTCTCACCACTGCTATTCAACATAGTCCTAGAAGTCCTAGCCTCAGCAATCAGACAACAAAAAGACATTAAAGGCATTCAAATTGGCAAAGAAGAAGTCAAACTCTCCCTCTGCAGATGACATGATACTCTATGTAGAAAACCCAAAAGCCTCCACCCCAAGATTGCTAGAACTCATACAGCAATTCGGCAATGTGGCAGGATACAAAATCAATGCCCAGAAATCAGTGGCATTTCTATACACTAACAATGAGACTGAAGAACGAAAAATTAAGGAGTCAATCCCACTTACAATTGCACCCAAAAGCATAAGATACCTAGGAATAAACGTAACCAAGAGGTAAAGGATCTATACCCTGAAAACTACAGAACACTTCTGAAAGAAATCGAGGAAGACACAAAGAGATGGAAAAATATTCCATGCTCATGATTGCAAGAATTAATATTGTGAAAATGTCAATGCTACCCAGGGCAATGTACACGTTTAATGCAATCCCTATCAAAATACCATGGACTTTCTTCAGAGAGTTGGAACAAACTATCTTAAGATTTGTGTGGAATCAGAAAAGACCCCGAATAGCCAGGGGAATATTAAAAAAGAAAACCAGAGCTGGGGGCATCACAATGCTGAATTTCAGCTTGTACTACAAAGTTGTGATCATCAAGACAGTGTGGTACTGGCACAAAAACAGACACATAGATCAATGGAACAGAATAGAGAATCCATAAATGGGCCTTGAACTCTATGGTCAACTAATCTTTGACAAAGGAGGAAAGACTATCCACTGGAAAAAGTACAGTCTCTTCAATAAATGGTGCTGGGAAAATTGGACATCCACATGCAGAAGAATGAAACTAGATCATTCTCTTACACCAGACAAAAAGATAAACTCAAAATGGATGAAAGATCTAAATGTGAGACAAGATTCCATCAAAATCCTAGAGGAGAACACAGGCAACACCCTTTTTGAACTTGGCCACAGCAACTTCTTGCAAGATACATCTATGAAGGCAAGGGAAACAAAAGCAAAAATGAATTATTGGGACTTCATCAAGATAAAAAGCTTCTGCACAGCAAAAGAAACAGTCACCAAAACTAAAAGAATGGGAGAGGTAATTTGCAAATGACATATCAGATAAAGGGCTAGTATCCAAGATCTAAACTCAACAGCAAAGAAATAAACAATCCAATCATGAAATGTGCAAAAGACATGAACAGAAATCTCACAGAGGAAGACATAGACATGGCCAAGAAGCACATGAGAAAATGCTCCGCATCACTTGCCATCCGGGAAATACAAATCAAAACCACAATGAGATCCCACCTCACACCAGTGAGAATGGGTAAAATTAACAAGGCAGGAAACAACAAATGTTGGAGAGGATGTGGAGAAAGGGGAACCCTCTTGCACTGTTGGTGGGAATGTGAACTGGTGCAGCCACTCTGGAAAACTGTGTGGAGGTTCCTCAAAAAGGTAAAAATAGATCTGCCCTACGACCCAGCAATTGCACTACTGGGGATTTACCCCAAGGATTCAGATGCAATGAAACGCCGGGACACCTGCACCGCAATGTTCACAGAAGCAATGTCCACGATAGCCAAGCTGTGGAAGGAGCCTCAGTGTCCATAGAAAGATGAGTGGATAAAGAAGATGTGGTTTATGTATACAATGGAATATTACTCAGCCATTAGAAATGACAAATACCCACCATTTGCTTCAACGTGGATGGAACTGGAGGGTATTATGCTGAGTGAAATAAGTCAATCGGAGAAGGACAAACATTATATGGTCTCATTCACTTGGGGAATATAAAAAGTAGTGAAAGGGAATAAAGGGGAAAGGAGAGAAAATGAGTGAAAATATCAGTGAGGGTGACAGAACATAAGAGACTCCTAACTCTGGGAAAGGACAAGGGGTAGTGGAAAGGGAGGTGGGTGGGGGTTGGGGTGACTGGGTGACGGGCATTGAGGGGGGCACTTGATGGGATCAGCTGGGTTATATGCTATATGTTGGCAAATTGAACTCCAATTAAAAAAAAAAAGAATTCTACTAGAAAAAAAAAGTATATGAAAGTGACTATTTCCTAACATATTCTGTATCTCCTGAGTCTAACATTACTTATTTGTTAGTGTTTCTCTGCCAATAATATTCACTTGTTCATACTTTTACAGACTGTTGAATTTCTTCTTTTGTGAATTTCTTAATTTTTTAAATCATTGTTCCTATTGATAGTTTTAATTTTTTCTATTGATTGGTAAGAGTTTTTGTGACACATGAAGGCTATATAGCTTTCATCATGCATATTATAAATTTCCCCCAGTCTGCTGTTTTCTTTACATTTATTTGATTGGGCTTTTATTCAAATTAGAAACCTTATTTTAAAGTAATCCAGGAAACAATATTTCTATTATAATTTTTTATAGAAAAGAAGAACTTCCTTGTTACCTGTATCTTCAAGGTCATATTTATGCTCTTTTAACATTTTATTCTAAATCATCTGGAATTTACATTAATGATATAGTTATATGTGCTTAGTATTTTCAAATAGCCATTTGTTTAAGAACTCTTTTATGTGTAATGCCACCTTAATCATAAAGTTAATTCTTCTATTATTAAGGTCTATTTCTGTATATTTTCTCCTGTTGCACTAATCTTGCTGCAGACTATTTCAGTAGTACCAATAGCATCTCAATTAGAATAACTTTACAGGGTGGCGGAGGGGGTCCTTGCACCTCTGTGACCCCCCACCCCCACCCCGTGGGCTCAGGGTGCAAAAAAAAAAAGATAAATATAAATAAATAAATTTTCAAAAAAGAATAACTTTACAGTGGCTTTTGATGTACAGGAGTGCAAGTCCCCTCTTTTACTTTCTATTATTTAAAAATTTTTTTTTAGTTTGTCTTACAAATGAATGTGAGGAACATTTTTAAAGTTCTTGTTCATTCTTATTTCTATTGGAACTACATCAATTGCATAGATCAGTTGCGGGGGGCCTACTATCTTTATGATGAAATTTCATTCTACCCCACATTGTGATCTGCCTCTCATTTGTTAGACTACTTTTAAATCTCTCTGTAATTAGTTTTCTTCTTTTGGGTTCTGTATATTTATTTCCTAAGAATGTTTTAATTCCATGTTGCTATTATGAATTGTGTGTGTTTTTTTCATTATATATTCCAAAGTGTCATCTCTATAAAAGTACTCCCCCCAAGTCTAGAGTCTAGGGGTAATTCTAATCCCCTTCAAACCCAGCCCATCCTTGTGTTGTGTAAACTAGCCTTTTTTCTCCACCTCTCCTGTCACTGACTTCATACAAGCTCTGAGCATCTTTAGGCTGGATGATTAAATTTTTCTATGTTAGTCACGCTAACTCCAAAATAATTTCACCCTAACTCCCACTTTGATGAGGATTGATTGTTCTAAAATTCAAATATTATCATATTTCTCTTCAAATTCTTGAATCTCGGGAAGATCCCCTTGACTTTTGTCAATTTTTAAAGCATAGATGGTCCCACAGTCAGCCCATTGTCCACTTTCATCTCCTACCCCTTCTCAATTGCCACTAAGCTCCAACCTTCCAGTCTGTTCATAGCTTGGTGTGAGTAATAAGTAGAGGACTCCAGAGTTAGCATGCACTGTCTCCTCTGCCACAATGTCATCAAAATCATTCCCATTGTTAAACTGAACATTGCAATACTCAAAGTAATTGAATTATTGTTTGGAATACAGAAATGGCAAATTTTAATAACATAGTGAAAGTCTGTGCTTCTCCTAGGCAGCTCCTGTCCAAGTGGTGATTCAGAAACTCGGTTTCCCTTCACTTTGTGATGCTTCCATCTTAGACATATGGCCTCCATGGTTTCCACAGAGAGAAAAGAGAGGATGTGAGGATCTCATGGGGGGTATTTTGACCAACCTTTGACATCTTTTGTCCACAGTTCATTGCCCAAAACTCATAATAGGCTCTCACATGACTTCATGGAAAGTTGGAAAAGGAAAGGAAATTGATAAACATTAAGCCAATCTCTGCCACAACTATTCAAGGGCAAGATATATATTCCATTAGACTCAGTATTCCCAGCCTCTAGCACAGTGTTTGATACATAGAAAGGCTTTGTAAATATACAGCAAAACGATAAATGCATAAATAATTGAATGAATAGGCTCTAAGTCTATTAACTTGCAAATTAATTCAATGTCTAGAATCCAAGTAGGATACTATGACTACACAAAGATAAGACTCTATTTGTAGGGGGATAGTTTTAGGTCAGGATATTTCAGGAAGAAGGTATTATTTCAAGAGAGGCTTGCAACCAAATACAAATGAGGAAGATGCCTATTCATTTGCTATATGTTGGGAGTTTCTTTATTTAGGTGTTCATATACCTTTTCTTCTCACTATAGGTTTTACCTCTGGGCAATTACATTCATACCCATGGTTTCAGGAGTCATCCATAGGTAGGCTCATGACTTACACATTTACATCCAAATTTAGACCTTTCTGTTGCAGGTCGAACCTTCACTTAAAATACTTAGATTTTACCTTCAGTTGAAGATTCAAACGAGAACTTTATTTCCAGCTCACCATAGGTCAAGCTGAACGTAAAATCTTGGTCAAATCTTGGTCTTCCACAATATTTTCCCTAGGACAACAGTGTTGTCCCTTTAGCTCCATGCATACTGTTGCCCAGCGTGCTTGCTCCTATTTAACCTCCCCATATGCACTCCTCATTTTCTTCTTTTTTGTAACTGCAAAACCCAGACCTGGTCATGGCAATCCTCTGCTCACATCCTCTCACTGGCTTCTTACTGCTTCTCATTTGAATGCCAGGATCCTAACACGGGCTGAATGGCTCCATACTAGCCTCACCTTTTCTTATTCCTCCTGTGTAAGATCCTCTCGTTACACCATTTCCATTTCTTTCTTTCATCACAGCGTGTAATTATATTATTAATAAAATAAGCATACTAATGTTGTCTCCACCAGGATATAACTTCATATGTCATAGACTAGAGTCTACACCTTGAACCTTTTAGATTCAATATTTTGTTATACATATATGTTTGTAAAAGTTTTAGAAGTAGCTTTTTCTCTAGACCCCTTGGAGGGTATTTTTTTTGGGAGAAGCTGAGAAAGGATGTAGTGGGGTGAACTGTGGTCTCTGGTGCCCGCTCTTGCAGTTGATCCCACATCCAAAAGTATTTCCTTCCTCTTCCATCCATTCTAGATCCCTCTCCCCCTCCAAGCATCTATCTACCTGATGGTCTGACCCAGACTCTCACTTCTGTGGCATTTGAGTGGCTGGTCACCATATACCTCTCAGGCTGTGACTGTGTGTTCATTTAAAATGAGGCAAAGGCAGATGTGGAAGCATCCTAGTGCATCATCTGAGTGCTACCAGCTAGTATTCTTTCTTTTTCTTGTCTGCTAGTTTGTGAACACAAGAAACCTGAGCTTCCAGGTGGTGATCACTGCTGAAAGCACATTGGATTGATTTCTTGTCCTGTGGTAGGAACTAGGATGTCTAAAGCTACAAAGTTTATGGTTGTAGGGATGGGAGTCACAAACTCACCAAGTGAATCACTGGGAATGATTACAAGTGAGGCCATTTCCTATTGTACCTCTTTTTCCCTGGACCCAGCTATTGTACCTGAAG
Organism: Canis aureus; assembly: GCF_053574225.1. Classification (NCBI taxonomy): domain Eukaryota; kingdom Metazoa; phylum Chordata; class Mammalia; order Carnivora; family Canidae; genus Canis; species Canis aureus. The sequence goes on along the minus strand of NC_135638.1, from coordinate 33,392,152 downwards.
GAGACACAGCACCAATAATAGTTGTTTATTTAGATTGCATACTGTGTCCTAGAGGATGGTCACCATCCTCACACAGTGCTGCCTCCGAGCTCATCCCTCCATTGTATTTTCCATTTCATCCTCTGTCAGGTGAGCAGGTCCTAGATTGCAGTAGGTAATATGACCAATGGATTTTATGCCCATTGCTGGTCATTTGTTAAAAGGTGAGTCCCTTAGTCTGATGTGACATTAGGTAACCTATGAGGGTAACCACCCAATGTCTTGATAGGAAGACCAAATACTCTGTAAATACTCAGACAGTGGAACTGGTGCAGGTTCTCTGAGCAGGAAAGGTAAATCTATGTCAAGAGTGCATATCTGTTCTTGAAAAATGGAATTGTCCCTTCAAGAGTGCTTGAGGTCCAGTATAGTTAACTTGCTACCAAGTGGCTTTTTGTCTCCTTGAAGAAGGACAGCATCCTGGCATCTTGTGCAGACCATCCTTAGTATGGATGTTGGGCCTGCCCAGTCTTCTGACTGGGCAGTCAGACTCCTTACATGATGAACATTTCTGATTACATGGTCACTTGATGTCCAGTGATGAAAAGTTCCATTTCTACCACGGTCCATTAGCATGCCCATAGTTGCATTTTGAAAGTTGTCCAATTCTTCATGGCAGATGGCATGGCCTTACTCCAGAACTCTAGGAAATGACATTGTAATTTTTCTTTTGTGGCTTGCCATAAATCCCACAGGCATCTTTTTCTATTACATATACCTCTAACATCTGATGTCTGCTATGTCATATGGTCCAAGAAGCAGGACATCTTGAGGTGTAAACTGGGCATATTGCAGAGGGCTTTCCTGTATTGGAAAGCTGACAGCCTTTCATAGAGTTTGGTTCATGATGCAGAGAAATAGTCCCAGGTGCAATATATACTCCCAAAGAAGCCTATCAGGAGTTGTTTGGCCCTAGCTTATATATATAGTATCTTTCTTTATTAAAGGGAAATTTTAAGCACTGAATTCAGAATGGTGTTGACTCCCAGATAGACAGGAGAAGATGTACCTGGAGAGCATTACACACGTGGTTTCAGACATACTTCGTTCTATTCCTTTAGCCTACTTTTGAGAATATGACTGTTTGTTACATCATTCTTTAAACATTCCAGTATTTTTGAAATATTTTATTTTATTTTTTAAAATATTGTATTTATTTATTCATGAGACACACACACACACACACATACAGAGAGAGAGAGAGAGAGAGAGAGAGAGGTAGAGACACAGGCAGAGGGAGAAGCAGGCTCCATGCAGGGAGCCTGACGTGAGACTAGATCCCGGGTCTCCAGGATCAGGCCCTGGGCTGAAAGTGGCGCTAAACCGCTAAGCAACCTAGGCTGCCCATTTTTTAAATATTTTAAAGAAAAGTTTACAATATTAAAAAAATGAATCTAATTTTAAGAGGAAAGTGAGAAGTGACAGATAAAGGGCTAGCCAAAAGGAGATGTTTGGGTTGAGGGCAGGAAGATTCTTTACAATGGGAGGAACATGACCATGTTATAGGGTACATGGGGGAAAAAAATCAAGGGAATGACACAAAAATAAAGTGCTGGAAGACACTAGATCAAAAGTTAGGATCAAAGGGTTATATCTGGATCAAAGGAAGTAAGACAAATGCAAATATAACTGATTTCAACCTTGTGGAGGACACGAGGTTGAGAGATGAAGGTTCATGGCAGATGATTTCAAGTTTCTCTGCAAGGTGGGTAGAAGGCCATCATCTAAGAGAGGTGAGGTGGGGAGATTGCAGAGGGCAGGATGGTTGAGGGGGATGGTTTGTGGGGACATAGGGAAGCTCAGGCAAGGAATGCTGAGCTCAGCCAAAAGCCCAGCTGAGATCATGAATGTACCTCCAGCAGCTTCAGAAGCCCATGGGGTAATATTGGTTGGATAGACCTCAAATTGGGAGATTTTAGGGAAGACATAGTGGAAAGAAGGGAGAAGAGATATTGAGAGTGTAAGAACACAGTGCCTAGAGTAGAGGCTGGATAGAAGAGGAAGTAAAATCATGAAGGAGGAATGTGTTGAAATAAGAAAAGAAGAAAAATAGGTAAAATGAGGCCAGGATGAAAGGAGAGACATTAAGCATAATGAGAAGGCACGAAGCCTGGCTCATATCAGCCATCAGGTGGCACCATTAGCTCAGTGTGTCTGGCAAGCCTCTTGCTGATTGGTAGGTACTGTGAGGGCAGGGTCCCAACTGCTATGTCCCCAAAGTCTAGCTTGGCATCTGCTAGGCCTGGTCTCTGCCACTGTGCACAAAGAAAGCCAGGGACTTAGGAAAGTGTAGACTCTTCTATTCAGTGCCTGGTGTATTGCACTGCAAAATTACAAAGATGGAGCAATTTGGGAGAATAAGATGCAGGTAATGACTATGACACAGGATGAGTAAAGTATAGGGTAAGAAAGCTAAACTGGTGGGGTTCTGTCACAAAGTGACTTTGGATAGGTCTTCTGGACAATGAACTGTTTATTTGGAAAATGTTGAAGCATCTCACCATGAAAAGTACCACACAGATAGTACAGGATTCTTCCAGACTGCCTTGGTACAGTTTTACCTCTCAGAGTCAGTTGCCTGAAATTTCCATTGGGACAAATTGCATTTTATGCTCATTTTGGAGTTTTACCCTCACTTTTATTGAGGTGACAGTCATCAGTGAGTTTGTCCATTTTTTTATTTATAAGGTTTCATCATGATGTTTACTATATAGTTCATGATGTTTCAATTGTAGATACAAAACCTTCTTGGTACAACCAAGATAGACTCCAGTGTATAGAATTTCAGACTCACCTTATTTAATACATTGCTACTGTGTCTTTAGCTCTGTAATGGACATAAAGTAAGCTTGAACAGTTATCAGGCCTTTTAATTAAAAAGAAATCAAAACCATGGTCAATATAATTTAGCCAAGTATGCATCATAAGGCCCGTTCTCCTGATTCAGTTATCCTAAACATCTTGACAGTCATTTTCTTTGATGATTAGCCGATCTATCAAAAGTGACATATACAGGTTCTTCTCTCTACCACCCCTTCCCCAACAAACGTTTATGGAACACTTTCTATATGTAAGGCATTTGGCTAGGGGCCATGGGAGAAAATGAACCTCAACTACATTTTTCTGCCTTGAAGGATTGAAAAAGTTTTTACCTTGAAGCTTAAGGGTTTAAAGATAAATGAATGATGTACAAATAGCTATGTAGCAAGTCGGAGTGTAATAGAACTCTAAGAATACTATCAATCTAAATTCTTCCTCCAAACTTAAATGATACTCAGCATTATTAATATAGCACTCTTATAGACTGTTGATGGAATTACAAACAATGCATACTTTCTGGAAGAATTCAATGGGCAGTAGTAGTGTTTTATTATCCAGTGCTGTTCTGTAGGTCAAGCCTGAGATGCCAAATCCTGCAGGAATGGGTCCTGGAAGAAACCGGGAAGGACACAGAGCCAGAGGCTAGACAGAAATTTCCTTGAGGGGATCCCTGGGTGGCGCAGTGGTTTGGCGCCTGCCTTTGGCCCAGGGCGCGATCCTGGAGACCCGGGATCGAATCCCACATCGGGCTCTCGGTGCATGGAGCCTGCTTCTCCCTCTGCCTGTGTCTCTGCCTCTCTCTCTCTCTCTCTGTGTGACTATCATAAATAAATAAAAATTAAAAAAAAAAAAAAAAAGAAATTTCCTTGAGGATAGAGGGCGAAGTCCTCAATACCATGGAAAGATGCCTGATAAAACAGGTGCAGTGAGATGTGAATGGGGAATCTGGGTGGTAGAGATAATGGCAGTTACTGTAACATTTTCGAGTTCCCTCTGTGGTTTTGAAAAGTTTCAAAGTAAGATGTAGGGGGATAAGTCATCCAAGTAAAATTTGCTTGGTGGTCAGATTGGACTGGAGAAATTGAGAAGACCCCTAAGAGTGGTAGAGTGAGGACCTGGAAAATCAGGGGGAAGGAGGTCAGCCCAGGCAGACAGCAGGCCGGTTGGCAGCCAAGCTTCCGTGGGCTCCTTCTGGGTTCTGCATTGGCGTGACATGCCCAGGAGACAATAGGAGAAATTTTCTATTTTTATACCTTCCTACTCAATCCTAAGGAACTGATAAAGATATTACATAAGAAGTCCTATTTTGGGCATCCCTGGGTGGCTCAGTGGTTTGGCGCCTGCTTTTGGCCCAGGGCGTGATCCTGGAGTCCCGGGATGGATTCCCATCTCGGGTTCCCGGCGTGGAGCCTGCTTCTCCCTCCTCCTGTGTCTCTGCCTCTCTCTCTCTCTCTCTCTGTCTATCATAAATAAATAAATAAATAAATAAATAAATAAATAAATAAATAAATAAATCTTAAAAAAAAGATTTAAAAAAGTCCTATTTAAAAAATATCTGTCCCTTTATTTCAACAAATGACAACTACTGTGTAGTGTTAAAACAGAAAAGCAAGGCATGGCATTGTGTGTGAACCATGTTTACAACTACATAAAAGAGGCATTTCTAGGAAGGATTGAAGGGGAAAATATAGCAATAATTATGTTTGGATGATGATATTGTGGATAATTTTTCTATTATTTAAAAAGACATTTATTTTCTAAATGTTCTGTAGTATTATGGCAAATGTACTTTCACAGTGAATATCAAGAAATAGAAAAAAAGTATTTTCTCTGGAAGAGAAATATTTTTTGAAGCAAAAAGAATTAATTATTTTCATTTCACCTAGATAGGTGTGATGAGCAGACCCAGATAAGCTGTGGGACTTTTTAAGCTATCCAAACTTGTCCAGAGATTAGATAAACCCCTCTCAGGGTACATCTGGTCTCCCTCATGTGAGTTCTGGCCTGAGGAGACTGGGCAGAAAGTAGGGCTGGCTACTGGCCTTGGGAGTTGGGAAGACTCCATGACAGGAGGCATTTGTCTGTACCTTGAAGAAAGAGTAGAATGTCAGTGGTCATCAGAAGTCCAAGGAGGAAGCAGATTCTATCTAAAAAAGCAGGTAATAACTTCTACAAGGGCAAATGCAGACAGGTGTCTGGTATGCTTGGAGATCCACAGTGAGGGGTAGGCAGAAGAGGCTTCAAGGCAGGTGGGACCAGATCAAAGAAATTAGACTGATGGAGGAGAAGGGGACTGTAATGGCTGGTGTTTGTCAGTTACAATGAAAAGGGAAATCCTCACAGTCTCAGGTGATGTGACTTGTCACATTTTCTGAAAGTGCCATTCCATCCCCCAGCACCTCTCAAGGAGGGGCCTCTATTCTGGTGACCTTCAGCTGCATTCAGAGAAAAGACAGGCTTTTTTGGTAATTCTCCTTCCTCAACGGATCTTCCATACCTTATCCATTTCCAAATAACTTTCAGAATTTCCCAAGTCAAGCATAGAAGCCATGGAATATTTACTTCCAGTGGGTATTTATACTGAGGTATTTTAATCTCCTTAAGAGCAGAGTAGATAAAAAAAATCAAGTATGAGAGAGATGTTAAAGGGAACAGCAGAGAGAAGGAGGAGATTTATTAACTAAAGATGGAACTGTATGTTTTAGCAATAAACAAATATAGCAAGATGTTTTTGAAATGTAAAATTACTCATTATCTCTTTGAAAAAAATTGTCTTGATTTAAAAAAAAATCCGTCTTTGATTCTACAAAAAATAATCATTTGGCAAATCTATAGGTGAGCCAGTTGGGTGTGAATAAGGCCAAAATGGAGCCAAGGAAAGATGCACAGAGCATCATGTGGTGACACTGTGATTAAACTGGTGATTTGATATACATTAAGAGGTTGGAGTTTTAAAGAAAGAAAGTTGGGAAAAAAATGAAGGGGAAAAGGATACTTTGAAGAACCTGGGTGACTCAGTCAGTTAAGTGTCTGACTTGAGTTCAGCTCAGGTCACGATCTCAGGGTCCCGAGATCAAGTCCCCTGTTGGATTCTGTGCTGGGCCTAGAGCCTTTTTGATATTCTCCCCTTCTCCCTCCATCCCCAACACCTGCTCATATTCTCTTCCTTAAAAAAAAAAAAAAAAAGAGAGAAAGAGAGAGAGATGCTTATTTACAGATGTAATTTTTAAAAAGGAAGAAGGGGTTTAGTGATGACCACACTCTTTTTTTGTGTGAATTAAGCTATTATTTTTTAAATGGTATCACCAATTATCAAACTTATGCACATGATAGAATGTTACTGTATTTTTACCATAATGGTAGATGAATTAGAAAAGTGTTCTGACTTCAGAAGGTAATTTTATTATAGTTATCATTGGAGGTCCTAGTAACTTCTAATGACAAATTTGCAATATCAATTTATTTTGAAAGATTATGCTCATATAAAGTTTCTCACCCAGAACCAAATTCATCCAGACAGGATGATCTTGTTTTCACCTTGTTGATGGACCATAATTCCTTCACCAACATTACCAGGTTTCTGAAAGCATGACATTTATTTACCTTTCCACATCTTCACTTCTGTTTTGCTCACACGAAGACTGCAAATAATGATAACCAGTGGCCTTGGCCTTTCATGGAAACCAATCATCACAGACTTGAGGTCATCATTTTGCTTTCTTTCCTTGCTTCTTATTCTTGCCCTCACCTCCATGTCTTCCAACTTTGATGTGTCAAGTACTTGGTCCCTACCCTTCATGACCTTACAGCCTAGACAGAGAGTATTGGTAAGCACATTACTACAATCAAATGTTATTAAGTGTTACAAAAACAGGGTGTCAACAATGAGTTATGTGTACAACTAATTTCTGTGAGAAGTGAGGTGAATATTCTGGAAAGCTTCAGAGAGATGACACCTGAACTCAATGAATAGTGAGTAGGAGCTGGACAGGTACATGGAGCTAGGAAAGCTCTCCTAGAACCTCTTCAGGTGAGGAGGAACCTCCTGCCCTATATGTTTGAGGTTTTGCTTCCTACATTTTTTCCTCAACAATGTGGGTTTTTTTAAAAAAAGATTTTATTTATTTATTTGAAAGAGAGGGAGACAGAGATAAGAAGAGAGAGCATGAGTGGGGAAGAGAGGGAGAAGAAGGATCCCCACTGACCAGAGAGCCGATGTGGGACTCGATCCAAGGACTCTGAGATCATAACCTGAGCCAAAAGCAGATGCCTAACTAACTGGGCCACCCAGGCACCCCTCCAACAATGTGTTTCTCACTACTTTGGCAAATAATAGATTCAAATTTAAGCCTATAATTCTAGAATACCATTGCGAATTAACCACAAGTAATTTTACCTAATAAATTTTCTCATATTTATATTGGTTGTGTCTACACTAAATACACACACACACACACACACACACACATCCCAAATAACTCTAGAGAGCAATTACTCTTTACAATCAAGGTGATACCATTTTTATATTTTCCTCCAACCAAAATCTCTAGAGAAAGTTCAGGTAGGACAAGATGTCTGGAGAAGTACACCAAATGTGAGCCAATTTTAGATTGTTGTCTTCAGAAAATTATGGACAATTTCTACCACTTAATGACCTAGCAAAATCCCAAAATATACTGCCCATTTTGAAACTATGTAATCTCCTCTAACCCTAAAATGCTCAATAAGCCTGTTTTCAATAGAAGAATAAAAGTTACCTATTGTTAAAGAACTTCCTGGAAGCCACAAGAAAATCTTGCTGATCATTTTACAAACTTCTACTTTGGGTGATAATCTCCTAAAGGTATTTCCTCATGGATTTCACCCATTGAAAATATAAATACTTTGGTGACTCAGGCCTTTGGTTGACCAAAGAGGAGAATGGGTAGAGTTACAAGCCCACCTGCTCTTTGACCTTAACTTTCGTTATAACAAAATGAGTGGGTGCTTCAAGGAGTTTTGCAACATTACAACTTTATTAAGTCTTATTTTGTGCCAGGCTCCCTGCTTAGTAATTTATATCCTTTCTTTTACTTAATCCAAACAGCGATCAATGAGATGCATAATATTATTTTACAGATAAAGGTAACTCTGATCTAGGTAAGTTAAATAACTTGCTCAGAGTCAAAACTAAGAATTGTTGAAGCTGGGATTCAAATTCAGACTTGAAAACCTCGAGCACTGGGATATATACTTGGTCTTCTCACAACTCAACAGAAGCTCCAAGAGAAGCATCTGGTGACTTGTGAAAGGAATCATTAAAGAACAAGACAGAATTGGAGGATATTTAAAATTTAACACAGAGACACATAAAACCTAGTCATCCTTATTCCTGGTACGCACCCTACTTTTGAAAACTCTGTCTTTTGTTTGTCGCAATTAACCTTGAGTTGCAGCCTGCCATGCTATTTCCTAAAATAAACTGCTACCCAAGTTTAGAATGTTTGTGTTGGAATTATATATTCACATCCTCAAACACAGGCTGGAAAATGAAACTGCATCTCATAACTCAAACTGTTACCGATGAGCTCATAGCATCCTGTAGATCATATTTGGGGGGAGCATGATATGTGTTCCCAATTTGCCATGGGTACTTGGTAACTTTGTAAATCACAATGATAACCATGATATTGACATGATTATTATGCATTATTATGGCTATTAAAATAATTTTATCATTTTCATTTACACACAGACCTTCTTTGGCTATTACACATGAAATCACTCTAAGTTTTGGAAATGGAGTGACTTAAAGGAGCAAAAGGAAGGAGTGAGTTGATATAACTGTTTCCGCTTTAAGGTGAGGCTAAATTGCTCATGTGTTTAAAAGGCAAGCAGCTTTCAATGAGATTTTAACTGAAGATGAATTCAATCCCTTCTGGTACATGTTGTAGAACTTTCCAATTAAGTAAGTGGAAGAACATTTTCTTTTGACTACTGGGTTTAAGGTAGAGCTAAAGAAAACAATTGATACAGCATTCAAAAAAAATTCAAGTAACATTAAGACTCGAGAAACAAGAAGGGTGTGGGGTAAATTGAAATATCGACTTGCTAACCCAGAGTACACATAGACAAACTGAAAATGCACTGTCCACAGTGTGAGCATTAGCATGTACTGCTGGCACGTGGCTTGGTATCGAAGTATCTGCTTCTTTCCACTGCAAGCACAGGACAGCCCCTGTGGGCAAAGCATTCCCTGATTCTGTGTCTCGGTTTTGACTTTGTGAAATGGATGGACTCAACTAGACAAGAATGAGTCCTCAAGGTCCATCTAGATCTAATATTTAATTCTTAATCCAGAATAGCATCCCCTGGGTACCCAGAATAGTCCACCAAAAACCCAATGTATATTTATTATGTATTCAGATATAAATCATTTTCATATTAACCCAAACCAAGCAAACTGTATTTGGAAAGCAAATATTATAATCGTTAAATTATGCTTAATGTATATGAACAGTTTTTGGATAATGGGCATTACAATTTCCTTTTAATTATGTGGATAATAAAAAAATCAGTCCAGGCCCAGTACTCCAGACTACACTTAGGCTGAATATAATTTTATTTCCTATTCAGGAGAACAATTTCTCTCCCTTTACTATCAGGATTGTTTCTAAATGGAAAGGGATAAAATATGAAGATTCCAACACATTGTACTTTAATGAGGGCATGGAGCAGCCTGAGTAGTCACTGTTAAAGTATACATGTAGAAATACACTTTTTGTGCATTCATCCACTTTCTACATTCAGGACAAATATTTGGTAAGCCTGATTAGATATCAGGGTATCCAAAGTCCCAAATTTCCCCCCAAATAAGGATCTGAGGGATTGATTTATTGAGTTCTGTATTTGCCAAAATCATATAGTCATGAGTCATAAGGTGCGTTAGCCACCAGACTATCTGCACACTAGAATTATTGAAGAAGTTTGTTAAAAATTCAGCTCTGGAATCCCTCCTGAAGCCTCCTATCTCCAGATTCCTAGGAATCTGTGTTTTATTTATTTATTTATTTATTTATTTATTTATTTATTTATTTATTTATTTTTTGGAATCTGTGTTTTAAAGAGCAACCCAGGTAATTTTCAGAAAATAAGCCACTTGAATGAAGAAATCTCTGAAAAGAACATATAAACCAAGTGTTTTCAAAGAGGTTGCACAACTCAAACCCCAAAGTTAACAACTATTGCAACTTACTTGTTTTCCCAACTAAGATTCACTGAGTGGCGGTCACGGGTCACAGGTGGTGCTCTTCTAAATGTAGATGTTACTTTAGTTAACTGGGCGAATATAATCTCTGCCTCTTTACAAAGGAAATAGACATAGGATAAGACATAAATAAGAATGAAAATAAGTATACATTATTATGAAAGATGTATTACCAAGGAAATAAAATGCTTTGGCAAAGGTTATCAGGAAAAGCTTAGCTTAAAAGGGATTATTTAACTAAATGTCATGAAAGGGCCAACACACAAGTGTTCAGGCAGTGCAAACAGCAGGTGCAAAACTCCTGCAGGTAGACCAAGGTTTGAGTGTTTGAAGAAAAAGGCGAGAGTGCCAGATGAAGTGCAATGAGCAAGGGAGCAAGTGGCCAAGTCATGCCAGAGAGGAAGAGGAGATCTGAATGGAGACATCTTCTGTGCCATGAACAGAAATTGGGGTTTTAATTGTGATGGAAGGCATGGATTAGTTTCAAGTTGGAAATGATATGATATAATCTATATTTTAAAAAAATGAGTGGACAGTGGGTTACATAGAGGCAAGAAGGGGAACAAAGGTTGAAATTCTTGTTTTTGGGATAAACTTCAAGAATATTACTTAAAGGATTCTGAGATACACACACACATACACACGCACAACCTGATTAGTACTGATAAGATAACAATTGCTATTTTATTTTTTTAAAGATATTTATTTATTTATTTATTTATTTATTTATTTGAGAGAGAGCATGAGCAGTGGGGAGAGGCAGAGGGAGAGGAAGAAGCAGACTTCCCACCGAGAACGGAGCCTGATGTGGGGTTCCATTCCAGGGCCCTGAGATCATGACCTGAGGTGAAGGCAGATGTTTAACTGACTGAACCAAGTGCCCCAGCAATTGCTGTTTTAATAAAAACAGCAATTTATTTTTATTTTTAAATTACATATAAAATATTGTCTCTTAACATTTATTAAAATTGTTTATTTTCTTAAATCATTTATTTTTGATTAGAGTAAACAATATGAGGTGCTGATTTCAAAGGGACTTGGCAAAACCAAACACATCAGGACAAAGCGAAAGAGAGACATTAAAAACTGTGCAGTTGAAATCTACAGCCACAGGAAATTATTAAGATCTTCGAGCGATGTTTACCAGTCAAGTTATCCTGCTTGATTCTCCATGTTTATCAAATCACATGTCTAGGAGTTTCTGGTTTCTGCTTATCTCTGCAAAGGCTAATAGAATTTAAAAATAGTATATTTTCAAAAAGATGAATTATGAATAAACAAAAGTCTACATAGATGAATAGGCATTTTAGAATCTTTTAAGTGGTAGATTGCTCCCCACACAATTCTTTCATTTTTCTGTAATTTTTCATAATAAAATACTGGGGAAAATAATATATTGAAAAATTATCACACTTTTCTACAAAATGCAGCAAAGTGTCTAATTCCATGAGACATGTGTCTCAGGCACATTTTAGTATACATTCAGTTTAATTGAAATTTACACAATATACTAAGTATTTTTAATTTTCCTTAGTATTTACTTGTAAGGTAATAGAAAATATAGATTGTTCTCTGTCCCCTGGTTTCTGGCACAGAGTTCTTGAAACCCTTATAATTTCCTGGGTAATACTGATAAGGCAACTCTGGGTGGGCCCCTGGATGGTTCCTAGAAGACCAAACCGTAATTAGAAGCTTGGAATTTGCAGCCTCACCCCCATTCTCTTGAGAAGGGAGAAGGCCTGAAAGTGGAGTTCAGGATCCATCATTCCTACATGAGGAAACCTCCATGAAAATCCCAAAAGTATGGAGTTTAGAAAACTTCCAGGCTGGTGAACACATCCACAGCAGGAGAGTGATGTACCCCAGCTCCAAGGGGACAGAAGCTCCGGTGCTCCCCACCTTCTGAGACCTCTCCTTAGGTATCTTTTCATCTGGCTACTTATCTATATCTTTTATCCCATGCTTAAATAAACTGCTCAATCTAAATGAGTATGTCCCAGAGTTCTGTGGGCTATTCTAGCAATTCAAACAAACTTGAGGATGGAGTCATGGGAGCCCTGGATTTGTAGCCAATTGGACAGAAGTTGTGGCATCTGGAGTGAGGAGTGAGCAGTGTCAGGTAGATGGCGTCAGAATTGCGTTAATTTGTAGTACTCCCAGCTGGTGTCCCTGAGAATTGCTTGGTGGGGGGAAACCTCCACATATTCGGTGGCCAGGGAGAGGTGTTCTGTGTGGGTGTGGCTGTGGTGTGAGAGGAGAGGAGGCATGGGAGAAATAGTGGGGAGGAACTACACCAGAGAGAAAAAGCAAGTTTCTTTAATATATTACTAAACAATTTCAATGACTGGGACTCCATATTTTAACATAAGTCTCCACATGATGGTCCAATAGCTTCCAAATAAAACATCATATCTTTTTTTTCTGAGAAGCCATGAGGTGAATTTTGGTAAAAAGAATTCAAGAAAAGAGTTACGTATTTATTTTCCGTAATTTTTTCAGGGGAGTGATGGAGCACACTACTTTTTTTTTTTTATTTTTTAATTGAATGTGGTTAAAAAAAGATAGAAAGTAAATATCACCAATACTCCCATAGTCCCAGAGCTGACCACTGATAACATATGGCAATATATTGTGGTTAAGGCATTTTTCTTATCTATGTCACATGTGTTCATATGTATTTTTAATCCTACAGGCAATATAGTAATAAGTGGAGCTCTGGGAGCACGGGGCAGGATTGCACTCAGCATGCTCACTGGGCTAAGACAGGATGGGCTTAGTGTGGAAAGTGAGAAAAGGGCATCCAGGAGAGGTGGCCCCACATCCAAGGTGGGAAGGGTAATGGGAAGGGGTGCACAGGAGAGAGGAAAGGAGAGGAGACCAGCAAAGGGCAACAAAAAAGAAAGGATAGGGCACCTGGGTGGCTCAGTGGGTTAACTTCTGCCTTCAGCTCAGGTCATGATATCAGGGTCTGGGGGTAGAGTGAGCCCCATGTGGGGTTCCTTGCTCAGCAGGGAGTCTGTTTCTCCCTCTGCCTCCTCCCCAATTCATATTTTCTCTCACTCTCTCAAATAAATAAATAAATAAATAAATAAATAAATAAATAAATAAATAAATAAAATATTTAAAAAACAAAAAGGAAAGAGCAGAGAATTAGGGCCAAGGAGACTGAACACAGGCCTGTCCTGTGCATGGTCCCCTGGCAGAAGCCTGATGTGTGGCTCTCCACATTGGCATGTGGCTGCCCATCCCACCATGTGCTCTCCACCTCAGCAAATGGCCCCCACTTCAGCTCTAAATGTGGCCTTGTGTATGGGCATTTTCTGACCAAAGTGTGCATGCCAATATATTCCATGGTTCCCTCCAAGGGGATTTGCGGCCTCCCACAGTGAGAACTACTAACACAACAGAGGGGTGGACATGACACTGAAGGACAATTGTTAATGCTTGGTGCTTCATCCTCCATAAATGAAATATTTGATAGCACTCAAAGAGCTCCCAGATGGAAGAGGAAAGAGGTAGCTGTGCTCCTAAGGGTCTTGTTTCAAAATGCAGAGTACCTGAGGGAGGCGATTGGAAGTGGCTGAGCTAAGAACTTCCTGAGTCAGCAAGAAAGGCTTGCAAGGCGCTGTTTGCATTTCAGCTCTCTTCCTGCATCAGCAGCAGTGAAAAGCTGAGCTCAGCTCCCTTCTTCACTACAGGGGCTGGGATTCACTCCAGGTTTGCTTTGTTGCCCAGCAGGGCACCTCAGTTTCTGGTCCTCACTCATCAGAACAACGTGGTTTTGTGAAAAATGTCTCTAAACTAGGAAACTAAGGTTTGAGTTAGGGCTCAGCTACTGACATCCTCGGGGAAGGCACAGGCTCCGTGGCTTCCCATTTTCTTCTCTGTAAAATGAGGGAGATGGTTTAGTTCCAAGATGCTGGGATTGCTCTTCTAAGACATCTGCAAAGTCAACTGAGATATTCAGCCACGGGTGATTCAGGAACGCAACACCTCGTTAGCTTTATGGATTGGAATGGATCTTTGAACATTACTCTTGCTCTTGAAAGGTTCTATTCCTTCTTGGAAATTCTGTTCTATTCCTTCTTGGATTAAGAACAAGCACCAACAACTTGTGGTTCAAGAGTTACCTATATTCTAAAGTAAAGAGATGGGGCAGTTATCACAACTAGCAATAGAGCATCCCCGGCTCTGTCACCTGACAGCTAACTTTGTAAATTGGACACAACAGGAGAGCATATGAAGTACGTCCCATGAATATATCTCTCAACGTTTCTCTGTCTTCAGAGCCAACTTTTTGGACAAGTGACTACATTTCCATTAGTATGAACCAAATGGTTTCCTTGTACCTGTCATCAGAAAAATGTGAGGTTTGGCTTCTAAGGGCAAAGGGAAGCAGCGATGTGAGTCACTCATCAGCATCAGGTCTAAGGCCACAACTTCGAATGGATAATGCAAACCTTCTTTCCCCTTTGGCAGTCTTGAGAAGTATGTTATCTAGAGGCAATCGGCTGTTTCTCAAGCATAGATTCGTTGTTTTATAAATGGTGAGCTCTGAAAAGGCAAGGCTGGAAAATTTGGTTCTGCACAGAATACATACCATCTCTCCAGTGGGAGGTCGTTTACAGGAATGAAGTTTCTACCATTAGAGTGAATTGTTTAGTGGAGCACATAAGGCAGAGAGCTCCTTAAGCTCTGCAGGGGGAGAGCCATGGGTTGCCCTCTTCTCAATCGCGTCTTTCCTTGTAAGTGAACTATGACACGGGCAATGGCTTAGGTTATAAATATAAAAAAATGTAGAGTGAATTGATGATAATTGTGTACCTTGACATGTAAGTAATTTGACATACACTCGCGATTAAGAGTGAGTGTTTGTAAACTAAAAACAGTAAATGGATCATTGCCTTTTAAAGGGAAGGGTCTACCATGTTTTAATTAACCTTTTTGTTCTCTGACAGCTTCTGCCATATTTGTATGGACCTCTCAAAAGACGAGGTTAATAAATGGGCTTACTTGCTCACTCACATGTCTAGCTAATAGGTTTGAGAAGCCCGATGTCACTATTCAACTCACTACAGAGCTTTGTGAGATGAAATGCAGTTTAAAAATAAAGTCCTATCAGGTCATTCTTTTACAAATGTGGCATGTGCCTCTACTGCTCTGAAAAATTCGTGCAGGTTGATTTAGTACCTCAAATGGAGGAAGTATTAATGCCTGTGAAAGTATACATTGTATCTTTCCAAGCCCCTTAAGAGATAAGCAGAAATTAACAACAGAGGTATTTGATGTTTTAAAATGAATAACTGCTAAAATGAAGTTCCTTGGAGAGCATAAAAAAATCACTCTATCCAAGCAAGCCAAATCTGATTCAATTCAACCAATTGTTGAACATCTACTATGAGTTCCGCCTGGATTTAAGAGCCAACAGTGCGTATCTAGAGCAAGTCTTTTATATATTGAGCTTGCTAAAAAAAAAAAAAAAAGAAAAAAAAAAAACCCTCAGCACAACCCTTTCAAAATTATTATCTATATTTTACAAACGAGAGGCTTAGATTTTAGAAATATCAAGGCACTGACCTGATTTTGTCCAGTTAGTAAGAGAGCAGAATTAGGACTAGATCTCAAAGTTTCCTTTACTCAACTCATTTATCCATTTACGTAATTTTGTTGAGTACCTCCTAGGGGCAAGTACTGTACCACATGCTGGGTACATGATTCTATTCTAAGAACAGAGGTGAAAAGAGTCTCATCCTCATGGCCCTTATAGTTTTGAAAGGCAGACATTCATGAGACAAATAAACCTGAGTAAATTCGCAATGATAAATTATTTTATTGAAGGCCTCTCTGAGAAAATGACATTTTAATTGGAGACTTGAAGGAGTGAATTAGGTAAAGGAAGTGGTATGTGCATAAGAAGGGGGATGGCAGCAGATGGTCAACTGGTATTCCTTGACCACTCCTCCCACCCCACCCCCACCCCAAGGTAGCTGGCAATTGAGGCTCTGTGGAAGATAGAAAGAGAGGGCCAGTGGGTAAACATACTGCCGTTGAAAGAGCATGGCTTCCAGGTCCCCCAGCCACTCAGGACAGAGTATCACGTCAAACACAAATGATCTAGGCTGCAGGTTCTTGACATGTGATCCTGGACCCGAGTTGCCCTTACTTGTGAATTTGTTAAAAATGTAAATTCTCTACTCCCATCCTAGATCTATCAAATTAAAACTCTGAAAGTGGGGCCTTGCAATCTAAATTTTAACAAACGCTTCAAGGGTTTCTCATGTATCCTGACATCTGGGAACCTGCTCTGTGTATGCTACTTTGAGCAGCTTTATTTCTCTGAGTCTTTATTTCTTCAGTTGCAAAATAGGGCTAATCCTCTGAGGGTCAAATGAGATACATTTGCCAAATACCTGTCTTCAGTTAATGATATTACTGTAATAGATATTGAATCAGTAACTCCTCTTGAGGTGCTCCAAGTGTGGTAGAAGCAAAGGGAACAATCGTAATACCCTGAGATACATGTTATGGAGCACACAGCAGAAGCCATGAGTGTTTAAGTCAAGGGAGTATCACTTCTGCTATGATACAGTGTCTGCTTCTCCCCATCACCTCCCCCAGGAAAAACAAAGTCACTGTTTGTTTTATAGGTTGGGAAACTCTAGTATGGATTTTTAAAACCACTTGTCTGATTAATCAGTGATGACTTTGATCAAGGGTAATTATATTTTTGTGTATTTTTACTATACTCTACCATTTGAGAGATTTGTTCAGTGTATCAGCCTTCATCCATCCCAGAGAACTATAAAAATGCAGCAGAGCTTCATTTATTCTGCTTAGAGGCAAGTGAAAGGACTGCCCACTGGCCCTGTTTGAACCTCAACCACAGTGTCTTAACTGTCTAACACCAAAGGTGACTCTATCCAGAGAATTCTGGGCACTCTGTATTTAGGAGAGAACTTTGAATTTCCATCCCCAGCTGCTATAACATTCAAATTCTGCTATTTGGAGCTGACAGATGCCACAGCTGACCGTTAATTTGTAGAATGTGATTCATTTAAAATACCAATTCTGTCTCTCTGCATTTATGGATGCTCATATACCTCTGCCATGTTCATTTCCTTAATGTGAAAAAGGTATGTGAGTTTCTGAGCTCGCCTTGCCTTAACATCTTCACAAAAGGCCACCCAAAATATATATCTGCCTTCAGCTCTGTTCCCACCCTCAAACTGTCACAGCTAAGTTTGAGGACTTAGAAGGGGAAGCCTGACATTTCGACCACTAAGCTAGTGTAAACAACCCCAGAGGAAAGTTCCTTGCCAAATATGCTTTATAGGAACCAAGTGGGTAGGTTTTCTCCAGTTACAGTGGAGATAACCAAGACAGATTGAACTGGGGGAGGGGTCTCTGCTCTTTAGCCACAAACCACATGTTGATGGCTCAAGCAGCTCCATGGCATGTATTTTCATGAAAATCATGCAATTTACAAACACAAAGATATCATCTGTATCCCAATTACTCCACTTTTCTGAGAGAAGACCTCTAAAGTTATGCTTGCATTTTAAAAAGAAGGAATTATATACTTGAAACTAATATGACATATATGTTCATTATACTTAATAAAATACAAATAAATAACAAAATAAAATGTAAAAAAACACACTTATTAAATGAATATAATTGTATCTTTTTCATTTCCTTTCGTGCCAGAGAAACAAACTAAAGGAATCTGAGTCAGCCTGGCCAACAGCAAACTCCAGAGCCAAATGTGCGCACACTTTACAAATCAGAAACCTCACCTTGGCTCCTCAGAAGGCACACCCAACAGCTGCTGAGCAAAGAGCAGATGATGGGGTTGGGGACTCTTGGTTAGCTCTCTCATGGGAAAGGGTGGCTTTCCCCAAGTTGAAGGTGGTGAAATCCAGAAGGAGCTAATGAGGGAGACTCACACTCACATGCTGGTGGTGCTATGAGAACATGATTGAACATCATTATATTCTCTCTACCCATGTTATCATGTCTCCCACCCCATTATTTCTGGGCAGTGACTTAGGTCTTAGTTAATAAACTGCAGCTCTTATTTCTGTGCTACACCAGATGAGCCATGATGCACTTTCCCTTTCTTACCATTCATAAACTAAAGCCTTGTTACACTCTTAGAATTTTAGAACAACTTTCTCTTTGCTGGAATATGGTATGTGTTTCGTGTTATTTGCTTGGACTAGTTGTTGTTGCCTCTTGTGGACTGAAGAAATGACAGAAGACAAAATGAACTTTCTTCCTGGGGGTGGTGCTGATTTTGGCTCTCCCCTAGTCAGAGACAAAAGTTGGCCATTCACACATCTATTACAGACACTTTTGTTTATTGGTTGACAGCTGCTTTGATGGTGACCTTCAGGTAGATGAAATACAGTTCGAATTGTAGTTTATGAATTTGCGTGGAAAATGGCCATTTGATTTAGGGGCTCTGTACACATCTTACACAACATATCTGTTTGTCAGAGCTCATTTACTTTGGAAGATTAAAATGAAATGTCTTTTCTCATAAGCCAAGGGTGAAATAGCTCCTGTTAGCCCTTTAATATGTGAACTAATAGGTTTCCTGACAGGCAAGCAGGTCTCTGATTAACTCATATTGTTCCTCTTCAGAAGAAAGTAACTAAAATCTTAATAATGAACATACAAATATACATGAGAAACTCAAAAGAATAAATAAATGATTTTTATTGCAATAAAGTATTAGCATAAATTCTGTCATATAAAAATAGCAAAGTAAGTTAAAAATATAAAATATAGGGATCCCTGGGTGGCGCAGCGGTTTGGCGCCTGCCTTTGGCTCAGGGCGCGATCCTGGAGACCCAGGATCGAGTCCCACGTCGGGCTCCCGGTGCATGGAGCCTGCTTCTCCCTCTGCCTGTGTCTCTGCCTCTCTCTCTCACTGTGTGCCTATCATAAATAAATTTAAAAAAGTAAAAAAAATAGTTAAAATGTTATTTAAAAAATATATATAAAATATAAAAATAAATTAACCTACATAAAAACTCAGAAAATAGCCTTAAGTGATCCTAAATGCTTTTCAACTTTTAATGTTATTTTTGATTTATATAATACAACTTCTAAAAATTTTTGCTACGTTTATACTTTATACAATTTTAAGTTTTCAGTAAACTCACACAGAAAATATAGAGACTTTTCATAAATTCCCTCCAACACACACACGTCTCCTATTATTAACATCTTGCATTAATGCCATACATTTGTTACAATTGATGAACCAATATCAATACATTACCATTAAATGAAGTCCACAGTTTACATTAGGGGTCACTCTATGCTATGCACTCAATGGGTTTTGACAAATGCATGTATCCACCACTATAATATCATACAGAGTAGTTCTATTGTCCACCACTATAATGTCATGCAGAGTAGTTCTATTGTCCTAAAGGTCTCCTGGGCTCCATGGCTTCAGCCCCATGCCCACCATGAACCCCTGGCAACCACTATTCTTTTTACTGTTGCTCTAACTTTTCCTATTTTAGATGCTATATAGTTGGAATCATCCAGTAGGGAGCCTTTTAGGATTGGCTTCTTTCACTTAGCAATATGCATTTAAGTTTCCTCTGTGTCTTTTTGTGGTTTGAGAGCTCGTTTCTTTTTATCATTGAATAACATTCCATTTTCTGGAAGTACCACAGCTTGTTCATTCAGAACAATATTTTTATTATGAAATCGTTGTAAAATAGTATTTCAGTGTATTATACAAAGGTTAGTAGGCTAATCTTTATTTCTGCAATGTGGCACATTGTGTTAATTTTTTATGATCTGTATGAACTAAGGAGCTTATTTGTGAAGAGAAGTTTTCCCCAGGAACTTACACTGTCATCGCTGGGAATCATCAGTCTCTCTTTTTCTCTCCTTTGGCTTTTTCACTGAAGCAAGTCCCTGTGAAGAGTCGAACTTTCCCAATCTGGTTTTTACCCTAGTTTTCTCTTCCACTTTAACATGAATCTCGGGATGACTCTACATCCCATCTATATTGTTTTCACTGATGTACTGTGTACTAAATACCTAAACTCATCATTTCTTTGCAATTCATAACTCAGGTGAGCTGCCACCACAGTACCAGCTTCCAAGTTGTCACTCGGAATCTTTTGTTTTTTAACTCAGGTGAGTCAGGGCAAATTCATAACTCACAGCATTTGCCCTGTTGAGCAATTTTTTCCATAAGACATCATCCTGTCCTGGTTTTGTCTACTTTCTAGGTCTCCTGCTCAGCTTCTGTTGAATTCACTCCATTTCCTCTGCCTACCTTCCTCATTAGCAAGTATCCCAGAAATCCATCACTACTATGTCCCATTTTCCCAGCCTCAAGTATAGGCTGAAGCTAAAAAGCTTCAGAACTGACATTCTGGCAACTAGACAAGATACAGGATCATAAAGAGAAATATAAGACACAGTTAATCATCCCCTGGAGTTTTTGGACAATATTAGATAAGAGAACTAGCCTTGATCTGTTTTTAAGCAATGAATTATTTCTCTAATCACACTAAGGTGATGATGGGTATTCCAAGCACTGCTGACCTTCTAACATTATCTTGGCTGGGATATTATGCACTATGATGGCTTTTCTTTGGGGTTTTCTAAAGTATTAAAATCTTCACCTTCCTCCAATTTCCCTGGATGTCTGCATCTCTCTGATTTGTTACATTCAATGACAAAATATTAGCATCCTTATTTTTATTTCTTTTTTTTCTTATTTTTATTTCTTAAATATTTATTTATTTAAGAGAGAGAACACATAGGAGGGAGGGGCAGAGGGAGAGGAGAGAGAGAATCTTCAAGCAGACTCCCCATTGAATACAGAGTTGGATTCAGGACTTGATCCCAAGATCCATGAGATCATGACTAGAGTTGAAACCAAAAGTCAGACACTTAACCGACTGAACCACCCAGAGGCCCCAACATCCTCATTATTAGATGACTCCCCCAGCCAAGGATTCACCCCTCTCTCTGCTGCTTTACCTCACACCCTATCACCTCACCATGGCACCATCCTGCCACCACAGTCCCAGCTTCCAAGTTGTCACTCAGAATCTTTTGTTTTTTAAGATTTTATTTT
Source organism: Canis aureus (assembly GCF_053574225.1). Lineage (NCBI taxonomy): Eukaryota > Metazoa > Chordata > Mammalia > Carnivora > Canidae > Canis > Canis aureus. The sequence continues at coordinate 33,370,928 of NC_135638.1, read as the reverse complement.
TCATTTATTTCAGAGGAAAAGTATGAGTTGGGAGGAGGAGCCGAGGGAAAGGGAAAAGAAGATCCCTGGAGCAGGGAGCCCAATGCAGGTGCTTAATCCCAGGACCCTGTGACCACGATCTGAGCTAAGAGCAGATGTTTAACTGACAGCAGATGTACTTTGACAGCCAAGTACCCCATCATTCAGGAAATCTTAACTGGTGTCTAATTTCCCATTCTAGAAGAAATCCACCAAATCATGAATAGATTTCTCATGGGGTGATTTGTTTTGCCTATAATCAAGACAATGTTGAGTTTGAATATAGCATTTTGTTCTGACTGCGTCTTGAAAATTTTATGAAAATCCTACTTGGTAATTACAGGCCATACCCCTTTTCCCCTCACCCAAAGCACATGTGCAAAGAAAGACATAGGCATTTTTTACCTCTTGAAATTATACAAGTTAAAGCAAAGAAAGAGCTTATTTAGTAATCAGGAACATAGGAATGGCCAATGTCGTGTTCAGGCTGGAGTCAGACTGTCTCCAATAAGCAGCCCCTCACCTTGTTTTTCTCTCACCATTCCACTGCCTCAACACTCCTCACCCCAAGAGGACCACTTTCCTATACCCCTTCCCATGTCAAAGACCGAGGGCACAGGTCTGGACAGCTGACTGACATCCCATGTCTCAGCAGCGGTAACATCATTCAGAATTGTCACAGTGACATCCTGTGACATCTCACTGGCCGGCAAGTCCTTGTTCCTGCCGTTTCATCTGTGTCCCCTTACCCTGTTAAATCCACTTCACTTAATCCTTACATCTGAGGGTGTGGTGGACACACACATACCAACTGACAAAAATAAGTGGGGCTGTAGGACAGCATAAGAGTATATTACTTACTTGTGCAAAGTACTTAATGGTGGTTTTTCCTCTGTGGCTTCTGTACAATTCTCTCATTACATTAGAGTCACTATATCCACAGAAGTTGGTTGCAAGTTCTTGAGATATTTATTTCTTGCCCTGCAATCCTTAAGGCTGAAATCATTCTGCCCTGTTACCAAATTGATGACAATTTCTCAAAGTCATTTCCAAATTAGATACAAAATCAAGTGTAAGACACCCAAGTTTCTTACAGAGGTTTAAACGTCCATGGCACAAGGATTTTATTTTTTGGTGTTGTTTGCCAAGTAGTTTCCACACAAATATTTTCTTTCTTGTTTCTCCCTGACCGTTCCCTGAGTTGAAACCTCTAAAAGTGTATTGAAAGCTGCCCAGCTTAAGAGATATAGTCTCAAAAAGTAGCATCATATCTGCATAATTTTGTCTGCAAAAACATCAGCTCTAAGGGAACTTAGCCACAGAATACTTGCTGGGCATTTGAGTTTCAGTTTAAGACTGGCAGGCAGTGCAAGTGCCATTTATAGACAATGGTAGATGTAAGGACACCTGTCAATGACATAAGGAAAAGGTGACTACCCTTTTAAAATAGCTGTCATTTTATTAGACTAAAAAAAATCAATTTGGATAATTTGAGCTGCCTACATTGAGAGTTACCATGAGCAGACAAAGCATGTCTTTGGAAACATTGATTGTCAAGAAACATCATTATCTTACCAAATTTGTGTATGCATATTGGAGCATTACTGTATTAGCATTCATTTAATTGAAAGCAATCTCATCATTATTCATTGATACAAACTCTTAAACGAGGGCAATTACTTTCCCAGCAAGAGATCATCATGGGAGATGTATAAATTATATTATCTTTCCTTTAGATATAGGGGGATTGCATAGGATGGGAACTGAGGTGAAGCTACTTCTCTGTATATGGAATGGTGTAGCATTAGAGGGCTCAATCAGGAATCTTCAAAGTGAGTCTTTCTTTGGCTGGTTTCTAGAGAAGATGAACTGTGTCATGTGTTTGCAGAATTATTGAACACTTGATGTCATTTGCTTTTTTGATTTTGCTATTTGTTTTATTGAGATATACTTGATACATAATATGATATTAGTTTCAGGTGTACGACATAATGATAATCACCACAATAAGTTTAGTTACCATCTGTCACAATGCGATATCACAAACATTTTTTTCTTGTTAAAAGAACTTTTTAAGATTTACTTTTAGCAATCTTCAAATGTGCAATACAGTATTATTGAGTATAGTCATCGTGCTGTGCATTACATTCCTAAGACTTATTTATTTTATTTCATTATTTTTATTTTTTATTTTTTTAAAGATTTTATTTATTCATTCATGAGAGACACAGAGAGAGAGAGAGAGAGAGAGAGAGAGAGAGAAGCAGAAACACGGGCTGAGGGAGAAACAGGCCCCATGCAGGGAGCCGGATGTGGGACTTGATCCCAGGTGTCCAGGATCATGCCCTGGGCTGAAGGTGGCGCTAAACCGCTGAGCCACCCAGGCACACCAACTTATTTATTTTCTGGTTGGAATTTTGTACGTCTTGACCTCTTTTACCCATTTTACCCCCCCACCAATCCCTCTCCGCCCAGCAATCACCAATCTGTTCTCAGTGTCCCTGAGGGTTTTTTTGGTTTGTTCATTTATTTTGTATTTTAGATTCCACAAATAAGTAAAAACGTATGGTATTTGTCTTTCTCTGAGTGATTTATTTCACTTGACATAATATTCTCTAGGTCCATCCATGTTGTGGCTAATGGCAAGACTTCATCATTTATCATGGCTGAGTAGTACTCATTATATCTTTCTCCATTGAACTTCTTTAACCATTTATCCACTGATGGACACTTGGGTCTTGGTTATTATAAATAATGCTGCAATGAACATGGGGTGCAGATTCCTTTTTGAATTAGTGTTTTTGTTTTTTTTAGGATAAATACCTAGAAGTGAAGTTGCTGACTCATACGGCAGTTCAATTTTTAAAAAAAATTTTTATACCAATTTATAATCCCACCAATAGTGCACAAGGGTTCCCTTTTCTTAATGTTTTAACTAAAACTTGTTATTACTTCTCTTTCTAAGCCATTCTAACAGATATGAAATGTTATCTCCTTGTGGATTTGAGTTACATTTCCCTGATGTTGAGCATCTTTTCATGTGCCATTTGGCCATCTGGATGTCTTGTCTGAATAAATGTCTAATGGAATCCTCTTCCCATTTTTAAACTGAATTGCTTGTTTTTTTTGTTATTGAGTTGTATGTATCAGTTCTTTATATATTTTGGGCACTAAACCCTTATCAGATATATGATTGGTAAACATTCAGTAGGTCAGCTTTCCATTTTGTTGATGGTTTCCATTGCTGTAGAGAGCTTTCTAGATTAATGTAGTCCTGCTTGTTTAATGCTGGCTTTTGTTGACATCATTATCTGACTTGCATAAGCTTTTTTAGAGTGACATTAAGTCTTTGGTATTTTTTAGGCCTAAATATTAGAATTCTTCGCATATGAGTTTCACCTCCTTAGAGTGGCTCTGGAAAAAGAATAAATACAATTTCTTTCAAGCACTCTGAAGTGCCACTCGAACCTCATTTAGTTCTTACTGGCTTGGTACACAGCCCTGAATGAAGCTTTTTAAAAGAAAGAAAACACTGTAGGAGCAAAATATCCTTTTTTCTTAATTTGAGAGAAAATTAGGAATGTCTGGAAATGAGATTTGCCAGAGTAAATATCTTCTGAACCTTGACTTTACATCCCACTGAAAAACTATGGATAGAGCTTAATAAGCCCAGGCTGTCAGTCACCATCTGCACCCCAGTGGAGAGAGAGCTCCCACGATCTGAAATAAAAAAACTAATGTGTTTGAATTTCCTGTTGTGGGAGTGCCTGGGTGGCTCAAAGGTTGAGTGTCTGCCTTCAGCTTAGGTCGTGACCCCATGGTCCTGGGATTGAATCCTGCATCAGGCTCCCCACAGGGAGTCTGCTTCTCCCTCTGCCTATGTCTCCTCTGCCTTTCTCATGTCTAAATAAATAAAATCTTTAAAAAATAAAAATTAAAAAACTCTTAAATAAATAAATAAATAAATAAGTACATTTCCTGTCGTGTTCTGAAATTGCTTTCCACTGCTTCTGTAGAGTTTCATAGTCCACTAGGAAAGGATATAAATTTTGGTTAAGAATTCAGAGTGGCAGTATCCACAGGAATGTTCCAGCACTTCTTCCCATTCTTTCTTAAAACATCCTCTTCATATACTGCGTAAGTAATGACCTTGAAAAACCATTTTTAACCTATGAAAAGAGGATATATGAACATCTCCAGGCAATCACAAAGTAAAAATAAATCAAAGCTCATGTTTTTGCATAGTATACTGTGGTAATTGAAAATAAACACTACTCTACAGATTTCCCTTCTCCATTTCCTTAAATATACTGGCCTTGACCTCTAGTAGCTTAGAATTTGGAATAATATAGATTAATTTTTTTTTCTGAGAAACAATGCATGAGAGAAGAATATATCCTACTTTCAGAAGAAACTCTAGAATCTTACTGTAATCCCTTCCACACTTTGCTTTCTCTATGACATGTTTTGGTTACTGATATTTTATCTCTATCACTGAGCTCTCTAGTTACCAAGAAACATGTTGATAAGACAGACAAAGAGTCATGTTTAATAGTATCTGACATGGCCTTTTGAATAGACTAGCTGGTTTTTATAACCTCCTTGAATGGTCTAAGAACTCCTTCTGCTAATTGAAACAGTATTTATTACTGATTTCTGAGAAACCTTGGAGGAACCCAGCTCACAGAACTTAATTCCTTAATCTCACTTAAAGGAACTCTCCTTTCCCCAGTATTTTTTTCTTGGAAGGCTGAGAGCCCATTGGGAGGGGCCAATATTATTACTATTTAAAGTGGGAAAATTTCAAGATGCCTGGTTGACTCAGTGGTTGAGCATCTGCCTTGGGTTCAGGGCATGGTCCCAGGTCCTGGGATAGAATCCTGCATTGGGCTCCTTGCAGCAAGCCTGCTTCTCATCTGCCTATGTCTCTGTCTCTTTTTCTGTGTCTCTTATGAATAAATAAATAAAATCTTTTAAAAAATAAATAAAGTGAGAAAATTTCCACAAATATCATTTTCTATGCAGATGAACAACAAGCCGTTAAAAAAGAAGAGATCAGGAGTGCTGCTTGAGTGGCTTAGTGGGTTAAGCACCCAACCCTTGGTTTCAGCTCAGGCCATGATCACAGACAGGGTTTTGAGATGAAGGCCACTTTGGGCTGTGAGCTCAGCTGTGTAATCTGGCTGAGATTCTTTCCCTCCCCCTCTGCTCCCCCTCTGCTTCTTCCCTTGTTTGTGTACTTTTTCTCTCTCTCAAATAAATAAATAAATAAATAAATAAATAAATAAATAAATAAAATCTTTAAAAATAAATAAAAAAGAAATGATCAGACAAAATAGGCTACAATCTTATTCCAGGCCTTCTTCAATGCACAAACTTTTTTAAATGTCCCCTACAGGGAGACAGGGAGCATTTATGCTAGAGATAACCCTCTCACCAAATTTTGGAGATCGATCTTATCTAGCTCTGCATCAGGAAACTGCCCAGGACTTGTGGTAGAATGGGAGAGAGACTAAATGCAGAATGAAAAGTAAAAATGCGGGCAAAAATAATTAAAAATAAATATGTGGTCAAAGATGTATTTTTGATCAAGGAAGCCAGGGTTTAAGGAAGAGTGATGGCTTATTCATGATTACCCAACTAGTTCTTTGGATGTTTAGTGAGTAGGAGGATTTCTGACAAGTACTATTGAGGGTAGCAAATTTAATTTCTTTGTGGAATCTGAGACAAGATTTTAACCACTGGGCAATTTCTTTACCCATTAGTGTGGGGGAGGGAAAGTTAGTGAACAACCATTTTTTTTTTGAACAACCATTTCTAACATATATCCTTCCATTTATGTATTCCTTACTTAGTCTTTAGCACTGTAGTCTCAAGAGAGATACAATGATAAGAAAGGAATAAAAGAATAATAATGGAGGAATAGATTATAAAACCTTTCATTCATTTATTCAATCAAGATTTGTTGAACATTTATTATGTGCCAGTCTCTGATGTAAGCACTGGAAATGAAGTCCTAGACATACAATAGAGATCTTTTTCTTACATTCTAGTAGGGAAGGACAGAAATAAGCAAATAAACAGGATAACATGAAAGTGTCACCAAGAAGATTAGTTCCAGATGAATATGGGGTGGGGGGATGTGAAATGTATGGTGACGGATATCCATGATTCTTTGGATTGGGGTACTGTGCCTCCTTGGGAAGGTGACATTTGAGCTGAGACCTAATGATTAAAAAGATCGTCCATGCAAAGATGCAGTGGTGGAGTATGCCATGTAGAGAGAATCTAGGAGAGTCACAGGCAATTTCATCTTTAACACCTTTGAGCAGCAGAGAGGTCAGGAGGCTGGCACTCATAGTAATACTGGCCCCAGCTAGAGTCTCCGTCTCCTAGCACACACCCATGTAGTTATCCCCCAACTACCTTTTTGATATAAATTAAGGATCTGAACTTTGCAATAGAAACTGAGAGTGTATTTATTCATGGTAAGCCCTTAGTCTCCTTCCCCATGGCCATGACCTTGGTCCATGTCTTCTAGTCTCTACCTGAGCTCACTCGATGGTCTCCTATATACTTCTATATATACCAGCTCTCCCTCAGTAAAGCCGTTCTGGAGTTTCAGATTGAATTCTCTGAGCCTTTAACTACTCAAAAGCATATCACACATTACAGTAAACCAATCCAAAAGTGTTATTCCACTATTGAAGATCTTTCTCAAATATCTTCCAACATCACCTTATTCTTGACTGGACCTCCTTCCCAACTAACAGGCAATGATTTGCTCTCTCTCTACACATCACATGACCCATTTCTGTCACTTTGGTCATGTCATTCTTCAGGACTCAGAATACCCTTGTCGCTCATTTCTATATCAAAACACTTCCCATTGTTTAATATTTAGCTCAATTTCCACCTTCTGCATAAATTACTTCCTGTCACTTCAGCTACTTGGAAATCCAGCTATGCCATTGAAGAATGTCTTCTTTTATTTATTTATTTTTTTATTTTTAAACTTCAGCTAAAATGGAATGTTGGAGTCTGTTTTAAAAATCTTCAAGTATGTGTCAATGCCTGTTGATCTGAACTGAATAGACTTTCTGTCAGTTTATTTATTATGAGCGTATGGTCCTGAAATAAACATCTTTTTTGTGACTGCCATGGTGCTCCTCTATGTTGGATTTTATATTCGACAGTATATCGGACTAGACAGGCTTATGTTGCTGATTTAAACCTGCCATATCTGCTGGTGATGGAGGCCATTCAAAAGCTACCAGCTGCTGAAAGAACAATAGATTATCATCATCTCCTTTCAGGGCTAAATGTTTTCCACAAATAATTGAAGGTATTTTCTTAAAGTCAGTTGTGAGATTGGAAACAGATATGAATTATATTGTTCTCAAATCATCACAGGTTATATTTCCTGCACAAAGATGGGAAAGTGAAAGCATTATTGCATATGGAGAAAACAACTAACTTTTGACATTTAATTTCTTTCTTCCTGAAAAATGGTAACCCCTTCTGTCTCTAAATTACAGTAGACAATATGATAAGCAACTGCCTGGAACAAATACTTCCTGAATTTTCCATCATCACAATCCACACAAACCTAATAAAAATAAAAAAGAGCACAGAAGCAAACTAGAAAGAGTTATATGTGTGGGCCAACATCTTGGTTTCTCCTTATGCTCATCCTGAGTACTTTGTAGCCTACTGCCAGTTGTCATAAAGGCTCTGATGTGGTCAGTTGGCCCAGCCAGGTGCTTGATAAAAGACCAAGCAAGAAATGCCTTCTGAGTCTCTGAGAGTGAGTGGGCATTGGTCCATTCTATAGTCACCAGCGTTATAGTAGGACCCATAACTAACCTTAGTCTTGTGGGGAGGTCAGTGCAAATTCACCCATGATAGAATCAGACTAGAAGGGCCAGGAGTGTCCATGACACAACGGAAAGTCATCTGCTTGTGGACTTATAAATGGGTAACATAGAACTCCCAGGATCTCCTTTATCCATCAGTCCTCTTTTGGTCCTCTCCCATCCTTATTTCCAAAATGCTCTTCCATCTACTGACTACTAACACTTCATTTTTAGTGGTTAACCTTGACCTTAGCATCATTCCAAGCCCTAAGGTTTTTTAATGCCCCCACCTTTAATCAAAACATGTCATCCATTCATTTTGTGGAGAAAGGCTTCATATCTTGCGTTGTGATGACTAACACAATGAACCACCTAGAGGTGAGGTGAAGAGCTTTGTGTATTACTTTTTAATCAACATTCTTAAGAGAGAAGATGAAGATCTAAAGAATAAAATGGACATTTTAGGGCCAGGGCCTCTACAGGAGTTGCATTTTATAAAGTTTTTAGAATTCTTTTTTTTTTAGATTGGACCTCTTTGAAATTATACCATGTGGGAAGGTGTCTGTTTTGCTTATAATCATAAAGTCCATCCTGAATGGCACATTTCCATTACTTCAGGCAAAATCTGTTCAATATGATTTTTGACAACTTGCAGGGTTATGCTCAACCCAATGATCTGAATTTGAACAGCTTAGTTGTAAGACTTGAAAATAGTTTCAATCAGGCTCCCTGCATGGAGTCTGCTTCTTCCCCTGCCTGTGTCTCTGCCTCTCTCTCTCTCTGTCTTTTATGAATAAATAAATAAAATCTTAGAAAAAGAAAGAAAATAGTTTCAAAAAATAAGGTGCACAGAACAGAAAGACTAGAACAAGTTTACCAATATTACTGGGAAGGGTGGGAAGGGGACAGGGTAGGAAGGCTTTATGTGACCAAAAGAAGTTTAAGAAGGTTTCACTGGGCACATGGAATTTTCACCTTAGTAATCTTAAGCTAGATGTGTTAATAAATATTTCATGGAGATTTTTCCTTTGTTTCAAATTAAAATCATCTTACCTTTGGAATTATAAATTACCTGGGGTTATGGATGAACAATAAGATATAAAACCATGGAGAGACTTATTAAAAAGGCTCTAAACTTATAAAAAGACATCATTTTCTTGAATCACTTGCTGTGGGGAATGCCAGCTGCAGTGATACAAGGACACTGAAGCAGTCATTGGATAAACACGGGAGGTGAAACTCTGAGACCTCCCATACACAACCACCACCAACATCCAGAAATGTGGGTGAGCCATCTTGAAATTTAATCTTCCAACCCCAGTCAAGCCATCAGATGACCACAGTGATGCTGACAACTTAATAGCAAACTGAAGAGTGAGTCTGAGTCAGAACCACCCAACTAAGCCGCTCCTAAATTCCTGACCCACCAATACGGAAAGAAAATTTACACTCATCGTTGTTTTAAACAAGTAACTTTTAAAGGTGATTTGTATGGATGAGAAGAAAGTTTCAGAAGCTTCAGAAGGAGAGAAGAGATGGGGAGAAGGCTGGCTTAAGGAAGGTTTACATTTAAGGAAAGGTATTTGTGCAGAGTTGTCAGATGTGTAACCGCAAATACGGTTTTCTGGAGATCACTGTGGACTTTTTACAATTTCAGGCAAATTGTGAGGACCAAAATCAAGCTGCATGCATTGAGAAATAAATGGGTGATAAGACAGAGGAAGCAGATGTCTTTATTTTATTTTTTAAAGTACTAGTTACCTGTTTTTAAAGTACTAGTAACCTTACCACATTTTGCATGGGCGGAATCACATGGAGGAAAGAGTAGCAATTCAAGACACCTTATTGTGGGAAAAAATTGCAGGGTCCTAATCATTCAGAGATACCACAGGAAACAGACTTCCTGGTGAGCCAGGGCATATTCCACCCCCAGAAGTATCTAAATGGGGATTGTCTATCTCTCACAGATTTTAGGAATGATTTTGTTCTTTGGTAGAAAATTATTATCCCCCAAGTCCTTCTGACTTCTAAAACACATTTATATGTCACATATAAAAAGAAAAGTCTCAGAATTAAGTGCAGAGTAGATGGTTGTCAAATGAATTGGGCTATTGAAATACCCTGCCCTTGAAATAGATCATGTTTTCTGCATTCTCTCTGATGCCTTTGTGCTTAATTTTCATGCAATTTCACTCTTGTGAGAATTATTTTTTGATGTGTAACTTTCAGCAAGTATTTTTAATGTTAATTCAGTGAACTAAGCAGTTTGGCATCCATTGGCGTACATGTGTCAATTGGAAAAAATGAATTTTTAAAATGTTCTTTATCATGTGGAAGACAGAAAAGGCTAGTATACCATGCAAATGTGACTTGACCTTTATAAATCTCTGCAAACCATATTTTTTCATTCCAAGCTCATAGGTTAGACAGGAGAAGTTAGAGAATTGAAGACAGTTTAGCAACTCAACTTTTTTTTTTTTTCTTTTCTCATCACCTTATGTTGGCAAGGATTTCCAGGGCATCTGTATTGTCAAAAAGAAATTTGATAAATAAGTTTGCACAAAGGAGCTGGGTTAGATTGGTCCATTGAAAGATCAGTAACCATGTTTCCCTCACTACAGCAACTCAAAAGGGAAGTTTCATAGGTATGTAGTTGATATGAACAAACTTCTGTTACTTGCTTTCATAATGTTTAAGTGAAATTAAAGCACATTTAAGGAAGGACTTTGCTCAGAGCACCATACATAGCCTGTGAGTTTTGCATTTCTTTTCCCTAGTATGTGCAGGTACTGACCCAGATAGGCCTGTTGTGGAAGATCTTTCATGAACTAATATGAGCCGTTTCCAGATTTCCTGAAATTGTAATGCCTACCATTAGCTTCCAAAGTTCTTGAGCTCTACTAATATCCTCCTTTGATGAATTATATTCAGATATTTCTTCACTTTATACCCTAGAGCAACAATCTTCAAACTGGGGCACATTTACCCTTGGGGGTACACAAGTACTTTTCAAGTTTTTATGGGCGAGGAGTGAATTTCTGTATCTTCATCTTTCATGGGTACTCCTTCCTAAAATGCATCTGCCTTTAGCCAAGTTAGGAGGCCATTCCTTTCTCCACTTTCTCTCATAACTAGTATCACTCTGGATTCAAGATGGTTAATTGTCCCCGTGGTACAAAATCCTCTGCAGTATGAAGGCTAGTCCAAAACATGAGTACCTCCAAACCATTAATCAAGTGCCATAATTCTACCAATATCTCTTCCTTACTTATACAAATTTCTGATAAAAGGAAAGCTTGACTTTAAAAGTAAGCTATTTCCATCCTCCTTGGAATGTTCCAATTTCAGTTACTGTATACTACAGAATGAGGGATGAGAGTGACAGCACAATTCTTTACCATCATCTCTTTGGTTGAGATTACATTGCTCCGAGGGAGAGGCCATGAGGACCAAGCAGAGAGAATTTCAGAAGCAACACTGAAGTGCAGTATTGAAAAGTGGTACTGAGGGTCAGTACTGAGGGGTAGTACTGAGGGGCAATACTGAAAAGATATGTCCTGAAGGGTAGCAGTAATACTGAGGGGTAGTACTAAGGGGCAGTGCTGAAAGTCAGGACTGAGGAACAGAACTCTGTGCTTGCTATCCATTTATCATCTGTTCGACTTTGGAAGTCATTTAGTTGTCTCAAGAATGCATTTTAACACACTCATTCAAATTGAAAAGAGTGAGGCTTTTGGAAACAAAGTAAATATAATTTATCTGACTTATTTGATAAATCAGATTTTTGGTTGGATGGTGGATTTTTTTAACTGAATAAATTTGGAGCACCAATATTTCAATGAAAATATTTTTAAAACAAACATATTTTTTCTATTAAAATGTATATTGGGATCAGTATCTTTCTTTTCTAACTATTTCTGAAAAAAAATCATTTTGAACAGGGGTATTTAAGTTAAAGAGAGGTATGATTAAGGACCATTTGACAGACTTGGTAGAGCTTTTTTTGGTATAGAGGCTGAAGAAGTGGACTGCTAATGACTGGTGACAGATCTGCTTTGTGTGAAGTGTTTTCCATATATCTGCTTTCAATAAATAAGAGGACAAACTAGCTGAGTCACCAGGAGGACTTAATAGCCTCACTAACTGATAGCAGTATTAAAATAATTGTTGATCACACTAGGATTGTTTTTTTGGCATAGAATTCAGAAGGAGTCCAAAAATAGGGTAAGATTTCTATAATAAAATTCCATGTATTTCTTCATTTATTTATATACATGAACAAGATATTTTGGTATCAATGAATAATTTTTTTGAGATACTAGAAATGATGCTGAAGCCTGCCTTGCTGTACCAGTAAATAATTTTCATCCACAAGTATGTGAACTAAAGTACCAACTAATACCAGAATTTACTGCTACTACCACTACTGCTAATAATAATAATAATAATAGTAATACAATAATGGTAATGATAATTCAGTAAAGAACAAATCTAATTTGTCATGGTTATGGTAACAGAAGATTAAAAAATTAATTTATGTATGTGTATTTTTAACAGAGAAGAATTACAGGGTGACCGATAGAATAATTTCCTGCACAGAAATATATTATATGAGGATACAGTTTCTGTGGAATATGGAGGATGATAATAGAACCTCAAGAAGAAAAGGTAACAATGTAAAATTTTCATCTGTTCAGAAACTTACTCAGGTATGTTTTCAATGGATGCTTGTTGGTATCACATTACTATGATAATTAAATCCAATAAATGCATTTAAGTGGAGATGTGAAAAGTTCATTTAGAGTTACCAATATTTATAATATTGAAGAAATTGCACCTCATAATTACTTAATTTATGATGAATTTTAAATATTTACCTAAAAATATGCAATGGTTGTATGTTTTCAAGTTTCTTTGAGAAAGCACTTAATAAATCATTTTGAAGATCACTGATTTAGAATATAGGCACATGATCCCTTTCCTTGGGTTCCAAATTCTTCAAAGAATGTTAGGGCAGTAGCTAGAAGTATTCATGTCAGCTGTTGGAAAAGTGGATGCAACATGGCTTCATAAAGAGTGCTTTGACGTCAGAACCCTGGGTTCAAAGTTCTCTGCTTCCTCTTCTTCAGGCAGCAAAGGGCAGTTCTCACTCTCAGAAGAGAAGTATATCCTGGTCAGTGAAGTAAGGACATACTTGTTCCACGGCCACCTCACCTAGGACTGTGAACCAATAACCCATTCATGACGGGGTAGACCTGGAACATGCAGTCTACAATTCTCAAATTACAGCAGAAGGGTGTGTAACTAATGTGTCTCTCAACTTCCTTTGGTTGAGATAGGAAGAGTAATAGATGTAGAAAAGATAAAATGGTCAGTCATCAAGGTCAGGGTGTGAGCCCTATTTGTTTCTGTGTTTCCAGATCTAGAACTGGAGTAGTTTATTTAGGAAGTGCCTGCTCATTAAATATTTGTTGAACTGGACTCACCCTCCAGCTGGTAAGAGGAAGAGTGAGGGTAAGCCTCATTCACACTACTGTGAGAAACACTGGAGAGATTCCCTGGGCATGACACCAAAGCTCAGAACTCCTGCCTCTTTCAGTATTCCTTCCTTGGGGTCTATGTAAAAGGAAAATCCGATTTTACACAAGTGAGATCATACTTGTTTGGATGCCTTCATAAGGATGTCATTGAGATTCTTTAATCTTAAACCAAGTGTGAATGCCATTTAGTTATTGCCTTGGTTCATACCAGAGTCAAATTCAAGTTGGATGACAAAAGGCAAAGATCCCTGGCATTAAATAGCCTTGAATGAGTCATAGCCCTGAAACTTAATCACTGTGTGATCTAAGACCAACTGCTTAACCTCTGACTTCAGTTTTGTCACCTGTAAATTGAAGATAATAATAACTATCTTGAAGGATTTTTATAAGGATTTAGGTTACAGCATAGCACATAGCCACTTAATGAACAAGAGTCTAGGATTAAATGTTTTCATTGTGTCTGAGGTCATGCTAAGATGTGCAGACTGTTTCAGAAAAAGGTTTTGGCCAGATAACTCTCATTCAGTCATGAATGTGCTGAGCAAATGTAAATCATATTGATTTCCATATATCGAATGAGTCTATGAGATCATCAAAAAGTTTAAGTTATGTGCTCACTTCATTAAAAATAATTCAGAAGATGGGCTTATTCAAGTACAACCTGATAAAACTTGCTGACAAAAAAAATCAATATGATCCCTTTTAATGACATCACCTTATGATCTGTTACCAACTATCCATTTATGCCAGAACACCACTAGAGGTAGGTTGGGAAGCATATCTCGGTGTAAGAAATTTAAATTGTTTAAATTAAACAGAGTATGATGGGTGAAAGTTGGAGAAAGAACATTACTTTTTTATTTAAAAAAAAATATGGATAAGTAGTGAAGGATCTCCTAAGTACTAGGCCTGTTCCTGGCTGAGCTTGAGAATGTTGAGGGGAATTACCATTTTGCCAGCCAAGAACAGGTAGACAATTCTTCTAACCATCTGGAAATTCAGTCTTTAAAGTGTCCTAAAATTGCTCCTGATGGCATTTTAAGCGCTATTTCAAATATTTGAATTTTCAAGTGAAAGGGAATGGCTTTTTATTAAGTTTGGCTTTCACCCTTGGTCAAATAACAATGATACAAGAAAAAATGAAGGGAAATTTACTTCATATTTCAAGAAATGTCACTTTTATTGTGTAATTCAAAAAACTCGAATTATTTTTTTTATGTTGCAAATAGAGTAAGAAATTCTATGGTTGTTGAAACTGGTTACTGACCTGACCATTTTCATCCCGGGAGGCTCTTCTGAAGTTGAAACACACCATCATTTCATCAATAAGAAAACAAACAAAGGAGCAACAGACAAATAAAACCATTGTTTCATTCAAAGTTGGCACAAATGGTAAACAGTTATTTGGTTCATTTGTTGTAGTTGCTTGTTTTTTTGTTTTTTTGTTTGGTTTGTTTTTATTGTTTTTTCTGTAGAACAGCTTAAAATCTGAGGTCAAGGAAGCACAGAGAATAAAATAAGTTGCTGACCAATGCAAATGGCTTAAAGATTAACCTTCTACCAACACCCAGGTAGTCGGAGTCCTGGAAAAAATCTCAGAACCTCATTCCACCTGCCACCAAATGAAAGTACCTTCCTCTCATAGTTCATCACACAATCCCCACATTTTAAAACACATTTTTGTCATATTAAAGATGAATTTAATTCAACAATAGGAAAATGGTTAAAAATCAAGCAATTTTTAAGATTTCTTAATCCATTTAGATAATACACGCCAAAGATAGGATAAGTTTAAATTGTAGTGGCTTGTAAGATGATCACTGAAGTTTATGTGATAGCATTACCTAGAAATAGGAGAAGCTACCACAGCTTCCATTAATCCAACAGGTCAACATATAGAAATAGTTTTCTTTAGGAGGTAACCTCATTAAGTTTTCTTAAAGGAGGTAATTTCTTTAGGAATGGTCACTAGAGTGCTTCATTCCTGATTCAGAAGCAAAGCTCCTCCAAAGTGATTGTATAAATAAAGGTAGCACCAATTCTAGTTACATCTTAGTGATCCTTTGGTATAGGAAAAAAAAAATGTAATAGTGCCACCAGAAGATTTCAGAAATATGGGGGACTTGATTATTGAACAGTCCTTCTGTTCCTTCAGCACTGAAATGCTGCTAGATAAGACAACCTTTAAAATCCTAACCCATCACTAAGATAGGTAAGGGAAATCTTCACAAGCCAGAAGGCAAAGGAAAGTGAAAACCAAAACAATAAAGGGAACTGACTCCTTGAGATTTTCTATTGCTGGTGACTGGAAGGGGGTTTAGGTGTATTGGTCCCACCTGGACTAAGTGCCAGACGTTGGCCCCAAAAGAGGTAGGTGTTAAATTGACTCTCCACCTGCTCCTAGGAAGGGCTACATACTCTGTGGAAGAGCAGAATAGGGCCTAGATTCAGCCTGGGGCACAGGGTGGAAAAAAACAATTATTTATAGTCTTTCCTCAGAGTCAAAGGGAAGATAGAGAAAACTTGGAAGGGAATTTTTATCTATGAGCTTGTCTTCATTTTGCCTGGGATTTCACTTCATCTTTATGGCCCAAAGATGCCCAAACTGAGAACACAAATTCTTTCAGGCTAGTCACATTCCAGGGATACCTATCAGAAACAAACACAACATGTTTTTAGAGGAACACAATTTCAACCCGTACTGTAAATATCTCCATACAGAAAAACTAGTTAGATCTACTTTCAGTTATTACTGAATGATTTGACTTCGTGGACACTCAAGGTTCTCAACTTTTGTTAAGTTTCAATACTCCTGTGGGAATCAACAGGCTTCCTTCCAGCAAATTCTATTAAGGCAGTGAATCTAAATGAAGGTATAGGGGCTCCACATTTTTGGATAGATGGTGGAATGAAGAGGGTTTCCAAGCTTGAAATATGCAAACACACACATACACACTTCTAATTCCAGCATGTCCCTTCCTAATGAATAGTTGATTAAATCTTTAATGTGCAAGAGGTTTCTTGGAAATTAAATTGAGGGAATCCTGGGCTCGCTGAATACTGTCTTTCTATGTTCTTTCTGTCTTCCTTTCTTTCCTCTCTCACATCTCTTCTCCTCTCCTCCCATCTTCTCTTCTATCCTTCCTTCTTTTTTCCAATGTACATAAGCAGCTTTGAAACGGTGGATTTGTTTCTTCTTTCCCTTTTAACAAAAACTTGCAGCAATGGCTAGAATGATGG
This sequence comes from Canis aureus, assembly GCF_053574225.1. NCBI lineage: Eukaryota > Metazoa > Chordata > Mammalia > Carnivora > Canidae > Canis > Canis aureus. Next base: position 33,354,274 of record NC_135638.1, on the reverse strand, counting down.
GAGAGTTCTGCTATTTCTCCATAGTTTAAACCTTTGATGCTTTTGGAAGTGGTGTTTATATGGAAAGAAGTTGACGTAAAAATCTAGGGTCACTGGTTAAATCCATGGAAAAATGGAGTTAGCCTCATCCTGGCTCACTGTGTTGAGAGCCATCGTTTATTTTTTTTCTTCTTCCTCTCTTTTTTCTCTTTTCTGTCTTAACTCCATTAGAAACAATTCTAAGGTAGCTGATAAACAAGTTGATGAGGAAAATTGCAAGTATAAAAATAGAGATAATAAAGCCAAAAAGAAGCCAAGTATGAGGCTTGTACATAGAATCTGTTATATTGAAATCCGGTTGTCCTCTAGATGACCATGCACACTCCTGGTTTCACAGAAAATTGGACTGTGGACAGAGACAACTTAAAGATACAATACTAGGTGTGGGTCTGAAGCACCTCCATACTCTGGAAAACAACTCAAATGTGACTAGTCCCCTAATGACATTCTCTCCTATGCCCCATTAAAGAACTTAGCTCTTCCTCACTCTCCACCTCTGAAGGGAATCAAACCCCACAGTTAACTAGTAAATACTTTACATTTTATTAAAGGTTTTATGGGGAGACTATGAAAAGTTAAATTCTAAGTAAATTCTAAGTACAACTTAAAGAAAGTTCTCTTGAGAAGACCCACTTACCCCTCTAAAAATGCTCTTATGTGCCAGGCACCATCTTTCCAAATCATTTTCAGGGTGGGGCTTAAGCTCTTGCAAGAGTGGTATCTCTGCAAGGGCATGCCACTGTGAGAGTGCTGCAGCAGATTCACAGAAGGGTTTTGGCCATAAAAGAACTTACAGTCTTGGGACTGTAAGTTGGTTGGGAAGATGACAGCATACTAAATAATAATAATAATAATAATAATAATAATAATAATAATAATAAATAATAGGAAGAAGAAGAAGAAGAAGGAGGAGGAGGAGGAGGAGGAGGAGGAGGAGAAAACAGCCCAGTAAACATGACAAAAGAGTGTCAGGGAGAGTAAGTGCCCACGTGGTGAAATCTCCTCCCTGCGAGCAATTGTCCTGCAGACATGTGTGATCGTGAGGATGGATTGCTTGTACCATAGAGGCAGGAGTGGGCAGATGGGTGTTGAGCTGCCGTCACTGTGAATTTCCTTCCGGGGTCATTGCAGGGAGGTTACTGGAGGTTTTTACCCTCTGACTATTGCCTGAGGCTCACCAAGGAATGGGAGAAACATACATCCACAGCAGGAAAAAAGATCCTTTTCTTCTTGTGCTTCTAAGACATGAGGATGCCGGTGCCTGTCACATGAGGATATGTTTCTATACACACTATATGTTTTTACTCATATTCTAGAGAATCTAAATTCCACAGAGGCTTCTGCTGTTTTGAATATTTAGGATTGTGCTTTATCCTTCATGAAAGCAAAGGAAGAGATGGACATTCATATAAGAGGTGTGGTATGGGGGCAGATGCTTCTCTCACGTTACTAATGACAGATTTCTAAGAACAATTCCCCTTCACCACGACAGGTTTGGCACTGGTTCTACAATAGAAGCATGCATCATCCACCTTTTAAAATATTTCTTGGGAAAAAAAATTTTTAAATAAATAAATAAAATAAAAGATATTCTAGGTCCTCATCATTGAACAATTACTAAGGACTCACTGGTAACACAGTTTTACCCCCTCTGCCTGGAAGGCTTTTATTCTTTGCTCGGATGCATTTAACTCTTTAAGATCTGTTTCAAATGTCTCCTGCATCCCAAAGCCTTCCCTGACCACTCCTCCAGACAGCTGCTTCCTTTCTGGAGCTTTCTGAGGTCTCTTTACCTCTTTTACAGCAGTGTAATCATTGATTTCTGTCTCAGTCCTCCACAAGTTTTTGGTTACTTGAGGACAGGAGCAAGATTTAATCATTATGAAACAACCTGAGTCCCCAGCCTAATGGACAGAACATAATGAGTAAAATCATGTTGAATTGGGGCACCTGGGTGGCTTGATGGTTGAGCATTTTCCTCAGTGGTGATCCTGAGGTCCTGGGATCCAGATCTGCATGGAGCTCCCTGTGGAGATCCTGCTTCTCTCTGCCTGTCTCTGCCTCTGTGTCTTTCATGAATAAATAAATGGAATCTTAAGAAAAAAAATGAATAAAAACCTTTTAAATAATCTCTCATGGGTCTGTATTTCTCAAAATGAAATTCTCTTCTTTCTAGCATTTTGGAGGATTCTGTATTGCACTGCTCAAATCCCCCTTCAGGAACAGAAGACTTCTTGCGCCAGCTGCCGGGACTCCATCCTCAGCTGTCAGCACCTTCAGGAATTAGCTCAACTGCCCTTCCTCACCAAGGTCACAGCTCACCAGGGGCATAAAGCTGGGGCACTGTCGCCCCCTTAGAGACAGCTCTGTTGAATCATCAGTCATCAGGATGTCCTTAGGGTTTGCACAGGTGACTGCATCACAGCTGGACTCTTCCCTCTGTGTGACCCCACTTCCTTTCCTTCCTGGTGCATTCATCTTGAGAGCACTCCCCACAAAACTCCTACCCACTAATTTTCTTCTCAGTCAGTCCCCTTTCTAGGGAACATAGTCTGAAAAAAAGCAAAAGTACTCCAAGCCGTTTACTTCCTCATTTACCTCTCACCAGACTCAATGACAAGAGTGGATGGGGGTGCGGGTGGGGTCTCATATTTTCATAGTGATGTTCTACTTGGTAGATTGCTCTATTTTATTTAATAACCATGGCATGCCACCTCTCGTGGTTGTTTTTTTTTTTTTTTCTGGAAATAAATACAATAGATGGTGGAAGAAACAAAACTATACTTCTCGTTCTCCTAGGCCTTGTTTAACTTAACTTTTCAAAACAAATAGCCATATTATGTTTCCTAGCCAAAAGAGAAATGCCTGAACGCCTATTCCTTTTCCTATTTGCAGAAGTGATAAATGTCAGAAAGGTGGAGATAGTTTTCTAGTTGCTTCGAAAAGCCAGTTAGAAAGAAAATCCCCACACTATAAATTATGTATGAAAAGACACAGATATAAAAATGCTTCTGAGGAAACAAAGTAAGTTAATGAAAGGAAACTCATTTTCAATCTTTTCTGAAATAAAAAGGCATGACCCCATTTTGGGAAAAAGCAGTTGAAAATCTACATGTGAAGCCACAGTACCAAAAATAATATTCTTGACAAATATAAATTTCAAGTGATATTATAAAGCTAGTCTAGAAAATTCAATCTTTCTGAACATTTGATTTGTAGGATGTCAAACTCATGTTAGATATTGTGATATTTTGGGAATCCATTAAAGTTCTTAAGGGAAAAATGTGGTCCACAGAAAATACATTTTAAACTTGCAACACAGGTACAGTAAAGATTAATAAAAGCAGGGAAATGGCTTAGTGATAAAAATATTATAAATAAAAAATAAGCCATATTTTCAGGGCAAGATTTCTTACCCTAGAAATCTTTATGACCATCAACAAAATCATTCTGAAAATAATTCACCATATGAGCTTGAATTTTGTTGTTTTTAATATTAAGAGCTACATCGGTGTTTTAACGTGCAATGAGCAAGTTTTTAAGTGGATTATACTTTTAAATGTGAATTCCAAGAAACTAGCTCCCTTTAGGAATGTATTAAGTGCCCTAAAATTTCGTTTTTGTGAACATGTTTGATGTGTCAGATGTTTCCAGTGTATAACTGCACTTACTTTTCACACCTATCTTTTTTGAGATATCATTGTCCTATTTTAAAGATATGAAAACTGAGGCTCAGAGAGATTATGTAACTTGCCAAAGACAGAACTCCAATGAGGATCTAGAAGCTACAAGATCATTGCTAGCTTAACTACAACATAAAATCAGTATCAACATGGACTTACTTTTCAGATTTCAGGACCCTGTTCAGGTTTTAATTGGGTGCTATATTTAGTTCTTGCATGTGATTATCCTCATTTTTGGTTTGGGGTGAGGGAGATTCTGAAACTCTTTGAAGGGTATTTATTCTTTTTAAATTACTTTTTGAACTTACCAAAAAGTGACTTGATTTTTTTTTAATTTATTTTTTATTGGTGTTCAATTTACCAACATACAGAATAACCCCCAGTGCCCGTCACCCATTCACTCCCACCCCCCCGCCCTCCTCCCCTTCTACCACCCCTAGTTCGTTTCTCAGAGTTAGCAGTCTTTACGTTCTGTCTCCCTTTCTGATATTTCCCACACATTTCTTCTCCCTTCCCTTATATTCCCTTTCACTATTATTTATATTCCCCACATGAATGAGAACATATAATGTTTGTCCTTCTCCGACTGACTTACTTCACTCAGCATAATACCCTCCAGTTTCATCCACGTTGAAGCAAATGGTGGGTATTTGTCGTTTCTAATGGCTGAGTAATATTCCATTGTATACATAGACCACATCTTCCTTATCCACTCATCTTTCGATGGACACTGAGGCTCCTTCCACAGTGTGGCTATTGTGGACATTGCTGCTAGAAACATCGGGGTGCAGGTGTCCCGGCGTTTCATTGCATCTGTATCTTTGGGGTAAATCCCCAACAGTGCAATTGCTGGGTCGTAGGGCAGGTCTATTTTTAACTCTTTGAGGAACCTCCACACAGTTTTCCAGAGTGGCTGCACCAGTTCACATTCCCACCAACAGTGTAAGAGGGTTCCCTTTTCTCCGCATCCTCTCCAACATTTGTGGTTTCCTGCCTTGTTAATTTTCCACATTCTCACTGGTGTGAGGTGGGATCTCATTGTGGTTTTGATTTGTATTTCCCTGAAGGCAAGTGATGCAGAGCATTTTCTCATGTGCGTGTTGGCCATGTCTATGTCTTCCTCTGTGAGATTTCTCTTCATGTCTTTTGCCCATTTCATGATTGGGTTGTTTGTTTCTTTGCTGTTGAGTTTAGATCTTGGATACTAGCCCTTTATCTGATAGGTCATTTGCAAATATCTTCTCCCATTCTGTAGGTTGTCTTTGAGTTTTGGTGACTGTATCCTTTGCTGTGCAAAAGCTTCTTATCTTGATGAAGTCCCAATAGTTCATTTTTGCTTTTGTTTCTTTTGCCTTCGTGGATGTATCTTGCAAGAAGTTACTATGGCCGAGTTCAAAAAGGGTGTTGCCCGTGTTCTCCTCTAGGATTTTGATGGAATCTTGTCTCACATTTAGATCTTTCATCCATTTTGAGTTTATCTTTGTGTATGGTACAAAAGAGTGGTCTAGTTTCATTCTTCTGCATGTGGATGTCCAATGTTCCCAGCACCATTTATTGAAGAGACTGTCTTTCTTCCAATGGATAGTCTTTCCTCCTTTATCGAATATTAGTTGCCCATAAAGTTCAGGGTCCACTTCTGGATTCTCTATTCTGTTCCACTGATCTATGTGTCTGTTTTTGTGCCAGTACCACACTGTCTTGATGACCACAGCTTTGTAGTACAACCTGAAATCTGGCATTGTGATGCCCCCAGATATGGTTTTCTTTTTTAAAATTCCCCTGGCTATTCGGGGTCTTTTCTGATTCCACACAAATCTTAAAATAATTTGTTCTAACTCTCTGAAGAAAGTCCATTGTATTTTGATAGGGATTGCATTAAACGTGTAAATTGCCCTGGGTAACATTGACATTTTCACAATATTAATTCTGCCAATCCATGAGCATGGAATATTTTTCCATCTCTTTGTGTCTTCCTCAATTTCTTTCAGAAGTGTTCTATAGTTTTGAGGGTATAGATCCTTTACCTCTTTGGTTAGGTTTATTCCTAGGTATCTTATGCTTTTGGGTGCAATTGTAAATGGGATTGACTCCTTAATTTCTCTTTCTTCAGTCTCATTGTTAGTGTATAGAAATGCCACTGATTTCTGGGCATTGATTTTGTATCCTGCCACGCTACCGAATTGCTGTATGAGCTTTTTTACCCCAACATCTAGATGATAATTTTCTTTCTCTTTCAAGGTAATCACTGCATTTCAGGATGTATCTCAGAATCTACTGTTAAAGATCTATTTTCCCCAGATTCACCATGGGGCCCTTTTAATGGGTCTTTATTTCCAGATTTTTTTTTGTAATTTTAAATATTAATTTAGTTCAGTGATTGTTTTTTCCACTTCAGGGACTCTCTGATACATTCTTTTTCTTCTATGTCTATATCTTTCTTTTAATATTCTTTACCTGTTTCTTTATTTTTTGGATTTTTGTGTTTCTAGTTCCATGCCCTCTTCTCAATGTCCCTTATATTTTCAGTTGATTCTCTGCTCTGTTGGCTATTTGTAGTTGGTGTTCATTTTTAATATGATATTGTATTTTCTCCTCAATTTCTTTGTTAAAGTTAGTCAAGCCTTGCTTCCCCTCCTTCTTTGGTTGTTGTTGCTGTTTATTTTTTTGTGCTGAGCTTTTGAGTTTTGATTCGGGGTGCTGCTTCGTATCTAACATTGCTTTTGATGATTTGTATTTTTGATGGGGTGCTGGTTTCCAGTTTTCCTCTGCTTTGTATTTGATTTTGGTTCTTTGTAAAGGTTTTAGGTTTCTGCCAAACCATTAATAATAGTTCTTTCCCTTTAGGGGGAGTGAATTTGAGTGGCTTATGAGGTTTCTTACTTAAAAAGTGTCTTTTTTAGGGCGCCTGGGTGGCTCAGTCGGTTAAGCTCAGGTCACGATCCCAGGGGACTGAGAACAAGTCCTACATGGGGCTTTTTGCTCAGCAGGGAACCTGTTTCTCCCTCTCCTCCTGCCTGCACCTCCCAATCTCTCTCTCTCTGTCAAATAAATAAAGATTTCTAAGTGCCTTCTTATGAACCAAAAACCAGACCTTTACACACAGAAAACACACTGGTGTTTGCTAGAGGGGAGGTCAGGGTGGAATGGGGAGATAGGCGAAGAGGATTAAGGGTACTCTTATTGTGATGATCTCTGAGAAATGTATAGAATTATGAATCAATATACTGGACACCTGAAACTAAAGTAACATCATATGCTAATTATACATCAACTAAAAAAAAGAAAATAATAACTTAAAAATGCTGTCTTCTATTATAACCCAAACATTTAGTTTCTTTACAATGTGGCCTTTTGGACAAACTGGTTTCCTTGTTGCTCCTTATTTCCATGATATCCTTTGACTTACGTAGGAATCTTTCTTTGCATTGACTGCTTTTTTCTTTCCCTGCGTGGATGAGCCTACAAGCCATTCATTCACTCTTGGGAGATTCCTTCACAGGACTGCCCCTCTGGTTTGCACACTTCCAAGGCTCTTCCTTTCTGTGCCCAGGGGCATAGTTGTCTACCTCGGGGTCTCACTTGTCAGTATTCCCACTCAGGGTGGGACCTACCTCTTGTGTGGGCAGTTTTTATCTGGTTTGTTATCACTTCTTCCCTGGGCCCTCTCACCTGCTCTGTGTACTCTCCACTCCACTTTCTGATCTTCCAGGGCCTCTGGAACTGGTTTGGGATATTCATTTCCCCACCAACAGGGAAACTGACATTTATAATAGTCCCTGGGTCCTTGTTAGACCATGGGTTTGAGTTTTGTATCTCTGTATTCTTTGGAACTACGTAGAGACTCAGAGTTCAAAGCTATAAAGTAGACCTCTTTATTCTAATTTTCTGTCTTCTATATTTTCACCTGTAAAATCTGTCAAATTCTGAAAATAGACACTAAACCTATCCCAATATTATTGTGCTTTCATCTGGTCCTCTTGTATCTCCAAAGTGAATATCGTTGCATTATTTGGTACTATCCATAGGCAAGGGAAATGTTCTTCCTTACCCTCTTGGGGTTCCTGGCTGGGTCTGAAAATTAAACTGACAGATTAACAGGGGAAAAGCATACACATTTTATTAAATATTTACATGACCATGGGAGCCTTCCCAAGAGCATGAAGACCTGCAGAAGTGACAAAAGGAAGAAACTTTTATACCTCCTTTTAGACAAAGAAATAATAAATCTATGAAGAATTGACAAAACAAGGAGGTTTTTCCCACGGGGTAGTAAATGAAGAAGTGACAATGTTTGCTTCTCCAGCCTGTTGGCCCTAAAGTCGCTGCTTCTGGTGATATGGAATCTCCCTTCCCCTCTGTACAAGGAGAGTACTTTCACGTGGGAGATTGATTTTTTGCCTTCAGGGAGGGAGGTGGTTGGGGGAGGTCAGAGTGACCTTCTTGCTCTTGCTTTTGTCATTTTCATTAACTCCTCAAGATATTCAGTATGCCAAAGTGGCATATTTTGGGAGTAGCATGTCCTGAATCCCATAAGTACATAAAAGACTATGACAACCTTATTTTCTTTGGGGATGATAACTTCTGTGCATTTGTAACTTTTGTCACATTAACAGCTTTGGCCTCAAATCCCACGTATCCAATATAATGGTCACAGTTTTTGATTTCTCATGACCTGAATTTTCCTGGTAACTCTGACCACCCCCTTTGTTACTTTGTCAATTCTTCTGTGTTACTCTCTGTTACACGTGTCTTGTGAACAGCATAGAACTGTGTTTACTTCCCAAACAGAGACGAGATTCTTTAATTTTGCAAGGAGAATCCAGCCACACACGCTTAGTATATTAATTTACACCTTTGTTTTTATTCCTACTATAACATTTTGCAAGCTTATCTTGTTAACTTTTGTTTGTTCAAATACATTTATCCCTCCCATCTATATAGTCACACTTGATCCAAATTATCTCAAGTTTCAGGCACCTCATCTTTTTACCCTCACTTGTCTTTCCATCCAGTCTCCATACAGTAGCCAAAGGAATATGTAAACCACACCAAGGTCACTCTCAGGTTGCAATTGGAATAAGTCACAGATTTGCATCATGCAATGAGACTCTGGAATCTTCTGTCTTCTTGTCTGGCCTTCCAACCTCCTGACATTTTTCCTTTATGCTAATTCACTCTGCATCAGGGACATTGGCTTCCTCCTCTTACCCCTACTCTCTCTTTCTCTATTTTCTCTTCCTCTCTTCCTCCCCCTCCTTTTCCTCCTCCTCCTCCTCTTTCTTCTTCTTCTTCTTCTTCTTCTTCTTCTTCTTTTTTTTCTTCTAAAAACTATTTCCTCAAAGTGCCAAATTCATTTTGAATGAACTTAAGGATTCTTCCTTTACTCACTTTGGAAGTTTTTTCCCTAACTTTTTGACCAGCAATCTCCTTTCAACCCCTCTGATCTCCAATTAGATGGCATCGCCCTTGACAGTGCCCATCACATTGAATCACTAATTTCCTCCAGAGCAACAGGCAATAAACAAATAAATAATTACAAATTGTGATGTTACAGGTGCTAAAACATAAGCTTTATGAGGCCAAGAGCTATGCTTTTCTAACTATATCATATTAAGTGCTCAAATGTCTGTGGGATGCAAATATAAATGTACACTATGTCTACACTATATCAAATAAATTCTTAGGACTCTACCATTCCTTTCATCCATGTGTTACCATAGCAGCTACCTCCCCACTTCCCTCCTGGTACCGAAATTTACCCTATGATGATTTCCTCCAAGTTGCAATACCCAGTAGCTCTGTTTCAGGCCTCTATCACTGGATCTCTCTGCCCCTTTTGCGAGCTGGCCACTCCCTTCTGCTGAGAGTATAGCCAGCAGGGCCCCACTGCCTCAGTTGGAATTCCAGCTCCCATTGGCTACTGCATGATGTTGGAGAACTTTCCTACACACTCTTCCTCAGTTCTCTCATCTGTAAAGTGTGAACATTAAAGAGTTAGCATGTGTGAAGTCTTCCAAGAGTACCTGCCACATCAGCACTTGCCATGTCTGTTAGTAACATGGTGGTTGTTCCCTGTCCTCTTCTGCCACGAGGCTCACCTAACTCTCCTCCCAGTCAGCCCCTCCTAGCCTCCTTCCTGTGCTCTGCACCCATCATTTGACCCCCTACAGATTGCCTCTTCTTTTCTCATCTCTTTCTTCTCTCTGGGTAATCTCATCCACTCATGTTTTGGGCCACCACTTGGTATCTGGATACTCCACAGTATCTAATTTAAGTTACCTTCATCATGAGTTTGCTTCTCACTTAGTTGGAAACCATGGGAGAACCTTCTTTTGTTTCTTCTTCACCAGGTCTCCATCTCTAACCCATCATTGATCATTGCCAACATCATCTATTAGAATCTCCTAAGCTCGACCTCTGCATTTCCCAGCTTGTTAGCTTCCCATCTCCAGGAATGATGTCCTCGGATCCATTCTTTATGATCCCTCTCTCACAAAGCTTTCAGAGAGATGGGTCAATCACAGAAATCATGTATCCCCTTCTTGATTCTTCAGCCTCCTATCACAAGGGTATCAAGTCAAATTCCTCATGTGGCATTTAATGTCCTCGGTGATCCTTCCCTGCTGATCTCTCCAGTCTCATCTTTTAAAATCACTACATCAGTTTTGTTTACAGTCTAGAAATACCACCTCACTATCCATTCCTCTCATGCTGTCCTCTTCACTTGAAATGACCTTCCCTTATACTTTGCTGGGTAAATCCTGTTTATCTTCTCACAATTAGCTCAGCGCTTAGTTCCTCTGGGGAACTTTCTTTAACCCCATGGCTCCCAGTTAAACTCAAGACTCACTTCTGAGCTAACTTAGTTTCCCATGTTAGCATTTCCAATATTGCTTGACTCATGAACTATTTCATAATAACATAATCTTATGTTCCCTCTTAGACAATTCGTGGAGTGTGATAGAGAAAGGTTTTAGGTTAAAAGGTTTTATTTTAGATCAGTATGATATTACAGATTTTATTATAAAGTTCACTTAATAAAATCTTTAATATGCTATCTTGAGATAAATGTTGACATTTCCCTTTTAATAAATTGTCAGTTTTTAAGATTTATTACCAGTTGATGAATAAAAATCATGATTAATCATTAATCAATATAAAAACATAATGTCATGCTTGGTTTGGAACAAAATATATATTAAAGTGTGGAGTCTTAAATTCACACAAACCCTCATGGTTAGAAATTTTTATTTTGTTCTAAAAATAATCTTTGTGATTTTGTTACTAAATGACAAGCTGAAGAGACTTTCACAGGATACTCTGCAAGCAGTTTTCTTCTAAATGACACTGAAGGTGTGAATTTTCCTTTTCCTAAATGGATGAAATATATAGTTTGTATCTTTTTACATTTTTAACTTTCTAAAAATTTATTAAAACATCTTGATTACTACGGAAAAAAGTTTGAGAAAATGTAGACTTAAAAATCTCTTAAAGAAAATCTTGAGTTAGATTTATAAAACCTCCTTCCATCTTCTTCTCCCTTACTAACATGTTACACATCAAAGTGGTACTCAGAGAAAAAAAATTCTCACACTTCTGGGAGGTCTCTGATTTCCTAAATTCAACAATTTTTAATTATTTCCACTTAGGTCAGAAATAATGGAAACCTTCGTTAATGTATGTGGGCTATAGTTATATGAAAATGACAATATAGAGGAACTGATTTGTAATTAGTTCAAACACATATTTGTACTGTTCGAGACAGAATAATGACTCCCTAAGGATGTCCATGTCTTAGTACCTAGAACTTGTACTATCACAAAGGGGCTTTGCAGATATGACTAAAGATCTTGGGTTGGGAAGACAATCTTTGATTATTTAGATGAATCCAAAGTAGTCACAGGAGTCCTTATAAAAGGAGGCAAAAGGGTCAAGGTCAGAAAAGGAGTTTGGTGAAGGGACATTGGAGTGGTATGCGGAAAAGTCTATGAGCTGTTAAGTGGTGTCTAGAAGCTGGAACAGGTAAGGAAACACACTATATACTGGAACCTCCAGAAGGAATGCAGCTTTGCTGGGACCTTGATGCTAACTAACATTTCTGACCTCTAGAACTACATGATAATGTATTTTTGTTTTAAGCTCCTAAATTTGTGATAATTTGTTAGTGCAGCAATAGGAAACGAGTACATATACATAGTATACATTTACTTTATCAACTATCAAGGAAGGTGACCAAAGACATTTTAGCTAAAATGTGAAACATCTTTCAAAATAGGAGGCCTAGCATACAAAAATGATGGGAGAGATTCACAGATGGATGAATAGCCCTCCACCTTAGACAGATTGGTTGCCTATATAAAATTAAAAGAATATATACCTCGAATATGCCATCAGTTCTTTACAGAATGCTTCCATCTTAGAATTCCCTGAGGGAGAGCTCCTTTCTGTGCCATTGAGTTTTCACATTTTCCCATATGCCATGTCATGTGAGAGAAGTCTCCATTTTTCTTGCCTAAAATAAGTGAAAAGAAAAGCTATGGATTCTTTCTCTTTCCTCCCTCTTTCTCTCAGTTTCTCCTGTTCTCTGGGGAGATGGAGGTGTGTTTATTGTGTACTGGTGGGTAAGGTGGGTAGTCAGGAAAAAATTCCTCTTAAAGAAAACTCCTGTTACTGCTTTGTTCTTAGCTTATAAGAGCAAAACCACGTGTTATAAAGGCCTACTCAAAATTCTAATTAAGGATGTTGAAACTCAAACTCAATGTAATTTGTTCTGTTTAATCAGCTATCTATTATGGTCTATGATAGGGTGACTTACACTAGACTAGACCTCCTACCATAAGCAGCTACAAAACTATACAAAATATACGAGGCAATTTCCTGACCTCAATACAATATGTGGGGTGCAATAGTCCTACTGAGCTTGGGAATACAGAAATTGGTATCTACAAAAGCTGACATAGCTTCACTCTGCAAAGGAAGGAACCAAAGAATAGAGTGATAATTTATTTAGAGGGGGGAGTTCCCAAAATCCAAGTGAGCTTATCATGTGCATGTTAAGGTTCCCCAGGATATAGCCTCAGACTTGAGAGCCAGTGCCATCTACCATTGATCAGTCAGTGTAGGGGTCATTGGAATTCCAGATTGAAGAGACATGTTAAGACTTTATTAATGCAAGACATCCAACTGTTGAAATGCTTCTTGGCTCCCTGATGGAGCCACTCCTACCTAAGATGCAACATCAGCAGACCAAAGCTTAGATAACCACATGTCCCTCCTATAAATACTCCACTTGACCAAAACCACAGTATACTTGTTAGCCCAATCCCCAAGTGTCAAGCCAACTCTAGGTCTTCTCACCAAAAACAAAGTAGACTGTGTGGTTCCAGACAAACAGATATTTGCTATTTGTCTCTTCCTTATTCTTTATCCTTCATCCTATACCAGCTTTTGACCTTCAGCCCCACTTTGCAGTTCTCAAAAAGGAGGCTGTCCACTTCATGAGGTAGTAAATAAAGTTTGTTTGTATCACTTAAGTTGTTTCCTTTAATCATTTTTTTAACACAGTGGAGACACCAGAAAGGAAGGACTATAAGAGTTAAAACCATGACCTTATTTAGAATAATAAGTTCTACTCTAGAACTACTCTAAAAAACTTGAAAGCAAATACCAACAGGATCCACAGGATACAGTTGGGAACTCAGGTTCTTCCACACAGAAATGGTTAGGGCTTTCTACAACACCAAATCCAAAATACATAAAGTAAGCCTACAGAAGTTGCAGTAAATCAGCCAGTAATTGAATTACCTATCAGAACAAACACCAACTCTCCTCAGAAGAAAGTTATAGAAACTAGAATCTCTAAAATATGTCACAACCATGTTCACTAAACAACAAAACGACAAAGTTTGTATATTTATGTAATGAAATTCTACACAGCAATCAAAAGCAATTACAGATATATACAGCAACATGGAAAAATCTCAAAGTCATTATGTCGAATGAAAGAAGCAAGACGCAAAAGAGTACACACGGAAAGATTCCTTTACATAAGATTTTAGAATGCTAATCTATAGTGATAGAAGTCAGATTACTGATTACTAAAAGTAGGGCTTGGGACACATGGACTTCAAAGGGGCGTGAGAAAAGTCTTTGAGGGGATAAAAGGATTCTATATCTTGATTGTGAGCATATCACATCTTTTGTTAGAAAGTACCGAACCATACATTTAAAATGGATGCATTTTATTGCATATAATTATACTGCAATATTTATTAAAAATATAGCCAACAAAGAATAAAAATAGTTCAAGATTATATAACAGTCAAAACCTATCCTGAGTTGAATGGCTGAAAAATAAAAAACCACAATGACCTATGAGCACATTATGTACCTTGTATGAATCCCTGCAGAAGTTTACCAGATCCTCTCAGATACTATCAAACTGCATTGTTTTTTTAAAGGGAAAAAAATTTAGTTTATGTATTAATAGCTTTCTTAAAAACAGAATGTCCTCATAGCTCAACCCCCCATGAACCTCTAGGAAATTTAGAACTACCACTGGGGCATACTACTCTGTGCATATTCCTCTCATTACACAGATCATGCTATATCATACTGATCTTAAAATGTGTTGCTTTCCCCTAGTGGACTATAAACATATTAATATTAGCTCCTGCATCTCCATAATCTTGTGATTTTAGGACTTAACATGGTTCCTAACACAAAAATAAGTTATCAAAAATATATTTGCTGGGCACCTGGGTGGCTCAGTCAGTTAAGCATCTGCCTTCTGCCTCAGGCCATGATCCCAGGGTCCTGAGATCAAGCCCTGCATGGGGCTTTGTGCTCAATGAGAAGTCTTCTTCTCTTTCTCCTTCCCAACTCATGTTATCTCTCTTTTTAAAATAAATAAATAAAATGTTAAATATATATGTATTTTTATTGAATATATATATATATATTCAATATATATATATATTGAATATATATATATATATTTGCTGAATAAATCCATCAATCAGTGAAAGGACAAAATCTGTTAATTAATTCTGATCAAATTCATATCTTGGATGTGAGGGGTTTTGTTTCTTTCAATATTTTTGGACATTGCTATATTAATTCTTATTTTAAATAATGGACTGATTTTTTTTTTTAACAAAAACATTGGCAGTAAATTACAAAACAATTTTCCAAAGAATACTTTGGGAAAGAAAAATACAATAGAGTAGTTTGAAAATGAAGTCCTCTTTGTAACAAATGCTTAGCAATTTTTTATTTTTTTAAAAATTTATTTTTATTTTTTTATTTTTTTATTTTTTTACCTGGCAATTTTTTAGCATGAACCATCAGCATTTTGGTTGGTGGTCACTGATGGAAAGATAGTTTCAAAAGGCAATTGCTTTGGTCATTTTATATCATTACTAATTTTATCCTATTTTTTTTTCCCTTCACAAGCAAAAGTTTGCAAAGCTTGAGACAGAAAAAAATAAGTGTTGTGTGGAAACCTAGGGATAAACCTTTAGAAATGTTTAACAATTTTTATTTTTTTAACTGACAAAGATTTTTCTCCTTGACCAAACTCTGGTCAGGCTCCTACAAACTTTCTTCTCAATTAGGTCCTGACTTTTGAGTTTCTATATCTGCATTGTCCATTATCAGCAAGAGGCCCAGGAAATCATTTTACCTAGAACCCCCATTCCTTCCTATTTGGACACTCTTGGTATCTATTTAGGTTCTTCATCATCCATTCTTTCCCACCTCCTCATTCCCATTCACCCTCACCTACCTGCCTTCAACAAGAATCCTGTTGGGTTGAGTTAGCCAGAATCACCTTCATTTTTTTTTTAAGATTTTATTTATTTATTCATGACAGAGAGAGAAAGAGAGAGGCAGAGACACAGGCAGAGAGAGAAGCAGGCTCCATGCAGGGAGCCCAACACGGGACTTGATCCCAGGTCTCCAGGATCACACCCTGGGCTGAAGGCGGTGCTAAACCACTGAGCCACCCGGGCTGCCCTCACTTTTCATTTCTGATGTGAATTCTCTTTGTAATTTAGCATCCAATGGCTCACTACACTGCTCCTTGACTATAAATTCTCGCTTCTTCTTGTTGTTTTTGGAGTTGAACCCAATCTCTCTCCCAAGCTGCAAGACCCCTTTGCAGTGGTCCTAATACCTTAGTGATACTCCTTAAATAAAGTCTGCCTTACCATTCTTTATCAAATGTCATGAATAATTTTTCCTTAACATAACAATGGAATTCTTTCTATTTTCTATGCCATATGTTGATTCTAAATATACTAATACTAATTAGTATCATTCTCCCTTTTATATTGCTTATATTTTTGTTGGAAAAAGATTGCTTTTGTTCTCTCCCACATTTACAAACATGATTTGTAAATAAAATTGTCTTTGTCATATATGTATAAATATTATGGTCATAGAAGCTATGACAGTTTGACTGTGAGAAGGAGAATTAAGGGGTGCTTGGGTGGTACAGTTGGTTAAGCCTCTGACTCTTGGTTTCAGCTCAGGTCACGATCTCAGGGTCATGAGATCAAGCCTCACATTAGGCTCAGTGCTCAGCATGGAGTGTACTTGAAATTTTCTCTCCCTCTCCCTCTGCCCCTCCTGCTCTCAAATAAATAAATCTTTTTTTTAAAGGAAGATTAAAAGTTCTTCCCCTTTCCAAAGTTTACATAGATTGAATTTCAAGACTAATTTGGCTTGAGAAATAAAGTGAAATATTTAAGAATAACTATTTTCATATATCTAATTTTTATGTGTATAATATAATTTATTTTCCTAACATAAAACTTTCACATCTACAGTATAAAAGAAGGGCATAGATTATAAATGACATTTTTAGACTCTATTCCAAAGAGATTGTGAAACATTCTCTTCTATTTGTAGATGCGATCAACATGAAAATGGGACTTACTTTTCTTTTGAATACCAGAAGAGGCAGTTTAAGTTTTCCTGAGATAGCAGAAAGGGAGCATTCTCATTGTTCTTCACTTCTTTCAATTCTAGCCCAACTGCATTCCCAAAAATGTAAGCCAGATCCAGGAGCAAATGCCATTTGGTCAGTCATAGTGACGGCCACTTTGATGTCCAGTGAGGTGGGGATACATTTTACTTTGAAGGAAACACAGCTTCACCTCACTGGCAAAGCATAAAGAAGCCAGAGTCCCTTGGAAGGATAACTATGGTTATCCATCAGCCAGCTCTTATCTAAATTATTACCTTAATATGGCATTAGACTTACTCATTATTTGCCTAAAGATTTTTCCCCCCTCTGTCTAGGCTGCATAATCATGATTTTTGTCTTTTGAAATCCTTCTCATTCTCCAATGCCCAACTCAGGGCAAATTTACTGAAAATAATCTAGCAAATTATTAAAACGTTCATATAGTTTTGATCAAAGGAATGCTTGCATTGCACACAGAGATATGAAATTTTAAAAGAGAAAATATGGAGACTATTATGTCGAAGTTGGCTTTCAATTTTCTGAAGTCTGCAGGCTACCCACATCCATGTTCGTTACCTAAGGAAAAGGTGCTTGCTAATTGCAGCTGGAGACTTCTCTGTTATCTAGCAACACAAAAATGATAAAAGCAAACCAGTGAAATCTGTGCCAGACACACTCAGCGTGAATTAATATCATGTTCTCCTGTGATTTAACAGTGTCTTAGCTTTCAACTAGCTTGGAGCACTTAAAAATTCAACTGCACAAACATTGATTGAGGACCTGTTAGGTGAAAAATAACATGCTAGAGATGAGGCTATATACATGAACAGGATATGAGTCAAAAAGAGCACAGAGAAGAGAAACAATGAATACCCCAAAGGGGGTGCTCTGAGTGAAAGTAGGGGAAATGGAAGAAGAAACATAATCATCTTGGTTTGTGGAGTGGGAAAGCATTCCAAGCAAAAAGAAAGTATCCTAAGGGAGAGCCAAGAACAGAGAGCTCTTTTGAGCAGTTTATAACCCAGTGTGATTATAACATTTGTGTGCCTAAAAATTGCATGGACAGCTTATTAAAAATGTAGATTCATTCCCGAGGTGCTTGTCTCGAGAGTCGGGTCCATAGGTCTGGATTGGGGTCCACGGATTGGTGTCCCAGGTGATTTTGATGTCAGTGGCCCAGATGTAACTCTGAAAAGTCCTCATCTGAGTGTAGATAATAGAGGACATGAAATGAAGGTCAACTAGAAATTTGCTTGGGAATAGATTGTGAAGAGTCTCAAGTGTCTAGCAAAGGAAAATTCAGGTAAGAGCCAATGAAGATTTCAGGAAAACTGAGGATCAGAGTTTAGGAATCTCACTCTGGGAGCGGTGGTGATGAGTAATTGCAAAGAGCTTGAAGACTTATGGGGAGACAAATACAGATACTTTTGTGATGTTGGAAACAGTCTACACCATTAGGGAGGGAGTAAAGTTGAGACAGGCTGTGCCAGCAAGACTTGAGACACACAGATTCAAAATTAGAGGAGCAGGAGAAGCCAAGATGATGTGCAATTTCTAGTCTAAGGGATGCTTACAACTAAATCAAAGAACAGGGAAAGAACAAATCAATAAGTTTAGTTTAAAACCTGCTGCCTTTGAGGTCAAATATTCCTACATTGCTGTCTACTAGGCTCTTAGAGATGTGTGTCTAGAATACAAAAGAGAGATCATGGCTGTATTCATTCATTCATTCATTCATTCAATCCTTCCTTTAATAAATAATGACCAGGTATGTATTGGGGGTCAGACTCTGTTATAGGTGTGGAATAAATATTTATGAGCAGGGAAAAAAAGAGCTTCATCTTCATCATTCTTACATTTTAGAGGAGGCAGAAAACAAATAAATAAATACAGAATATGATGTCAAGTGCTGCAAAGTGTATGGAGAAAAACTAAAAGCAAGGAAGGAAACAGAACATTTTGGAGGGTGCTATTTTTGGCAGGAGATTTGGGATAGTCTTCTGGGCGACATATGAAATGAGACCTGAAGGAAGTTAAAAAACAAGTAAGCAAAATGAGTAACTGAAAGAAAGATGATTCTAGATGCTATGGTCTATCTACATAATTTTATATCTTCCAAGTGTGAAGCTGATCCATTCGTGTTCATGTCCTCATCAATTTAACAGTTACTGACTGAGGCTGATTCTGTGCCAGGCAGCTATTCTTGGTGCTTTGCTTACACGTTTGTAAGCACAACTAACCACTCTCCCTCCAAAACAAACTCTAATGTCAAGGAGTTTACATTCTAGTAGAGGAAATAGATAAACAAACAAATAAAAAAGATAAATGAGTCATCAGGAGAAAAAGTAAAGCTGGGAGCTGAGAAGTGGGTTATGAAGTATCAAAGGGGCTGTACTCCTAACTGTTAGATTGTGTCGATGGGCATGGAGGCCTCCCAGGAAGGTGACTCCTCTGTAAATGTCTGAAGGAAATGAAGAAGCTACCTATGGGGATATCTGGAAGAAAAAAAAAAAAAAAAAGCTTCCCAAGTAGAAAGAACAGCAAGTATAAAGAAATGAAGGCCGAATAGTGCCTGGAATGCTCAAGCCAGTTGCCTGGAGTGTAACATAATAGGGAGAAATCAGTAGTAGATGAGCCATGTGAGATAACACAGGACCTTGAAGATCTTTATAAAGCCCTCACTTTTTGCTTTGAAATAGACTAGAGGGGCTCCTGATGGCACAGTTAAGTGTCAGACTGTTGATTTCAGCTATTGGTCATGATCTCAGGTTCGAAAGATCAAGACCGCTGTTGGGCTCCACAATCAGTGGGGAGTCTACTTGAGATTCTCTCTCCCTCTCCCTCTGCCTTCCCCACTTGTGCTCACTCGCTTTCTCTCTCTCGCTAAAATAAATAAGGGGTGCCTGGGTGGCTCAGTCAGTTAAGCATCTGCCTTAGGCTCAGATCATGATCTGGGGAACCTGGGATCAAGCCTGAATCCAGCTCTCTTCTCATTGGACAGTCTGCTTCTCTCTCCCTCTGCCCCTCCCCCTTCACTCCCTTTCTCTTTCAAATAAATAAATAAAATCTTTTTAAAAGGATTAAAAATTAAATTAAATTCCCTAAAGTCCTAAATTATCAGAAAAGTTACAAACATACTTATTGTGTTAAACCTGATACAAGTGTATTCATACTCTGCATAATCCTTGCATTCATTATTTCAGTGTTCATTCAAGTCTTTCCAGACCATGAAGTGTTTACCCAATTAAGGGGATCAGATTTATCATAAGAGTCCAGTTAGTCTTCCATCTAACCTAGAGTTGCCTAATGGGCCTTGGATTTGAGACCAAGAAGCCTACTTTATCACCTCAGGGGAGCTGAGATAACATATATAACAACAAGATATGGTTTATTATTTGTCAGAGACCCAAAACCAGATGGAGGACCCAAGAGCTACATGCCTACAGAATGTTTCCATACAGGTCAACAGTTGGACTTGCTACTCCAAGGCCACACTCTTCACATGGGTTGGCTCAGCCACCCACATTCCTCTTAGTTCAAGCTGTACTTTTACCTATCTCCTCACCTTTCATCTACTTTATTTCAACAGATTTTGACAACCCCTATGATGTTCTTTCACCACCTGAATATGTATTCAACAAAACTATTTACTGCCTGATTTAATTCTGCATTCCTGTGGTATTTTTCTCTACCCATTATTCTAAAAACACAGGATTGTTATTTCACTCACACTCAAGTTCTTCTTTCATGGTTGCCTGGTTCTACAGCCTTACCTCTAAGTGATAATAAGCCGTTTAAAGCAAAAATTGGTATATTTTCTGCCCAGCATTCCTGAGGAACAGAGAGGGGACAGATATGATTTAACTCTCTCCTACAGATAAGAATACTGAGACATGAGAAGAAACAACTTACCTAGGATTAGATCAGTTTGGAGTAATTTAATCAAAAGAATTCCTCTTAGTTATCCTGGCATTTCATGCTCAAGGCCTCACAGTTTGATCATTTGACTCTTTTAAAGGAAAATTAGTGAATATTTGTGTTTGAATATTAAAAATTTAAACAACAGTGTGAATTTATTGCAGAATATCCAGTGCTATAAATGAGAAAGTAGTTCTAGATAACTTCTGGAAACTTATTAGACATGTTACTGACAATAGAAAGAAGGTACTTCACTCTGTTTGGATCAGAATTATCTACCTCTCATGCCTGTAAACTCTGGAAATAGACAAGCCTGCCATTTAGGCAGTAAAACAAATGATCAACTTTGGATCCATTTTCTTTTAAATTCTGCAGGAAAAATACTCAATATTATCCCACTCTGTCACAGCAATAGCATTGGAGTAGAAGGAAATTTATATTTATAAGATGATTTCATGCTCAGTGTATCTCCAAGCACAATACAAAATAATAAATTAACTAGAAATTGTACTTAATTTAGACACAATAATCTTGTTTCTGCTAGAAAGTGCAGTAAGAACATTTTCTTCCCTAAAGGATCTTGCATTTTATAGAGACTTCCCCTTATCAGTTCTTAATCTGTTAAATGTATACTATGTACGAAACTGGCACTCTTAATACTTAGAAACTTTTTGTTCATTCAAAGAATTTTATGTGGTCCTGGCAACTTTTTTTCAATTTACATGACATTTCGAATAAATGCAACATTTATTATGCTATCCAATAAAGTTATTTCTGTCTCTCTCTCTCTCTCTCTGTATATATATTTCTCTACTTTTATATGTGTATGACATGTCCTTAATATTTGTTTCAGTGGAATGAAGCAATTATTGTTGCAGAATTTATTTAACTCTGTATTGCCTAAGAATGACAATACTGGATAATGATCAAGATGCCAACCTATGTGTGAGAGTGTATGTTTATGTAGTGTGTGTGTGTGTGTGTGTGTGTGTGTGTGTGTGTGTGTAGTGAACCTTGAAACAATGAAGGGTAGTGGGGAGAATAGGTACACTTTTCAGAGTTTCATGTATAAAGTAAGAGCAATTGAGTCATTGAAGGATGTTTAGATTGGAAAAGTTTTATTAAGAATGCAAAATAGTTCTTGAGATGTTCCATGAGGAGTTTGAGGCCCAGAAAGAGATAAACAAATATAACTAAGGACACAGCCAAGCTCCTAAGTCATAAGCTGAGACTGGCACCTGGAGCTTCTGTTGCCTGTGCTCCTTCCAAGATCTTGTTGCTCATAAATGCTTTTTAACCATTTTGACCAACCTGTGTATCCAAATAAATTATTGGCTTCAAGAAGAATGTTTTATAGTATGAAAGTTTCCTGATCAATTGCCTGCAAATGAAGGTAGAGATGGGAAAAGAATCTGGGATAAAGCAAAATAGTGGAACTTGGAAATCCTTCACTGACTGGTAATTAAACAGTATCTCTAGGCATAATTGCAGAATCACTGACATGATATTTTTTGGCTAAACAGATTAGCTGCAGACACAAAGCATCAGCAGAGGGGCTGCATATCGGCAATGACTCAGAAAAATTACCTGTTCCAATAACTTTTTCATTTTTACAGACCATAGTTTATTGAATCATCTTCAGTGACTATTGATACAGATGTAATTACTTTCAATTCTTTATCTTTGATAGGACTTCCTGTTTTCAGAACACTTACACGATTTTCCTAATGCGGGCATGACAGAAAAGATTCTGAGTTTCATTTCTCATAGATGCTTTAAGCTACAGTTGGCTCCAGTAGCTTCTTCTGGATGGTAAAGCTCCAACTTATGAAACACCCTTAAGTGAACAAGAATTCAAACACTTTTAAATGAACACGACTGGCCAAGGGAATGTCACTGGTACTCTCAGAAAGAGTTAGCCTTCCTCAAGTGTGATACCAGGAGAGCTTTTTTCATTTACTGTCTATCATCTAGCCAGTGCCATTTTCATTTGGCTTTTAGTGAGTGAGTGTGAATTAGCAATGTATGTTCCACCTGTATGATAACTTTGAAGTGTCCAATCTTATTTATTTATCTTTTTTGCTTGGTCAGGTGTTAGAGACCAGTTCAACTGTGTTATACATTTGACACTGTTGTCATTTCCTTTTTCATGTTCTTATGTAATGTTACTGAGAACAGAGAAATGCATGTGAATATGACTTTCCATGAACAATAAATTTGGATAGCCCTTTGTTCTTGAGGCTCATCTCTGGATATAGGTCCATAATTGTTAATAGGGAGTTGAAGAATACAGTGCTATGCTTTATTAATACATGACAGGGACATAATTTTTCCTAACTGAAAAATACTATTTGACCAGTAGGTCAGAGAATGGCAATTACTGTAGAAGTACAGGTTACAACAGTGATAGAAAATCATTAACAATGACATTTTGGTTTAAAACTGTGTACTTTCTGAAATGTTTCCCTCAATTGACTAATTTCCCTCAGGCAGAAATAAAGAAAGAGGCCAGCTAAGTTTAATAGCTTTTAAATTTTCCTATCTGTGTCTGAGGCTGAGACTGTTTTCTTTGAGCATGTTGGGAAATTGTTCCCAGACCTTTAAGGGTAAGGTTGAATGAGTATAATTCCCGGAAAATTAAGCACAGTTTTGTGTCTTGAATTATTTTTTTTTAACGTTCTCATCTAATATCTTTGAAGGGAGCTGGTCATGCGCAGAGCAAAGTATCTGATAGAAGGTTTTTTTTGTTTTTTTTGTTTGTTTGTTTGTTTTGCTTTCAAGTAACTGGAACTGACACCACTGGCCAGAGCATAAGATAGCTATCTTAAACTGAATTTTAAAAACAGAGAAAATTCACTCAACAAACGTTATTTGGGGCCCTAAAATGCTATTAACTAAAAGTGAGTAAGATTTCAGCTCCAGATAACAGAAAACCCTGGCTCACCATGCTTTTAAATATAACACTTCAACACAATTTCTGGAGAGAGTTATACTGTCCTGAGTTATACAGAGTATCGACAGCCTCAGTCTTCCCATTCTGATGTCAACAGGTTAAATCATTTTAACATTTTACACAGTATATTTGCATGGCAACATTCTGAGGCAAAACATGAAGATGTTCTCTCAAAAGTCTCACTGATAAGAGAAACTTTTCCTACAAGCCTCTTAGCAGATTTATGCTCACATTTTAGTGGTTGTAACTGGCTCACACATAAACCAATCACTGCAAGGCAAAGGTCCATCATGGTTGGCTTCAGCCAATCATGATTCACAATTGGAGGGCCTCCTCCCCAGATAGATGTGGCCAGAAGAGTAGGATGGATATCTGAACACACATAGGAATCTATTAGGAAGGAAAGAAGAAAAGAAGAAGAGGAATGGACATTAATGTGTACATAACAAATCCTGCCTGGTATATCAACACATCCATACAGTTAAAAAAATATCAGTTATTTAGAGGGGTCAACACATTTATGGTTTCTGTTTGTCCTTAAGTCTTTAAATGATGCTCAAATTTTCAAAATGCTGTATCACACATATTATCAAATTTAATTATGTAATTATTTCATAAACCATATTTCATAAACCATAACCTGAAGTATGTAAAAATCTAATACTCTGTTTTATAACTGAAATGAATTTCTACCCTTACTCTCCATTTTACCTGAGGTAGAAAAGCTAAGTTTAATACATGCATGTCAGACTCAGCTAACTTACAATTTTATTAGTCAGTGTAGGATTTGCCTCTTCTTCCTCCCCCAGCTCTACAGGGACAGAGATAGGAAGTTTATGGACCAGCAAAGTAAGTGGGAAGAGTGGAATGCAGGATTTGCTTATGTGTCATCATGTGTCCATACCAAACAGCATCCACCAACATGTCTGTCATCAGTTCTGGGTTGTTGCTATCCTTTGATATTGGCCAAAATGGAAACATTTGTTTACTCAAGCCACTATCTACCATTGAACTCTCTCTTTCCAAGAATGGGGTGTTTTTAGGTCCACTGAAAGTACCAGCTACATCCACTCCCTTCCAAAGGGCATTTGACATCATCATCCTATCTCTCATGTCCTTCTAGTGAATTTAGCGGTGTTGTTTCAGGTCCCCTGCTTAAATAAACACATCTACTCTACTCCCAGCTTTTTATGGTAACTCAAGGAAATCTTGGCTAGTCCCCTTCCACATCTTCAGAAGAAAGTGGGGCACACAAATCTACTGTCTAATGCCCAAATTTGTCTTGAGATTCTCATACCCCTTCTCACCACTGGTTTGCCTCATGGAAGCAGGATGCTCCCACTTTTGAGAAACCCACATAACTAGTGCTATGGCTTAGACACCGTGCTCTGCATCCTTATAGATCTGGATTTTGATTATCAAAACACAGGCTTGTTAAATCCATATACCTCTTTTCTCAAAGTATTTCTCAGTTGTGGGTTACAAAAATCTGATTTGAAAGTCAACAGCTTAGGGAAATTAGTACAGAAATGCTCACTGTTACTTGACTGTGAAGAAGACAGGGGTATCAGGAAACACTGAAGGAGGAACCAAAGGCATAGAGGGTGAATTATCATCCCACTACAATAAGGAAATAGCCTCAAGCAATTGGTAGCTAGTTAAAGAAAGAGCTCCAGGATGGATGCAAATATTTCCCTTTCTCAAATCCTTTGTTCTTGTCATGCTGACATCATACCATTAGCTATTTAGAATATTTTCAAATCCCAAGAAGTATTAATAATATTTGCACTTTGCTCCTGGCCTCAAAGCACCCAACTGAGAATTGTGTTTGGTCCAGTCACCCAGTGGACAAAGCCTGCCAGCCACTCTGCCCATCGTCAGCTTCCTGGACCAAATACCTAAGGCTGCCTTGTCTGGTGCTACTCAGATCCCAAACATTTTCCACTCTGTGGCTCATTCCTTCAGGACTGAGCATGTCTCCTCAACAACAGCTTAATCTGAGGAATTTATCTCTATGAATCTGTTACCTATTCCATATAAGTTACATGTACCTTTACCGAGGCACTTTGGGAACAAGAGTTTCAGTTAGTTTAATTCTGCTAGCTCGAATTTCATGAACTAGCTGACCAGAAGAGAGGAGAAAGAGGTAATTGGAAGGATTATAAGATCATTTGTTTCTCGAATGTACACTGGAGGACGATGAAGGGATACTCAAATTCCCTCAAATCTGTCCCAGTGGACCATCACCTCCTTCCTGGCTGGAAGCAGTCCACCTCATACTTGGAAAAACAGAAGACCCAGAACTTTTCTCTCCAAATAGAGGGCATAGTTCAATCTTAAATTCCAAAAGAACATCTACACAATCTAGTATTTACAGCTTTGACATTTGGCAAGGAATTTTGACTATGCCCAGGTGAGAAGCAATAAAACTCCCTTGTGTGACAAATTGCTTTGGTATCGAGGGTCACTGCCTGAGTATGAGCAAAATCAGTCAAGGAGAAAACTAACCAGTTCAGAGTGTAGTCTTAATGGCTATGCTTTAGTGGAAAGTTAACTCATTATTTAAAAAGTAAGCTACCATTTCTAATCTGTCTTAGTTTAACTAAGATTGAAAGTGGACACTCTGAGTTGTAGTCCATTAATACACCTTGACATTATTAATCTCTTAATTTAGTATGTTCTTAATGACAAGAGCACTAAAAAACTTTCCACCAAATAAATAATAAAGATGTGCACTTTTAACAAGTTATTTATTTCAAGATATACTTATTGAAAACTTACTATGCATAGTAGTGGGCAGATATAAAAATGTATGGTATTCTTTTTACCTCTAGGTACTTCTGGTATAAAAGAGGACATGGGTAATCAAATAGATGAAAAAAATATTAGGGTAAGTATCCAGCAATGGGTAAAGGTATGGGGTTTTATATGATTTAGGAAAAAAGAGATTCTCCTTTTGTCTAAAGTAATGAAGAAGGATTTCATTGAAAAGAGACACTTTAAGGAAGATGGGATTTTTTTTTAAAGATTTTACTGATTTATTCATGAGAGACACACACACAGAGGCAGAGACATACACAGAGGGAGAAACAGGCTCCCATGGGGAGCCTGATGTAAGACTTGAACCTAGGACCCTGGGATCATGCCCTGAGCTGAAGGCATATGCTCAACCACTGAGGCACCCAAGTGCCTCAGGATGGTGGGATTTTGAAGGATGCATCTTGAAGGATGGTAGAATTTTGAAAGAAAAACTGAAGAGAGTGTGCTTCCTGAACTCATGACCTAAAAGACCTAGGAACTACTGTTCCAAAAACCATGTGTGGTTTCTTCTAACACCTTTGAGTTTTTTCAGAGTTCTACACATTGGATGACTAAGCCAATATGACCTAAGTATCTCTTAGGAAGCTCAAAGGTAAATTTCAAAGGCAGATAAAGATTTTTACACTGTACTGAAAAATACCTCAAGAATGGAAGAAGCTATTCCAACCTGCAATAAAATTTACCAATTCTAAAATATAAACAGTACATGAAAGTTCATAAGCTGCCTTCCAGTGCCAGGCTGACCTACCTTGGATGTAGAGCCCAAGTCATGAGTACTTGTGAGATCAACAAATAATAGCCCAAATGATCCTGCCAGGACAAAGGCAGGATGCTTATGTTGAGCTTCCCGTGTCAGGCACGGCACACAGTACCCAAAAGAGGGCCCCAAAATATGAATTAAAGAAGAAATCAAATCACTGTTTAACACAATTACTTTTCATATCCTCTTCAGTTAAATCTCAATTACCAGACCAGTAGGATCAACCAAAATTTGTATCAAACAAGCACTTGGGGATGAGATGAGAGTCGAGGATAGAAGATCGTGCATAAGATCAGAAAATGGATTAAGAATGATGTTAATGCATTTGAGTCATTCTATATCTGTTTTCATATCTTCCCATTTGTGTGATTCATCTGTAACAGTTACGTACTTTCTGTCCAGGTTTAATGAATCATCATGCAATCACCTAACTGGACTCTATTTTCATTTTCTCTCTATAGGAGAACACAACTCTCTCTATGACACAGCATTGCCCTGTTTTATCGTCTGCAAAAATAATTATTCAAATTAGTTATTACTTTACTCACTGCTCATTTCTGGGGTATCATTAGTAATAATAAATATCATTTTACCTAACCAGCCTTCAAGTAGGCCCAAGTCAATTCCTATTTATGCTACCCCAGAAATTTATCTAGGAGATTCACAGAAAACCATTTTCTGTCTTTTTGTTTGACACAAACATAAAAAAGTAACAGGTTACATTATGCTGTCTTGCAGAAGAAACTCAGTATTCACATTTCTTTTAGTGAGGTAAGTAAGGCAGGTGTTATTGACACCATCCCTATTTTATAGATAAGAACGGGGAAGAACATAACCTGCCCGATGCCACACAGAAAGGGTGTGCCTGTCCCTATTCTATTCTGCTAAACTGAGCTGTCTCTGACTTCAACAAGACCTCAGATTCTGAAATTACTATTCTCCACCCTATGTTCCAACCCTCCACCCACTGCTCAGCATCACACTTGTTCTAATTCCAGGCTGGGCAAGAACAAAATGTAGAATGCTTCCATTGAAAGCACCATACTAATTTTCTCAAATTGTTTTCCATGATGACATTTACTTCTTCTGGCAGCTTCCACTGTGTCATTTAGGCCATTTAACTGGCCTGCACAGTATGTGGTATGTCTCTATCTTCAGTAGCACATGGGATTCCTGAGCCCATTTAGGGAAAAAAAAAAAAAAAAAATGGAGTAGTTGGATTTCCTCACTGGAAATCCATAATTTAACCCAAAGATTTGATTTCCCTCTCCTGATACATTACCCTTGAGGTGAGATTCCTTTACAAAGGGAGACCAGTATCCATTTCTGCTCACTTTGCTTCAGATCTTTATGCTCTTCTGATAGACAAAGTATGGGCAGCAAGTCATTGTGTCCCAAGGTAGAGTTCAGGTCAATAAAACAACTGCTTAAGTCTTCAGATATGAACACCAGAAAGTAAGCTTCATCTAATTTCATAAACTTAAAATATATTTTATCCACTGGACTTTGACTTATTAATAGAGGAAAAAGTCAACATACTCAAAGAATGTAATAAAGATCAATTTTGGCAACTCTAAGTAAAGAAATCATCATCAGGAATTGGTTTTCTGGAACAAAAGTTTGATTTATTGTAAAAATATCTACATTCCACACAAGTCTTAGAGCTTTGTTTTCTATGCAATATAGGAATAGGCATCTTGAATATAAAGGTGTTCTTTCTTAATATAGTTATAAAAATAGCCATTATAAAACAGCCATTATAAAAATAAAATTTACTTATGCAAATGAGAGCAATCTCAAAACAGGACTATATGTGTGTGTGTGTGTGTGTGTGTGTGTGTGTGTGTGTAGTATATTTGACTCATATACATACATATGCTTTATGTATGTATAGGAAGATCAAACACACCCTGGTTCGCAGGATCCATCTACTCTCCATCCAGATCTGTCCACTACCCCTTTCCAGGGTCTTTGGAAACTATCCTCTAGAAAATGCTGCAGCTAGGATTCCTTATCCACTGGCTAAATTTGGCCAAGAGGAGGCATGAGTAGTAGATTGCAGTTTGGGAAGGATAAGAAATCAGAGTATTTATTCTCTGAGCTAGCTCCCTCCCTACTGGACCAAGATTAGCAACAGCTCTGTTCCATGACCAAAGGTCATACTGAATAGTCTTCTCATAAGGGTGTTTCCTCTTCATGGCCTTTTAGGCCTAATAGTAGTAATAGCTTCCTGCATTTTGCTTGTGCATCACTATCCTCAGCAGGTTAGCTTTAACTCTCCCTGCATCTTTGTTAATTATGTGTTCATTAAACTCTCCTCATTGACCCACTTGAATGTGCCATCTGTTTCCTCCTAGACCCTCAGTAACCAACTTCCAGTCTCCTCCCCATAATTGGGATGGCATCATACTTACCAACATGCTCTGCTCTATCTCACTCCCAGGACCAAGCCTAACCTACAACAATAGGTACTAAGCAATCCCAATGCCTCCACTTTCTCAACCACTGCATCACATCTCCCCTATAGGTTTTTGGAGCCCTAAAACATGCTGATGGATCTGCCTGTCACATTCATCTGACGGGGCTTCCAAGGCAAGAGCCATGCTGTTACAACCATGACAGAAGGAACTGGACTTTTGCCTTAAACCTTAGCTCAAGTCCCTCTTCTGTTCTGTTCCCCAATTCTAGTAAGTCTATCCCTCCTTGATTCTCACATTGTGTCTCTCACTTCATACCCTGTCAATTTTTTTCAGATGCTCTCAGACTAGACTCACCTTGCCTCATTCTTAGCCATCATATCCATCCCTTCTAACCTCCTCTCCCTCTAATGGTATCTAGTGCTTGAAGTCCCAGATCTGCTCATGGGTTTTTGTTTGGCAACTGACTGTGTAGGTCTTTAATCACTGGTTGCTATGAGGCCACCCTGATTCCTTTGGAGAACTCCTTGCTTTACACATACCTATCTCTGGAAATTGGATGAAACCTCTGCAACACTGAGTCTTTGCATGAGATTGCCACCTCTGGATGTTGGCAACTCTCTCTGGACACTATGTTCTGCTAGCCTGGTTTCAATCCCAGAATTTCATTCTGTGCCTCCAGTGACCACCTTAATATAGCTGTCCATTCCAACTGAGCTTAACCCCTATCGTCTCACAGATTCCATTTCTTCAAGGTATTTTCCTTGAATGTTTCATTAGCAGAATGAAATTTAGACCCTGCCTCTCCTCTCAGTGAGACATGCTTGAGGAACAATAAAAAGCTCTAGTCCACTAACCCATAGGTCCTCTCCACCCTCGGCTGCCCTCCCCTACAGTGGAATATGGAAGCTGATCTGTAAGAGTAGAGAAAATATTTCAGACACTTCAAAAAACAAGGTCCAGAATGAATTTCTTTTGAATAAAATGTTACATGAAAATTAGCACTTTTTCCTCACTTCTTCTTCTGTTGCCTCACAAAATTTTCCCTGAAATGTTCATTTCTCAATAGTTCACTGAGAAAGTGAAGCTATCTGTGGCATGCTTCACACTGCCTGCATTGAGGTGACGCAGGCTAAAAGTGAATGCGTTCTGAGTCCCTGCTATATGGACTACTGCTTCTTTTTTTTTTTTTTTCCAAATCAAGGAAGGGAGGAAACACCTCTTTATCCAACTTGTCTTTAATTCTCTGTCTAATTTCGTGAGAGAAGATAACTACTAATTAAATCACTTATTTCTAAAACTCTAATTTGAATAAAAAAAAAGCAATCAACTAAAAAGTAAAAGCACTGATAAATGAACCAGTTATTTTGTCAGATGCTTTTGTTTATTTGCTTAATGAAACAATTGTTTTCAGCTCAAGAAGACACCATGATATACTTCCATTTCCTTTTGAGAAGCCCAAGGGAGTAGATGAGCAATAGTTGCTGCAAACCTGCTTAGAAGTCAGCATCCCCCCCCCCCCCCGTTATACTTCATCGCTGGAAGTACTCTCACATATTACACAATTTTTTAGCAAGACTGCTAGTATATTGAAGTTGTGATGAAATTTGGAAAGAAAACATTTGGCATTTCAAGTTTTCATCCGTTTTTTAGAGTATATGCAAATGATAAAGAAATGGGAAATCAGATTTTTTGCCCCATATTTGAAAAATATGGGACAGCACATCTTCTAAAACTGAACTTTTGATTCATTTCATGAGCATCAGAGATGTAGAAAAATGAAACATCTAGCTTTAACTCCTCAATTGATATTAGCATAAAATTTAAAGCTCTCACAAGGGCACTAAATGATCTTGCTCCTGGTTTCTCTCTGACCTCATCTCTGTCCAAGATCCAGTTTGGTCTCAGGACCTCAGCTACAATATAGTACTTAATGTACCACAGAGAGGTCAAACACACTCTTGCCTCAGGGCCTTTGCACTTGCTCTTTCCTTTAGAGAGATATATTTGCAGATGACTATCTCCCTCACTTCAAGTAGGTCTTACCTCTAATGATAAC
Source organism: Canis aureus (assembly GCF_053574225.1). Lineage (NCBI taxonomy): Eukaryota > Metazoa > Chordata > Mammalia > Carnivora > Canidae > Canis > Canis aureus. Next base: position 33,322,655 of record NC_135638.1, on the reverse strand, counting down.
TCATTGGAAGGATTTCTTTCCATTTTATCAGGACTTCCCCTCCAGAACTTTCTACCCCTTACCTTACTTTGCCTTTGTAACAGTGACCATTACCTGAGCTAGTATTAACTATTTATTTGTTTAGTGTTTGCTTCTCCACTAAAGGGCAAGAACTTTGTTTTATTTTTAAGCTGGTGAATTTTATTATAAATTTAACATTCAGCAAAAACTCAATAGTATATTAATGTTTATTTTAAAGTCTTTCAGAGCTTTGGACAGAAAGCATCCTAAGGAATCAAGTATTTTTTATTTCCAGCTCCAATAAAAAAATTGCCTTGTGCATATAGGTGCTTAAGAAATACTTGTGAATTGATAAAACTAAAGAATGACTAATTTCCATTTGTCAATAAATCTTCCATATTTTAAAGTCAGTTTGTTTTCTAGGCTCTGCAAAGAAGGTGTTGTTCTCAAGAGGATTTATATTTACCACCACCACTTTGATCTCTTCAGAAAATAAAAATGGCCTCCTTTTAGTTTTGAAAACAGAACAGAATTCCAATACATATTGGATGGCCAGTAATGTTGAATATCTACCCATGGGAGTCAGTTTACCACACAACAAAGCTGAAATTTACACACTTGCAAGTCCAAAAAAGTAACAAGAAAACCCTTCTTCAAACAGATTTACCTTTTCTTCTGAATAACATAAAATGCATGAAAACCTATTAATCCACATTTCTAAACCTTATTCATAAATATGCCTTTTTTTTAAAAAAAAGGACTTTATTGAGACATAATTCACGTATCACAAAATTTACTTTTAAAAAGTAAAACTCAATCATTTGAGTTTTAATCAAAGTTGTACAATAATAAAAATGATCTAATCTTAGAACATTTTCCTCACCCTAAAAGGAAACCCTATGCCTAGCAGCCACTTCTCATTCCCTCTGACAACTACTCATCTATCTTCTGTTTCTATGGATTTGCCTATTCTAGACATTATGTATAAATACCAGCTTCTTTCACTAAGTACAAGGTTTTCAAGTTTCATCTATTTTTCATTGATAAATAGTATTCTATTGTATGGATATACCACTACATATTCATCAGTTGATGGACATTGTGGTTGCTTCCACCTTTTGACTATTATGGATAATGCTGCTATGAACATTGATGTATACATTTTTGCTTAGACATATGCTTTCAATTCTCTTGGGTTCTCATGCCTGGCAGTGAAATTTGAGTGATATAGGTTACTATATTTAACATTTTGAGAAACTACTGGACTGTTCCACAGAAGCTATACTATCTTACATTCCTATGGAAACATATCAGGGTTCCAATCTCTCCACATTTTTGCAAACATTTATTTTTTTTCTGTCTTTTGGATTTTAATCCCTCTAGTAACTATGAAATAGTATCTTGTGGTTCTGACTTGCATTTTCCTTTTTCAAAGATTTTATTTATTTATTTAAGAAAGAGAGAGAGAAAGAACTCAAGAGAACACAGCAATGGAGAGGGAGAAGTAGGGAGCAGGGAGCCTGATGCAGGGCTCAATCCCAGGACCCTGGGATTATGACCTGAGTCAAAGGCAGATGCTTAACTGACTGAGCCACCCAGGTGCCCTTTGATTTGCAATTTTCTAATGATTGATGATGTTGAAGATCTTTTCATATTCTTAGAGGTTATTTGTATGTATTCTTTAAAGAATATATTGAATTTATTGAATTTATTATTTATTGAGATCTTTTGCCCATTTCCAATAGGATTGTCTATTGTTGATATGAAAGTGTTCTTTATATATTCTGAATACAAGTCACTTATAAAATAGCTGATTTGCAAATATTTCCATGCATTCCATGGGTTGTCTTTTCATTCTTAGTGCTACCCTTTAAAGTGTAAAAGTATGAAATTTTGATGAAGTTTAATGTATCTGTTTTTAATTTTGTCACGTTTTTGAAGTCATATCTAATAACTGATTGCTAGTCCAAGACCACAAAGATTTACTTCTATATTATTTTTCTAAGGGTCTAACAGTTTCAGCATTTGTATTTAAGTCACAAATCCATCTTGAGATAATTTTTGTATATGACATGAGGTAGAGATCCAAATTCATTTTCTTTTTCATGTCGATATGCAATTGTTCCCATATTTTTTAAAGAGACTACTCTTTTCTTATTGAAAGGTCTTGGCCCTCCCTGCACTCAATTGGATTCAATTGGCCATAGATGTACAGGTTTACTTCTGGACTTCTCAATCTATCCTATTGATCTGAATGTCTATCCTTATGCCAGTACCACAATGTCTTGATTACTGTTACCTTGTAGAAACAAAGGACAGCAATTATCTTGAGGTAGAGCTTTTGAGGGGGCCTGACCTATCCTCACTTTTTCCAGGGGTTGCTAGCTTGCTGATATTCATAGCCACCATGATTGTAAGGCCATTGGTTTCAAGACCACTGCTGATTTGGGAGAAGAAGATGGGAATAAAGCAAATTAACATACCACAGACTTCTTGTTCTAACCCTGATTTGACCATTTTTCAATAATAAATGCTCCTTAGGTTTTTGCAAGCATTTCATCGATTTCCAGTTTTGAATAAGTGTTTGTTGTTCTTGATTCATTTGTTTTTGTTAGCATAATTGTTTTTGTGGAGGAACAGATTTTCAAAGACCCCTACTCTACCATTTTGGAAGTGCTTCTACTACATCCATTTTTTTTCTTTTCTTGCACTCCATTCATTTTTAAATTACAGTTATCTGTGTAACTGGCTACACCTGCAACTCAAACCTCTGTAATGTGACTTGGTGCTCACTTTGGGCCACATCCATTGCCTTGTTTTTCCCAAACAAGTTGTAATGAGAGTCCTGAGGCCAAAAGTCCCTGCTATCCAGGGAAAGTAGCCAAGTGCTGCTCTGCTGAGGAGATAGTTTTATATACCCACCTTACCCACTCTTACAAAAACAAGAAAGTGGCCCTTCTTTTTAGAGGAGCAGAGGGTTCGTGGAAGAATTTTGAATCTCCAGTTACATCCCAAGAGATTAGGTAGTTAAAAAGAGAAGTGAAGCTAATGCTTCCTCAAGTTTTTGGGAGTCCTTGACCTTGGACACTAGAGGAGAAGAAATATGAGGGGAAGTTGAAGTTCTCTGGTAGTAAATAAGCAGACTGTTGTGTCCACAGCACTGAGAGAGAAAGGGGATCTGGAAAGGCATTGAGAGAGGGGACTTCCTACAAGAGTGCTATTTAATAGTTGATATTTGCCCAGAACTAGCTGCTTCCACCTAAGTGACATGGATGAGTTGGTATTGCCATTAGTCAGTCATCTGTTGAAGAATTTCTTCTTATATTCATTTTTATCAAAATTATTTTCAACCATTTAGTTGCCGGTATAAGTTGAGAAAAAGTATCTGGGAATGTGAACAATGTAAAAGACATCTCCTTAAACCACTTTATTATAACTTGAGTTAACAGATGGACAAAGCAGAGAATGTTTCTCCAGTGTCAGATTGAATTTATTAAAGCAGTTGGCAAATGGGTTATAATCATTTTCATCTTTATTACATACTTCACAGGGACTCTTGATATTGTTGGTGGACATTGTTGATTTTGACCTTGTGCAATTAATTTTCGAATGAGTTAAGCTGACTCACATGTGACACAATATGTGACTTTATTCATAAGAGCTATTGATTAATGAGATCAATTGACATTTGAATTTGATTTCTGTTTCTAAGATTGGATCAGCAAGAGATAAGCAAAAACTTCTTAGTGTCCAATATTTAATTTCATAGTAACTTGGAAATGAGTATATTTTAAGGTATTTGGTAAACATATCAATTGTAACTGTAAAACAGAATAAGGGTAATTATGTAAAAGTCAATGTGGAAGTGCAGGAAGAAGGGAGATATATTTAAATTTCAAAAAATTTTTGGATTAATCTAGACACAATGGCTAAAACACTTGTGATTGAAAAATCCTTTGGGATTAAATTACTTTGGAAGATTCATCCTCTAAAGACACTGTATCAAAGATTGAAGTTCTTGCCAAAACTTATTCACCCTGGAGTGAATCCGTGGAAGAAATTTCACAGGAACTAGGAACATTAAAGTATTCCTTGCATTGGAAAACAGAAATTTTTTTCAAAGGGATAGATTTTAAACATTCTTTAAAAAAGTCTTTGGGGAAGGGGAATACACATTTTTATACAAAGGCAAGTTATGTTGCCAGTGTGGAAAGAAGCCTCTGATTTATAGAAATTTGTCAGTCTCGGGGATCCGTGGGTGGTTCAGCGGTTTAGCGCCTGCCTTCAGCCCAGGGCATAATCCTGGAGTCCTGGGATCGATTCCCACATGCGGCTCCCTACATGGAGCCTGCTCCTGCCTCTGCCTGCGTCTCTGCCTCCCTTTCTCTCCGTGTCTCTCATGAATAAATAAAATCTTTCTTTCTTTCTTTCTTTCTTTCTTTCTTTCTTTCTTTCTTTCTTTCTAGATTTTATTGAAATTTTATTTTATAGAAAAAGAAATTTGTCAGTCCCAGTGGGTTCCCTGGAAGAGAAGAAAGGCTAACTACAAAATGGTAACTAAATGCAGAACATAAAGGTAACAGATCTTTGTAGACAGACCCAAGGCTAGACCTGCATACTTGGAGGGGGGTTTGGGGGGTAATTAACAAGTCAAGATGTGTAAAGGGTGTATTAGGGTTCTCCAGAGAAACAGAACCAAGTAGAAGGGGCAGTCTTATTATGAGGAGTTGGCTCATGTGATTATGGAGGCTGAGAAGTCCCACAGTCTGCCATTAGCAAACTGGAGACCCAGCCAGTGGTGTCGTTCCTGTCAGAATGCAAAGGTCTAAGAACCAGAAGAACTGATGGTATAAATCCCAGTCTGAGGGTAAGGAGTCACTGTCCTAGCTGACAGTCAGTTTGAGCGAGAGAATTCCCCCTCAGTGTAGTTAAGTAAAACTGCTATAAAGGGTTATTGCCATATTCTAAAGCTACTCCATGTGAAATCACCTGATGTGTGAGTTAGTTGAGTCTAAAGCAAAGGGTTTATCGAAATTCAAAGAACAAAGACACCTATAGTTTAAATCATTTTATTGGTAGCCTCTATTTTCTTCATGGTAATAAAAAAGTCTCCTAATAGGAAATCAATACAGCTTACCTGTGGAGATCAACAAGGGATTTATGGTCTATTAAGGGAAGTTTAAGGAATTCTAAGAAGCCTTATTATCTGCAATTGCATTTACTTGGAAAGAATAAAAGGAGCTAGCTAGGGTAATTAGGCTAAATGTAAATAATTATAAAGAAATAACTGTTGATTAAAATATGAGTTAATTGTAAAGGGGAAAGCAAACTTTATAAAACTATTGTTTGAATAGCTTACAGTATTAGAAATAATCAGTATAATAGCAATTATTTTGCTGAAATTAAAGATTCCTATATCATTAATTAGGCTAATGTCTTCTTTGCAATTTAAAATTTTATAAATATATTTTTATTTGCTTTTGAGAATAAGGAATAAAATAGGTTAAAAATTGGCTTAATAGCTTAAAAATCGGGATGCCTGTGTGGCTCAGTGGTTGAGCATCTCCCTTTGGCCCAGGGCATGATCCCAGGGTCCTGGGATCAAGTCCTGCATTGGGCTCCTTATGTCTCTGCCTCTCTCTCTGTGTCTCTTATGAATAAATAAATAAAATCTTTAAAAAAATAGCTTAAAAATTCCAAGTGTCCATGAAAATACAGGATGATAAGCAAATGTCCGTCTTCTCTAATTCTTCCCCCTCCAGTGAGGGCCTCAGTGATCAATACAGTACTATTTCATACATTTATAAACACCTTGGTAAAAAAGTGACAGAATCATGAATCATATGTCAACTGTTGGAATCAGGGTAGCCTAGAGGAAGCAAGAAAGAAAGAGGTGATGATTTGAATTGGAATGCTTGAAACTGAGATTTGTTATTATCACTTGATTAAACACCCACCATAAAACATGTATTATACTAAGCCCTTCACTTGCATTATTTGTTTAATTCTCCTCCCATTCCTAAAAAGTATCCTTATTTTGGTGCCAAGAAAACAGAGCCTCAGAATAGTTATGGAAAGTGCTCCTGTTCATGTAGCTGGATATATGTGAAAGAACAGCTTTAGGCAAAGCTAGAATTACTCCAAAGAACTTCATGGCTACAAAATACTTCTTAAAAAGAAAAAAAAAAAAAAAAAAGAACTTTCCACAGGTGAAGTATTTTTCGGACAGCAGGAATGTGATAACTTCAAAAACGTACCTTTACGTTTAGGAATACTCCTTCTCATTAAGGGATGGAGTGTCTGTCCCCTCCCCTAGAACCTGAATGGGCCTTTGTGACTCTATAAATATAATTTGGGGAAATGACACTGCATGACTTTCTTTTTCTTTCTTTCTTTCTTTCTTTCTTTCTTTCTTTCTTTCTTCTTTCTTTCTTTCTTTCTTTCTTCCTTTTCAAAAGATTTCATTTATTCATTTGAGAGAGACAGAGAGCACATCAACAAGGAGAGGAAGGCAGAGGGAGAGGTAGAAGCAGACTCCCTGCTGAGCAGGAAGCCAGATGTGGGGCTGGATCCCAGGACCCTGAGATCATGACCTGAGCCAAAGACAGACACTTAACCATCTGAGCCACCCAGATGCCGTGACACTGCATGACCTTCAAGCCTGGACTAGAAAAGGCCATGCAGCTTCTGGCAATTTCTCTTAGAAGAGCCCCAACTACCCCTATCTTTCAGCCATGGTACCAGCCATGTGAGCAAGGAAGCTTTTCGATTGACTACTACCTCAATCACCATCTAACTACAACTGTGTGAGACGCCTTGAAAATAATTAATAATACTCTTGCTTAACCCACTGTTTGAGGGTAGTTTGTTTTATAGCTGTGCATAACTGGCACAATGAACAACTATAGCAAGTTTAACCTACAAAGATTCAATGGAATATTGAGTCAAATGGCACTTAATCACACTTCTCTGCCTTACATTTTGTTTTATCCATACAGATCCTTACTAGAGACACAATAATAATAATTTAATCTGATTTTTTTAATGCATCTGTTCAGATTTCTGTTATCTGGCACTGGAATCTTTTGCTTTCTGACTCTTTATTCTGAAGTTAATCCCCTCAGTGATGATTGATTTCATTCTGTGGCTTCTCAGTTTGAATTGCTAGGTTGCTATGCTCTCCAATGATTGTCACCAGAGGCTGAGACTAACATTGCCCGGGAAGATCACTGCAGCACCAATAGCCATTTATTTCTTATACAAGATCTTCAGTTGGGGAAGGCCCATGACTGTACAGAATAGGAGGTACTGCTGCGGAAAGCACAGTCTGTTTTTATATGCTTAGTATTCTTTATATTTGCGTGTTCTGGTTTCTTTGTTTTGTTTTTTAATCATTTGTGTAACCCAGATCTAGGAAAAACAATGTACCCAAATATTTTTAAGTTAGGCACTGAATTCTGACTCTCACCTCTTGGACTTTTCCTTTCTTTTATGTGCTCCCTGTGGATTTCATTCTTTGCTTATCTAGTCCTTCTTCACCCCCAAGGCTGTGAGCCCCTTGCCTTTAAAAACATGTCTTACTTTCTTTATATCTTTATACCTAATCACCTAACTTTTTATGGGCTTAATACATCACTACTGAGGCAATGGAATAGTTTGAAGCTGAATTTTGAATAATAGTAGGAGTTAAGTGTGTAGTGAAACAGACAAAGAATAGATTGTACCATCTCTGTACTTGTCCCTTATAATCCTGGGATGCTTCCAAGGCTTCTGGTCTACAAAGCATGCTCCAGTTGAACACTGGATCCCATGATGTCAATTGGTGTCACACTGGCTAAGACCATTGCCCAAGAAACAAAAACCAGCTTGAATTTGTGTGGACTCACAGAAAAAGATACTGGGGCTTCCAGGAGCCCATGCATCTGAAACTGATTTCAGGAAGAGTCTGGAACCAGGCTCTGGGATCCTCCCTCTGTTCCTTGAACACATTCTTTCCCTCCTCTGTCTGTGGGCCAGCTTTCTCCTTTCCCTAGACATGTCATAAAAAACTTGACAACCCCCAGCTCTGGAGTTTCTTTAATATCTTATTAGGAGTATCCTTTGAGGCTGCTGAGTTTGGGTCATTTCTGCAATGGCAGCTAAGCCTGCAGTCTTTGTCAACAGCTCCTTGACTACTGAGAGGCATTGTAAGAACCTCTTTGGAAGGGGAGGAAAATAGAGAGGAGGCTCTGCACTTTGGGAAAGCGCATGCTCACATTATTGCTATACAGCAGCAGCACCTGGAGGCAGGAGATAACAGGGAAACCTAAGAACATAGGGTCTGGGAGAGCCCAAAGACTTCCTTAGATGTTCAGTTTCATCCTGTGGGCAGAGAGGTCCTGGCAGAGTAAGTCTGAGAACAAAGAGCGGTCATAGCTTGTCTTTCCATAGTTGGCAAATGGCTATTAAGAAGTTAATCTTGGTTTTCTTTCTCCCTAACTAGCTGATCAGTAGGGGATGCTGGAAAGGCATGAGGAACAGAGGTTGGAGAAGCAGCTTGTGGGTGTGGGCTTTAAACACCTACTTCTGAATTTAAGCATTACCTCCTTGTCCATCCTGCCAGTGTCAACAAATTCCTTAGCTCCACTGTATAAACATGGCTGTTGGAAGCCCATTCTTGGGCTTAAGGGCATGTTTCTGTGAAGTGGGTGGTGATACTGAGAGAAGTAGGCTCAACAGATAAGCTGAGAGGAATCAATTGCAGATGCTGTTAGAAATGTTTCTCTGATAAAAATAGACAAGGAATTCCTGGTTAAGCCAGCTTCTTTGCTACACCACCTTTCTGAGCTTTGAATACAATTATGTTCAATGTGAAAGTTCAATGAGTGGCAAAGAAGGGATGTTAATATGCCCTGCTTCCCAAATTTATTTAATTCATAAACTTTTTATTTTAGGAATAACTTACATTTTCCACAAGATATCTTTTGGGAAGTATATTCATGTTTTGTGCTTGCAATCCCCATGCAAGTTTACACAGAGAATATTCAACAAGTGTAATAACCTCAGAAGTGCTCTTCACAGTGGGGCTGGCCCAAACATTTTGGCGGCAGGCTAATCTGCTAAAGTGGGTGCTACCCCACATACCCCCCATCAGCAAGGAAGCACTGCTCCTAGAAGCTGGCAATTGCTCAGAGGCAAGAAGACAGCTTCCTAATCAATGCATCTCTTTAAAAACCATTTACTATCCAAGTCAAGACACGGGGCAGAAACCTCCTTGACTTTGATCTACTTAACACCCAATCTTTCACCTAGAAACATGAGATCACTTGGCTATCCTGTGCCTCCTACAGACCAAAAGAGTTTACATTATGAATGGAGCCAGGCCAAAGCCTCGGGCCCCAAGTCCTGCTTGGGCTGGACTACCCCAGAGAACAGAGAGAGAGGCCTTACCCCCTAGAGCCTTCCCCTTTACTGTTGGGTGCTCTCGCAGTAGAACATCCCTTATGCCTTGCAGACTTCCTGATACTCTGATGACGAGCAAATACTGGGTTCTGTGATGCTGATTCACTGCTCAAACTCTGAGTACCTCCCACTCTCACAAGGAAGGATTCCATCCAGCCTCCTCATTACGAGCCTTATTTATATGTGCTCTGACAATATTGCTGATTCCTTTTTTAATGAGTTTAAATAGATATCTCGAGATGAAGTATTTGCCTTAGCAATACATATGCCTAGGAGCCTCCTACACACCTTATAATTCATGCAGTTCTCCGCGTGTAAGTATCTGAAATAAAGCACTCTCCCTGTTCATTTTTTGAAATCTTCATTACCTCAAAATCTCTATGGTTTCTCCACTCAATAAATATTTATCAAAATACTATGATTGCAGTATATAATCTATTGACACGTTTGTTTGTTGAGTTGTTTCTAGGGCTGCTTCCTGACCATTTTGCCCATCTCCAGTTATACCCATGCCAATCTCCCTCCAGACCAAACCTTCTATCCTGTGGGAAACGATGCCACTCACCTCCACACTTCCTCCCCATTTGCCGGAAACCTCTTTCCTGACCCCTTCCCTGAACTGTTTTGTTTAATTAAGGTAGTTCCTCAAAGCCATTTTGATTTTCTTACACCACTTGGAAAATAAGTGCATTCCAGATACCAGATTTCACAGAGTCTGTGAAATCCAGTCTTGTGGATCTGCATCTACTTTAAAAACATCCTGCAAGGGGATGGGGATGGCCTGGAGTCGGCAAAGGCTTTGTTTTTTTTTTTTTTTTTTTTTTTTTAATTTTTATTTATTTATGATAGTCACAGAGAGAGAGAGAGAGAGAGAGGCAGAGACAGAGGCAGAGGGAGAAGCAGGCTCCATGCACCAGGAGCCCGACGTGGGATTCGATCCCGGGTCTCCAGGATCGCGCCCTGGGCCAAAGGCAGGCGCCAAACCGCTGCACCATCCAGGGATCCCCCGCAAAGGCTTTGTGATCATGAATCTGTCTTTAGGATGGTTGGATCTCACCAGGAGCTATCAGTTCCATCAGTGATAGGATTACAGTGATGTAAATGCAGGCTTTAAGTGATAAAAGTTCATCTAAACTCTGCCCAAATTAAAGTCACTGAATGATGGAATCTTTACAAATTTAGAAATAAGACTTATTTTTCTCTAGAAGTCAAGCAATGCTAAACAAAGCACTTCTCAGATTGAAATGGCTAAAGTGATAGCTGGCTGACACACTCATGTGAATTAGTGCAAATCAAAAAGCAATGAAAATGCCTGGTATGCTAAATGATCTCATCTATAGCTTGCATAAAGTTGTTGCTGCTGTTTTGGGTTTTTTAATTACATGAGTAATTGACAGTAGTACACACTTGTCACCAAAAATCATGAGTAGTACATTCTCCAAGCACAAAAGTTGTTTTAAGTGTGGTAACTGACTATATGATGTTGTATGAACCAAGGATCTTACTTGGTGGCAGAGGGCATCATTGAAGAAAGAGCATTGAACACATCCTCTGACTCCTCAGTCTGGTGAGAACCTGGACCAGAGTGGGGACAGGGCCAAACCAATAAAGAGCACTACACAGTCAGCGAACATAATTGTGTGTTCTGTAGTCTGGAGTTTCCATTTCAGACAACTGGGAGGTTAGTATGAATTCAAGCAAAAGTGAGATCGAAAAGGAAGTCGGTTACTGGAAACACAGGGAATAGACAGGGATTTATGAGAAAACAGAATGCATGAATAGATTAGCAGCTTCTGCAAAGAATTGGAAGGCAGATTTCTCAGAGATACTGGGTGAGGTAGCATAAATCTGTAAGCAGGTATACAGAACTCCTTGACATGATACATCATCTAAGATACATCATTCCCTCTCCCCCGCCCCCCACTGGAATGACTATTGTGGCATCTCAGTAAGAGGCCCATCTCCGGTGGCCTAGCTCTGTCTCATTACACAGCTATTCTTTTCAGAATTCAATTGCTTCAAATTCTAATTATGAAACTATTTGGACCATCAGTAGTGGTCTTACTTTGATTAAATATAGAAAAATAATAATTCCTGCCTTCAGCTAATTATATCCCATCTGGGATTGCCTTTGAAAAACTGTAAGATTGGCTACCAAAATCTCATAATTTTACCCTGGAGAAGGCCGACTTCATTATAACTAATTTAAACTGGTAGGACTTCACACATTTGCAATTCTTATTTCACTAATCTTCACAGAAATTGGAAAGAAACTCCGCTGTGGCATCCAAGAAATGTGAATGCATGCAAATTCAGTAGTTGTTATGGATTAAAAAAAAAAAAAAAAGTAGTGGAGCCTTGCCCATACAAGTAATGAGATGCATACTTAGGTCACAGAAGCCAGTAACCAGCAGGGAAAATACTGAGGAAGCTGTGTTTGACATATATATATAAATATATATATATATATTTATATATATATATATATAAAATATCAGACCTGAAGTTGTAAAATCCAACAACTTTGAAGTAATCAGGTTGATAACTTAAAACCGAATGAGAATCCTGAACTTATTACCTATATGCATCCAGCCCACTAGTTCAAACTTAAAACTCCTTAATTAACAACAACAACAACAACAACAACAACAACAACAACAAAGGAAAGAAAGAAAATAAAAAGAAAATCTCCTGTTTTCTAACAATGATTATCATTGGGGGAAAAAAAAAAGGTGTTAGTATTTGAAATTGCCAAAGAAATTTAGACACAAATGAATAAAATGAGAATCATAGAAGGCAGTCAGTTAGTTGGAGGACTGTGGTCTCTCACTGGGGAGGAGTATGCAGATGTTCACTTAGGTTGGGGAGCTGATCTGACAGAGATGGAAGGGAGCCAGGTCCCTTATTCCCCCTGTCCCGTGTTCCATCTACTCTCATCTTCCTGAGGGCCACAAAGAGGAAGGTCTTCTTTCTAACATGCCATCAGAAAGGGAGAAGTCACTTGAAGCTAATGTTGTGTTCAGATGTTATCCCGTATAAAAGAATGATTTCCTTTATGTCAAAGAGCAGGATACTCAAATTTTACTGCTAAGCAACTTAGCGATATACTTACAATTTTGATCCTAAATTTTCTCATGCCTTCTTCACAGGGCTGCTCAGCTAAACTTCACGAAGCATCTACCATAGTGCCTGGTTCATAGCCAGCCCTCTTTGCATGTGTTTCCTCCCCAAAAGTAATTGGCTTAAGGGAAAAATCCTTCTAATCGGCTATAATATTTTTTAAAGATATAAAATATCCCAAATAACAGACTATCAATAAATATATAAACCCAGGCCTTAAACCAAAAGAGTGGGTTCTTAAAAAAAAAATTATTTAGATAAAAATATTAGATCATCTTGGAAAACGGCCTGAACTGTGCTATACTTCCTCCTTAATTAAGATTTTGTCATTGTTAGATTTTTAGTTTGCTTTACTTCCAGGAATAAGACAGTTTGGCAAAAACTTTGTTTTTATAATGTGAGAGATCCTGCCTGGCACACAGACACAGACTCTGAATTTTTTTAAAACCATTCCAGCAAACGTTTCATCTATCAAAGCAAACTTGAAATTCTCCAGCCTATTATTATCTTAACTCTGGAACACATGAATTAACAGATTTGAGGATGCAAATTGGATTTCTCATACCATGTTACATGTATCCAACTGTCATTTCTCCTGTTGACTTTATTAATTAATGGGAATGTCATTGGTACCAACACTACTGTAGCTTTTAATATGCATTCTAGGAGAGGATCTGACACAGAACAATGCAAATGAGCTTCAAACAGCTCCTAAAATACAAAGGCTATGACTGTAGATTGTGCCTTGATATTTCTCCTGTGTCAGAGTGGCTACTGTTTTTTTAACAGCACTAACACTTAATTTCAGGATCCATCTAAGACTGTGCCTCTCTATCAACTTAACATCATTGGAATAAACACAGAGACAGAAAGATGTGCATGAGGCCACAGGGGTTTGCAATGCCTACTGTCTTCACCCAAGCAATTCCTCAGTAGATGGCCAGGTCAGTGATCTTGCCTGATTCTCTACTCACCATTAATGGGAAATAAAATCAGGGATTCAGAGATGGCAGGAAGTTTGGTGGGTCCCAGAGATTCATTCTTCAGTGGACAGGAGAGAAAAACTGAGGCTGAGTAAATGTTTTGGTTAAGGTCACCCAGGGTTTTCAAGACAGGCTGAATCCCACTCCGGCATGCCCACGATTACTGTGTGTACACAAATAAGTACCTGCTTGTGCAGTTGGGTCTTCAGGTCTCCTAAGTGGGTTCTTCCTTTGGCAGCCCTCTTCAGAGTTAAGATATGAGCTCATTGAATACACTACACACTCTCCATTGGTGATTTCCTCCACTCCTTAACTTCAAATATGTTCTCAATGAAAACACTCCCCCAATGACTCATTTCTGGACTGAACTTGACTAATCATCTTTCAAGCTGGATGTACCACTAAGCCTGGCACACCCCAGCTATCATGTGCTCCTCATTGGGTCCTTGACAACCCTTGGTTGTTCCAACCTCCACAGATTTGTGATCTCACTCTGGTTTTTTTTTTTTTTTTTTTTTTTTCTCACTCTGTTTTGACAGGCTTTCATCCACTTCTCATTTATTGAAGTCTTATATAGACTCCTGTCTAGGTCAAGTCTTACCTCTTCCAGAAAGTCTTCTCAGATGTCCCTGCCTCCACCTCCTGACCCTCCAGACCTGATTACTCTGTACTGTGATTACAGCAGCTTCCTTCTGTGTTAAATCTGTGATGTAGAGCACTTGAATGGAGGCGTGTCAAATCTCTGCACAAGCCTGGCAGTAGTTACAAACATAAGCGACTGGATCATTGAAGCACTTAATATGGATTATATGGAATTATAGAGAAAATGATTTTGCAAAGTTGTATAAAAGTTCATATGGAAGAAAATGAGATTATCAACCAAAAGCCCGTTCATGCCTGAGATGTTCCTTGAGGAATACTGTTTCCAACAATTGATTATTTACCTGAAAGCAAACCAAAGACAGTTCATTGCTTACAGAATGCAATCTAATTTGACCACTGATATTGACTCAGTTCTCTTTTCTTTCTATTTAAATTGCTTTGAATTCACTGGCAATATAAACCTCTAGTAAATTGATCAATACAAAGTCTCTGTTTTTATTGATTTGTCAGAAAACCGTTCTGGTATATTATCAGTCATTATAATTGAAATAACTCTTAAAGGGCAATTATTTCTTAATGCATTTTTAAGGTTAGTTGATACTATGATCAGTACCTTCAGCCAGTTTGTGATCAAGTCCATCAAAATTACTTACTTTAAGAAGACATGTTAGAAATCAATACATCCAAGGTTAATGTTTGACATTAAATAAATCTTACTTCAAAATATGTGATTAAATGTCCTAATGGAGACACTGGTAACTTCGATAACTTTGAGTCATGACAGGGTCTAGTCAATTATTGTGAAGGGTCTGAAATTTTACCCTACTTTCCAGCTAAGAGGTTAGCCTTCTTTCTAGTTTCATGTATGCTGTCAGATGGCATGAGACCTGTTCATGAGAGACAAAAAATTACTCACTGTAATAGCATAGACAAAATATCAGCATTTTCATTAGTTCCTCTGCTATGAAAAGGGCTTCACGTCTTCATCCTGCACATGTAGTGGGGTACATCATGGGAAAATCTTTTATAATGGGCAGTAGGCCTATTTGTACTTTGCCCTGGAGGGCAACAATATCTTTCTTATAGTGGATGGTAAACAAACCTGTCCTTTGCCTGGAGGGAGGCATGCTCTCCATATCCTAAGGCTGTTTGCTATAAAATTTTAAAGAGTCTGCAACAAATACAGTCAGTATCTCTTCTTGCAAGACATACAGAAACTCAGAAGAGTTCTGTGGAGAATGATCTCCAACAGGTACATATGAAGATGCTTAAAATTTGAAAGTAACTTCCTTAATTAGAATCACTCACTTTGAGTTAGCAAAGAAGGTTGGGTTGGTGAAGATAAAGACTTCAGTGAATGGAAAACTTTTATATTTGTTGAGAGAATATTTTTTATAAAGACAGATTTACCATTTTTATTCCTGAACTGATAAAGGGAAAAACCAAACATGTGCTGCCGTGTGACACATCTCAAAAGGAGACCACTCACAATCCTCAATTCCAGAGCTAAGGAAACAAAATGAATTGAAACAAGCCTCACTGCTTTAAAGCCCAGAGTACTGTAGCCCCAGGAGATAGGAATTGTTTTGGAGCATTTTGGAATGGAATGTTTCTCCTCCCTCCTTAATCCACTGATGTGTCTCCATTTTGTACTACCAGGCCAAATCTTCGTTACAAAAATCCACATCCACATATATGTTCAATTCTTTTGCATCACGCTCTTTATTTTATGTGTGTGACATATCCAGACATATCTAATCAACAATATATCCAGCTATCTTGTCAATAAATATTGGTCCACCCACAGCCCTCTTTACAACTATATGGCATTCTGTTATATAAATACATTTAAAATATAATCAGTCACTTGTTGATGAAAGTTGAGGATGGTTCTACTCGTTAGTTATTATAAACAATGCTGTAATGAATATCCTTGAACATAGTTTTTTTCACATTTTTCTACAATTACCATAAAACTTAACACTGACATATAAATTCAACTATAAGCTTAAGTTGCTTTTAGTAATACTTAAATAAACACAAACAATTAGTCAAAGCAATCAATTTTTCAAAAGAATTCAAACAGAATCATGACAAACATGGAATGCTTTGTTTTTCATCTCTAAGGTTTTGGTTAACTTTATCTGGAGATGATTTCTTCTAAATAGAACTTCTTCCTCAAGAGGGAATATGGTAGGAAAATAAAATTAAACTGAATTTGTCACTTCCTTCCTCTCATCTGGAAATTTACAAGTTAGATAGTGACTATGTGAATCACTGTTTTTGCACTAGATTAAAAATAGGCCCAATGAATTATGGGTCAATGCAGATACATATGTGGCAACACCTTTTACTCTAAACAAATCTTTAGCTTAGGACTTTCTTTACCCATAGTTGATAATATTCCTTATAAGCCTCAGTTAGACTTTGATACAATGATGTTTCATTAACCAAAAGAACTTCGAAGAAAAGGGACTATTGACCAATATCACTCAGTGACAGTAGTTCAGAGAACAGAAGAATTGATTAGCAACTACGTAAATCTTGCATCTTTTGCAGATACATTAAGACAACAACAACAAAAAGGAAGCCTTGATGATTGGTTTACTAAGAACGCAGGCACTCCAATTACCTTTAATAGATGTCAAGAAGGCACAGAATTTGATTCTTACCTATTCCTATTCTGAGAAAGAAGATCTTATTACATCACTATTCATTAAGAAAAATATAAATACAGGGCACCTGGATGGCTCAGTCAGTTAAGCATCCACCTTTGGCTCAGGTCAGGATTGCGGGGCCTTGGGATTCAATCCCAAGTCTGGCTCCTTGCTCAGCAGGGAGTCTGCTCTTTATGATGCCAGTTAATCTATCCTTCCCATTTTGTGTTAACACCATCACACACCCTGGAGGTGGCAGTGAGCAGCCAGCAGGGCCGACAGGCTTCCTTGTATTCAGTTTCCTTCCTCTGTCATACACTGGGAGCCTTGGCTCTTTCAGCCAACAGCATGTGTATGGGCACACTTCCATCTTTACCAGCCTCACCTACAAGAGAAAATATTTCTAAAATTAAGCATTATATACATTTTTACTTAGCACCCATTTTAACAGAACTTATAAGTATCTAGTGTGTATAATTGAATCACTAAAAGACAAAGATTTTATTTTATTTTATATATATTTTTTATTGGAGTTCGATTTGCAACATATAGTATAACACCCAGTTTTATTCCCATCAAGTGCCCACCTCAGTGGCCATCACCCAGTCACCCCATCCTCCTGCCCACTTACTCTTCCACTACCCCTTGTTCATTTCCCAGAGTTAGGAATCTCACATGTTTTGTCACCATCTCTGATTTCTCCCACTCATTTTCCCTCCTTCCCCTTATAATCCCTTTCACTATTTTTTATATCTCCTAGTATGAGCGAAACCATATAATGATTGTCCTTCTCTGATTGACTTACTTCACTCAGCATAGTACCCTCCAGTTCCATCCATGTCGAAGCAAATGGTGGGTATTCGTCATTTCTAATAGCTGAGTAATATTCCATTGTATACATAGACCACATCTTCTTTATCCATTCATCTTTCAATGGGCACCGAGGCTCCTTCCACAGTTTGGCTATTGTGGACATTGCTGCTATAAACATTGGGGTGCAGGTGTCCAGGCCTTTCACTGCATCTGTATCTTTGGGGTAAATCCCCAGCAGTGCAATTGCTGGGTCATAGGGCAAGTTCTATTTTTAAATCTTTGAGGAATCTCCACACAGTTTTCCAGAGTGGCTGTACCAGTTCTCATTCCCACCAACAGTGTAAGAGGGTTCCCCTTTCTTTACATCTTCTCCAACATTTGATGTTTCCTGTCTTGTTAATTTTCACCATTCTCACTGCTGTGAGGTGGTTTCTCATTGTGGTTTTGATTTGTAATTCCCTGATGGAAAGTGATGCAGAGCATTTTCTCATGTGCTCGTTGGCCAGTCTGTCTTCCCTTGTGAAATTTCTGTTCATGTCTTTTGCACATTTCATGATTGGATTGTTTGTTTCTTTGCTGTTGAGTTTAATAAGTTCTTTATAGATCTTGGATACTACCCTCTTTATCTGATATGTCATTTGCAAATATCTTCTCCCTTTCTTTTAGTTTTGTTGACTGTTTCTTTTGCTGTGAAGAAGCTTTTTATCTTGATGAAGCCCCAATAATTAATTTTTGCTTTTGTTTCCCTTGCCTTCATAGATGTATCTTGCAAGAAGTTGCTGTGGCCAAGTTCAAAAAGGGTGTTGCCCGTGTTCTCCTCTAGGATTTTGATGGATTCATGTCTCACATTTAGATCTTTCATCCATTTTGAGTTTATCTTTGTGTCTGGTGTAAGAGAATTGTCTAGTTTCATTCTTCTGCATGTGGATGTCCAATTTTCCCAGCACCATTTATTGAAGAGACTGTTCTTTTCCCAGTGGATAGTCTTTCCTGCTTTGTCGAATATTAGTTGACCATAAGGTTGAGGGCCAATTTCTGGGTTCTCTATTCTGTTCCATTGATCTATGTGTCTGTTTTTAGGCCAGTATCACACTGTCTTGATGATCACAGCTTTGTAGTACAACTTGATATCTGGCATTGTGATGCCCCTGGCTCTGGTTTTCTTTTTCAATATTCCCCTGGCTATTTGGGGTCTTTTCTGATTCTACATAAATCTTAAGATGATTTGTTCCAACTTTCTGAAGAAAGTCCATGGTATTTTGATAGGGATTGCATTAAATGTGTAAATTGCCCTGGGTAGCATAGACATTTTCACAATATTAATTCTTCCAATCCATGACCATGAAATATTTTTCCATCTCTTTGTGTCTTCCTCAATTTCTTTCAGAAGTGTTCTGTAGTTTTTAGGGTATAGATCCTTTACCTCTGTGGTTAGGCTTATTTCTAGGTATCTTATGCTTTTGGGTGCAATTGTAAATGGGATTGGCTCCTTAATTTACCTTTATACCAAAAGATTGGGATTGTCCCCTGCATATTTTTCAACCACAATGCTTTGAAACTAGAACTCAATCACAAGAAGAAATTTGAAAGAAATTCAAATATGTGGAGGCTAAAGACCATCCTGCTAAAAGATGAATGTGTCAACCATGAAATTAGAGAATAATTAAAAAGATTCATGGAAACTAATTGAAAATGAAGATACTACTGTTCAAAATATTTGGGATACAGCAAAAGCAGTACTAAGAGGGAAATACATCACAATACAAGCATCCCTCAAAAAACTGGAAAAAACTCAAGTACAAAAGCTAAACTTGCACCTAAAGGAACTGGAGAAAGAATAGAAAATAAACCCTACACCCAGCAGAAGAAAAGAGTTAATAAAGATTCGAGCAGAACTCAATGAAATAGAGACCAAAAGAACTGTGGAGCAGATCAACAAAACTAGGAATTGGTTCTTTGAAAGAATTAATAAGATAGATAAACCATTAGCCAGCCTTATTAAAAAGAAAAGAGGAAAGACTCTAATTAATAAAATCATGAATGAAACAGGAGAGATCACAACCAATACCAAGGAACGCAAATGATTTTAAAAACATATTATGAGCAGCTATACACCAATAAATTAGGCACTCTAGAAGAAATGGATGCATTTCTGGAAAACCACAAATTACCAAAATTGGAACAAGAAGAAATAGAAAACCTGAACAGGCCAATAACCAGGGAGGAAATTGAAGCAGTCATCAAAAACTTCCCAAGACACAAAAGTCCAGGGCCAAATGGCTTCCCAAGGGAATTCTATCAAATGTTTAAAGCAGGAATAATACCTATTCTACTAAAGCTGCTCTGAAGGATAGAAAGGGCCGGAATACTTCCAAATTCGTTTTATGAGGCCAGCATCACCTTAATTCCAAAACCAGACAAAGACCCCACCAAAAAGGAGAATTATAGACCAATATCCCTGATGAAAACAGATACAAAAATTCTCAACAAGATATTAGCCAATAGGATCCAACAGTACATTAAGAACATTATTCACTATGACTAAGTGGGATTTATCCCTGGGATGCAAGGTTGGTTCATCACTCACAAAACAATCACCATGATAGATCACATCAACAAGAGAAAAAACAAGAACCCTATGATCCTCTCAAAGATGCAGAGAAAGCATTTGACAAAATACAGCATCCATTCCTGATCAAAACTCTTCAGAGTGTAGGGATAGAGGGAACATTCCTCGACATCTTAAAAACCATCTATGAAAAGCCCACAGCAAATATCATTCTCAATGGGAAGCACTTGGAGCCTTTCCCCTAAGATCAGGAACAAGACAGGGATGTCCACTCTCACCACTGTTATTCAACATAGTACTGGAAGTCCTAGCCTCAGCCATCAGACAATAAAACGACATTAAAGGCATTCAAATTGGCAAAGAAGAAGTCAAACTCTCCCTCTTCGCCGATGACATGATACTCTACATAGAAAACCCAAAAGCCTCCACCCCAAGATTGCTAGAACTCATACAGCAATTTGGTAGCATGGCAGGATACAAAATCAATGCCCAGAAATCAGTGGCATTTCTCTACACTAACAAGACAAAGATTTTAAAAAGTAAACTGAGCCTGGCATCTCCTTTCCACCTGCAAAAATTATCTTTGGGCTCTCCAAAGATGGAAATATGTTCTCTTGCCTTTCCTATACTTTCAGGCTCTCTCTTCTATTTCTTTTTTTTTAGAGAGAGAGAGAGAGAGAGACAGAGAAGGGCAGAGATGCAGGCATAGAGAAGCAGGCTCCATGCAGGGACTTGATCCTGGGTCTCCAGGATCACGCCCTGGGCTGAAGGTGGCGCTAAACTGCTAAGCCACCGGAGCTGCCCACTACTTTTGTATCTTTGAGATGACCTTTGTCACCTCACATAATATACTTATGCTTTTATTGATTGTCTCAACAATGATAATGACATCTTTAAATAGTACACCACATAAACAAGAATATGACCTTTATTTTTTACCTCTTCTCTTCTACCTCTTTCACTAGTACTTTTCTATTCTACTAGCTTTACTGAGATATAACTGAGAAAGAAATCCTCATATTCAAAGTGTATAGTGGGATGATTTGATGTACACATGCAATGTGAACTGATTTCTGCCACTAAGTTAATTAACACTTCCATTACCTCACATGTTCATCTTTTATTTTTTTTATGAGAACACTTAAGTTCTACTCTCTTAGCAAATTCTAGTTATACCTTATAGTATTATTAACTATAGTCACCATGTTAGACATTAGATCCTTAGATCTTGTTTATATTATACTTATAACATCTAGCTTGTACCCTTTTACCAGACTCTCTCTGTTTTTCCAGTCTAGCTCAATGGAACTAATATTCTACTCTGTTAGGGGAGGGGCAAGACGGTGGAAGAGTAGGGTCCCCAAATCACCTGTCCCCACCAAATTACCTAGATAACCTTCAAATCATCCTGAAAATCTACGAATTCGGCCTGAGATTTAAAGAGAGAACACCTGGAATGCTACAGTGAGAAGAGGTCGCGCTTCTATCAAGGTAGGAAGACGGGGAAAAAAGAAATAAAGAAACAAAAGGCCTCCAAGAGGGAGGGGCCCCGCGAGGAGCCGGGCTGAGGCCGGGGCGAGTGTCCCCAGGACAGGAGAGCCCCGTCCCGGAGGAGCAGGAGCTGCACCGACCTTCCCGGGCGGAAAGGGGCTCCCAGGGAGGTGAGGCAGGACCCAGAAGGGCGGGGATGCCCTCGGGATCCCGGGGACACTAACAGACACCTGCGCCCCGGGAGAGTGCGTCGAGCTCCCTAAGGGCTGCAGCGCGCACGGGGGATCCGGAGCAGCTCGGGGGGCTCAGGGGCGGCTCCGCGGAGGGGGCTGCGGGGCGGGAGCAGCTCGCGGGGGCTCGGGGGCGGCTCCGCGGAGGGGGCTGCGGGGCGGGAGCAGCTCGGGGGGCTCGGGGGCGGCTCTGCGGAGGGGGCTGCACGGCCCCGGGAGCAGCTCGGAGGGGCTCGGGCAGAGGAAGAGGCTTGGTGCAGAGGGGGCTGCGCGGTTCCAGGAGCAGCTCGGAGGAGCTCGGGCGGCAGCTCCGCGGAGGGGGCTGTGGGGCGGGAGCACGAATCCACCAGCGCAGGCCCCGGAGCACAGGGCGCCGGGACACAGCCCAGGATCCCGCCTCCCCCGGGACAGGCAGAGGCCGGGAGGGCCCAGGACATCGAGGATGCTCCTGCCCCAGCTGAGCAGATCAGCAGCCACGCCCCGGAGCCTCCAGGCCCTGCAGACGGAGAGCTCCGGAGTTCCTGCGGGGGCTGAATCCAGGTTTCCAGAGCTGGCCCCGCCACTAGGGCTGTTGCTCCTGGGGCCTCACGGGGTAAACAACCCCCACTGAGCCCTGCACCAGGCAGGGGCAGAGCAGCTCCCCCAACTGCTAACACCTGAAAATCAGCACAGCAGGCCCTTCCCCCAGAAGACCAGCTAGACGGACAAGTTCCAGGGGGAAGTCAAGGGACTTAAAGTACACAGAATCAGAAGATACTGCCCCGTGGTTCTTTTTTTTTTTTTTTGCTTTTTTGATTTGTTTCCTTCCCCCACCCCCCTTTTTTCTCCTTTCTTTCTTTTTCTTTCTCTTTTTCTTCTTTTTTTTTTCTTTTTTTTTCTTCCTTTTTTTTCTCTTTCTCTTTTCTTTCCTTCTTTCTCTCCTCTCTTTTTCTCCTTTTCCCAGTACAACTTGCTTTTGGCCACTCTGCACTGAGCAAAATGACTAGAAGGAAAACCTCACCTCAAAAGAAAGAATCAGAAACAGTCCTCTCTCCCACAGAGTTACAAAATCTGGATTACAATTCAATGTCAGAAAGCCAATTCAGAAGCACTATTATACAGCTACTGGTGGCTCTAGAAAAAAGCATAAAGGACTCAAGAGACTTCATGACTGCAGAATTTAGAGCTAATCAGGCAGAAATTAAAAATCAATTGAATGAGATGCAATCCAAACTAGAAGTCCTAACGACGAGGGTTAACGAGGTGGAAGAACGAGTGAGTGACATAGAAGACAAGTTGATAGCAAAGAGGGAAACTGAGGAAAAAAGAGACAAACAATTAAAAAACCATGAAGATAGAATAAGGGAAATAAACGACAGCCTGAGGAAGAAAAACCTACGTTTAATTGGGGTTCCCGAGGGCGCCGAAAGGGACAGAGGGCCAGAATATGTATTTGAACAAATTCTAGCTGAAAACTTTCCTAATCTGGGAAGGGAAACAGGCATTCAGATCCAGGAAATAGAGAGATCCCCCCTAAAATCAATAAAAACCGTTCAACACCTCGACATTTAATAGTGAAGCTTGCAAATTCCAAAGATAAAGAGAAGATCCTTAAAGCAGCAAGAGACAAGAAATCCCTGACTGTTATGGGGAGGAGTATTAGGGTAACAGCAGACCTCTCCACAGAGACCTGGCAGGCCAGAAAGGGCTGGCAAGATATATTCAGGGTCCTAAATGAGAAGAACATGCAACCAAGAATACTTTATCCAGCAAGGCTCTCATTCAAAATGGAAGGAGAGATAAAGAGCTTCCAAGACAGGCAGCAACTAAAAGAATATGTGACCTCCAAACCAGCTCTGCAAGAAATTTTAAGGGGGCCTCTTAAAATTCCCCTTTAAGAAGAAGTTCAGTGGAACAGTCCACAAAAACAAGGACTGAATGGTTATCATGAGGACACTAAAGTCATATCTCTCAATAGTAACTCTGAATGTGAACGGGCTTAATGACCCCATCAAAAGGCGCAGGGTTTCAGACTGGATAAAAAAGCAGGACCCATCTATTTGCTGTCTACAAGAGACTCATTTTAGACAGAAGGACACCTACAGCCTGAAAATAAAAGGTTGGAGAACCATTTACCATTCGAATGGTCCTCAAAAGAAAGCAGGGGTAGCCATCCTTATATCAGATAAACTAAAATTTACCCCAAAGACTGTAGTGAGAGATGAAGAGGGACACTATATCATACTTAAAGGATCTATTCAACAAGAGGACTTAACAATCCTCAATATATATGCCCCGAATGTGGGAGCTGCCAAATATATAAATCAATTATTAACCAAAGTGAAGAAATACTTAGATAATAATACACTTATACTTGGTGACTTCAATCTAGCTCTTTCTATACTCGATAGGTCTTCTAGCACAACATCTCCAAAGAAACGAGAGCTTTAAATGATACACTGGACCAGATGGATTTCACAGATATCTATAGAACTTTACATCCAAACTCAACTGAATACACATTCTTCTCAAGTGCACATGGAACTTTCTCCAGAATAGACCACATACTGGGTCACAAATCGGGTCTGAACCGATACCAAAAGATTGGGATCGTCCCCTGCATATTCTCAGACCATAATGCTTGGAAATTAGAACTAAATCACAACAAGAAGTTTGGAAGGACCTCAAACACGTGGAGGTTAAGGACCATCCTGCTAAAAGATGAAAGGGTCAACCAGGAAATTAAGGAAGAATTAAAAAGATTCATGGAAACTAGTGAGAATGAAGATACAACCATCCAAAATCTTTGGGATGCAGCAAAACCAGTCCTAAGGGGGAAATACATCGCAATACAAGCATCCATTCAAAAACTGGAAAGAACTCAAATACAAAAGCTAACCTTGCACATAAAGGAGCTAGAGAAAAAACAGCAAATAGATCCTACACCCAAGAGAAGAAGGGAGTTAATAAAGATTCGAGCAGAACTCAACGAAATCGAGACCAGAAGAACTGTGGAACAGATCAACAGAACCAGGAGTTGGTTCTTTGAAAGAATTAATAAGATAGATAAACCATTAGCCAGCCTTATTAAAAAGAAGAGAGAGAAGACTCAAATTAATAAAATCATGAATGAGAAAGGAGAGATCACTACCAACACCAAGGAAATGCAAACGATTTTAAAAACATATTATGAACAGTTATACGCCAATAAATTAGGCAATCTAGGAGAAATGGACGCATTCCTGGAAAGCCACAAACTACCAAAACTGGAACAGGAAGAAATAGAAAACCTTAACAGGCCAATAACCAGGGAGGAAATTGAAGCTGTCATCAAAAACCTCCCAGGACACAAGAGTCCAGGGCCAGATGGCTTCCCAGGGGAATTTTATCAAACGTTTAAAGAAGAAACCATACTTATTCTCCTAAAGCTGTTTGGAAAGATAGAAAGAGATGGAGTACTTCCAAATTCGTTCTATGAGGCCAGCATCACCTTAATTCCAAAACCAGACAAAGACCCCACCAAAAAGGAGAATTACAGACCAATATCCCTGATGAACATGGATGGAAAAATTCTCAACAAGATACTGGCCAATAGGATCCAACAGTACATTAAGAAAATTATTCACCATGACCAAGTAGGATTTATCCCTGGGACACAAGGCTGGTTCAACACCCGTAAAACAATCAATGTGATTCATCATATCAGCAAGAGAAAAACCAAGAACCATATGATCCTCTCATTGGATGCAGAGAAAGCATTTGACAAAATACAGCATCCATTCCTGATCAAAACTCTTCAGAGTGTAGGGATAGAGGGAACATTTCTCGACATCTTAAAAGCCATCTATGAAAAGCCCACAGCAAATATCATTCTCAATGGGGAAGCACTGGGAGCCTTTCCCCTAAGATCAGAAACAAGACAGGGATGTCCACTCTCACCACTGCTGTTCAACATAGTACTGGAAGTCCTAGCCTCAGCAATCAGGCAACAAAAAGACATTAAAGGCATTCAAATTGGCAAAGAAGAAGTCAAACTCTCCCTCTTCGCCGATGACATGATACTCTACCTAGAAAACCCAAAAGTCTCCACCCCAAGATTGCTAGAACTCATACAGCAATTCGGTAGTGTGGCAGGATACAAAATCAATGCCCAGAAATCAATGGCATTTCTATACACTAACAATGAGACTGAAGAAAGAGAAATTAAGGAGTCAATCCCATTTACAATTGCACCCAAAAGCATAAGATACCTAGGAATAAACCTAACCAAAGATGTAAAGGATCTATACCCTCAAAACTATAGAACACTTCTGAAAGAAATTGAGGAAGACACAAAGAGATGGAAAAATATTCCATGCTCATGGATTGGCAGAATTAATATTGTGAAAATGTCAATGTTACCCAGGGCAATATACACGTTTAATGCAATCCCTATCAAAATACCATGGACTTTCTTCAGAGAGTTAGAACAAATTATTTTAAGATTTGTGTGGAATCAGAAAAGACCCCGAATAGCCAGGGGAATTTTAAAAAAGAAAACCATATCTGGGGGCATCACAATGCCAGATTTCAGGTTGTACTACAAAGCTGTGGTCATCAAGACAGTGTGGTCCTGGCACAAAAACAGACGCATAAAACAGTGGAACAGAATAGAGAATCCAGAAGTGGACCCTGAACTTTATGGTCAACTAATATTTGATAAAGGAGGAAAGACTATCCATTGGAAGAAAGACAGTCTCTTCAATAAATGGTGCTGGGAAAATTGGACATCCACATGCAGAAGAATGAAACTAGACCACTCTCTTTCACCATACACAAAGATAAACTCAAAATGGATGAAAGATCTAAATGTGAGACAAGATTCCATCAAAATCCTAGAGAAGAACACAAGCAACACCCTTTTTGAACTCGGCCATAGTAACTTCTTGCAAGATACATCCACGAAGGCAAAAGAAACAAAAGCAAAAATGAACTATTGGGACTTCATCAAGATAAGAAGCTTTTGCACAGCAAAGGATACAGTCAACAAAACTCAAAGACAACCTACAGAATGGGAGAAGATATTTGCAAATGACATATCAGATAAAGGGCTAGTTTCCAAGATCTATAAAGAACTTATTAAACTCAACACCAAAGAAACAAACAATCCAATCATGAAATGGGCAAAAGACATGAAGAGAAATCTCACAGAGGAAGACATAGACATGGCCAACATGCATGTGAGAAAATGCTCTGCATCACTTGCCATCAGGGAAATACAAATCAAAACCACAATGAGATACCACCTCACACCAGGGAGATTGGGGAAAATTAACAAGGCAGGAAACAACAAATGTTGGAGAGGATGCGGAGAAAAGGGAACACTCTTACACTGTTGGTGGGAATGTGAACTGGTGCAGCCACTCTGGAAAACTGTGTGGAGGTTCCTCAAACAGTTAAAAATATACCTGCCCTACGACCCAGCAATTGCACTGTTGGGGATTTACCCCAAAGATACAAATGCAATGAAACCCCGGGACACCTGCACCCCGATGTGTATAGCAGCAATGGCCACAATAGCCAAACTGTGGAAGGAGCCTCAGTGTCCAACGAAAGATGAATGGATAAAGAAGATGTGGTCTATGTATACAATGGAATATTACTCAGCCATTAAAAATGACAAATACCCACCATTTGCTTCAACGTGAATGAAACTGGAGGGTATTATGCTGAGTGAAGTAAGTCAGTCGGTGAAGGACAAACATTATATGTTCTCATTCATTTGGGGAATATAAATAATAGTGAAAGGGAATATAAGGGAAGGGAGAAGAAATGTGTGGGAAATATCAGAAAGGGAGACAGAAAAAAAAAAAAAAAGAAAGGGAGACAGAACGTAAAGACTGCTAACTCTGGGAAACGAACTGGGGGTGGTGGAAGGGGAGGAGGGCAGGGGGTGGGAGTGAATGGGTGACGGGCACTGGGGGTTATTCTATATGTTGGTAAATTGAACACCAATAAAAAATAAATTAAAAAAAATAAAATAAAATAAAATTAAGTAGGAAAAAAATATTCTACTCTGTTTATATGCATTCAACTTTTTTTCAGATCCCATTTATATAAGTGATATGAGGCAGTGTTTTTCTCTTTCTGGCTTATTTTACCTAGTGTAATGCCTTCTAGTTCAATCATGTTGTCAGAAATGGCAGCATTAACTTCATTTGTTTTTATTTTATTTTATTTTATGTCATTTTATTACTTTATTTTAATTCTAATTTAATTAACATACAGTGTTATGTTAGTTTCAGGTGTACAATTCAACACTTCCATACATCACTCAGTTTTCATCACAGGTGCCCTCCAAAATCCCCATTACCTATTTCACCCATCCCTCCACACCCCTCCCCTCTGGTAACCATCAGTTTGTTTTCTATAGTTAAGAGTCTGTTTCTTGGTTTGTCTCTATTTTTTTTCCTTTACTTATTTGTTTTGTTCCTTGAATTCCTTATATGAATGAAATCATATGGTATTTGTCTTTCTCTCACTGACTTATTTCCTTAGCATCATAGTCTCCATCCCTGTCATTGCAAATGGCAATATTTCATTCTTTCTATCAAGATTTTATTTACTTATTTATTTTAGAGAGAGAATTTACAAGATGAGGGAGAGGCAAAAGGGGAGGGAGAGGGACAAGCAGACTCCCTGAGGTGGGGCTCAATATCTCAACCCTGAGATCATGACCTGAGCCAAAATCAAATCAGAAGCTTAACCAACTGAGCCACCCAGGTGTCCCTGGATTTCATTCTTTCTTATAGCTGATATATATATATATATATATATATATATATATATATATATATATATTATATCATATCTTCTTTATCCAATTGTCAATGGACGCTTGGGCTGCTTCCATAGTTTGGCTATTGTAAATAATGCTGCTATATAAGGAGGCATGCATCTCTTTGAATTAATGTTTCTGAATTTGGGGGGTACCCAGTAGTGCAATTATTGGATCTTAGGGTAGTTCCATTTTTAACTTTTTGAGAAAACTCCATACCGTTTTCCACAATGTTTTCCAAAATCCCAGTTTACATTTCCATCAACTGTGCACAAGTGAGCCTTCTTTTTTCTCCACATCCTCACAAACACTTGTTATTTCTCTATTTTTTTATTTTAGCCATTTGGACAGGTGTGAGATGATATCTCATTAGAGTTTTGATTTGCATTTCCCTGATGAGAAGTGATGTTGAGTATCTTTTCTTGTGTCTGTTGGCCATTTGGATGTTTTCCCTGGAGAAATATCTGTTTATTTCTTCTGCCCATTTTTAAATTGGATTGTGTGTGTGTTGAGTTTTATCAGTTTTTTTTATATATATTTTGGATACTAGTCCTTTATCTGACAGCCCTTTATCATTAGCAAATATCTTCTCCCATTCATTATATTGCTGTTAAGTTTTGCTGATTGTTTCCTTTGCTGTGCAGAAGCTTTTTATTTTGATGTAGTCCCAAGAGTTTATTTTTGCTTTTATTTACTTTGCCTCAGGAGACATATCTAGAAAAATGTTGCTACAGTCAATGTGAGATAAAGTACTAACCATGCTCTCTTCTAGGATTTTTATGGTTTCAGGTCTCACATTAGTATTTCCTTCATTTATAAGGCTGAATAATATCTAGATAGATAGATAGATGATAGATAGATAGATAGATAGATAGATAGATAGATAGATAATACCAATTTTTATCCATTCATCTGTTGGTAGATATATTAGCTATTTCCACATGATGGTTACTGTTAATAATGTTGCAATGAACATGGGAGTATAGATATCTCTTCGAGCAATGATTTTATATCCTTTGGATATTTACCTAGAAATGAGATTATTATATCATATGATAGCTTGATTTTTAATTTCTTGAAAAAGTTCCAACTCTTCTCTTTAGTGGCTATACCAGTTTACATTCCTACTAACCATGTAGAAAGATACCCTTTTCTATATGTCTTTATCAGTATTTGTTATCTCTTGTCTTTTAGATAATAGACATCCTGGCAGGTGTGAGGTTATATCCCATTGAGGTTTTGATTTTCATATCTCTGATGATTAGTGATACTGAGCACTTTTCATGTATTTGTCAGCCATTTGTAATCTTCTTTGGAAAAATGTCTATTCAGCTCTTTTGCCCATTTTAAAAATTGGGTTACTTGGGTTTTTTTCTAGTGAATTGTATGAGTTCCTTGTACATTTTGAGTCTTAACCTTCTGTTGGATATATGGTTAGCAAATGTTTTCACATATTCTATAGGTTGCCTTTTTATTCCGTAAATGTTTCCTTTATGTGCAGAAGCTTTTTAGTTTGATGTTGTCTCACTTATTTTCTTGTTTGTTTCTTTGTTTGTTTGGCTTTGCTTTTGGTGCTAATCTAAAAAAAATCATCGTCAAGATCAAAGTCAGATATCTTCTTCCCTGTCTTCTTCTGGAGTTTCATGATATCAAGTCTTTATTGAAGTCTTTAATTCAAGTTACTTTTTGTAAGTTGCTATACTTACAGGCTCGGCCACCATTCTAAATGCCATAGTAACTATCCTGACCAGGAAGTTCATTACCAACCAACTACTTCAGCAGAAACGGATGGTCATTGATCTTCTTCACCTTGGCAAGGCAACTGTACCAAAGACAGAAATTCAGGAAAAACTAGTCAAAATGTACAAGACCACACCAGATGTCATATTTGTATTTGTATTCAGAACCCATTTTGGTGCTGGCAAGACAACTGGTTTTGGTATGATTTGGTATGGTATAATTCCTTGGATCAAAGAAAAATGAATCCAAACATAGACTTGCAAGAGATGGTTTGTATGAGAAGAAACAGACATCAAGAAAACAGCGAAAGGAATGCAAGAACAGAATGAGAAAGAGTGACTGTAAAAACAAGTACTGGTAAAAAGTGAGCTGGAGACTGGACAACAGAAGGAGTAAAGATTATGCAGTGACTTTACCTGTGATGATTGTGCAGATTTTTCATGAAAGGATTAATAGACTAAGAACATTGAAAAAAAGATAGATCCAGTTTCATTCTTTCACGTGTAGATATCTAATTTTCTCAATCAACATTTATTGAAGAGACTATTCTTTCTTCATGGTGCATTCTTGGCACTGTTGTTGAAAATTAATTGACCAGACATGCATAGATTTATTTATGGGCTCTCTATTCTGTTCCATTAATCTATGTGTCTGTTTTTATGCTAATACTATATTGTGCTATTTATCATAATTTATAATATAGTTTGAAATCAGGAAGTATAATGCCTTCAAGTTTGTTCTTTTTCTCAAGATCACTTTAGTTGTTTGGCATCTTTTGTGATTCCATATAAATTTTAGGATTTATTTTTCTTTGAAAACTACCACTGGAATTTTGATAAATTACATTTAATCTGTAGATCACTTTGGGTAGTCTGAACATGTCAACAATATTAATTCTTCTAATTCGTGAACATGAAATATCTTTCCATTTTTTTGTATCTACTTCAGTTTCTTTTGCTGATGTTCTATAGTTTTCAGAGTACAGATCTTTTGCCACCTTGGGAAAATTTATTCCTAAGTACTTTATTATTTTTGATCTTATTGAAAATGAGATTTTTTTCTTAATATCTCTTTTGGACAATTTATTGTCCAATATAAACACAATTGTTTTTGTATATTGATTTTGTATCCCACAACTCCACTGAATTTTGTTTATTAGTTTTAATAGTTTTGGGGTGCAGTCTTTAGAGTTTTCTCTATGTAATATTATATTATCTATAAACAGAGACAATTTTGCTTTCTTCTTTCTGATTTGGATGCCTTTTATTTCTTTTTCTTTCTTTCTCCCTGATTGCTCTGGCTAGGGCTTCCAGTACTATGTTGAATAAAAGTTGTGAGAGCAGACATCTTGATCTTGTTTCTGTTCTTAGAGAAATACTCTCATTATTTTACCATAAAATATGATGTTAGCAATAGGCTTGTCCTATATGGCCTTTCTTTGACCCATTCATTGTTTGGGAGCATGTTGTTTAATCTCCACATATTTGTGATATTTCCAGTTTCCTTCTTAAAATTGATTTCTAGTTTGATACCACTATAATTAGAAACATTTCTAATATGTTCCATTTTTTGAGAGTTTCATCATGAAAGGATGTTGAATATTGTCAAATGCTTCTTCTGCTTCTATTGTAATAGTAATGTGATTTCTATCCTTCATTTTGTTAAGGTGGTGTATCCCATTGATGGATTTGCAGATGTTGAACCATCCTTGCATCACTGGAATAAATCCCACTTGATCATGATATATGATTTTTTAATATACTTTTGAATTTGGTTAGCCAATATTTATTGAAGGTTTTATATTTATGTTCATCAGGAATATTGGCCTGTAATTTTCTCTTTTGTAGTGCCCTTATATGGCTTTGATATCAGGGTATCAGGGTAATTCTGGCATTGTGAAATGAGCTTGGAAGTGCCTGTCTTCTTCAATTTTCGGAAGAGTTTGAAAAGAATTGATATTAATTCTCCTTTAAATGTTTGGTAGAATCCACTAGAAAAGTCATCTGGTCCTGGACTTTTATTTTTTTTGGAGGTTTTGATTACTAATTCAATCTCTTTATGAGTAAGTGACCTATTCAGATTTTTCTGTTCCTTCATGATTCAGTCTCAGTAGGATGTATGGTTCTAGAAATTTATCCATTTCTTCTACATTATCTAATTGGTTGGTATATAGTTGCTCATAGTAGTTTCTTATTATCCTTAATATTTCTATGGCATCAATTGTCATGTTTCTTCTTTTACTTTTGATTTTATTTATTTGAGTCTTCTTTCTTTTTTTTCAGTCTAGCTGAAGATTTGTCAATTTTGTTTATATTTTTAAAAAAACAGCTCTTAGTTTTATTTATTTTTGTCTTCTCTTTTTTAATCTCTATATCATTTATTTGGACCTTGATCTTTTTTTCCCTTCCTTCTACTAACTTTGGGCTTCATTTGATCTACTTTTTCTAGTTCCTTTAGGCATAAAGTTTGGTTGTTTGAGAGCTTTCATTTTACTTAATGTAGACATTCATGGTTATGAAATTCCCTCTTACTGGGGTGCCTGGCTGGCCTGGTTGGGGTATCTTGAACTCAGGGTTATGAATTTGAACACTGTATTGGGTATAGACAGGACATAAAATTAAAATTTTTAACAAATAATAAATGGATGAACAAATAAAGCATGACATCAAAGCTCAGTCACTCATCAGGAAATGCATCTTTATGGATTTGGAAATGATTGAGAGACATTAGTACCAATGGTCCTATTATTATGTGAAGGATTCTTCCCTGAGATTCTTCCCGTTTCAATTGACACTGAAACACTATGAACTCTTTGGAAGTCAAATGTCAAGGAAATAAATGTTATACATTACTAATTAAAAAAAAAAAAAAGAAATTCCCTCTTAGACCTGCTTTTGTCACATCCCTTAAGGTTTGGTATGTTGTGTTTCTATTTTCACCTGTCTAATAGTTTTTCCTTTTTTCCCTTTCTCTCTTTCTCTTGATTTCTTCTTTGACCCTTCTTTTGTTTGGGAGTATTTGTGATTTTTCTAGTTTTCTTCTTATAATTGATTTCTAGTTTGATATCACTATGGTCAGAAAGGCTACTTGCCATAATTTCAATCTTCTTAAATTTGTTAAGATTTTTTTGGGCTAACATATAATTTTTCCTGGAGAATGTACCATATGTGCTAACGAAAAGCATGTATTATGCCAGTGTTGGATGAGATGTTCTGTATAACTCTCTCAGATATCTGGTTTAATGTGCAGCTTACGTCCATTGTTTTCTTTTTGAATTTCTATCTGGATGATCTATTCGTTTTTGAAAGTGGATATTTAAGCCCCTACTATTATTACATTATTGTCTATTTGTCCCTTCAAGACTGTAATATTTGTGTTATATATTTAGTGTTCCAATTTTGGATACCTACATATTTACAACAGTTATATTCTCTTGATGCATTGATCCCTTTATGATTATATATTGCCCTTCTTTGTCTCTGTTATAGTTTTTGGCTTCAATTCTATTTTCTCTGATATTAGTATGGCTACCCATACTTTCTGTTGGTTTCCATTTGCATGGGATACATTTTTCTATCATTTCACTTTCTATGAGTGTCCTAAAAGCTGAAGTGAGACTCTTGTAGGTAACATGTAGTTAGATCCCGTTTTTTTATTCATTCAGCCACTATATATCTTTTGATTGAAGAATGCAGTGTATTTGTATTTCAAGTAATTGATGGGTATGGACTTACCATTGATTGTTATTTTGTTAGTTATTTACTGATGTTCTTAGACTTTTTTTTCCTTTATTCCTCTTTTGCTCTCTTTGGTGATTTGTTGCTTATTTCTATACTTATATGCTTTCTTTTTATCTTTTGTGTCTTTACTATAAAAGCAATAGATTTATGCTTTGTAGTTACCATGAGACTTATACAAGCATTTTATAGTTATAATAGTCTATTTTAAGCTGTTAACAACTTAACATTGAATAAATACAAAAAGCTCTACATCATCACACTTCCCCCAACATTTCATAGTAATGGCTTTTATAGTATGTATCCATTAACAAATTATTTTATAGTTAATTTTTACACTTTTGTTATTTAACCTTTATACTAGAATTATAAGTGATTTGCCTATCATTAATAAAACATCAGAGCATTCTGAATTTAACTATATATTTAACTTTAGCAGAGAGTTTTATACTTTCATATATTGTCATGTTATTAATTAGCATCCTTTTGTTTAGGCTTAAAGAATTTTCCTTAAGGGACACCTGGGTGGCTCAGCAGTTGAGCGTCTGCCTTCAGCTGAGGGTGTGATCTCAGGGTCCTGGGATCAAGTCCTACATTAGGCTCCCAGCAGGGAGCTTGCTTCTCCCTCTGCCTATGTCTCTGCCTCCCTCTCTGTGTCTCTCATGAATAAATAAATAAAATCTTTTTTTAGAAAACATAATTTTCCTTAAAATTTCTTGTAAGACCAATCTAGTGGTGATGAATTCCTTTGGCTTTTGTTTATCTAGAAAACTCTTGATCTTTCCTTCGATTCAATCACAGCTTTGCTGGGTACAATATTCTTGATTGGCAGAGTCTTTTCTCTCAACACTTTGAATATATCATGCCAGTCACCTCTAGGTTGCAAAATTTTTGCTGAAAAATCTGCTTATAATCTTATGGAAATTTCCCTGTACATAATTCTCTGCCTTTGTCTTATTGCTTTCAAGATTCTCTCTTTTGATAATTAATTTTAAAATATCTCTGTAGATTTCTTTAGAGTCATTTTATTTTGTACTTTCTGTGCTTGTTTTTTTTTTTTTTTTAAGCTCTGGATGTCTTTCTTTCGCCAGGTTAAGAAAACTTTCAATAATTATCTTTTTGAATGATCTTTTCCCCCTTCTTCTATCTCCTACTGGGACCCCTACAGTATCCATATGGATCTACTTAATGATCTCCCTAAATATGCTAAGCTATTTTTACAGTTTTTTATTCTTTTTCCTTTTTTGCTCCTCTAATTGGGTGAATTCCATGTGCCCTGTTTTTGAATTTGCTGAGGCCGTGTTCACTTGATTCAATCTGAACTGGATCTGAGCTGAACTGAATTTTCAGTTCAATTATTGTATTCCTTAGTTCCTTGATTTCCTTGGTACTTTTGAGATTTTATATTTATTGACATTTTCATTTTATTATGCATTGTTCTCCTGACCTTGATGAGCATTACTATGACTGTTATTTTAAACTTTCATTTTTGCTAAATCACTTATCTCCATTTCGTTACGATCAGTTTCTAAAAGTTATATTCATCATTTGATTGGAACATATTCCCCATTTCATCATTTTTCTTGACTCTCTGTATTGATTTCCACACATTAGATAAAAGAGCAACTGCTCCCAGTGTTAACATACTTGTCTTGTATAGGAAACAAACCTCATCAATCAGCATGACCCAAACTCCTGGTTGTCTGTAAAACATTTGTAATTGTCTATGCCACCATATTTGTTCTTAGTGGCTCCCAGCAGTTGAGACTGGCCCCAGACCAATCTATGTCCCAAAGAAAAGATTGCAGTCAGCATGTAGATGCAGACTGATTAGAAACTAGATGCCTGGGTGGCTCAGTCAGTTAAGTGTCTGCCTTCAGCTCAGGTCATGGTCCTGGGGTCATAGGATGGAGCCCTGAGTTAGGTTCCCTGCTCAGCAGGGAGTCTGCCTAACCTTCCTCTTCTTTTGCCTCCCCCTGCTCATGCTCTCTTTCTCTCTCAAACAAACAAAAATCTTGAAAGAAAGAAAGAAAGAAAGAAAGAAAGAAAGAAAGAAAGAAAGAAAATAGAAAAAAGAAAGAAAGAAAGAAAAAAAAAGAAAAGAAACCAGATGTTTAGGTAGTAGTTGAGGAAGTATGTAGTTAAGTTCTTTCCAGGGAGATATTAGAAAATGTGTGTTTTTACCCACTTCCTCTGCACTGAGTCCAGGAGGCTAGCCATGGGAAGTTGCTCCTCCCATTTAAAAACTGCTTCTTTGTTGCTCTTTTCCCATGAATGAATGCAAGCCTCATTGGATAGCAGATCTAGGTGATCTGAGGGTGGAGGGTTGTCTCCTGGGTGGCAACTGTAAAAGTTGGAGTACTAAATGTGTCTATAAACTCCTTTCAAGGAGATGTTGGCAACTTGTTTTTATTGTTGGAACAAGCCAGAGAGAGAAGGTGGAGGAGTGCCTACTGGATCTTTTGGGTCTGAGGAAGGTCACAGTTAATGTGTGCTAATTAGAATCTGGACCCTCAGGCAGCAACTTGTAAAGTATGTAGTCAAACCCCTTCCACTGAAAGACTGGGAGATGAATGTTTTTTGCCTCAACACTGAGCCCTGGAGGGATAGCCATAATGAGTGCCCCTGTGTTTGTCCATTTAAAACTGCTTTTTTGTTTGCTACAGTTCTGCATGCAAGATCCACTGGCTATCAGAGTTAGGCAATCTGGTACCCATCATTTAGGTAGGACTACAAATTCTGGGGTGTGAGATGCATGTAAATCCTCTTCAGGAGAGATACTGGCAACTTGGTTTTATCATTTGAGTGAGAAGGGAGAAGAAGTGTCTACCAGCTCTCTCAGACTCTGAGGAAGATCACAGCCAGCCCCTAGATACATGCTAATTAGAAACTGAACCCTCAGGCACTAGCATATAAAGTATGCAATGAAATTTCTTCAGAGAAAGACTGGGAGATGGACATTTTCACCTACTCCTTCTGTACTGACCCCTGGGGACTTGGTGAGTGCTCGCACAAGTGCCCATTAAGAACTGCTCGTTTATGAGAGTCCAGTGGCCTCACTAGTTCAAGCTCCATTTACTGTCTGAGCTAGTTGTTTGGGGGACCCATCCCTTGGGTGGAAGCCTTAAAAGTTGGGGCACTGGATACGCAGGAGTAAAACTCCTTAGAGAGAAGATGGGGGCTGGGGTTTCTGCCACAATTGTATGTCACTGTGCCAGGGTGGGGCTGTGGCATGTGTCTCAGCCTTTCCCACTCATTTCAGTGTGGGTGTTTTCTTATTTGCCCAATGTATAGAAGTCACTCAGCTAATCTGGATTTTTCTCCAAAGGAATTTTTTTTTTGCCTGTAGCAGCACATTTGGTGCATCCACATGAGGAGGAAGTTCAGGAGTCTCCTCTGTTGCATCCTGGTCCTCCTCTTCTTTTTCTTCCTTGGTTCTTAACCCTAAACTAGTTTCTAAGTTCTGCCCCCACAAAAAATTATCTTCCAATGTCTTTCCTTCTGCATTCATTAACAGGCTATTTACAAAACATTTGTCACTCCCCCCCCGCCAACTGTACAAACACATGTGCCTCACTCCTAATTCACATGGAAAAAGCTTAACTTGTGGCCTATTTCAGAGTCTGAGTCATTTTTACCTTATTTCTGTGTCAAAGTACCATTGAGGTAGTGAGTATTAAATCCACTTGTTACCATTTCCTGGGACATATGCAGGGAAGCCACCTGTGTAATGTTTTCTCCCCAATTAAATTCACTCTCTTTATCCAGCATGAAATATTTCCATTATAAGTAGTCAGAGAATTATACCCTACCAAGACACCCAAGAGGCCTATAAAATTGTAAAGAAAAAAAAAATTGCCTACTTTGAAAGACATTGGTCTGCGAAGCTTTATGACCCTATTTTACACTGTGCCAGCCAGAAGGTTTGGCAGATTGCCCATTGACTTATGGAGCCCAAGGCATGTCTAGTCTGGAGTTGCCTTGATCTAATTATGACAGGATTTCAATGTGTGCCCAATTACAATGAACAGTGTTAAAGGGTGGCCCTCAGCTGCACCAAAGTTTACCAGAAGTGTACCAAACTCCCCAGAGAAGAGTGTGGTTAGCCATGTGTGAATGTGACTCTGTTTCTTGGTAGAATTATACATAGCTCTTATGCTTTCATTGTGAAAATGGAATTGCATGATGACAGAAGTCCTTGTGGAAAGGGTAGGTTATAAAATTGAGCTTTAATTTCACTTTGCCAGGTAACTGAGGCAATGGTAGATCTGATTTATCTAGCTGGATTGAGTAGACTGAGTGAAATTATCCCAGGAAAACAAATCAGTATCCTGTTTTGAAGAGATTTCTAGGGCAGGAAAAATATATTCATTTTTCTCCCTATCTGTTGGAACAACTTTATGTAAATAGTCAACCTGATTTTTGGCCATTCATTAAATTTCTAGCAATACACACAAATTAATGAGACATTTGTGAGTTTAAAATATTTACCAAAGTATATTTTACCACATTGCAGGTGTTCAATAAATGTTCATATAAAATAAATAAAATGTTAAATGCATTGCTATTGCATAAAATTGGTCTTCACCCAGAGATAAATGCAGCCCAGCCTATCACATTCATACTTCCTTAACCTAACCATTCTGTACATGATCTTGTACAATATAACCTTTTGTAAAAAGGTCATTATTTTATGAGTCACTGGTGAAGAGTTCATCTTCCCTCCCTAGCTCTATGTTGTACAAGTTTGGAACATTATTTATTAATTTAAATAATAAATGTTTGCCATATGCATGTGGTATGCTGGATTCTGAGGACAAATGATAAACAATATTGAAATGACTTCTGCACTCAATCAGCATACAATCTTTTGGAATAACAACTGTTGATGACTAAACCCTTGTTAGGTGCATACTAGGAAAGGCAAAGTGTTTGCCTTTCCAACACTTATGAAAGCTGTGTGTCATAGTCCTCATTTTACAGATGGAAAAACTGAAGCTCTGAGTTTAAAATGGCCTCTCTAATATTTCACAGCTATTAGACATATATATATTTCAAAGTCTGCCTTTGAATCCTATTCTGTCTGTCTCAATTGTTTCTCTTCAATATTTTATTCAGATAAAACAGCATAATAACTATATACTATTTAGCCATTCACAAACCCTAGATTTAAGTAGATCATTTACATTTCTGGAATCCTATGTCTGTGTTCTACTTTCTACACTAAATGTCACTTTACTTTTATCAAGTAAGCTTTCATTTCTGAAAGTTCCTTCCTTAAATTATTGTTTCTCCTCTATTATAAGATACAAATGAAAAACGGGGACATGCAGAACAAAAGTGACGGTTAGGAGAAACTGTATTTCCTGGTAAACACCTTTTCTTTGGACAAACTCAAAATCTGGTCTCATGATACAGCTGTAACTAAAACATTATTTTTATAGTGTTGAGTTTCTGACATTGGAATTTCATGAAGTTTGGTATCCCATACTTCTAGACAAAGCAATACTCATAGCTAATACAGAGGAAGAATTTTCTGAAAAAGATTTGGGGAAGTAATTAATATTCAACAGACTTCAGATTTAATTTTGAATCTCTTTCTTTCAAATAGTATTTTCTTCAATATTTAGCTAAGATTTTTATTTAGGTCATGAATATATTCTCTGACCTATCACATAAATAAATATATATTCATTTCTTCAAAACTATTTTTCTCCAAATGATAAAATTATTTTGTTGTGATGCCATTTTAGGTTATGATTTACTGGAGAATCCATGGTTTCTCTGCTAGTGATAGGTCCAACAATGTATTCTACAGAAATTTAATAAACGATACCTTCTACTGATGATTAAACAATGATGAGGATTGTGATGGTTGATTTTATGACTAGGACTTGGGGTGCTCAAATATTAGGTAAATATTTTTCTGTTTGTTTCTATGGGTGTTTTTGGATGATACAGCATTTACATCAGTAGACTGAGTAAAGCAGATTGCCCTCCCTGATGTGGATTGGCCTCATCCAATCATTTGAAGATCTGAATAGAGCAAAAGGTGTTGACATCCTCCAAGTAAAAGACAATTCCTCCTGTCTGCCTTCAAACTAAGACATTGGTGTTTTTCCATCTTTAGACTTAAACTGAAAAATTGGCTCTTCCTGGGTTTCAGATCTGTTGGCTCTCAGATAGGGACTACATCATTAGTTCTCCTGGTTCTCAGGCCTTTGGACTCAAACTGGAACTATGCCATCTTATATAAAAATTGAATATAATTGTAATTGGCTCATGCAATTATGGAGGTTGATAAGCCTGAATATCTACAGGGTGAGTGAGCAAGCTGAGGACCCAGGAACCTTGATAGTATAATTCTAGTCTGAGTCTAAAGGCCTGAGAACCAGAAGAACTGAGAGCCAAGAAAAGCCAGTGTTTCAGTTGGAGTCCAAAGGTAGGATCATGCTGGTTCTGTTTTTCTGGTGATGGCAACAGTGATGGAAAAGAAGAAGAAGGAGAAGAAGAAGAAGAAGAAGAAGAAGAAGAAGAAGAAAGAAGAAGAGGAGGAGGAGGAGGAGGAGGAAGGAGGAGGAGGAGGAGGAGGAGGAGGAGGAGGAGGAGGAGAAAGAAGAGGAAAAAGAGGAAGGAGAAGGGGAAGAAGAAGAAGAAAATCAAGATAATAATGTCTTGGTTGTGCTGTGGTGGTGGCAATAGTAGTCAATTTAGGTTCATTAAACAGTACATTTTTAACCAAAAATTTTAACTTCTGAATCTTAGCCTTCTGGAAAAAAAGAAATTAAGACATTTACTTTGAGTTTTTAACTTTCTTTTATCTATTCAACTATACTTATTACTAATCTACTCTGTAGAATATATTTATGTAAATTCTTTATATATAAGAATATTTGGGGGAACTGAGTGGGAAAAATTAGAGAGGGAGACAAACCACGAGAAACTCTTAACTCTGGGAAACAAACAAAGGGTTGTGGAAGGGGAGGTGGGTGGGGGATGGGGTAACTGAAGAGGGCACTTGATGGGATTAGCACTGGGTGTTATACTATATGTTGACAAATTGAATTTAAATTTTAAAAATGTAAAAAGAAAAATTTGCCTACATGGTATATGCCCTCAATAAAAGCAAATAATACATTATATAGAAAAGCAATATAAAATAAGTAGTAGCTGAACACAAAATGAACAAAGAAAAAGAAGCAGTGACTATACATGAAGAATTAGAAAAGTTTTAATAATGTAGACATTGTGAAGTGATGTAGGGAAAAAATACTGAGTGGATGTCATGGACTGAGTGAAGAGATATGAGGATATCTGGAGAGTGTACATAGATATGATAGATTTCTTAGGGATTGTAGCTCTTTTAAGATGAGACTATAAAACTCATATTGAAGTCTTCACAAGTTTATGGTTTCTAAAATTGTGTGTTATAAGTTCAGAGGCAAGGCAGTTTGGTTTTACCCTAGAAAATAAGGTGATTGGTGAACCACTTGTAACACATTTCATGGTCACAGAAAGTGTGCTCTTTTTAAACTGTCAAAAATGTTATCATCTATATCAAAGAATTTAAGGAGATGTGTTAGATATAGCCTTCATTCCAAGCTTGCATAGCCATTTGCCTGCTCAATACAACTAAAAATGCACAATATTTTATTTAATAAATTTATCTCTTGCTGAAATTTTCAGAAAATTTTCCAGTGACAAAACAGTTTTTTTATGGATTTCTCCCTTGACACTTCTTATAATACACTACCAAGTTAATTGTGCGCTAATAGGCAACTTATGTAGAGTTTCTGGATCATCCGAAAGCTTTGCAGGAATCTTTCTTTTACTCTGGATTTCCTCCCTTCTTAAAAACACTCATAAGATTATTTTTGAGGAACTCCTCCATTTTTTGAAAATTCTCTGCAATTTGTAGAATTAATAATAAACTTTGGAATGTACATGCTATCACAATAGTTGAGTAAGCCAATTTGATGTAGAGGACACCTTAATGGCAATCCTTAAAGTCTCCCTTAATTTAATCTTAGTACTTGCTCAATAAAAAATTTTTTAAACCACTAAATTTCAAGAGACTTTTAAAAATATATATTTATTTATTTATATATGATAGACATAGAGAGAGAGAGAGGCAGAGGCAGGCTCCATGCCGGGAGCCCTACGCGGGACTCGATCCCGGGACTCCAGGATCATGCCCTGGGCCAAAGGCAGGCGCCAAACCGTTGAGCCACCCAGGGATCCCCTCAAGAGACTTTTTTAAAGGTCTAGAGTGTTTGGAAAAGAATAGGCAGTGTTTACCCTCAAAGAATGAAGTGGCAGAGGTAAACAAGGAAATTGTTAATAGTATATAGTGTGATTAATACTAAAATAAAGAAGGGATCCCTGGGTGGCTCAGTGGTTCAGCGCCTGCCTTCAGCCCAGGGCGTGATCCTGGAGTCCCGGGATCGAGTTCCGCATCGGGCTCCCGACATGGAGCCTGCTTCTCCCTCCGCCTGTGTCTCTGCCTCTCTCTCTCTATCTTTAAAATAAATAAATAAATCTTTAAAAAAAATACTAAAATAAAGATATGCAGAGAAACTTGTGCTTTGAGAGACCAAAGTAAGAGCAGAAAGGATAATCACTTAATAGCCTATTGGAGACAGACAGAGAAGGGTTCTATACAAGGTCAATGTTTAAGCAAAGATGCAGGAGATAGAGAAGAAATGAAGCAAGAGACAGCATTCCAGGAAGACATGAGAGAGGTTAAATATATAAACAAAGTCGGTACATCCAACATAACTGGTTGTCTAATTACACCCTGGTGTATCATCTTGATCTTTTCATTTATCTCTTCACAAGCTGTCATGTAGCTATCATTTACAAGCCACACGAGAAGCATGCAGGAGAGGTCACCCAATGATGTTGGAACCTTATGAACGATGTGTACAGTTAAATTTTCTCCATCATTGAGACACATTGAAAATTATCTACTGAGAAATCAAAACAACTGGAAAAACCTGATGCTACCTGCATGGCATCATTTCCTTGTGTTAATATGACTGGCTCTCTTTCACAGAAAGCCTTCCTTTGGTACTGAAACAATACTGTCTTGGCTGTTTTTTTATGTAACTTTTATTCACCTTGAAATTAAAATATTTGTGAGATGGATTATAGATTCAAACTGTTATCACTCATTCATGTCTTAGTATGAGTAAGTTTTAGATTCTTTCCTCTTAGCAGCTTTTGATAGAGAGAAAGGGTGAAAGTATGAGGATGGGGATAAGTTGAGGAAGGGAGAGTATGTGGGCATGGAAGGCCACTATATCTTTAAGAACTGGAGCTGGAAATACCTTGTTCTTGAATATAAAAGGCTCCCAATAACATATGTTTAGTGAATAAAGAAAATGTATAAATAAAATCTCAGTGATTTGTAGTTTTGTATGGATCTGTTTCTAATAACCAGAGAC
This sequence comes from Canis aureus, assembly GCF_053574225.1. Classification (NCBI taxonomy): domain Eukaryota; kingdom Metazoa; phylum Chordata; class Mammalia; order Carnivora; family Canidae; genus Canis; species Canis aureus. The sequence continues at coordinate 33,279,029 of NC_135638.1, read as the reverse complement.
TATTCATTTTATTCTTCCTTTTGACAAAGGTCAATCCTCAATGACAGCAAAACAATTAGAAAATATTTTTGTGGAAGAAGAAATCTTTCAAATTCCATTTTACTATTTGTTTTATCACGTGACACAGTACCTAAAGAGAAAAGAGTACTTAAAAATAAAAAGAAAATAAGATAGAGCATACAAATTTGACAGGGACAAGTAGAATTCTAGACAAAAAAAAAATTCAGAGGAGGAACTGAGTAATGAGAAAAACATTTTTTTAAAAGATTTTTTTATTTATTCATTTGAGAGAGAGACAGAGAGAGCACAAGCAGGGGAAGAGGTAAAGGGAGAAAGAGAAGCAGATGCCACGTTGAGCAGAGAGCCTGATGTGGGGCTCAATCCCAGGACCTGGAGATTATGACTGAGCCAAAGGCAGGCTCTTAACCATTTGAGCCACCCAGGTGTCCCACTAATGAGAGACACTTCTACATAAGACAATGATAATATTAAATAATTTAAGGGACATAGACATAAAAAGACAGGGCTTAACATAGATAAGAAATCTAACACAAAATCCTCTGGCCCAGGAAAAGGTTGTGGAAAGGATATTCAGCAACATTTGAGCTTGGAATTCACCACAAGTAAAGGCTTAGAGCCATGCTAGTAAGGTTATAAGAAAGAAAAGGTAGGGCCGCCTGGGTGGCTCAGTCAGTTAAACATTTGCCTTCAGCTTAGATCATGATCCTGGATTCCTGAGATGGAGCCTCATGGGGAACCTCTTTCTCCATTTCCCTCTGCCCTTCCCCCCTTGCTTGTTCTCTGTCTCTGTCTCTCTCTCACTCTCATGCTTTCTGTCTGTCTGTCTCTCTCTCAAATAAATAAAATCTTAAAAAAACAAGAAAGAGCAAAGTTAAGGTTGAATATAAACAATTAACAACTATTTGCATAATGAAAAAGAAGAAAAGATTTATGTTTTTTGGATCAAGCTCCAAAAGAAAAAATACTAACTCATAAGCCAATATAAAATTCCTAACTCCTATCTTCCTGAAGCAGAGAAGCAATTAATTTGTTCTGTGTTCTCAAAGCATTGTGTTCCTAACACAAGGCAGCAGTTCCTCATCACACTTCAGTTGGTTGTCTTCAATGGGTCAGGCTGATCATGTGAAAAACACCTCCAGGGAAGGGTCAGTGTGCTAGCTGTCATTTTGTTCCCAGTCCCAAGTGCTTAGTCCAGAAAAGAAACTCAACGTTGAATTAAAGAGTGAGAAAAGCAGCAGAAATGGAAGCTGTGGAGAAGAGAAACAAAACTACTTTTCTTTTCTTCAGATTCAGTTTCTTTCTAAAACATGTTCCAAATCCTCTGTCAACACCTAACATTCTCTACTCTGGCTCCCTCACCAGCTCCTTTCCCCACAATGGCTACTGAAGGAAAAGCTGTTTTACTGCCTCCATGTGTTCACACCTACTCAGCCCCTGAATCCCTTTCAACTGATTTCTGCCCCTATTGTGTATCTGAAACATCTAAAACATCCCTCCTGCAGCTCCTGATTAGAATCAGTTTTCCTGGCCTTCATCTTCACCTTTTGTATTAAGGACCACCATTAAATGAATTCCCCTGAACAGAGACCATCTGTTCCTTCTCTCCACTTATTCTTCAGCCATGGTTCATTGTCAAGCCTTCTCTTCCATGTATACCTATCTCTTCCCAGGTGATCTCATTTACTCTCAGAGTCCATTCCACCAGCAAATCCAATGCACCACTAGTCACAATTATTTCTGAAGCTCAGTCATACATTTTTAACTTTCCCCTAAGCATCTCTGCCTGGATATGCCACTAGATGTTAAATTCAATAGCATTAATATTAACAAGCAACTAATAGTTATTGAGCACTTTCTATGTGCCACCTGGTATTCTATGTGTATAACATAGTATTTTTTTCTTTCAACCCTTAAAACAATCTTCAAAAAAGGTAAGTACTACCATTACCCTCATTTTACTGATGAGAAAACTGTGGCGCAGAACAAATAAGTAATTTTCCCAAGTTCACATAGATATTTGGTAGAGCTGGGTTATAAACACAAGTATTTGGAAATTCTCTCCTAAATTAGTTTTTGCTCTATATGTATTATTTAAATCCTATTTCCTTGATTTAGGACTTAACACACAAGCTTAAGTTTTGATTATTTCCAATACTGTACTCCCCATATTGGATTATTTAAAAGCACCATTGTTCTGTTTCAATGCACTTACCACGGCTTCCTGTCACTTCCTAATACTACCAGAATAATAAATATCTTCAATGCCTCTCTTTAGCACTACCACAGTAGCCTGACATCTTGTCCCCTCACCTCCAACATCTTCTCTCTCTAAATTTTTCTACATACATCCATACTGTATATAACTTCTAAAGCGTAACTTGTATCACTCTGCAATGAAAAAAATCTTGTCCACCAAATAAAGCCTTGACCTCTTATACTGACAATCAAAGCCAACTGTGAACTAGACCAATAAATATTTCCTAAAGCCACCATCAAATTATCACTGTTGGCCTTACATCATATAGTCTTTTCTCTCATCAGTTGTTCACCATCCCCCTGATTTATTATTTGTTTATTCTTTCATTTTTAATTTTTTTAACTTTTAAAATTTATTTTTATTTTTAAGATTTTATTTATTTAAGAAAGAGAGAGAGCACAATTGGGGAGAGGAGCAAAGAGAAGCAGACTCCCCACCAGACAGGGAGCCTAATGTGAGACTCCATCCCAAAACACTGGGATCATGACCTGAGCTGAAAACAGATGCTTAACTGACTGAGCCATCCAGGAACCTTTCATTTTTTAATTATAAAGCACATGTTAAGGGGTATCATAGCAATATTTAGAAGACATCATTAGAATTCCATCTGTGAGAATATTTATTCTTCTAGGTCTATCTCAAATTGTCACATCTTCTATGAACAGTCCCTGATCACCCTAGTCAAGATCCTTAGAAGAAGGAGTGAGGCTGAAAGTCAAGTTAGACAATTATAAAGTAAGACTTTGGAGCTCTCCTAATTCTTATTCTTTTAAAGATGTAAAGTAGATGACATTTCTATTATTAGTAGATCAGGGAAGATGATCATAGTGTGGAGATGTTGAATTATCAATGAAAGGAGAATTTCAGACAGATTAGAATAACTTCACAAGTGGGAACCCAGAGACAGAAATCACTATGAGATCATTTCTTTTTTTTTTAATATTTTAAAATTTATTTTAGAGGGAGAGTGTGTGCATGAGCAGGGAGAGGGGCAGAGAGAGAGGGAGAAGAAGAAAGAAAGAAGTGGATTCCTTCCTGAGCCTGACACAGGTCTAAATCACTAGGAGATGATTTCTTGAAATTAAATATAAGGAGTCAATACTGGGGGGGGGAAATCTTAAAAATGAAGACCGCTACACTTCAAAGTTGTACAGGATCTGGACAGAATTTAAAAGACTGGCTATAAAGATAAGTATAGAATATTTCAGACCCTCTGAGATAAATTTCAAGTCCCATTATTATTCACTTACTTTCTCAGAAAATATTTACTGAGCACTTACTATGGACATGTCACAGGTACAGGTTACAAAGCAGTCAATGAGGCGGTTGTGTTCCCTGCTCTTAGAGTCTAAGCAAAGCCTACTCTTCAGTGAAAGGAATTAGGACTTTAAGGGAAGACTCAGGGCAAATGGTGCATGCCAGAAGGAGGAGCCATGCAGGAAGAACAGCAGATTAAAGTATGGTCCTGGGTGAATTGCTAGGCTGAAAATGGAATAACATCTGGGAGAATTGCCCTTGTTAGCAATTGTAAGGTGCACAGGATTTGTTTCACGAAGAGTTACTTTTGACCCAAACTCATCTGTCATAAATCTTACTATGGGAGTTCTCACAAGGTAGAATCTGCTCTTGCAGATATGTTAGGTATACTAGTTACTGACCCCAAAGATAAGGGAACTGGAGAGAAGGTGGGAAAGCAGAAAGGCAAGAAGGGCAGGTAGGAAAGAAGGAAGGAAGATTAGTTGAAGTAGGTAAACTTTTACAAATTCAGCTGAGTTTACATGAAAGAAATTGGAGAACAATCAGAGTCACGTCCTCTGTTGCAAGAAAAAAATATAGTGGCAAAAAGGAGGTATCTTGCTACCATTTTCATAACATAAGCTAGTTCAAGCCTGGACAATTAAGCAGAATAAGGCAATTGTCTTTGAAAAGCATCTTGGAGAGAACAGATTGCATTTTGCTGAACCCTCTGGCAGCACAGGTTTTGGAAACAGCAAAATAAGGTTGGTTCAGGGAACTGCTGTGCATGATTCTTCAGGAATTGAGGGTACACTGCCTTCAAGACAGGTCACTGGAATTGCAAGGCAGAGTGGCTAATAGCTCATAGTATCTTATGATCTTTCTGGAGATGAAGGAGAAAGAGGATCACAAGACACTGCGTCTGTGGAGAAGGAGGATAATAAGTCTGCATAGAAAATTCTGTTATGGATGCTCATGAGAGGAAGTAAAAGCTGTGTGTCAAGATAGAGTCTGTGGTTTGTCCCCCTTCAGGGTGCCAAGATAAAGCAACACTGTTGATGTACTGGAGATCCCCTGGGATCCCACCACAGCAAATTCCTAAATTTTGCAAGATGAGAGTGTTGAAAATACCCCTACTTGAGAACAGAGTCCATTTGTAAGATGAATGTTTTCCTGGGAATTTAGGATGCACAGGGCATGAAAGAAAATTTCTCACAGCGATACAGTGCAAGTTCAGAAATTAGCTGGCACCCTGTAAATCTAAAATCAGGGAGATTGCCTCTTTTCCCTCTTCTCTGAGGTCTCACTGCTATGGCTCTTGGCTAATTATATCCACAGCAGTGTGAATCGGCACTGCAATATTTATTCACTTCTGAAAACATACATCTATTTGATGTGCCCGTGGAGGTATACCTGTTGAGAATGGCGTGTTGGCTAGAGCCAAGGTATTAAATGTATCCCATTGACCTGTAGATACATTGGCAAAAGAGATCCGTGAAAGGCTCATGGTAGCACTCATTCAACTTTGTAGATGCTGAAGGACTTTCCCACCCTCCACTTCCTGGGAGGAAAGCTGAGGATGCAGCTGCTTCAGGGAGACATCTGACTCACATGGAGCTTCTTTGTGAGATCCTCTGACTGAGACAAAGCACAGGAAGACGTCAAGAACAGAATTCTGGAATTTAGTTTCTTTTCACTTAATCTGAGAGAATGTGTTTCATTTCTTGGATTTGAATTTCTCTCTGGAAATTTAACAGTTGGAGGTAACTATGGATGATATAATGAAACCCAAACTGTGGAGTTTTATGAAGCTCTTTCTTCCCTAATCTCCACAATTTCATAAGAAGTGGCCTAAGCTTCCCCAACATCGGATAGATGTGGATGGCATGTGAAATTTTAAGGTTTAGCAATTTTGTTTGCTCTCTCCACTTTGCACTCATTCTTTTATGAGGGTAGAGAAGTAATAAGGATATCAGTGATATATCGTTCCACCTTTATTTGTTTGTTTGAGATACCAAAGCCATACATAGTACCTGTTCCTCATCTTCTAATGGAAGAGCTGACCTTGCTACACCTGAAAATGTTGGGCAGGTCCTAGATACCTTGGATGCCTTTAATTTGGAGTGGGAGTTAGAAAAAGCCCCTCAGAGCTTTTGAATCTAGTTACCATGAGAGAATCTTGCTTTGGGGATTATTAGGAAAAGATTTTCAACTTAAACTGATGATGAAAATAAAAGCCCTAACTAAACCAGGAATCATGTAGCCTGGCGTTCATTCCAAAATCTAGTGAATTTTCTGCTACAACTCATTTCACTTTCCCAGCCTTGCCACACCCTCCATGTTGCTTTCGTAGACTCAAGGTTATATCACACTGTTTTGGTTTCCTTTTTATGTCTCAACCAAGAATTTTTTACTGAGAGCCCATTATAGGCCAAGCTCTATGTTGGACACTAAGGAAATTGCTGTCACAATTGCTAATTGAGAACGATATCCATCCCTCTTGGATAGAATGGTATAATGGCAGTGTCAGGCATTAGCAAATTGTAACAAAAACTATAATTTTAAGAATACTTCTTTTTTTGCTGTTTATTTTTAACGTGTATGCACTTTATCTTTGCAAGGAAATGCAGTTTTGAAAGTCAGCATCTGCAAGTTGAGTAACACAAACCTAAGTTATTTTGACCTAGTCCTTAGTGCAAGAGTTGAAGCTCTTGGAAAGAGAAAAAAAAAAAAAAATGAAATCAGCTACTAAGTGAAGGTCTGTGAACTTTAAAATTTGTATTAAAATCCCTGTGTTTTAGGGGTTAATGGACTAACCTGGTTCAACATTTGTTTGCTGGAAGAGAAATTTCAAGAATCCACTAAACTATCCACATCTGCTCATGTCGCTGTTGAGAAGTGCTTGGACAGCATGTAACCTTGTTCCTGGTGCCTATCGGCTTTACCACGTGTGACCTGTTTGGTTAGCACTGCTACAATGATGCCAGTCAATTTTTATTAAAAAAAAAAATCAACCTTTGGCATCTGTATTATTGCACTGTTCTTGTCCTATTTAGAAAATGTACAGAAAATGGATATGACTCACTTTCTCCAAGCTTGCAATTCAAACTTGTCATTTTTGTCCTAAAACCGAGGAATTTGGAGAGAAAATTGTTTCCTCTTCAGTACCCATGACAGCTTTATTTTCCTCACCCTTCTTAAGTTCCAAACTCTTAGGAAGCTTTTGTTTTCTTAAGGGTTTCCTTTCATTTTTAGCTTCTTGGTAGCTGGATTTTAAAGAAAATTGCTTATAGACAACGTATGAAACATTTCTTATTAAAAGGAGAAAAGCAACTAATGAAAATGTAAGATAATTGTGAGGATAATAGTAAAAGAGCCAAATTCCTTCAGGTGCTTTTTGATATCCCTGGGCTCCTGCTTAGGAAGGATGCCAAGGGTGCCCAGATAAATCCCAGCATGTTGTTGTGCCTTATGTTAAATGTGATCAACCAAGAACTCATGAGTTTGCTTCCAGTGGGCTAAATTAGCTGAGGAAAAAATATATATTGTTATGTTAACAGAGAAATATACCTAGTTTACTTAAATTTCATATACCTGAAATGGACTCAACAGTATGTTAATATCATTGTACTGTTGCAGCAAAAGAAGTATAACCCCAATAAATGTAGAATGCCCAAATGACCCAGTCTTTGTAGAAAGATTTTTGTAAGATTTTATGTATTCATTTATTTATGAGAGACACACAGAGAGAGGCAGAGACAAAGGCAGAGGGAGAAGCAGGCTCTTTGCAGGGAGTCCTGATGCGAGACTCGATCCCAGGACCCCAGGGTCCTGCCTTGAGCCAAAGGCAGATGCTCAACCATGGAGCCACCCAGGCATTCCATGAGAAAGATTAAAGGCATACAATTTAATAGTCATAAATAATTTTAAAATAATTTCATTTTAGGCTTTTGTCTTACAAAGACATTGAAGCAGCTCTAGTTCATAACCCTCAAGAACACCTACTAAAAGCCTCTTGGTTGCCTTGAACTCGTAAGAGTGCGGTAACCTTCTCTCCTGACACAGATCCTCCCTCTTCTTCCCTCTCACTACTCTTAGTGGATCATCTTAACCTCTTCCACATAGAAGAATGTTCTTTCTCTCTAGCAAAAAAAGCAAATATGGGAATAAGTACACAATGGCAACAGTCTTCACGGGTAGGATGGCTGGAAGAAGGCTGTGAGCATCACACTGAGTCATACTGACTCTTACAGGGTATTCCCTGAAAATCCTTCCTGGGCCTGCCATTCTAATCTCCCACCTAGTGAATAGCTATTGCGCTATGGACCACATTCCAGGAACTACTACACATCTTGGGCTGAAAAAATGAGCAAGAGAGAGAGAATATTTCTTTCCTGTGTTATTGTTTTGATTGCTGCTGTAACAAACCACCATATACTCAGTGGCTCAGAACAACACACATTTATTGCATTCCAGTTCTGTAAGTCAGAGGTCCAAAACGGGCCTCCCTGGGCTAAAATCAAGGTGTCTGCAAGGTTATGTTCTTTTTTGGCAGCTCCCGGGGAATCCATTTCCTTACATCTTCAGCTTCTAGAGGCTGCCCACACCCTTTGGCTCATGGCTCCCTCGCTGCATCTTTAAAGCCAGCGATGGTGCACCTCTTTGGTCATTACTCCATAGTAATGACCTTTTTCCTCTTCTGCCTCCCCGTCTACTTTTAAGGCCTCTTGTGACTGCATTGGGCCCACCTAGGTAATCCAGAATCATCTCCCTACCTTAAATGAATTGATTCTCAGCCTTAGTTCCACCGACAACCCCATAAGTAATCACATACTCATGGTTTGCAGGGTTAGGATATGGACATTCATGGGGGTTCTTATACTGCCCATCGGTTTTAACAGGCCTTTCAGGTTAGTAAGGGACCAAAACAAGTTAAGTGGGTAATCAGCATACAGTGGGCTTAGGGCTGATGGGGAAAGTCTGGGAGTGCCTAGAAAGGTCACCCAGCAAGGAGTTCAGGGTTAGAGAAACCTTTACAGAGAAAGTGATCCTGAAGCTGAGATCGAGGAGGTAAGTAGGCGTAATCAGTGGATGCTGTGGTTATAGGGGTAGGAAGAATATTCCACAGAGGAGGGATACCAAGCACAGAGCTACAGAAGGCAGAGAAGGAAGATGAGCAACCCCCCAAGTCAGGTATTAAACGAAGTTACTTATGGCTGGGGCAAAGACTCAGGATGGGGTAGGGGCATGTGAGTCCAGAAAAGCAAGAGAGGACCCGATCAGGAAGAGATGTGATGGCCTTGCTAAGTGGGAAGTGGGGTGAGGCCCCGCCCCGCTAGGAATGCACCCCCACTGCGGGGTTTCAGCCAGAGGTTGATTGGCATTGCATTGGCAGTTGAGAAAAATCATTCTGGAAGCTGTGTGGAAACCCAATTAAAGGAAGGTCAGGCGGAACAGCTTATTAGTGATCTAAATGAGTAAAAATAAAAGATCATCCACTAATCAGCATAACGGACTAACAACCTCATGTTAACTCCAAAGAAAAGCAATGTTAAGGAAGAGATCAGAACGTTTATGAGAAGTGTTTGGATCTAAGTGAGGCTGGTTATGGAGAGAAGCAGCACGAAGGATGATGAAAACTATGAAAAAATATTTTTATTTTTTAAAGATTTTATTTATTTGTTTGAGAGCGAGAGAGAGAGCGCCCGAGAGAGCACATAGGTGAGAGGAGAGACGAACGGGCAGGGAGCCCAATGTGGGCCTCCATCCCAGGACCCCGGGATCATGATTTGAGCCAAAGGCAGATGCTTAACTGACAAGCCACCCAAGCTCCTAGAGAAAAATATTTTTAAAAAGTACCTATCAGGGAGTCTGGGTGGCACAGTCAGTTAAGCGATCCACTCTTGGTTTTCGGCTCAGGTCATGAGAATAAGCTCTGCGTCCAGCTCCATGCTCAGCATAAAATCTGCTTAAGATGCTCTCTCTGCCTCTCCTTCTGCCCCTCCTGCCCCTCCTGCCCCTGGAGGGCACTTTCTCTCTCTCAAATAAATAAATAAATAAATATATATATATATTTTTTAAGATGTACCTATGGCCATATTAGAAACTTATCTCAAATTGCACCTAATTATTATAAACATAGGCAAGTTGTCTATAAGTCAACAATTAGTGCTAATGAACTAAGGTCATAACTGGATCATCCTGCAGTCCCGTCCTGCAGGAGATGGAAGATGGGGGAATGCTCTGTAATATGACACTATACATCATTGCATATATAAAATGTGGAGTGAAATTAATTCTACAAATTTGTCACTTAACTTTTAAATGCTTTCAGTGACCTATTTTTACCTCTCTTGCAATTTAATTTATCCCAGATACTTGGTACTTCTTTCCCATTGGTAAGATCTGACCAATAAGTCTTTTCAAATTTAATACACAGCAAAGCGTCACATATGTTTCCAGGATTCTAGTCTTCATTTCCTTGATAATCTGTTCTGTATTTATGATAAAATAAAGGGGAAAAAGGCTATAATTTAAACCTTTAAAGATTTATGAGAAGCATACTGTCTGCTTGGAGAAGTTGAAACCCAAAGAGTTGGAAAATCAGTTGAATTGGGGAGAGTTTTTTATACCTCTTATTTGTACTTTCCAAAACCACCTGAGGTTGCCAATTTGGGTAGAACATCTCGTAACAAGCTTTCTGGTGAGAGTTTTGACACTTCCACTTCTGGTTCCTATTGGAAATACCACAAAATAAGCCGTCTGTGCAACATTTCAGTGATTATCATGCCAATTCAGGAATTACAGAAAGAGAAACTTACCCCCAAACTTTAGAACTTTAAAAGGCTGTAGTTTGTAATTAGTGGTCAAGCTCCACCGGCACTCCAAAATCCCTGATTTGAAGATAAGTATACCATGAAAGAAAGCTTTTAGTTGAAAGTAACAGAAAACTGGATTAACACAGGCTTACACATGAGACATCTGCTATTTACTTAAATTCAGAATCAGGATGTAAATCTTCCAAAGCTGGGCCAGCCACTCCACAATGTCAATGTTAACACCGTTTCCTATCAGCTTCAGCATCTGAAGATTTTTCTGGGACTGACCATGAATTTGTTATCTAATTCAGGATATTTTTGAGTATGAAAGGGGTACTGCCAAGAATTATACTGAGGCAGCAGGATTCACCTGGGACTGTCTTAGGCAAGTGAGTACATATGGTTATACAATTTAATTTTTTCTTTCTCAAAATGGCTGTCACAGTTCCAAACATTGCTCCTATCACCACATTCAACTGCAAGAAGCAAGGTGAAGAGACTGATAGCAAGCTTACTTTCTAGCCCTGCCCCTTTATCAGAAAGAAACTTTTTTCAGAAGCCCTCATTAGATATCTACCTATATCTCATCACCACCATTAGCTGCAAGAAAAGCTGAGAATCTGTGTCAGACAAATAGAATCAGTCATAATAAGCTTGGAACACCAGTAGCCTAACATCTAGGGCAGACCCCAACAAACAAAATGGGGCTCTGTGAATAAGAGAGATGATTTGGTCCATAACTAACTATGAAGGCCTTGGCCAATGTCAACTTTCACTCTTTTAAAACAGGGAAATTGCTAGGAGTTTGGTCTTTGAACATAATTCCACGTCAGAGTTTCTAGTGTACACCAATAATCAGGTTCTCCTTTTCTTGCTGGGCATACATCTAGTTTATATTTTTTACCCTTCCTTGCATTTAGATGTGGTCATATGGCTGAAATCTGATATAATCTGCACCATTTCCAGGAAAGCCCCATAAAAACCCAGGAAGGGCAATTCTCCCACTAACAGAAGGGAGACAACTCTGGGAATGTAGAGGAAGGTGAAGCCTTGGGCAGAAAAGGCTTGGGTTTCCCCATGATGACACATGATTAGCAGGGCTCTTTCCACCGAAGGGGTGGTGACATAGTAAGTTACCCAAATACTGAGGTGGTTAACATCAGTTGGTCTGCCCAGAGAATACAGTCCATTGTAGCAAAATTTCTTACAAATTGGATTAATTAATTAATTCATTTGCCAGACTCAGGTGGGAAAAACCACTCCATTTTTACATCCTTAGCAGGTAGCACAGAACCTGGCACAAAGTAGGTCCTCATTACATGTTTATAAATGCATGAAAGGAAAACCCCAACAGAGAACCAAATGGGTTCTACAATCTGGTATCTCCAGAATGCAAACCTAAAATACAGGGGACAGTCTTCCCATCATATTCTATGTCTGTAGGTAAAGGAAATTCTTGACAATAAAACACTAAATCAGTTTTAGCTTTTGCTTTCCAAGATCAATGTCTCCACAGCTACCTGTCTGTCACCACCAGGCAGGAAGGATACATTTGCCTTCGTGAGGAGGTCCTTCATAGGCAAATAAACGTGCTGCTCTTCACCTGCCATCACGGGTCACTGGCAGAGGCTGCACTTACCCGTCCTGCCTTCGTTGTCAGTTTAGAACATGTGTGAGACCAGAAGCTGCCACGCATGAGAAGCACCCAAATCTATATGCCACCATCCGTGGTCTTCTGTGACCTCCATGTGCAAAGAGTTGCGCACTCTCTCAATTCCTTTCCTGTGGGCTCCTTCTTGTGGCCCTGAAGGAAGCAGAGTCACAGCTCTGGCAGGGACCACAGAGCAGTGGGGGTGCAGTGGGGTGCTGGCTCCCCTGACGACCACTGTGTGGACTTTAGTAGCCGGGGGCGAGAGGGGGGGTGGTGGCACATGGGAGTCACCACCAGGGACTGCTTCCCATTATGGGGATTTTATTGGACTCTTTCCTTTGATCCTTTGTTAAGCCAGCTATGAAACAACAACAATGAATAATAGTAATAATAATAATAATAAGTAATATGATGAAATTGGTTTTGGAATAAATTATATACCTTCAAATACCTTTGTAGGGGCCTCACCTGGCCTGTGTCTCTGTAAGCAAATTCAGGGTGATAGGAAGTAACAAGGGCACGTGTGTCAAAATTAACAGTACCTGGCGGGAGTCAGAACTTCACCTTTACCCTTCACCAGCCATGAGGCTTTGGACCAGAGTGTGTCCTCTTATTTTCCTGATCTAAAAATATGGGGACAGGGACAGCTCAGTGGCTTCACTGAGTGTCTGTCTTTGGCCCAGGGCATGATCCCAGAGTCCCAGGATCAAGTCCCACATGGTGCTCCCTGTGTGATGCCTGCTTCTCCCTCTGCCTGTGTCAATGCCTCTCTCTCTGTGTCTCTCATGAATAAATAACATCTTTAAAAAAATATATGAGACAGCAAACAAAGTTTTAGGTTTTGCTGGGAAGAGAACATGAGAAAAAAGCTTGGCTGGTAATCACCTGTCACGGACGTGGTGAGCGCTGTCAGGGAGCAGGCGGTGGGATGTCATTTCCTCTCCGGGAGGAAAAGCACCAAGAGGATGCCCCTCCTGAGCCACTGGACACCCGGGTGCGGAGCCCAGTCAGGGGGCATTCGGGCCTGCTAATTCTGCGCTTTTAGCAAAGGGGCCCACACTCCCCAGCTTCATCCCGGCTCTGTTAGATTCTTAGGGGCCACGTGCCACTCACGACGATGCCCCTTCATTGCAGCGAGGAGCACCTGTAAGGCCGGCCCGTCTCTAACACAGGGCTGTGACCCCAGCCCTTGGCAAAGGGCGCAAAGGCAGGAGGCAACCGTAGTGCTTTCTCCTTTTCTTTAAAAAGGCCTAAAAAAAAAGGAACGGGAATATCAGGGGACGGAGTTCTAACCCCCAAGCAGGAGGTTACCCCTCCTGCACGCGATCTTTCCAGGGCTGCGAAAGCCGAAGCCGAGACTCCCGGGCAGCAGCCGGGCAGCGGGGGGCTGCGGACGCTGGGCCTGCGTGCCCCCTGCTGCAGTGCCCACCCCGGGCCTGCGGACGCGTGCGGCCGAGCTCGGGCAGCGGTGCCTTGCGAAGCCTCTTCTCCGTGGCACCGCGCAAGAGGCTGGGGAGCCCCTTAAATCTGGGCGTGGGTCTGTCCCCGAGCACTGCTGCGTCGCTGATCCCAGCGCAGCAGCTGCATGAGCATAACCTGCCCCCGGATGACAAGGACCTTCGGAAAATCGGCACCACTGCCAGTATAGGGAAAAGAGCGCACTCGAGGCCTTTCCCTCACAGTGGCTCTGGCAAAATGGGTGTCCTAATAAACACAGTCCTCGACTATATCCGGGATCTCAAAAGCCATTGCAGAGGACTTCCTGGAGGTATCGAGTCGATTGGCTTCATGTTCTGTGAATCGTGGCTCACGGCACTGCCTTCACCCGAGTTGGCTGTTTTCCTGAATCTGCAGCACAGGGTCTTGGGTTGTCCTATTGCAAAATCCAGGCAGAAAATACCAGAGGCTGGGTTGACATAAGCTTGGCCTAATAAGAAAATTAATAATTAATTTTCATGAACAATTAGTTAACTAAATGGAAGCTACATTAAAAACCTGTTAGATTTTCTAGTCCAATTATTGCATTCTAAGCTAAATGATCAGATTCAAGGTGAGACATGTTACTATTTTTAACTTGTGGTACTTAGCTTCTTCTCTAATAAAAAACCCTTAATTATAAGCTATTTTAACTTTTAACATGTGCTGGGCTTATTTGTTCCACTGGAAGCAAAACACATGAGGCAAATTTTTATGAATATGGAGCCTCACTCTGTGTGATTCTCGTGTTGTCTTATTTTCTTAACACTCACCGTTTTTTAGGCTTTACTAGATGCCAGGACCTATACCAAAGTCTCTATGTGTACTGTTAACTCATTTAATTCTCATAATAACCCGGTAGGACTGTGAATTAACCCCATGGTTTTAGGAAGGAACTTGAGGCCCAGAGAAGTTAAGTAACTTGCCCAAGGTCACAGGGTAAACTCAGAGCTGTGATTTTCCTGCAGGAATCTGGCTCCAGGATATGTAAACTCCAACCACACCTGCCCTCCCAGTAGACCCCTCAGGAGCTCTGACCACAGCCTCTGAGAAAGGATGTGCTTCTTCCTTTGCCTTCTTGGTTCCTTCCACGTGTCTGAGGGGCAGAGACTGCTTCTTATAAATGTTGGCTGAGTAAATAAAGGTAGCAGTATGTCTATTTTAAGTTTACAAGAAAAAAATTAAAGCTCCAAGAGGCTAAGTAAGGCAGACCTGAACCACTCAAGATTCAAAGTTGAGTCCGTCTGCTTTCAAAGCCCATGGCTTGCCACTCTCACACTGCGTTGCAATCGTCCCATGCCTTCACCATGGAATTCTTACAGCGTGCATTATCATTGGTGTGCTTGCAAGCCACCATCCTCAATTCCTCTTAGAGGTTTTTCCAGGGGGAGGGTGGGAAGATGGGGCTGGGGGGGAGTCATAGTGTCTTGACATCCCTGGTACCCCACAATTTGCAGCAGAGAGGTCCAGCAGAGGTTTGTAAGACATGTTGCAATATGAATGAGAGCACAAAGGGTGACTTAAACAGCAATGCCTTTATTTGCTTCTTTAAAACCTTTTCTTTGCTCTTTTACAGAAGGCTACAGTCAGCAATGAGGTCATTTTTCTTCTATCACTCTAACTTTTGCTTGAGAAAACATTAACAAGCATCTTCCTCCAGAAATCTTGCAATTTGTTTAGTCACGGGGGCCCTGCGGCCATCTGCTGCTCAGCTGCCCGAGTTGTTTATTCATACTTTTGCCCATTCATCTGTTTCGTGTTTCCTTTTGTCCATTTCTCACTTAAGATAAACAGAAACCTGTCAGTGTGTGACGAAAGCCAAGCCCGGGACTCTGTGCGTAATGAAAATAAGGCTATTTGTCAGGGGAGGGAGGAGCAGAGGGTGAGGGAAGAAAACCCACTTCTTGTTCTTAAAAGGCAGAAGGTCATTTTAAATTTCTGATCATGTAGTCCTCCTGCAGCTGACCTTCACAATGCCCTTTGGATTGTAAAAACAGGAGGAGTGTGACATGGAGACATTCCAGTCGTGCAGACGTTGCCAACACTATTACTACTTTTCTTATTATTCAAAAAAATTGCTGATTATTTCACTGTGGCAGAAAGTCTGCTTTTCGGTTTCAGACAACACATTTGTAGGAATGCATGGGTTTTTGCAAGAAAAGAGATACCACTCTCTTATAAACTCAGAAACACGGGGGAAGATATTAGTGGTGATGCCTCACCATCCACTTCTCATAACTTCGAATTGATCCCCTCTGATTATGTGTCATAAGTGACAGAATGCCCAAGCCAAACTGGCTTAACCAAAATAAAACTAATTATCCATCATACCTGAAAAGTCCAGAGATGGAGCTAAATTCACAAGGGGCTTGAGTAGGACTTCCGTGAAATTGTGTCGTTCATCCCTGTGTCATGTGTGCGAGGCCTCCTTCCCCGGCACTTCATATAGAGGCCAGCTGGAGATGCGAGTTTCACTGACATGGTCCCAGGTTACATGGGAAGGGAAAGGACTGACCCCTTTCAGTTGCAGACGCCTCAGCAAATATCGACTCGTCACTCACTTTGACTGTGCCATACCCATTCTCCAGCCCACCACTCAGGCCAGGAGAAGCCAAGGCACTGATGGGCCAGGATTCGATCCCTGACAATTCTGAACCTTGGGCTGGAGGATGGAGAGGTGAGTTTACTCTCCTGAAACCCCCCAGTAGACCCCCAGAGATACTCTGTGGCTATTAACCCTAAAAGGGCAAACAGATAACGAACACAAAAGATACGAATGGTTCCCTGAGTAATAGTACCCGCATACTCTGGAAAATTATTCAGTCATAGATTTTTTTTTTATATGATCGCATTAAAATCAAACAATATATATCAGATGACCTAATTGTGTAAAAATCAATATATTTCAACATTTATGTCTTGTAAACACTTATTAATATTAGAATCTTAAGATACTTGGAGGAGGTGTGACAGGGAGTGTTAATTACCTTGTGGCATCCAGTCTCCCCTTTGCTCTTCTTTGGAAAAGAAAACAAAACAAAAATGGAAAAGGAATACTGTGTTTATTTTCACACATGCTTGAGAACTTGGAACGAGAGAAACATCAGCCACGGGAACTGTAACAAGCCAGCTAGAGGAGAAACCATTTACGTAGCTCCAACAGTTACGACCACTGAGGAACACAGCCCAATTTCCAGAACTGGTTTTTTAAGAGAAACTAAGAATGAGATTTTTATGTGGATTCTCCTTCTTTTTATACTAATGGCTACTGACTCACTCAGGCCATATAGAAAGCCATTCCTCTGTAAGGACTTATAGCTCCTCTGGCCATAAGAGAAAGAGACTGGACATGTAAAAAGATAAAAGGTAATTCCTACCTTTCTCTACCAATATCTACCTCACAATGAGAAGATTGATCGATTTCGTTAGACCTATTCTACACAAATTATGAGGAAAAGAGATGCTAATAATATCATCTTAAAGTCATTATCTTCCATGAAGCCTTACTTCCCATGACCTTTAGACAGATAGCCTAAGTCTAATGGAGACTAAAAAATCAGTCTAATGGAGATCCGACTTTATAATTGCTTCCCAGTGAGTTCCTTCTCAGGCCTCAGCCAGGATCAAATTGAGAGAGTAAAAAAAATTGTACCTACACCATGGGGATGATTTTCAAATGTCTTCTCAGGGACCATATAGGGCATATTGATTGCTTGAGAGTGACCAGGATGAAGAGGAAGTTAAATCATAGCCTCGTCAGCTGAATTCCTGGGAGATATGTTAATTCTCTATGTTCAATAAGTATGGCTGTGGTAGTAATTGCTATATTTTCCAGAGTTCCAGACTTATGAGGGAGAACAACTCAGAGAGTCTAGCAGAGTGGAAAGCCCACCTATCTGTTTGGGTGAGTCTATCAACTGGGCAGTCCTTGTCTTAAGTAACTTTCTTCATACAATTGTTTAAAATTGTGAAGTTATTATTTGCATGATGAAATTCCATAGTTCCACTGAAGTTCCAGGTCTATCCTGAAATGTGCTAAAACTTTAGGGGTTAGTGAGTATAGCTGGTGCCCTAGAGGAACTCGTGCATCTGATATGGACAGTCTCACATACCACAGATGGTAGCGGTCAGGTGGACAGAGATTCATTTTGTGTTATGTGTCTGCATAACTCCATGTCTTCGGGCGTGAGATAAAACATGGCTCCTCCCCCAGGAAGCCCACAGTGCGGAGATATCTCATGTAACACAGAGGTTCTTACACACTCACTCAGCAAACATCCCAAATAGCAGGGTAGGTTCCAGCTGGGCCACAGTCCACCTTCTTCCACCCCCATACCCAGAAGATATAACTGGACCCATTGTAGCTTCAGTAGACTCCCCGATATTTTGAGAATTCTAACAGAGCACAAGATAGAGTTCCCATTTTAACATTTACCTAAGGAGGACAGATGGATAGAGAACACCATTCTTCAGAATTGGACACCTAGGAAGATTCCACTGCTTTGTTGTTAGTGAGCTAACTTGTGGGGTAAATAAACTCAGATCTATTGGTCTTCAGAAAACAAAGACTTGTGACCAAAAGTATTCACCCTTGTTTATTTGGTAATTTTTTTCACCGATCCATTTATCTAATAAATATCTGTGGAGCAGCCACATGTACTCTGGAAATCCTCTCCACTGTCTTAAAGGACCTTCTCTTGTCCTACTTCTCTTGCCTTTCTCTGTCCCTTCTTTTACTTCTTCTTGACCTTTTCATGTCTGTCTCTTACATGTCAGGGTGGCCTCTGTGGTAGCTACATGACTCACCGTTCTACTACTTCTTGTGCCAGTTCTGCTTTTCTCACTCCTTCCTCCTTTAGAAACCTTGTCCCTGTGAATGCACCACAGTAAATGTAAAATAAAGCACCCATGTTCCCATCTCAGGCTCTATTTTCAAGGAAGCCCTGCCTGTAACAAAGTCTCTTTACTAACTGACCAAAGGTGTTCTTCCTTCCCAAAATTCAGATTGATTTTCACTTACTCCAAATGATCCTGATGAAGGAAACAAAAGCAAAAGGAAAAATTAAATTTCCTTACTGCCTATAGCCGAGCCCCTTCTTACCCGTGTAGCTCACATCATCAGCTCCCAAATTTTGATAAGAAGTTTTTCTCCCTGGGCTAGCATTCCTGAAGTTCTTTTCACCCCCATCCCCTTCTCTGACCAACCCAATGGTTGAGTTAATTTTTATTTTTCAGTTCCAGCCAGAGGGTGCCAACCGGTGTCAAGTGATTGTATCCATCAGTTTAGGCTGAGTTATGCTGTGGTAACAACTGGCCCCACTATCTCAGTGTTTATGAAAACAAAGATAAGTTTATTTTTCATTCACATGAATGACTTCACATCAGATATAGCTTTACTCCAGAAGAAGCATATCTGAGATAGGCTAATATCAGTTCTACAGCAAAGGGAGATGACAGAGTCATCAAATATCTCCTAGAGCTTCTGCCTGGAAGGGACATTCATCACTGTCATACCTATTTCATCAGTCAAAACAAGTCATGTGACTAAACCTCAATTCAAGGTTTAGACCAGTATAGTCTTTCCACAGAAAGGGGTATCATGAGTCACCTGACCAAGCCTAATGTCAGGGAGACAAGGACATGTAACGCTTCCATGTGAGGGCCAGTGAATCAAGTCATGTCTTGCCAACCTGGAATCCTACATGGATATTCTACTCCCAAATTCCCTGGAAGCCTGATCAGATTAGCAACTCAAGAGGTCTTTGAAAGCCTCTTTGACTGAAGAAGGGATGTGGTAGTGTCTGAGATCCCTTGGAAGCTATACTGATCCCACAGGGATATTCCAAGAGTATTGTCATATCATCTAAAGCTTGAAACTGATGACCTTCAAACTTCCTTTCAATCCCACATTCTGTAGAAAAGAAAGAAAAAGCTCAAAGAGTCTTTGAAGAACACTCAGCGGTATAAGTCACTTTTACATTGTGGTCATGATTTTAACATCTCTTAAAGGATGAATATGAAATATGGGAAAAGAGGGCACCTGGGTGGCTCAGTGGTTGAGCATCTGCCCTTAGCTCAAGTCATGATCCCGGGCTCCTGGGATCCCTACAGGGTGCCTGCTTCTCCCTCTACCTATGTCTCTGCCTCTCTCTCTCTGCATCTCTCATGAATAAGTAAATAAAACCTTAAAAAAAAAAAGAAATATGGGAAAAGGATAAATTGAAGACATTCAGGATTACTCTGAAGCCAGAAGAGGCAAAGCTTCCATATTATACAGTTTGTTAACTGTCTTTATATTGGAAATTTTCCTGGCAATGATTGCTCTTTGTGACCATGTCATTCTCAGCAGTGAAGCAACACACAAGATCAGTGGCCTCCATCTGCTTATTTATTAATTAAGATTGCCCTCTGATCTGCTGCTGGTTTAAAACCTTGACATTTTCAAGATTGTTCCTCTCTCTCACACTTTGCCTCACTGCTACTTAAAAATGGCTATTTGATCATTTTTAAAACTAAAATATGGCTTTAATATGGAGTTTTTGGTGGCTTTCTGTGTCTGTAGTGTGGAAAATCGGAGTTTAAGCCATCCCAAACCAATGAAGAGGAGGTATATAAAGACAAAAGAATATCAGGAGAGAGGTTCACAGAAATAGCTAAAAGTTGAAGCAAGTCAGTGAAGCATGCTATCGAGCCTGTCCTGACATCATTTATATGAAGGATTTCAGAAATTTCTATCATACCTTAAAATAAATATCTAACTCCAGCTTGTGTCCCTCTGCTAACTTCATGGATCACTGACAGCCACGTTTGGCATCCTCAAAGATGTGACACCATATCAGGGAGGTTGTAGGTGTAGCCTGGCAGGGGAGAGTCCTGTGTCTGCCAACCTATTGGGCCTTGAACAGAGTTTACCACACCGTGACTGAAGCAGCCTAACCTCAACCTGTCAGCAGGAGCAACAATGACTGTGCTTCAGTCAGATGTGAGTTAATAAGGTCACCCTCATACCTTGGTTCAATCAGAAAAAAACTGGGAGTGTGCTACTTGATTGAGTTGAACAGTACAGTTACAGAAATAGGTATAGCTTTTTGTTAAGAAATGTTTCAAATGACCTCCTCAGACCATATCCCATTTGACTACAAATCAAATCCTTGCTTAGGTTTGCTCATTTTCAAATTTCCCACAAACTAGTCAAATATCTGATTGACATCATGTGCAAGATGATTATAAATTTAAAAACTGAAAATCTAACAAAGCACACCTTCAACCCCCAAACAAATTTCATCCCTTTCAAAGTTTCCACCATCATTCCACTAGCTCCAAATGTTCCCTCTGTAACACTACACAAAGGATCTCATTTATTGGGTCACAACCAGAAGATGGAGAATAATGAAAAACTCTTCAAGCTTTGTATGGCTAACAAGGCATAAACGAGGGTTTCTCCATTTTCTTACATCAAGCATGTCCCAATTTGAGGTATATTAAAACCTCACTCAAGAATCATCTCAATCCAGTAAGTGACTCTCATGTTAGAAGAGTTGGAGGGGTGCCTGGGTGACTTAGTCAGTTAAGCATCTGCCTTTGGCTCAGGTCATGATCTGGTGATCCTGGGATCGAGCTCTGTGTCAGAGGGAGATCTGCCCCTCCCTCTCCCTTTCCCTGTCACCCACACCCCTCCCCACATCTGTTCATACATGCACACACTCTCTCTTTCTCTCAAATAAATAAGTAAAATCTTTTAAAAAATGAAAAGAGTTGGAAAAGTTTATGGCCACATCTTATTTTTCTACCTTAAATTCTCTTCTTGGTCAAAATATTTCATTCATTCATTTGCTCATTCATTAAGTAAATATTTATTGAGGCTGTATGTTGTGCCAGGAAATGTACTATGAATGGAAATGAACAATGAACTCAAGGCTCCTTACTTATAGAACTTACCTCTAGAGGAGGACAAACAAGAAAACCGATCTTAGAGAGTCTGATTGAGTCAAGACTGTTAGTCAGTCTGAGAGATGGAGGCAATGAATGCATCTGGGGAGAAGCCTTCTTAGCAGTAGAAATATCTTGTCTGAAATGCACAAATGAAGCATCAGCTGACCAGGACAATGTGGGGCAGAGGAGAGAAGAGGGAGCTTTGAGCAGGAGACTTACCAAGGGCAAAGATCAGACATGGCAGTGTTTGGCCAGTAGGGAACTTAACCAGTCTCTGGAGGGTAAATAAGGTACATGGGAGAGTGAAGGCCAGTCTTAACCTCAAAATGAAGTGTTTCCAAAAATCAGATCTACCCTCCACAACCTAAAGCCTCATTGCCGATGGATAATTTAAAGGAAAGTGTCACATCTTTTTCTACTTCATGAATGTCCTTAAATACTTCTACTTCTTTCCATCTTACCTATCTACTTGAGTTCCAACTAATGCCATTTCTTGCTTAGAATCCTATTCCTGACTTCCAACATCTCTCCTTCTAACAACATCTCTTCTTTCCCGACCTATATTCATTCTCCTCCCTATATAATAAGAGGATTCTTATTAAAATCCACTTGAGGATGTATTTCCCTGCAAAAAGTCCTATACTGACTTTCAGCCTTTAAGACACCATCCAAACATCTAAGCGTGTCTGAGGAATACCTTGATTACCTCTCCAACTTGATTTCTCAAAGCTGAATCTGTATGATACCAGTTCCTAGGGAGTTAATAAGGAATCTTCAAGGAGGAAAAAAAAGGTAAGGTAAAACAAATTTGGGGGAAACTGAGGGGAAAAGTTATAGATTTCCTCAGCATAGTCTTTAACATAAAATATGTTTTTGAATTTCCAAGAAAGGAATATGTTATTTGGTGCTACTCTACTTTGGAAATCTTGACTTGTGTGATCCTGGCTTGTGTATAGCTCCTGTGCACGCACATCACACACGCACACGCATGTGACTTGAGATTATCTCTTGGTGCTGGTGTTCTTCACTCTTGTAGACAGAATAATGTTCCCCAAAGATGCCCATGTTCTTATCATCAAAGCAAAAGGGACTTTGCAGATGTGATTCAGTTAAGGACCTTGAGGATGGAAGACTATTTCGGATGAGGTGGGTGGGCCCCATCTGACCACGTGAGCACTTGAAGTAGAAAGTTGTCTCAGCGTGGAAGGTGAAGAGGAAGGCAAGAGAGGAAGTCTGAGAGATCCAAGCATGGGAAGGAGTTCATGTTCCACTGCTGGTTCTGAGATGTAGGGAGTCATGTGGAAGAACTAGAGAGAGGCTTTTAGGAGCTAACGGTGACCCCTGGCTGACAGCCAGCAAGGAAATGGGGCCCTCAGTCCCACACAGGATTCTGCCAACAACTTGACTAAGCTTGGAAGTGGCCTCCTCCCCAGAGCCCCAGAAAGGAACTTGGCCCTGCCAATTTTTAATATCAGCCCTGTGATACTCTGAGGTAGTACACATAGCTGAGGCACACTGTGCTGGGCTTCTAACCTGATGGACAGAACTGGTAGGTAGGAAATTGGCATTGTTGGAAAATGCTGTTTGAGGTAATTTGTTATGGCAGCAATAAAAAACTACTCTGCCTTCATCTCTCATCACCGCCTGCTTCTGCTCTGCACACCATTCGTACTGCCCTGCCTGTGATCCCTAGGAACAGATGTTCTCTCAAGTGTCTTGGGTTTGATCACTATGCCTGGAATGCTCTTTCCTTCACTTCTCTTCTTTCCAAGACACAACCATTAATCCTCACTTCTTGTCCTGCCCGCTCACTAGGGCCTGACGGCTAGCTCCATCAAGGCTCGGTCTAAGCTTCGTCTGCTCTGGCATGCCTGGCCTTTACGTGGGATCCTGCCATTCCCCGTCCACTTGTATGCTCATCTAGATAGAAGGCCTTGAGAACCTGTTGTTAAATTAATTTTAAAAGGAGGCCATAATACCGAGGTGGCTCTCATGCTTTAGTGGCCTGTGTAAGCAAACCAAAATTGAAGCCTGTCAATGCCTCAGGGTTACAAAATCAAAACTTAAGGACAATTAATCACAAGCAGCCAAGCAGGCTTTAAGCTGTAGCCATTCAACCATTTTCCTACTTTGGTTCTTGCCTTTTCTCTAAAAGTCTCTCCATCTCCTGCAGGCAGAGTGCCCCTAACCACTTCCGGATTATTGCTGTCTGAATTGAATTGATTTTTGCTCAAATAAACTCTTAAAATTTGTAATACAAATATGTTTCTGTTTATCTTTTACCAAAGGATAATATCTTATCCATTTGTTCATCTCTAGCATCAGTTCAGCACAGAAAAGGTGATCAGCAAATGTGTAGAATTGATGAATGTCAACAAAGATAACTGGTTAACAGCTTATATTATGGGGTCGAGCCTCAGAAAAAGATATGGTCTGGAAACAGAGACCTGGGGCCCCTCAATATAGAGGTGCCCCTTGAAGAACATTGGTAGCACAACTCACCCAAACACCAGGCATGAGGGTATTTCTGAAAAATATTTTCCAAAGTGTTTGGAAATTCTGCTGCCCTAATATTCACTTTTCATTAAATAAAATTAATTTACTTTTTCAGGAGAGAGACAATCCAGCCTAGAACAAAGTGCCCTTGCTTGGTTCTGAGTTGATCATTAGATGTTGTCTGGTCCATAGGGAGGCAAAAGAATTGAAATCAGGGCTCTGTCAAGACAGAAAGGGATTTCCTAAATTCCAGAAGCTTTCCATATCAAGAACAGTGCTTTAAATCTAAGCATATAGTTTTGACATAAGCCACAGTGAAGCTGGTATAGAGACATTTTGTTTCATGTCTAAAAAAGAAGGAAATTCAAGCCAGATGTGGTAACTACCAAACCCATACTTTGTCCCACTGTCTTACACTGTCTTGAAAGAATCTACTGCTTCTGGGAGTAATGATTTCCCTGTCATTGGCCACATGCAACCAGAGCCTTAATGGCCTTTTGGCTGAGTGATGTAGGGAAGGTTTGCACATGAATAAGCAGTTCTCCAGGTCACCCTTCCAGTGAAGTCCAACCCTTTGATTCTATAGCGCTATGAGAATGTTGGTCTCCTTATTTAAAAACTGAGTTCCAGGGATCCCTGGGTGGCGCAGTGGTTTGGCTCCTGCCTTTGGCCCAGGGTGCAATCTTAGAGACCCCGGATCGAGTCCCACATCAGGCTCCCGGTGCATGGAGCCTGCTTCTCCCTCTGCCTGTGTCTCTGCCTCTCTCTCTGTGTGTGTGTGACTATCATAAATAAAAATAAAATAAATAAATAAAAAAAACCTGAGTTCCAGGGGTGCCCAGGTGGCTCAATTGGTTCAGTGTCCTGCTCTTGATTTTGCCTCAGATCATGATCTCAGGGCTGTCAGATTGAGTCCCACATGAGGCTTTGCTCTGGGTGTGGAGTCGGCTTAAGTTTCTCTCTCTCCCTCTCCCTTTGCCCTTCCCTCCTCATGAGCATACTTTCTCTCTCTCAAAAAAAAAAAAAAGTAATTAAAATAAAAATTAAAAAATAAAATGAGTTCCAGGTGTTGAAACTGCCTCATATTTAAGTTAAACTGAATTCTGATACACTCTGGATAATTCAGTCATCCATTCAACTAATAGGGAAACAAAATTAGACACAGGAATCATTTGAAATGAGCATCAAACCCAAAACAATAGATGGTTTATGTGATTACTCTTCCCTCAATAGAGTGGATGAAATTTGGGCTTAGAAATACCATATGCATTGGAATTCCATATAGCTACTTAAAAATAAGTTATATATATATGTATGTATATTCAATATATTTACATGTTGGAATATCCATGATCAGCATAAAAAAAAACAAGTTGAAAAGTAGTATGTGACACATAATTCTGTTTTTAACTTAAAATAGTCTTTCATTATATAGAATATCAACAGAAAATCAGGAAGGATACAAGTCTACAACAAACACGATGGTTATTTCAATAACCATCCAAAAAATAAGCTATGGTTATTTCAGAAGAGTAGGAGTAGAGTGGGAAAAGAGGGAATGGTTTTCTTTTATACTTTTATTTATATATGTAAAATCAAATTATTGTGTTTTTAGCCATGACTTATTGATGTTCTAATTTATTTTCCCTAATACAAATGCATGTCCTCAGCTAGAAAGCTAGTTGTCTTCCAAGAGAAGCAAAAGTCATGATAAAAGACTCCCACATTCTAGGGCTGCAGACTCGTTAGGGAGATTCTGTGAATTCTCGCCTTGTCTCCCGGCCACTTGCAGGGCCTTAGGTCTCCAATCCCCCCTTTTTTTTTGGTAAAGATTTTATTTATTGATTTGAGAGAGAGAGAGTGAGAGAGACAGCATGAGCAGGAGGAGGGGCAGAAGGAGAGGGAGAAGCAGGCTTCCAGCTGAGCAGGGAGCCCCATGTGGGGCTTGATTCCAGGACCCTGGGATAATGACTTGAGCTGTAGGCAGATGCTTAACTGACTGAGCCACCCAGGCACCCTCGGTCTCTAGTCTCTTTTGTCAAAGATCCAACAAGTTTCACAGGGTGGGGATCCCCCATGATTCGTGGGTCTGCTTGGGTCTCAGCTCCACAGCTTATGCAAGAGATCTGCAGACACAGAGCAGGCAATTTCCATGAAAACAAAAATGCAAAGGATGGCAGGCAGGCCCAGGTGACATCCAGCAGTGGTCCCAGGAACCCCAGGAGAGCCAGTGGTGGGGGAATGCAGACTCATGGGAGGGCTGGTTTCTGTCTGCCCAGGCTGTGCTCTGGGCCCTAGCCAGGAGAGTCTATTTGAATTAAAGAGGACAGAGGCTGATGGCAACACATTTGGAGGAAGGGGGAGAAATGAAGCTGGCTGCTGGTGGAGAGTATAATTCAGTACAGCAGGTGTTGTTGTTTTCCCCTCTCAGGCAAGACAATCTGGAGGGTGCTCAAATTCAGTAAGGAAACACTGTGAAAAAAGCAAACAAAACCAGAAAGCGCTGAAGGAAGAGTCCTGCAGTGAAGTGAGAGTCTTTGTAGAGAGCAGAGCCCTGCATACTTGCAGGAAGTTATGCTCCCGACTCAGGAGGGAACAGAGGTCAGGAGCCATGGCAGGGGAAGAAGCCTGAAGAATACCCCCCTTCAACCTTCTTGCACGACACGGATTGAGAGTTTGACAACTCAAGATACATACTTTTCATTATTAACATGAAGAGCTAATTCAAATCATCTCCAGGAAGACAGAGATACATTTTTCAAAGCAAATAAAATACATAACCATATTACTCCATTAAGCTATTATGTCCTTAAAGATGCTGGTGCTTTCTTATAATGAACATGTTCTCGGGTTTGATACCAGAAAAATCTTTGTCAGTATACAAGGCAAGGGAGAAATCCTTAACGGTGCTTTCCTTTATGTTGGGTGACATTGCTCTCAGCCTGCTTTTCTTCTGTGATTTACCTCTGAGACAAAGGGGATTGTTCACAGTGACATGGGAAGTATTCATTGTGGTTATCTGTCGGGGATCACCTGCCAGTAGACAGAACACCTGAGCTGACATCGGGCCCTGCTACAGACCACAGAGGGGCCCCCTGGTTATTACATGGTTTATCCTGGGAACTCAGGAGGAGTGGAGTTTGTGAATTATTTCCAAAGGTTATGAAGGAAGCTGCCAATTTATTCTAGGACTGTCAGAGAAGAGCTATCTCGTTTCTCTACCCAAACAATCCTCTTTTCTCTTACAAATCTCAAAAAAAAAAAATGTTGAGGGATGGATAACGAAGCCTTGCTTCAAATATGTTTTGAAAAAACAAAAAATTCTTTTTTGTCGCTGTGGTTTTTGAGAGAAAATAGTTATGGCTCCCTGACCAATCTCTACAATTAATTACCCCATAGTGTTTCTGAAATACATCATGCCAAAATGCCTCTGTGGGAAGGAAATCTGGAGTCGTAGGGAGGGAATAGGGCAAATGGGAGAGAAATGCCAGCGAAAGCTAAAGAGGGAAGAAGGTTTGTGCCCGTGAAGGCAAGCAGGACTGCTAGTACTCACAAACCCACAAACCAGGAACAGCAAATTTTCCCTGCGGCATCATTCACCTGCCTCTTCACATCCTGCATCCTGGTATGTGACTCTCCAGGCTTCAGATCCCCAGGCGATAAGCCCCGGAGCTTCTATCTGGGTGTGCTGGCCCCAGACTGCGAGGGCATCATAGGTCCACCTCCACGTTCTCTGTTACTTTTCCCAGATGTACTCTGCCCTTCTGAAGAACATTCCTGAGGCCATAAAAGCTCCATTTTGTGATTCCCTCCTTCACAACCTTGTTTCACCCACCTTACAGACAAGAAGCCTACCTTTTATCTATCCCTGTGATTTACACAAAGAGCCTAGCCCTGGATCACACTCTGGAATGGCAGATCCTCATGGTAGAGTCTGGGTTGAGAGAGTAACTCACACTTTTGCAACTCTGGTGGCCTCCAAATCTCTCCTTTCAATGAAATAGAAGGAAACTTTGTCGTTCTAGGTGACCAATGATCAAAAAAATGTACTTAATGGTAGAGCACAGAAAGTTTTGGCATATAATCAAAGACTGTGACACCGCTGTTAAAACAACTTCTGTGACCTTTTGCTTACTAATTTGAATAAGTTTACTTGGCACTTAAAACAAGAATATCAAAATAGACTTGATGTGGAACTCTACGTTGGCATTAGTTATAAGCGATATTCATGAACAGACGCAAGAAAAAAATGGGGGGAAAAGTTTCCATTTATATAATTAAATTTTATTCCAGATAACTTTATGATTTTACTTATTTATCAAAGCAGGCTCTATTTATGAGCAATTATATTTTGAAAGAAAATAATGGTCAATCCATAGGAATTTTATTTTTTAGATCTTTATGTGAGAGTTTTCATTTGGTCACTTATTCAACAAAGATTTACTGAAAATGGATAATGGCTATGCTCTGTTCTCTATCTTGGTGATACAGCTTGAATTAGTCAAACAACATTCCTGATGAAGTAAGGGAGTGGCAGATAATAAATAAATAAACAAGAAAATATTTATACATGATGCAGAGAATTAAAACAGGCTAATGTGATAAACATAAATGGGATGTGTCTTTTAGACAGGTCAATGAAATTTTCTTTGAAGAAGATGTTAAGGTAAGATCCAAAACATGAGGAGATAGCCAACTAAAGATGAGGGGAAAGAATGTTCCAGGCAGAGAGAACAGCTAATGCAGCTGTAGACAGATAGCAAAGTAGGTAGGTCTGAGATAAGGACATGAAAGATGGCCAACCAGGAAGAGTAGGAGGTTAAATGGAGGCAGAGGCAGCTCATGGTGTCATCATGGGTCAGGTCAAGGGTTTGGATATTATTCTAACCAAGGTCGATGGTCTTGGAAATAATTGGAGCAATAAGTGAATTAATATAATTTAGAATTATTTTTTAAGAGATTGCTCTGGCTTCTGGCTTCTAGAATCAATTATGAGAAAACAAACATTAAAATGTAATCATTAGGGAGGGGGCCAGAGTCTCTGTCCACAGAGTCCATGTATAGATACGGTATATTCAAGAAATGGGTGGAAGAGATGGAGATTCCAATTGCTCTATTTTTAAGGAAGGAAACTTGTTAATGCAAATGCATGTCTAATTTTCTTTTTCACATGAACTTTTAATATAAAACAGGAGGCTTCACATTGATTTTTCACTGAAGAAAGGATATCTGGAATTCTCTGTTCAACAGAGAATATAAATATCTCCATGGACCCCAGCCATAAGTAAGAGAAACTACCTTATTACCCCATACCTATTTTGTCTTTTCCTTGGTTTTGATTATGATGGATTAGACCTATTGATTCCAAACCAACAGAGTAAAATGCCGGTAGAGTTTTAATATTCTACAGTAGGAAATATTCACAAATTCAGTGATTTAGAGCAATACTGAGGCATTTTAATGAAGTCTTCCGGTGGCTTCTTCTGGATTGCCTCCTTCTGAATTGCCTCCTCTGCTTACCTTTATGGAATATATTTCAAGCCTAAAATCTACTTTCAAGCAAGAGCTATTCTCTGTCTAATATTTTTTAAATGAAGTTTTCTGAAAGAATCCCTGTTCCCAGAATATAGAGGAGCCCACATCTCAGTAAAGCAGCCATGAGAAATTGTCTTCAGTGATCAGCAAGTAATTATAGCACATAAATTAGCAGAGGAAGTGTCCACAGGCAGGAAACATTGGTGGAGAGCAGGTCCAAGGTCTCAATACTTGGATGCCTATGAAAACAGAGAATTTTGGAAGATGTAGGAGAGTAAGGGGAGGATAAAGCTTATTTGTTTTTTTTGTAAATAAAGTTTCATTAAAATGAAATATTCAAAGAGTAATTAATTACTCAGGCAGCCGTTGGTTCTAGTGTGCTGAATTGGTGTTAGGCCAGTGCAAAATCTTAATAGTTGCCTTCAAATTAACTCCATAACGATATACATGGGTGCTTGTCCAAATATAACACACGCACCCGTTTTACAAAACTGAAGTCTTTCCTTCCATGTGGTGATCTAGTATGTTTCCTCAAAGTATAAGAGTTCTTTGGCTCACAGTACTGTTTAAGGGAGCATGTATCTGGAATAGACAGAGGGAAAGGGAAGTAGAGCTCTGGGAAATTAGGATTCTTTACAAATTTCATTTATTTGTATCTTCTAGGAAAACAAGTGAGAAGATTTTGTTACCCTGTTGTACTGTTTAAAAATATTCAGATTTAAAAAGATTCTCATTTAGAACACGTTCCTTCTCATCTTAGAATCTCTTTGCAAGTGACTCACATATAAATAAATGCTGCTAGTGTTTTGCACCCTCAATTCTGTGATTCTGACCTCCACTCTTACCCTTCCAGGAAAAAACAAAAACAAAAAACAAAATAAAGCTGATGTTATTCAGGAGCCATTATCTAAGCAATCTGGAGCTTTTGGAGAGACAGAGCTTTAAGAGAAGCAGCACTGGCTCTGGACCGGTCCAGCCAGATACTTCTCCCACCCCCAGCTTACCAAAAAGAAAAATCTCTCCTCTTTAAGGTCTGAGATTTTTATTTCCATTTATTTATTTATTTATTTATTTATTTATTTATTTATTTATTCATTCATTCATTCATTCATTCATTCATTCAGAATCCAGGTCATGTAAATTTCACAATTTCCTCCACAAGTAAGCCATGCTTCTTTTTATAAGCGTATATTCGTGTATATCCTCCTCCAAAGAGCAAACAAGCAAATCAACTTCCTCTTTCTCTTCAACTCCGCTGAGGACAAGACACCATGTTTTCTGTGGGGCTGCCTAGCCAGTTTCCTTCTGTCCCCTTCTCCCAAAAATCTTCTCTCCTCTGATTGAAAAGCCAAGATCTGGGTAGAAGATCTTCCAGCTTAAAAGAAAGATTTTAAAGAGCAGTGCTTATGTTTATCAGGAATTATCATTTAAGAATGAATAGTTACAGTAATGTGAGATGTTAACAGTAATGTGGAATGCTAACCTCAAAATTATCTGCCCTCAGTGTTTTCTAGACTCACATTTTTATAAATATTTGATTAGTTGCATAGCTCCATAAAAAGCAATTCATTATACTTGCCCAATTCTCCGAGTATTTAAGAATTCTGATCGTTTTTTATACTGAAATTCATCTACTTAATTTGATTATCTAGAGAGAATGATCTTTTAAAAGTGTAGCAAAGCAAAGTGAAACCTATTTACAAAACATAAAAGCAGAACCAGATGAACTCTCCCAAAGTATTATTAAATATTATTGGGGTGAGTGAGAAGAAATTTAAAGCAATTTGAAAACTTCTAATAATTAGACTAGATTGTAGAATTATTTTTAACTAACTAGGTATTTTAAAAAGCATGAAAGTTTTTATAAAGTCAAAATGCATGCAATACTTAGAAAAAAATTAGCAGGCTGATTCATGAAAATCATCGCTGTATATACATACAGATACATATATATCTCTCTCTTTAAAAAAGTATCACATGAAAACACAAATGCAGACTTTGAGATTTTTAAAAATCATTTTATTTATTTATTCATGAGGGACACACAGAGAGAGACAGAGACATAGGTAGAAGGAGAAGCAGGCTCCCTCCAAGGAGCCTGATAGAGGACTTGATCCCAGGTTCTGGGATCACCACCTAACCTGAATGCAGACATTCAACCACAGAGCCATCCAGGCATCCCAGACTCATGAGATATTTTTTTTTAAAGATTTTATTTATTTATTCATAGAGACCCAGAGAGAAAGAGAGAGGCAGAGAGAGAAGCAGGCTCCATGCAGGGAGCCTGACGTGGGACTCCATCCCGGGTCTCCAGGATCACACCCCCGGGCTGCAGGCGGCGCCAAACCGCTGCACCACCAGGGCTGCCTGACTAGTGAGATATTAAGAAAACTCTAAGACATTATTTGCCACAGTGGCAATAAGAAATATGATTTCTGAGGTAAAAAAAAATGTATGAAACATATGGAATTGAATGGATTCTTTCCATAAATTATACAGTATTTGGAATCAGAGACTGGACAGATGATGGAGCACATTATATTTAAGAAAATATAGGTAGAGAGACAAGAGTGAGCATAAAATAACAGAGGAGGGATAAGAGGTAAAGTATCAACACTCATGTTGGACAGAGTTTCTCGAACTTTGGCTTGCAGCAGAATTAATAAGCAGCTTATAAAAACCTGGATTGCTGGTCCCCACCCCCCATAAGATTTTACTTGGGTAGGTTTTTGTTGTTGCTGTTGGAACTCAAGAATTCGTACTTTTAATATGCTCCTGGGTGATTCTGATGCTGCTGGTCTAGGCACCACACTTTGTGGACGTCAAGTGCAGAAGGGTTAGGAATATTTCTGCAAAGTTGATACCAGGCTACCATGAAGTGTCGGGAATTACTGAGTAAGTGGGAGAGACAGGTAGCAGGTTAGTAACCAGGCTCACAGAAATCCCACATGTGGAGAAATGATATAGACAAGATATTAACCAGAGAGAAGGGAAAGTAACAAATCCACCTTGTTTGTTCTAAATATAGATGAGATATTTTCATAATATTTACAAATCCATCTTGTTTGTCTTAAGTGTTATAGACAAGATATTTATCAAGTTCCCTGGTTAGTTTTCTCTTTTTTTAAAAAGATTTTTAATTTATTTTTTCATGAGAAAGAGAGAGAGAGAGAGGGAGGCAGAGACACAGGCAGAGGGAGAAGCAGGCCCCAGGCAGAGAGCCTGACGTGGGACTCAATCCCAGGACTCCAGGATCACACCCTGGGCGGAAGATGGCACTAAACCGCTGAGTCACCCGGGCTGCCCCCTGGTTGGTTTTCTGTAAAAGACGGCTATGAAAGATCACCAACCTTTAATAAAAGCCCTTAGTGGCAATCCATTTGGGACCCCTCACACTCTAGTGAGCTCCTTTTCTTTCCTTTCTATTCTCACCCTCACTTAATAAACTTTCCTTTCACACCTTTGTCTATGAGATTCATTCTTCAATTCCATGAGAAGAATTTTGTGACCCTGCAACAATAGACACCTCTGCTTTTGTCACTATCAAGCTGCTTATTTAGGTTTCTTTCAAATGAAAATAAGTGATTCCCCAATATACTAGAACCATCTTGACCTTATTTCTTCTTAAAAAGTGATCTGATTCACATTGTTATTTATTCTCACTGTCTCAGACAAGGGTCTCTAAAGAACTATGTCACTGGAAATGTAGTCTCAACTCATCATTAAGTACTCTTAAGTGCCTTAAGGGATGACATTCAGAGACAGAGGAGTGCTGCTTTCACAGCAATGCCTTTGGTTCTGATTTTCACTTAGTTGTGTTTATTTGTGC
This sequence comes from Canis aureus, assembly GCF_053574225.1. NCBI lineage: Eukaryota > Metazoa > Chordata > Mammalia > Carnivora > Canidae > Canis > Canis aureus. The sequence continues at coordinate 33,245,778 of NC_135638.1, read as the reverse complement.
AATAAAGCCCTCCTCGTGTGTCATTTGTTTGATTGGACCATATGTCCACTCTAAAACTAATTCCAGTTCTCGGTCATGCCTTTGTCATGCTATTCATTGATCTGCTTAGGCTTGCTTTCTTGTCAGCCACTCCCTAGTGGAAGTGGAATTACTGTTCTCTTCCAACCATGTAACTTCTGCAAAGAGAGACTTAAAAGGATCTTGGGAAACCATCTGCACTTGAGAAAGGATTTATATGCATGTGGTTTATGAAAGCTCCCAGGAGAATCCAATGCAGGAGTGGAAGAGGCCTGAGACTGAACAGAAACAGCAATCCAGGGAAGGAAAAGAGTCTGATTTCAGGCAAAGTTCCCTTGATAACGGTGTCAGCATGATCCTGCAGGGGAGCTCTGTGTTGTAAATAACACTGTAAATAACACCTTATGGTCAGCAAGACCTGAGGCAAAAAAGCTGGATTTTCCTGCTTTTCTGGCAACCTTCCTCAAGAGGCTCAGGCCACCCCAGGGGGATGGAGGTGGGGCTATGGACTCAGGTAGCCTGAGTGCTTTGTAATTGTCAAAAGCAATATGGGAATTCAAGGAAATGTGGGTGGGGCACTAGAGAATATTCACAACTGGATGACAACCACAGTATGTCATCCAACTAAAAGGAATTTCTTTATACAACATTCCTAAACATGTACAAAGACAGAAATATGGGATGGAGGTGGGCGGGGTGGAAAGATAGTTCCTAAATTTGAAAAATGCTGAAGTAAATAAAATCAAATAGAAGGATTTTCTACAGGTCCTTTGTAAGCCTTTACTACACATATGGGCAGTTTTGTGAGTCAAACCACAAAACCATTTTTATAGGAATATCTCTTGGGAAACATTCTGTGAGATACAGTTTGGGAAAGGCTACTGTGAGCAAGAGGCTGTAATGGGCTATTAAAGTGACATATTCAGACCAAGATTTAAGGTATGAGTTGAAAAGAGATGGACCAGCAAAGGTGCAATCAGAGCTACTGAGATCATCTTGTCTCCTGCAGTTGTACAAGAAAAATACAGTGAAATCAGGACGTAAGCAAGCAGTATGGGAAACACAGGAGGAAAAGAAGTTTGAGTATCTTTTTTCTGGTTTTATTGAGGTTTAATGTACATACATCACTGTATAAGTTTAAGACATACAGCCTAATGGTTGAATTTACATATATTGTGAAATGATCATCGTGATAAGTTTTGTTAGCATCCATCACATCACAGAGATACAAAAAAAAAATCATATTTTTCCCTTGTGATGAGAACTCTTTGAATCTAATTAACAACCTTTCTCTGTACCATACAGCAGTGTTAGCTGTAGTCGTGCTTGTGGGACCCAGGAAATTTAACAAAAATCCCCTACCCCTGGACAAGCAGAGCAGGACTAACTCCATTTTGCGCTGCACCTGCCACCTCCTGTATCGCCCCCACATGACCTGCTTATTGCTTAAGGCGCTGCCCCCACCCTAGTCAAGCCCCTGAGCACACCCTGACCGGAAATCGGCTCATAACAATGTAACCCCACCTTGTGCCCCCAAAACTGCACGCCGATTCTTTTCTTTTTAAGTTTTGTTTTTTTTTTTTAATTTTTATTTATTTATGATAGTCACACACAGAGACAGAGAGGCAGAGACACAGGCAGAGGGAGAAGCAGGCTCCATGCACCGGGAGCCCGACGTGGGATTCGATCCCGGGTCTCCAGGATCGTGCCCTGGGCCAAAGGCAGGCGCCAAACCGCTGCGCCACCCAGGGACCCCCCTGCACCCCGATTCTGACCAGAGTGATAGGCCAGTTCAAATGGATACTATAGGGTAAATGTAATTCAATTGGCCACCTGCGTGTGGACGACAGGACTGTGCAACTTTCTGCGTATGTTACAATCCCATTGGCCACCGGTCCCTATAAAGCTGCGCCGCCTCTTAGCCTCGGGGCCCAAGTCCCTGCTCCGCTGTGTCGGGTGCACTTGGACCCAAACTCGAGCCTGTAAATAAACCCTCATGCGCTTGCATCGGTGTCGGCTCCTCCGTGGTTTCTCGGATTCGCAATCTTGGGCACAACAGTGCTATATGTTACATCCCTAATACTTACTTTCTTATAACTGGAAGTGTGTACCTTTTTAGCACCTCACTCCAGTTCCCCATTCCCCAACCCCCATTTCTGCTAACCGTAAGTCTGCTTTGTTTTTCTTTTTAAAAATTTTTATCATTTTTTAATTGAGATATAATTGACGTACAACATTGTATACATTTGAGGGGTACCACATACTGGTTTGATTCGTCTATATTGCAATATGATTACAACAGTAGTATTAGTTAACTTCTTTATCACATCACATATTTGTTTCTTTGTTGTGTTGAGAATGGTTAGGATTCAGTCTTTTAGCAAATTTGAAGTTTATAATACAGTATTGTTGACAATGATCACTATGCTGTGAATTAGCTCCTCAGAACTTATTTATGTAAATTTGTATCCTTCAACAACGTCTCCTCCACTGCCCAGTAACCATTGCTCTCAACCACTATTCCACTCTCTGTTTTTACAAGTTTTTTAGATTCTACCTGTAGGTGGTACCATACATCATTTGTCTTTTGCTGACTTATTTCACTTTGCATAATAACTTCAAGGTCCGTCCATGTTACTGAAAACAGCAGGATTTCCTTCCTTCTCATGGCCAAGTAATATCCCATTGTATACCACGTCTTTTTTCATTCATCTGTTGACAGAAACTTAGATTGTTTCCAATGGCTTAGCTATTCTGACCAATGCATCAGTGAACATGAGTGTGCAGATTTTTCTTCAAGACTGACTTTAACTCCTTTAGATCTATACCCAGGAGTAAGATTGCTGGATCCTCTGAAATGTGAGTATCTTGTGGTTAGAGTTGTCATGACTAAAATCCTGTGAAATGTGAAGGAATGAGAGATTCTGGACCCTGGGACTCGATAACTAAAGAGAGCATTAATTATGATACAGAATGTATGAGTAGGACTACTTTGGTAGGTGTGGTTAAAGTTTGAAGACTACATGGAGATGTGTGGTAGACAACTAAAGCTAGAGGTGGGCACTGGGATTTAAGCTTTGGGGTATTAGTCTGCTGGCGTTGTCATAAGTAAGTACCACAAACTTGACGGCTTAAACAATAGAAATTTATTTCCTCTCAGGTCTGAAGGCTGGATATCCAAGATCAAGGAGTTGGTAGAGCTGGTTTCTTGTGAGACCTCTCTCCTTGGCTTGCAGACATCTGCCTTCTGTGCCCTCACATAGCCCCCTTCCTCTGTGTCTCTTCCTTCTCCTATAAGGATGTCTGTCATAGAGGATTAGTACTTGCACCCCATTTAACCTCATTTAACCGTAATTACCTTCCTAAAGGTGCTACTTCCAAATGTAGGCCCATTGAGGGTTCAGGCTTCACCATGTGAATTTTGAGGGAACACAATTCAGTCCTTAACAGGGTGCCAGCAAGAACCTTAAGAATTACAAAGTTGCCCAGACTGAGTACTCCCTGAATATGGAACCCTGGGAACTTCCAGCCTTTGAAAGAGGAAGGGGATAAAGCAGGGGCAGTCCTCATAACTATCAGAACTAACAGATTTGAGCAAACATGAACTTCTCTGTACCTCTGTTGCTTCACCTGTAAAAAGGAACTGATTATTGTCTGTTTATGGAGCTCTAGGAAAATAGCATGCAGTATTAGTCGGGGTCCAGTCAGGAGGCAGAAATCACACAATTTTCGCAAACACAAAGTTGAATATAAAGAACGGTTAACAGAGGATTGGAGTCATGGAGAGTTTTGTGTGGTGTTAAGGAAGGGCACATTTGCTCCAAGTATATTATGTATATATATAGATCTTTTATTTCTATGCCCCTTATTTCTATGCCATTACATATATAACATATATATGCCTCTAAACATCTATAATCAATTCATACATTAATATGATTTTCCATGGTCTACAAAGTATGTGTAACTATTGCTTCACTTCCACTATATGCTGTATCTCAGTATCTTACAAATGTATGGAAATGGCTTTTAAAACATGCACTTTACTGAATCAAGATATAAACTAAAAACAAACAAACAAAACCTGAGAGATAAACTAATATGTTTTCCTGGCATGTTAAAGAGAGCTGTAGTTTTGTTGATCATCCTTCCATTGACAGGTGGGGCAGTTTTGCTTCCCCTTGAATCTGGGCTGCCTGGGACTTTGTTGTACTTAGTGCAGAAGCAATGATGCTATTCCAGCTCAGGACTTACCTTTAAAAGGACTGACAGCTTTCACCTCAATTTCCTGGAACGTGAACTACTTTGTAAAAAGGCCATGTGGTATGTGGGTATGTGGGAGAAACTACATGGGACATCTTAAAAATACTTGGAAGAGAGGCTCAGCTGAGCCCAGGCTTCCAGAAGACTCCAGCAGGGTGGTAAGCATGGGAGTGAAGATATCTTGGAGTCTCTAGTAACCCATACTATCCAATACAGGAACTGCCAGCCATATGTGGGTATTGTGCACTTAAAATGTTGATTCTCCAAATTGAGATGTGCTCTAAAAATAAAGTATATGTTGGATTTATATATTATAAATATATATTTTTATGTGTGTTTTAATATACATAAAAAATCCCATTGAAATTTTTAATATTGATTGTGTATTTTAGGTATATTGGGTTAAGTAAAATATACTATTAAAATTAATTATACTTATTTAAGCTTTTTAAGGTGGCTATTAGAAAATTTAAAACTATATGCATATCTGTATAACTAGACAGCACAGCTCTAGACCATCCCAAGTATTAGCTGAAAACTACCATGTGATCCCAGTCAATGTCACATGAAGCTGAAGAAACACTCAACTGAGCTATTACTGAATTCTTAACCCACAACGTCTTAACCTGCAACATCTATAAGATGTAATAAGGTATCCTTGCATTAAGCTATAAGTTTTAGCGTATTTCATTACATAGCAATCGATGACTGAAGAAGTTATACTCAAAAATATTAAGTAACTCATAGGTATAATGTTCAATCTTTTAGAATTTAGAAGGGAGAAACGTATTTGCTCCAAGTATCATTTTCAAAATTATGGTCAATACATTTTAACCTCTATTTTACTTTTTCTCTAAGTTAAATATTTGTAGCAAGTATGGAGCCTTCAGTTTATCAAGGGTTTTAAAATTTTCTCTTTGAGAAAAAGGGTCACAACTTCTTTTTTTAACTACTGAGGAACACATAAAAGTAAAGAAAGTGCAGAAAATTAAAACCAATATTTTCATTAAGCATCTTCAAACGAACAGAGCCAAAGATCTCCTGGCTTCATTTTTAGTTTCCTCATTTATATTAATATTTATAATAATCAATGGGGATGTCAAAAATAATCATTATTTATAGTTTCTCTAAGTCAGATTGGCCCAGATTTAAAAGTTTACTATTTTCTACCTAGACTGTATGAAGCAAGTCATAGAACTTCTATGAATCTCAGTTTACTCAACTCAGCAATAGGAATGATTACAATTATCTGCTGGGATAGTCCTGAGGGTTAAATGACCTCATGTATGTAAAGCACTGATCTCAGGGCCTGGCACAGAATAACACTCTAAAAAAGAGGGGTCTAATAATGATATACATAGAAATTATATATAAAATTCAAAATATTACATATTTGTTATGATATAATTATGATAACTCAAGTTATTATGAAAATGTCAGAAACTTGAGTACCTCTTACTCATCTCTCAAACAAGTGGAGCATCAGGCCTGATTCTCACATTGCTCAGTAGATGTGTGGCATGGGAAGCCATCGGACTTCTCAGACTACATCCTTGGTCATGTAAAGATTGAGTTATGTAACCATGGAAATTTCTCTCTCTCTCTCTCTCTCTCTCTCTCAATCTCAAAACCCAGATGTTTGGCATGTTGTCAACATCATCCAAGACCTCTGGAGTGGGAACAAAATGAATATAGAGAAAGAGGAAGCAGTTTTAGTGAAAGCACCACAGGGAACAAACCAATAAAAAAGCAGGAAACTCAGCACAAGCCTGATTTATGTCACTGCCTTTCCCTGGCTCTCTGCTTCATTCTCCCAAACCCCTAATACATATGCACCCCTACTCCCATTAGCTTGCTTTTCTTTTCAAAATAGAGCATTTTGTAAACTCCCTTTGCTATTTCACTCTCTATCCCATCTCTCTGAAAGAGCTCCAGAAAGCATTCTTGAGGGCTCATGGATCTGGGATCCTAAAAGCTATGTTACCTCATCATTTTTCCCTGATGGCCCTTTTCTTTTCTTAACAGTCAAGAAAATGTTGATTCCACCTCTGCTTTAGTCTCTTTTTCTAGAGGGAGAAAAGGAAAGAAAGGAAAGAGGAAAGGAAAGGAAAGGAAAGGAAAGGAAAGGAAAGGAAAGGAAAGGAAAGGAAAGGAAAGGAAAGGAAAGGAAAGGAAAGGAAAGGAAAGGAAAGGAAAGGAAAGGAAAGGAAAGGAAAGGAAAGGAGGAGAAGGGGAAGGGAGGAAGGAAGGAAACCTAAAAACAAAAACATTATGGTCTTCCCTTATTCAACATCTGGGGAAATCATAGTGATTTTGTTAGTTTTGTTACTGTCAGGAGGCAGAGCCATGTAGAAATGATGATGGGAACCCAGGAGAAGCACTTTGAGAATGGAGGCTTTGGGACATGAAAGGATGGGCTGGGCTGGCAATCAAAAGCAGATTTTGATTAAACAGAGAGGAATTTCTTCTAAGAAATTACTTCCTCATTGTATTTTCATGGCAATCTAAAAGTCAACCAATGGTGTGCTGAAAACTGCCCTTTGAAAAGAAAGAACAGATTGTTCAAATCAACTCTTTCCCTGAAGCAGATTGTCAAAGGCTGTATAGCGGCCATGGGTGATGGCCACCCCCAACCCCAACCCCTGCACCTGCCTTCCCCAGGAGCACATTCACTTAGGAGACTCAGTAGGTGCAGCCCTCACACTGCAGGTCCCAGTGCGGTGTGATGACAACGGAGGTAAGCAGTATCTGTCCTAAATGAGCATCTAACCCAGCCGGCAGTGAGCACACACAAGGGAATGTAGACCCATCAGGGCAAGTGACTACATATTAACCATGACACCAGCCATGCCACACGTTCACATATGCAAAGCAAGAAGCAGAAGAATCACACCAACAAGGTCTCACAGTAGATAATATGGCCAAGAAGGATTTTGTGGAAAAGGGGAAACTTCTCTAAGCCAAGGGGAAAAAAAGAAATTACTAGAAAGTAAATCTTGTGTGCAGCTGTTCAGTTCCACAGTTCTAAAATCTGCCTTTTCGGAAGTATACTTTACGGAGTGAAAGCCTAAAGCTGAGGGGACAGTTTGTTAGTTTTGCATTGTGTTTTTGATTGCTTTTTACCATGTCACTGGTTTCACCATAAAAGAACAATAGTAAATTAGAATCATTATGTATGTATTTATTATTTTTAAAATAAGGTACTTTTGGTCTGAGATTCACAGACCAGAGTTTTTACAGCAATGTGTCAGGAGCAGCAACTTCCACTTTGTGCACAATTAACAAATCGATTAGGGGGCGATTTGGGTGGTTCAGTGGTTGAGCATCTGTCTTTGGCTCTCAGGGTGTGATCCCAAGGTCCTGGGATGGGTCCCACATCTGGCTCCCCACAGGGAGCCTGCTTCTCCCTCTGTTTATGTCTCTGCCTTTCTCTCTGTGTCTCTCATGAATAAATAAGTAAAATCTTAAAAAAAAAAAAAACAACCAAATCGATTAGTTATATGCCTAACTGAGCTATGAGTAAACAATAGGTTCTTTTTTTTATGATAAATTTATTTTTTATTGGTGTTCAATTTGCCAACATACAGAATAAAACCCAGTGCTCATCCCATCAAGTGCCCCCCTCGGTGCCCGTCACCCATTCATCCCCACCCCCCACCCTACTCCCCTTCCACCACCCCTAGCTCATTTCCTAGAGCTAGGAGTCTTTAAGTTCTGTCTCCCTTTCTGATATTTCCCACACACTTCTTCTCCCTTCCCCCATATTCCCCTTCACCATTATTTATATTCCCCAAATGAATGAGAACATATAATGTTTGTCCTTCTCCAATTGACTTATTTCACTCAGCATAATACCCTCCAGTTCCATCCACGTTGAAGCAAATGGTGGGTATTTGTCGTTTCTAATGGCTGAGGAATATTCCATTGTATACATAGACCACATCTTCTTTATCCACTCATCTTTCGATGGACACCGAGGCTCCTTCCATGGTTTGGCTATTGTGGACATTGCTGCTAGAAACATCGGGGTGCAGGTGTTCCGGCGTTTCATTGCATCTGAATCTTTGGGGTAAATCCCCAACAGTGCAATTGCTGGGTCGTAGGGCAGGTCTATTTTTAACTCTTTGAGGAACCTCCACACAGTTTTCCAGAGTGGCTGCACTAGTTCACATTCCCACCAACAGTGTAAGAGGGTTCCCTTTTCTCCGTGTCCTCTCCAACATTTGTGGTTTCCTGTCTTGTTAATTTTCCCCATTCTCACTGGTGTGAGGTGGTATCTCATTGTGGTTTTGATTTGTATTTCCCTGATGGCAAGTGATGCAGAGCATTTTCTCATGTGCATGTTGGCCATGTCTATGTCTTCCTCTGTGAGATTTCTCTTCATGTCTTTTGCCCATTTCATGATTGGATTGTTTGTTTCTTTGGTGTTGAGTTTAATAAGTTCTTTATAGATCTTGAAAACTAGCCCTTTATCTGATATGTCATTTGCAAATATCTTCTCCCATTCTGTAGGTTGTCTTTGAGTTTTGTTGACTGTATCCTTTGCTGTGCAAAAGCTTCTTATCTTGATGAAGTCCCAATAGTTCATTTTTGCTTTTGTTTCTTTTGCCTTCGTGGATGTATCTTGCAAGAAGTTGCTGTGGTCAAGTTCAAAAAGGGTGTTGCCTGTGTTCTTCTCTAGGATTTTGATGGAATCTTGTCTCACATGTAGATCTTTCATCCATTTTGAGTTTATCTTTGTGTATGATGCAAGAGAGTGGTCTAATTTCATTCTTCTGCATGTGGATGTCCAATTTTCCCAGCACCATTTATTGAAGAGACTGTCTTTCTTCCAATGGATAGTCTTTCCTCCTTTATCGAATATTAGTTGACCATAAAGTTCAGGGTCCACTTCTGGGTTCTCTATTCTGTTCCATTGATCTATGTGTCTGTTTTTGTGCCAGTACCACACTGTCTTGATGACCACAGCTTTGTAGTACAACCTGAAATCTGGCATTGTGATGCCCCCAGATATGGTTTTCTTTTTTAAAATTCCCCTGGCTATTCGGGGTCTTTTCTGATTCCACACAAATCTTAAAATAATTTGTTCTAACTCTCTGAAGAAAGTCCATGGTATTTTGATAGGGATTGCATTAAACGTGTAAATTGCCCTGGGTAACATTGACATTTTCACAATATTAATTCTGCCAATCCATGAGCATGGAATATTTTTCCATCTCTTTGTGTCTTCCTCAATTTCTTTCAGAAGTGTTCTATAGTTTTTAGGGTATAGATCCTTTACCTCTTTGGTGAGGTTTATTCCTAGGTATCTTATGCTTTTGGGTGCAATTGTAAATGGGATTGACTCCTTAATTTCTCTTTCTTCAGTCTCATTGTTAGTGTATAGAAATGCCACTGATTTCTGGGCATGGATTTTGTATCCTGCCACGCTACCAAATTGCTGTAGGAGTTCTAGCAATCTTGGGGTGGAGGCTTTTGGGTTTTCTACGTAGAGTATCATGTCATCGGTGAAGAGGGAGAGTTTGACTTCTTCTTTGCCAATTTGAATGTCTTTAATGTCTTTTTGTTGTCTGATTGCTGAGGCTAGGACTTCCAGTACTATGTTGAATACCAGTGGTGAGAGTGGACATCCCTGTCTTGTTCCTGATCTTAGGGGAAAGGCTCCCAGTGCTTCCCCTTTGAGAATGATATTTGCTGTGGGCTTTTCGTAGATGGCTTTTAAGATGTCGAGGAATGTTCCCTCTATCCCTACACTCTGAAGAGTTTTGATCAGGAATGGATGCTCTATTTTGTCAAATGCTTTCTCTGCATCTAATGAGAGGATCATATGGTTCTTGGTTTTTCTCTTGCTGATATGATGAATCACATTGATTGTTTTACGGGTGTTGAACCAGCCTTGTGTCCCGGGGATAAATCGTACTTGGTCATGGTGAATAATTTTTTTAATGTACTGTTGGATCGTATTGGCTAGTATCTTGTTGAGAATTTTTGCATCCTTGTTCATCAGGGATATTGGTCTGTAATTCTCCTTTTTGGTGGGGTCTTTGTCTGGTTTTGGAATTAAGGTGATGCTGGCCTCACAGAATGAATTAGGAAGTACTCCATCTCTTTCTATCTTTCCAAACAGCTTTAGGAGAATAGGTATGGTTTCTTCTTTAAACGTTTGATAGAATTCCCCTGGGAAGCCATCTGGCCCTGGACTGTTGTGTCTTGGGAGGTTTTTGATGACTGCTTCAATTTCCTCCCTGGTTATTGGCCTGTCAAGGTTTTCTATTTCTTCCTGTTCCAGTTTTAGTAGTTTGTGTCTTTCCAGGAATGCGTCCATTTCTTCTAGATTGCCTAATTTATTGGCGTATAGCTGTTCATAATATGTTTTTAAAATCGTTTGTATTTCCTTGGTGTTGGTAGTGATCTCTCCTTTCTCATTCATGATTTTATTAATTTGAGTCTTCTCTCTCTTCTTTATAATAAGGCTGGCTAATGGTTTATCTATCTTATTAATTCTTTCAAAGAACCAACTCCTGGTTCTGTTGATCTGTTCCACAGTTCTTCTGGTCTCGATTTTGTTGAGTTCTGCTCGAATCTTTATTGATATATTTGGCAGCTCCCACATTCGGGGCATATATATTGAGGATTGTTAAGTCCTCTTGTTGGATAGATCCTTTAAGTATGAGATAGTGTCCCTCTTCATCTCTCACTACAGTCTTCAGGGTAAATCTTAGTTTATCTGATATAAGGATGGCTACCCCTGCTTTCTTTTGAGGACCATTCGAATGGTAAATGGTTCTCCAACCTTTTATTTTCAGGCTGTAGGTGTCCTTCTGTCTAAAATGAGTCTCTTGTAGACAGCAAATAGATGGGTCCTGCTTTTTTATCCAGTCTGAAACCCTGCGCCTTTTGATGGGGTCATTAAGCCCGTTCACGTTCAGAGTTACTATTGAGAGATATGAGTTTAGTGTCATCATGATATCTCTTCAGTCCTTGTTTTTGTGTAATGTTCCACTGAACTTCTTAAATGGGTATTTTAAGAGTCCCCCTTAAAATTTCTTGCAGAGCTGGTTTGGAGGTCACATATTCTTTTAGTTCCTGCCTGTCTTGGAAGCTCTTTATCTCTCCTTCCATTTTGAATGAGAGCCTTGCTGGATAAAGTATTCTTGGTTGCATGTTCTTCTCATTTAGGACCCTGAATATATCCTGCCAGCCCTTTCTGGCCTGCCAGGTCTCTGTGGAGAGGTCTGCTGTTACCCTAATACTCCTCCCCATAACAGTAGGGGATTTCTTGTCTCTTGCTGCTTTAAGGATCTTCTCTTTATCTTTCAAATTTGCCAGCTTCACTATTAAATGTCGAGGTGTTGAACGGCTTTTATTGATTTTAGGGGGGGATCTCTCTATTTCCTGGATCTGAATGCCTGTTTCCCTTCCCAGATTAGGAAAGTTTTCAGCTATGATTTGTTCAAATACATACTCTGGCCCTCTGTCCCTTTCGGCGCCCTCGGGAACACCAATTAAACGTAGATTTTTCTTCCTCAGGCTGTCGTTTATTTCCCTTAATCTATCCTCATGGTCTTTTAATTGTTTGTCTCTTTTTTCCTCAGTTTCCCTCTTTGCTATCAACTTGTCTTCTATGTCACTCACTCGTTCTTCCACCTTGTTAACCCTCGTCATTAGGACTTCTAGTTTGGATTGCATCTCATTCAATTGATTTTTAATTTCTGCCTGATTGGATCTAAATTCTGCAGTCATGAAGTTTCTTGAGTCCTTTATGCTTTTTTCTAGAGCCACCAGTAGCTGTATAATAGTGCTTCTGAATTGGCTTTCTGACATTGAATTGTAATCCAGATTTTGTAACTCTGTGGGAGAGAGGACTGTTTCTGATTCTTTCTTTTGAGGTGAGGTTTTCCTTCTAGTCATTTTGCTCAGTGCAGAGTGGCCAAAAACAAGTTGTATTGGGAAAAGGAGAAAAAGAGAGGAGAGAAAGAAGGAAAGAAAAGAGAAAAAGAAAAAAAAAGAGAAAGAAAAAGAAAGAAAGGAATAAAAAAGGGCAGGGGAAGCAAACAGAAATCAGAAAGCAAAAAACAAAACAAAACAAAAAATCACGGGGGAGCATATTCTGATTCTTTGTACTTTAAGTCCCTTGGCTTCCCCTGGAACTTGTCCGTCGAGCTGGTCTTCTGGGGGAGGGGCCTGTTGTGCTGATTCTCAGGTGTTAGCACTTGGGGGAGCTGCTCTGTCCCTGCTTGGTGCAGGGCTCAGTGGGGGTTGTTCACCCCGTGAGGCCCCAGGAGGAACAACCGCAGTGGCGGGGCCAGCCCTGGAGCCCTGGAGTCAGCTCCCGCAGTCACCACGCAGCTCTCTGTCTGCAGGGCCTGGAGGCTCCGGGCAGGGCCGCTGATCTGCTCAGCTGGGGCAGGAGCGTCCTTGCTGTCCTGGGCCCTCCCGGCCTCTGCCTGTCCCGGGGGAGGCCGGATCCTGGGCTGTGTCCCGGCGCCCTGTGCTCCGGGGCCTGCGCTGTTGGGATTCGTGCTCCCGCCCCACAGCCCCCTCCGCGGAGCCGCCCCCGAGCCCCCCGAGCTGCTCCCGCCCCGCAGCCCCCTCCACGGAGCCGCCCCGAGCCCCCCCACCCCCAGCTGCTCCCGCCCCGCAGCCCCCTCCGCGGAGCCGCCCCCGAGCCCCCCCCAGCTGCTCCCGCCCCGCAGCCCCCTCCGCGGAGCCGCCCCGAGCCCCCCCACCCCCAGCTGCTCCCGCCCCGCAGCCCCCTCCGCGGAGCCGCCCCCGAGCCCCCCCCAGCTGCTCCCGCCCCGCAGCCCCCTCCGCGGAGCCGCCCCGAGCCCCCCCACCCCCAGCTGCTCCCGCCCCGCAGCCCCCTCCGCGGAGCCGCCCCCGAGCCCCCCCAGCTGCTCCCGCCCCGCAGCCCCCTCCGCGGAGCCGCCCCCGAGCCCCCCGAGCTGCTCCGGGTCCCGCCGTGCGCGCTGCAGCCCTTAGGGAGCTCGGCGCACTCTCCTGGGCGCGCAGTTGCTCTGTTACTGTCCCAGGGAATCCGAGGGCCTCCTCGCCTTCCTGGGTCCTGCTCCAACTCCCTGCGAGCCCCTTTCCCCCGGGAAGGTCGGTGCAGCTCCTGCTCCTCCGAGACGGGGCTCTCCTGTCCTGGGGACACTCGCCCCGGCCTCAGCCCGGCTCCTCGCGGGGCCCCTCCCCCTTGGAGGCCTTTTGTTTCTTTATTTCTTTTTCCCCGTCTTCCTACCGTGATAGAAGCGCGAACTCTTCTCCCTGTAGCATTCCAGCTGGTCTGTCTTTAAATCTCAGGCCGAATTCGTAGATTTTCAGGATGATTTGAAGGTTATCTAGGTAATTTGGTGGGGACAGGTGACTGGGGACCCTACTCTTCCGCCATCTTGCTCCTCCTCCTCAACAATAGGTTCCTAACAAAGAATTATTGAATAAATGAGTAACTTGAATAGGTATATGTGACAGCAGCTACTGCACCACACTTCAGATAGGAAGCAATTTTTCCCTTGAAGGCATGATAATTCCTGCCTCAGTGAGAAATGTTCTGTTTATTTGTTCTATGAGAGAAAACAAGCACTAGTTGGGTGTGTCCTAAGTGCCTGCAAGTTTGTCTTCTGAGACTCACTCTACAAACCCAATGCAAGATAGCGGAGCTGAAATGCTGTAGCAACTTGAGGAAGAATATGAATTTCAGATATATTTCCTATTTTGTGTCTTGTCCAAAAGGATGGAAATCCACTTGTTCAACCAATCGACTGAACATATTTAAATCAAATGTCATCTAGGTGGTTGAGAAGGGTTGGCCAGAAATCAAGTTCTGGGATGGAAGAGCTGCGTGAGCCACCTTGCTCGGAGCTCAGAGTCAAGGAGGCCCTGACCTAAGGATTGGATCTGTCTAGTCTAAATATCAGGCTCATCCACAGTGTGGCAAGCATTTTGTAATAACCTAATGCCAGCTACTATTCAGATCACATGGTCCCTCCCTTTGTACTGATCTGGGCCCCTTGGGGTATGCTTTGGGTTAGATGTGGGTGTCTCCCAGGGCTCATCTATAGCTGGAGAAGGTGCAGGCCGGAGAATCCAACTGTTCAATCTCCTTGGCATCAGTTTACCACTACATGAAATTGGTTGATGTGAATCTGTTTGGAGAAATAAATCCACTGTATGTGATGACAAAAATCACACAGTAATACTCAGAAGCAGACATGTCACAAGTGGGTTTCCCAGGGCAGGAAGCACCTTGCATGGCTTATTGGTGAGGAAACAACCTCTTGGATTCAAAAAGGTCTGTACTTACAACCTAAATTAAAACTAAATATCAAAACTTTAACCAGCTAGTCATTTAAAAGTGATTACTGACCTAGCACTACTGGGACGAATAGGGCATAGTAGTTGAAAGCAAGATCTTTAGTTCTGGACTGAATGAAACTGTGCTTCCATTTTTTTATTTCTAAAATGGGGTTACAAAGGTGATAAGCTATTAGGTTGTGAGGACGAAGTGATTTAATTTCTATTAGGTACCTAGAACAGGTACCTGGCCTGCAGTAAGCATTATGCAAACATTTGCTCTTACCAATTGTTTTCTTTTTTCTAGTGAATTTTAGAAAAGAAAGGAACCAATAAATAAAATATTTTAAAGGAAACTTAAATGGGTTATAGGATTCAGAGATAGCATTAATTTAAATTCCTGAAGAAAAGAATAAGGAAAGGAAAACTTAAAAAACTGAGTTGCTGAAGTTACCTATTCTCCTTAGAATTCTAAAATCAATTTCTTTCTTTCTTCTTTCTTTCTTTCTTTCTTCTTTCTTTCTTTCTTTCTTTCTTTCTTTCTTTCTTCTTTCCTTCTTTCTTTCTTTCTTTCTTTTCTTTCTTTCTTTTTTAATTAACTAGGCTCTACTCCCAACAGGGAGCTCAAGCTCACAACCCTGAGATCAAGAATTACATGTTCTACTGACTGAGCTAGCCAGGTGCCCCCTAAGATCAATTTCAAAAATCATTCACTAGGGGTGCCTGAGTGGCTCAGTGGTTGAGCGTCTGGCTTTGGCTCAGGTCATGATCCTGGGGTCCTGGGATCGAATCCTGCATCAGGTTCCCCATGGGAAGCCTGCTTTTCCCTCTGCTTATATCTCTGCCTCTGTGTGTCTCTCATGAATGGATAAATAAAATCTTTATAAAAAAGTTTGCCAAATGCTATAATAGGTCACAGATCACCTACCCAACAAACTGTTTGCCAAACTATGGGTTTCTCAGGTTGGTCCTTTAGCTATAGATTAATTTCAAATCTGTCAGTTTCTAATACATCTAAGATCTAAGGCATTATTAGTACCTTTTCATAGCAGTCAGATTTATCTGCAGAGTAGGAAAATAGCTCATACCTTGAACCTGTTGTCTAATGTAGGTTGGAAAAAATTTTGTTGTAACCCATAATTTCCAGTTGTGCTGCTTTGCTGTTTTTCCATTTGAAAAGCAGAGAAAGTTCTGGTGCTGACAATGAAATCAAAATAACCTAGAGGGAAAGTTCCTAATTAGATTAATTTTTCACATTGAGATTCCAATGGAGAAAATCACCTTTAGAGTTGAGTAGCTTATTAATAGAACTAACGTGTGTGAAAGAGAGTGAGAGTGAGAGAGAGAGAGAGAGAGAGAGAGAGAAACAACTGGCTGAATTATCACCTGGTAATGAAGTGAAATGAAGGAAACTCAAGTCTGGATACAAGTTCTTGCTGATGAGAATCTGGTGAGTATGTTTATAGGCTGAGGGGGAAGGGAGAAAAAGCAGCAGGGTCTTAGCAGAGCCACACAGGATTTGCAGAAGCTTTCCAGCAGCAATAGAAAAAGAAAGCAAACTCTCATAAAACAGGGGTCAAACAAATTTTGCCAAGGTAGCATGCAGGCAAGGGAGAACTCAAATACTCTGGGCCAACCTTCCACCATACCTATTATACATGTTAGTATACGGTAGATAATCAGGGGTGTAGTAGTCAACTCAAAACAATGAGTGAAGGAAAATTAGACCTTATTGGAAACTGTGATCTATTCTTCATTCCTACCAAACATTTTTTTAATAGAATAGAATTCTAGGTCCTGCTCCAGAGAGTAAGTAAATAATGATAAAGGTCACAAGACTAAATATAATATCTTTGTTCAGTAATGGAAAAATAGAGAAGCTTTTCATCTGAAATATTTTTTCTTTGTGAACTTGATATTAATTTAGGATTTAGACCAATAATACATTCAATGGCAGCTTTTTTGGGTTCCTATAAACGGCAACATTCAGCTCCATAATACATTGTAAATACTGGAGCATCATTCAGTAGATGAGAGAAAAATGCTTTCGACCAGAACCACAGAAAACCCATTATGTTTCCCCAAAACCACAAAAAAATCCCTAGCTACTATGAGTTATTACCATGTAGCAAGGGGTCTTAGTGATCAAAGCATCCCCACCGCACATTCCTGTGGGGTCCACCTGCCTTTTGCTTAGATTGGGGAGATCTCGTGAGCTGGAGTGAAATTTTTCCTTTCACATGCAACCCTATCTAGCCCTCATTTCCTGATTTCTCTGGTGCAGCCAGAATTGTTTGGAAATAGCCCTGACATACCACTCATTGGCTACTTAGAGAAGATCTCCCCACTACATAGATTCAAAAAGAAGCATCATCAGGGGCCCCTAGCACCCCATCCTACACCCATGTGAGTTGGCAAGTGCCCCTGGGCAAGTATTTGACATACAATTTAAACCAGGGGAGCTCTGGGCATATACCTCAACACAGCTCCAAATATGCAGGAAAAGGCTGAGAAAATGCAGCTTAAAACAAGCAAGAGGTCATTTTCAAATCTTTAAAAGAGAAAGTACCTCTTTTTCTTTCCTTAAGGTTGCTATGCACAAAAATGCTATCATCTATAATGCAGTGCTATTTGCTTTTAACCACAGACACACAGACACAAAACACTTCCCATATCAAAATATGCATCTTGCCCAAACATACAAGCAACTGAGCTAAAATTTCTTTTTAGCAAATTTCAGGCTCTGGCTTTCTATGACTAAGTCCATCCAGAAGGATCATATTGCCATCTCCAGAGGCAGCTTTATGCCCTCTGCACACCAGCATATGGGTGGTATGTGCTGTGTGTACAGAAGCAACTCCTTTCATGCCATGAATACTAATCTCTGCACTCTGGCATCAGCATTGCTCCTCTGGTCTTGGTAGAGCTCCATGCCATATGGTGCACTGCTCCCCTGGGCTCTGAGCACGGGGTTATGGTTATGACAAGGGAACATGTTAACAGGCATTGCAGGGTGATGACAAGTTTACAGAGGCACAGGGTGTGGAATGTGGTAGTGACAGATGGTTGTCTAAAGGACCCTGAAGGAAACGAAGGCTATCCAGATCCCCCTGGGTCCTTGAGGTTTTCCCCTGATGGTCTTTGCTAACAGCTATTTTTTCTCACTCCTTCATTACCCACTTTTAATCTTACATTGTATTTGGCCATTCTCTTTTCTGGTGCTCACTTTTCAATAGAGTAGCCCCTCGCTACATGTGGCTATTTCAATTTAAGTTTAATGGAAATCAAATAAGATTTAAGGTCAGCTCGATCACGCTAACCATACTACAAATGTTTAATAGCTACACGTGTTAGTAACTACTGCATGGGACAAGAGAAATTAGCACTGCTCCAGAATATGACTCTCCATTTCCCCTCAACTTGGATTACAATGTGACTGGGATTGGATCACTACTGGGATGATCAGAGCCTGGCAGTTTTTGTGTTTTGGTTTGTTTGTTTGTTTTGTTTTTTAAAGATTTATTTATTTATTTTAGAGGGAAGGAGAGGGACAGAGGGAGAGGAAGAAAGAAATTCCAGCAGATTCTGAGCCGAGCATGGAGCCCAATGTGGGCCTCCATCTCAAGACCCTGAGATCACAACCTGGGCTGAAACCAAGAGTTGGACACTTAACCAACTTTGCCACCCAGGCACCCCAGAGCCTGGTGTTTTACATGGCAGTCCTGCTCTTCAGGCTATAACCTCTGCTTTTCTTCATTTTTACCCACCCCCACCCCCATACCCTCCACTGACCAATCCACTCCACACACGTTTTCTCAAGTTTTATTACTATTCAGAGCATTTCCTTTCAACATACTGCAGTGCCACTCAAGACCAAGTTCTTGGGCAATGATTCAAAAATCTATAGCTATTGCTTCAAAGACCATGATAGCCAGATGACTCAAGAACTCAAGAGCTGCTTTTATAGCAAGAAAAAATGAAAACAGTCATTTAGTATCTTATAAAGAATCTACTTACTGCATTTAGATCTGCAACATCAAATTATCTAAGGTCAATGTTCCTTTAATTTCCTTGTAGAAGTAATTAAAGCTTGTGGAGCACTGCCCGGAAGAAAGGAGCCCATATATACACTAATGATAGCGAATGTTTATTGAACACATAATAGATGGCAGGCATTGGGGTAACCACTGAGTTCTTACTTGGTTATCTCCATTAAATCCATAGCAATTTTTTGACATAGATATTGCTTTACAATTTAATAAACTAATGCTCAGAGAAATTATGTAACATGCTCAAAAAAAAAATAGAGTTAAGTGCCAGAGACAATTTTCAAATATACATCTTTCTCACTCTAGAGACAAAGTCCTTAAGTACTACGTAGGTTTTCTGCTTCAAGATAGTACACTGAGATCTATCTAGCTTCTTTAAACAGTATCTCCTTTGATTTGCCGAGCAGTCCTGTGAAGTAGTTTAGGCTCATATCAGTGCCTAACACACAGTGTTTACTGAATAAAAGTGTATCAATGCTATTTTTCAACTTGCAGATGAGCAAACTGAAGCACAGAGAGTTAAAGGCTCCCAGAAACGAGTTGTTAACTGGTAGCATTGAAATGGACTTGAAATCTCCTGATTGCAGCAGTGCTGACATCTTTTGTCACTATTCTCAAAAGTAAATAAAAGAATATATAAAACAACAGTGGCTATTGTAGGCATTGTTTCCTGAATTCAACAAAGCTCTCTAGTCCTGGAGAAGAATGGTAAGCTTGCCATCAGCTGCTGGCTTTCTCTCCTGACCTCACTCTGGAAAGGCCACAAGAGTGGGGTGGTTGATCAATCTCTGAATGTAAAAACCAAGAGGCATTCTTGGAGAGAGAGAGTTTTATTCCTGTTCAGAAGAGAAATAGTAACACAGGCAGAGCGAGCCAGTTGCCAAAGATAGGAGACTGGCTGAGAAGGGCCACCCTTGCTGTGTCCTTTACTCATTCATACCCTTATTCTACACGTAGGGTGGCCATGGTATCCTGTGGAAAAGGGGAGCCACACATCATCCCAAGTCAGTGGAAGACAAAGGTCCTGCATGAGGGTGCTGGGACCCCACACAGGGTAAAGCTCCAGTAGCAGGAGTTGCAGCTGAGATTGTCATTGTGGGGCATCCTCTCCTGTTTCAGTTCCTCTAACTGCACCTCATGGATGAAGAAATTCTCAGAGGATGGCATGATAGAGAAGAACAGTAGAAGAGGTAGCTGTTGGAGTTCCTCCAGGGGGGAGGCTCATCAGATGGAGAGGACAGGAAATGGGGGTTTGCAGTTTAGATTGCAAGACCAGAAAGAAGCTCCTCTTCTGACACCCCACCCCCAAACCCAACTTCCTATGGGAGAGAACAGGCAGGGGTTTGGATGGTTTCCCTTCTTCCAGGCCCGTATCATCATCCCTGGGTAGCAGAGAATTCCTAGGGAATAAAGAACTCAAAGGGTCAAAGTAACTTTTGAGAAGGATCGGCATTTTAAAGAGCAAGAAAACTAAATCATCTAGCAGGGGTCCCAGAATTAATTGACCAGGCTGAATAGGAATTTCAAAGAGGCATAATAAATATCTTCAGGGATATGAGGAAGGACACAGGGACACGGCAAGTGCACAAAATAACAGAGTTTTCAAGTGGGTTATTGAATGCTAAATATGTAACTATTAAAATAAGGGACACAATGGATGGGTTAACAGAACATCCAGAGAAAATAGCTTATTACCCTGCTGCAAGATATACCTGCAGAAGTCTTAGGATGGGAATCAGGAAAAGTATTAAGTGATAGAAAGAACACGGGAAACATCAAGAGAAAGGCACATGTTCAAGTGTCCATAGGTATGTAATAGAAGCCCTAGAAGAAAAGAATTAACAAGTTGGGGGGCAGGGGAGATATATAAGAAAATATTTGCTTCCAATTTCCTACATTCAAACGAAAGATAAGAAAACCAAAATAAGATAGATACGAAAACCTCAACTGCTAAACATGTTAGAGTAATATTTAAAAAATCAATGATGCAGAAAATTCTAAAATCTTCTGGAAAGAAATGGGAGATCATCACTTCAAAGAAGCAACAGATTTCACAATAGTAACTCTGGATAGCAAGAAGCAATGGAGTCATAGTTTCAAAACACAAAAGACTTGAGTTTCTAAATGTGAAGATAAAGATATTATCAGGACCACTAAGCCCCACATGGTTGACTCTACAAAGACCCTCAGAGAGCATGTTTTGAAGAGTTCAGAAAGAAGAGGAAGCAATGTATGATAACGTGTAAGAGTGACTCGAAATTTAATAAGTTCATGATTGTCTCAATAAACAGTGCAAGCAGATGTGCGCATATAAAACTCTAAAAAATTTTAATGTGTTAAGTGTGGGGGAGAGACTAGAAGAAAAATACTAACCAAGAACTGGTCTTGGTTGAAAGGAAGACATGGCTGATGGTGAGCTTCAGAAAATGTGACCCCCCCCCCCAACAAAAAAACCCCACAAAAATAAACAAAAGTGTGGTCATTGGGAAATTGCCATGATAATAGCAGTAAAATTTGGAACTTTAAAAAGAAAAGAAGGAAACATCATAAATCCAATCGAAGGTCAGAAATTACAAAACAAATACAAAGATGTGTGGTAAATAGGGGTGCCTGGTGCCTCAGTCAGTGGAATATGTGACTCTTGATCCCAGGGTTATGAGTTCAAGGCCCATGTTGGATATAAAGATTACATACATACATAGATGTGTGGTAAATGGAAATAGGAAATAAAATAGTAGAAGAGTTTTTAAATGCCAGAAATTACAAAAAATGCTTAAATTAACAGTCAGATTGAATAAAAGTGGAAACTACCACTATGCTATTTAAAAGAAACATTTATTTTAAAAAATGTGAGTTCAAAAATAAAAGTGGAGGAAAATATATACCCATGAAATATGACCCAAATTATATCCAGGGAAATAACTTTAACATAAGACAAAATAAAACTTGGTTTTAAAAAAATCAGAATAGAGGGACACCTGGGTGGCTCAGCGGTAGAGCTTCTACCTTGGGCTCAGGGCATGATTCTCAGGACTGGGGATCGAGTTCCACATCGGGCTCCCCACAGGGAGCCTGCTTCTCCCTCTGCCTACATCTCTACTTCTGTGTCTCATGAATAAATAAATAAAATCTTAAAAAAAATAAAAGTAAAAAAATCAGAAAAGATAAAGGTTAATAAGTGTTAGGAACAGAAACAATAATGCAAAAGATGTCATGACCGTGAACCTATATACACTTAGAAGTATAGTTTCAACAACTGACAGAATTGCGAGGGGAAAAACAGTTGAATTTACAACTAATGGGAAC
The DNA here is from genome assembly GCF_053574225.1 of Canis aureus. Lineage (NCBI taxonomy): Eukaryota > Metazoa > Chordata > Mammalia > Carnivora > Canidae > Canis > Canis aureus. Next base: position 33,223,849 of record NC_135638.1, on the reverse strand, counting down.
TCCAATAAATTCGTCCTGAAGAGTAATTGGCCAACAATCAAAATAATTGAAAAAGACACAGAAGCTGATGTGCTTGGGCTATAGATGAGCAGAACTTTTTATGTGCTATAAACACAGACCACATATTCTTCTTGGGCTCATAAAAAAAAAATCACAAAAATGGACTATGCACTAAGCTACAGAGAAAACCTGAATGAATGGAAAAGAGTCAATATCACATAGACTGTTTTTTTGATAATCTGGCAATCAATTTAAAAATAAACAAAAAATACAGAATTGAAATAACCATTAGTCACTGAATGATAATGAAGATAGTACATGTTTATTTGTGAGAAATAGTTTTAAAATGACTTACAAGAGAATATATAGCTTGATTGGAAAATAAGAAAGGGTGGCAGGAAAATAAAACAAGGCATATTTTAGAATACATAAAATATTTTATAGCTTCTAATTTGAGAAATATTTTGCTTTCAGGTTTTAACACGCACATTTGTGAATCAGTACAAGGATTTGGCACTTTCTTAATTTGAAACTTTTGAGAAACACATTGAGTTTCTTCCTTTAGACTGTCTACATCAGACTATCGGCCATTCTTCCTGAGTACTGGGCAGCAAGAGTCTTAGGGGAATCCAAACTCTCTGACCTCTCCCCTGCCTTCATGCAGCCCAAATGCTCCCCACAGCTACTACACTGCTGGCTGTCTCTCAAGGAAATGATGGTGGAAATGTGTCGAGTGAAAGTTCTGTCTCTGATTTTTAGGGATTTGAGCATTTTATCACAAACATATTAGCAAGTGTTGGCCAGGATGTGGGGAAAGAAACTTCTATGAACTGAGAGTAGAAAGATCAGTTGGTATAGTTCAGCTACAGAGCAATATAAAAATACTTAAAGAAAGTAAGTAGGAATGGAACCTAGAAATCCCATCCCTAAGTCTATCCTAGCAAAATACCTGTTCAAATCCATCATGATACATATAGAAGAACAATCACCATTGCATTAGGCACAGGAGCAAGGAAGCAACATAAGTGTTCATCACCGGAGAAAAAGATAATTAGTATGATATGCGCGTACTCTGAGCTGTCAGAAATAATGAACTCCTTATTTATAGCAACATGGCTAGATCAGAAGGATCTGAAATGGACGAGAAAAGGAAGCAAAACAAATGGAGATCCATGACACAGTACAATTTATATAATTTTATTTATTTTTTTTCAATTTATATAATTTTAAACACACACACACATGCAAATAACCGGACAGTTTTCCAGGACACAGTCACATGTGTTTGCATAAACACACAGCGTGAACTGGAGAGCAGTATGTTCAGTACGTGAAGCTAGAGAGGGCGAAGGAGAAAAACAGAATATGATCACACAAGAGAAGTGCTTGCAGAAACATATGACAAAAATCCACCACATACTTAACTAATTATGCATCCCTGAGGACCCCAAAAATAAAGATAAAAATAAAATAAAGTCAAGGGGCAGGGCAGATATTCCAAACCCACAAAGGCACCCGTCTTTAAGATGGAGCCAAAATAGTCCAGGTTGCAACTCAGAGCAGAGAGTCTGGACCTGGAGTGGAGTGTTAGGTTTAAAAATGCATAGCAACGTTTACAGCCTTTGGTAGCAGAACCACTGGTAGAGCTTCACAGTATTTTAAAGCAGTTATACAAATTCTTGCTGGAAACAGATTGCATTTCAGAGGAACAAAAAGCACATATACTGAAAAAAATGATTTATGTGATGCCCTTCTGAACCTTCAGGGAAAAGGGAACTCAATTCGAGAAGGGAATTGACAGTGTGTTTCAATGAATCATCAACCAAATGCTTTTTTTTTTTTTTGATAGTCTCTAAGAAAAATATGTCAAAAATATTACCTAAATGAATCACTAACTAAGGTGTTTATAATTTATTGTATCTACTTCTAAAAGAGCATGTCTGGTCTTACAACTTCTAATTAAATTGTAAATTTATTAACCATGGCCTTCAACCATCAATTCTTTATTTTTTATTTAAAGATTTGCTTCGGGTCTTTTTTTTTTTTTTTTTTTAGAAGCTTACTTAGCTGGTTATATGTTTATTTTTCACTGGACAATTAACTGTTCTTATATTTCTAATAAATCTGAAAACCTGTACTTGTATTATCTTCACTTGCTTGCTTCCCAGCTGAGAGAGGCAGCTCCGAAAGGATTTAACTATTTCCCTCCAAAATGGCAACTGGCATAAAACAAATTCCCAGTTCTTGAAAGTATCTGGCAGGCTTGAAATGACTGAGCTTGTTTCACAAGGCAAAAGTTAATGCAATACTGGTGACACGATAAACTCAGGCTCTGGTTTGGTAGACTTGTGAAACCCTTCTAGACTCCAAACAATGCATTTTTATCTTCCATCTTCACCATTTCTTGCACCATCTAGAAAATGGACTTGTGTTATTGTTCATCCTGTCTTTTTATGCTGTATTCCGACATTAAGTAACATTCTAACAGAGACAAGAACCACTCATTAAATTTTATCTATAGGCCAGGCACAAAGAAAGACTTTACATCATTACTGTTGATTCAGACAACAATAATCCAAGGGAGGTATTGGTATTATTCTACATGGAGGTGAAGAAACTGAGTGTCAGAAAGGTGAAGCCACTCACTCAAGGCCACACAGCTGACTCCAAATTAACAGAATATTATCCACCACTGCTTAGAGAGGTTCTTCTTCTGCATCTCAGATAGGCACATGAGAGGGGCCCAAGGCGTCAGTCTGCTCATAGAGTGACCAGCATGTTCTGAACCTGGGTTTCTCTTTGGATACATCTGTTGGCTCTTAGAGCGGAAATCAGCAAGATTCTGTTCCCTCACTGCCTGTTCTCCCTTTCTCTTGAGTGGCACTGCCTAGTCAAGATGTCAGGACACTACACCCAGTCTCTGGTTTGGAGCAACTGTTCCATTTTCCTTTTATGCAATTTAGACCCTTACAGTGTGGTCAAAATCCTGTCTGAGTGGGCTGCTGAATGCTGAGATGAGACCCTACTCTCTTGTGTGTGTTTATTGGGTAAGGACCTCTAGAGACAAGCCCATCCTACACATTTTGTCTTGTCTCTGCTTCTGGCTTTCATCTTCCTTAGACTTCCTGTCACTTCAGACTTTGTTCTTTCCTTTCATGTGTCATGTTGAACCTATTTTTAAGCTCAGCTTCTCTTAGGGTCCTACTTGGTTCCCACTGATATCCTCATCCTGTGACTAGCCATGCCTGGTAATCATTATTTGGGTGTTTAACAAAAGCTTTCATGCAGCTAGGATGTCACATTGTTCCCTCTGCCTTTTGTGTGGTTTGATTTTGCTATTTATGGAAGGACTATTGGTAAGAGAACCATACGGTTGTAAATATCCTCTCCATCTTTCCTAAAATTAGAGTTCAAAATCATGCCCACCTCTTCTAATCAAGAACACTCACTCCACACACTCCCACCATTATTTTCCTGAGAGAACTGGCAGTGTGGTATCTGTGGGCAGCATCTGGGCTACATGAAGGCAGGAGAGAGGTCAGAGAGTCCAGCTCTTCCTCCAATCCCCTCAGACTCCTGGTGCCTAGTACTGGGGAATATGGTTGATGGTTTAATGTGGTAGATGTTCAGAGGGAACAAATGCAATAGATTTTTTTCCAAGTCTTTTCTAAGTCTAAGAAAGTGTTGTATCATTGCACTAATTTGTAAATATAGGTTTTGAGACATTTATGTAAAATATTCTTTAATTTAGACTTTATGAAATATTTCAGACCCCATAGTCTGTATCCTTACTATTCCAACCGTAGGCTTGAGCCTGGAGGCATAATCAACACTAGGGACATGTCAGAAAGGCAGACTTTCATGCTCCTTGCCTGACCTATGGAATCAGAATCTGTGGTTTTTCAACAAGTTCCCCAAGTGATAAGTGTGTATATTCATACCTTTGAGAAGTGCTGTCCTATTCTTTTATTTCCTCCTAAGAAGAGGTGTGAGAAGTGTGATAAACAGAAAAGATTTCATATTCATAAGCAACATTCAGACAAAATGAGTATGTATATGAGTCTTCTCTGCCTCACCCACACTCCCACAAAGAACATTCTGTCCCTTGCTTAGTGGGCTCCCTTGCACTCCAGGAGGATTGCTAGCCTGGTCTGTTGATTTTGAAATGCAGAACTTGAAGAATGGCCTTTAAAGGTAGAAACAAAGACCAAGGAAGAAAAGAGAAAGCAGAATAGCTTCCCAGGTAGAGGATTTGAGGAGAGCTAGGGGTCAGAATAAAGGGTGAAGAGTGAGGATCATAGGTGATGAGACATTCTGGCCTTGGCTGCACTTGGATCAGCAAGAGCAGCAAAGGTTGACTGCATTAGAGTGTGGGGCAGGTCATAGAAGCAGAAACTGGGCTGGAGAGGGGAATGAAAATGCATTTTCAGAGAAAGGCAGGCCTCAGTGGACAGGAGGAAAATTTGAGGATAGCACTGGAAACACATGAACCACCTTTGAGTACTTACTTCCTAATATAAGAAGGAGGATGCAGAGAAGGACCAGAGCCCACACCAAAGTCATGAGCTGTGACATAGACCATACATAGAATGAACTCTGAGGGCAAAGAAAATCCCTGTGGGTCGGTCCCAACCCAGTCAGAGTAATTGTGATTCTGTAACTTTTTTAAAAAAATATTTTATTTATTTATTCATGAGAGACACACAGAGAGAGAGGGAGGGAGAGGGAGAGAGAGGCAGAGACACAGGCAGAGGGAGAAGCAGACTCCATGCAGGGAGCCCGACGTGGGGCTCGATCCCGAGTCCCCAGGATCAGGCCCTGGGCTGAAGGCGGTGCTAAACCACTGAGCCACCGGGCTGCCCTGAGTCTGTAACTTTAATGCTAATCTTACCCCAGGCTAGGAATAACCTAATTGTAATTATGAAGAAATGATACTTAAAATGGTTTGGCATTGAACCAAAATTTAATCATTCTTATAATACCTGTAATATGTATGCATGCATATACATATGTATGCATAAATACACATTATATATATTATCAACATGTAACATATAATATCTACATATGGCATAGGCATACAGTGTATGTGTCATATATATATGACTGTGCATGGATATGTATGTGTGTATATGTATATCTTCTATATATAGGTATACTTCTACATAGAAAAGGCGTACCATGTTTTTTTCCTCCAGAATTACCAGAACTTACAAAATTGTAGACTCCTGGTGGAGCCTATCTATCCTATAATTTACATTCTATGATATGTCCAAATTTTAGTTTGAGTCCCCCACTTGAGCTTTAGAGTGAGTGCTCTAACTATCTTAAAATATTTTCAATCCAACAATCAGAAGAGGGTTTTGCAAATAAATAGTACTAAGTGTAATCACCTTCCAGGAACAGATAAACAAAAATACTAAGATAAAAAATTGTCACATAACTAGAGGGCCATAAAGAGAATGACCTCTGCAAAATCTACACTTAACTGATCTTTAATTTGTTTTAAATTGAGGATCTCAGGTTAAAATCCAAATGACTTTACGTGGGAGTAAATTATGTGTATACTGCACTTGAATTGAGAAGTTTTCCAGATAAAGGAAATCACTCTGCCTTGTGACCAGTTTTGGTCCAGTCTCTCTTCATTATTCAAGGACACACCCTTTCCTCTTGCAGACTTCACAAGGCAGTCAGACAGGCATCTGGTTGCCAGGGGGACTGCAGGTGTTTTCCTCCTAATGCCATTTGGGTTTAACAGTTTCTATTTTACGTGTTTACAGGATTATCTTATATTGGAATTCTTTAGCCTGACCCTTCCTGCTGTACTGGAGAAGGGATTGTCTTAAGATATGCAAGAACACTTCTATCATGTTCTCTGTGTCATCTTAAACCTCAAGTGGATTAATTTCCAGGTTATAAGGAAATTGGCTCATCACCTTTAAAAACTTGATTTCCCACCTTCTTACAGCATCTGGTGCTGAAAACACACACACACTCACACACACACACACAGTTGTCATTTTGCTATTATTCTGTGACTATTATTCTGTAGTAGGTTTCTTAAGTAACCTTAGTGGATTACATAATGCACAGAATGTTATTAGTGCCCTAGAGAGACAAAAGGACAGTGAGTCTTTTTGTTACCACCTGTGATTCTGATGGGAGGGCTCAGGATAGTGAACTCTCAGTTTTCTGTGCAGCATGTAGAAAAAGGATTGTTGTAGCTCGATTCTTGTATTTTAAAATTCAATTCTCTTGGTGTTTAGTTTCACAGAATTTGTTTCCATCAACCTTCCTATGACTACTTGAAATGCCAAAACGCAATAGTTAAAACTTTAAGTAAACAAAATACTTAAACACTCAAAAATATTAAGTAGATGATACCAAGAATCAATATTATTCCTTGTTTAAGTGGGCACATGCATCTTTGAGAGGGTTTTTAGTCTTCCCATTTTTCCTAGGATGCAGTACATGTTCTGACTGACACCTATCATCCCCCCCAGATCTAAGTGGGTGCATCTTCCCTGGCTTGAGTGACACCCGGGGATCCTTGCATACAGCGCATACAGACCTTTGGAGATGAGCATGAAATCCTCTTTGACCCAGCCTCATAGAACATATCTCTCCCTCTCTCTCAATCTGTGTTTCTGTCTCTCTGTCTCTCTTCCCTGCTGTGCCTCCTCCTCCCCCCAAGTATCTATAAGATGTGTTTTGTTGCAAATTGCTTATCCTGGTGTCAAAATGTCACAATGGTGAGTCCATGCCAGGGCAGAGGCAGATTTGAGAAATTTTTTTTAATATTTTATTTATTTATGACAGATACAGAGAGAGAGAGAGAGGCAGAGACACAGGCAGAGGGAGAAGCAGGCTCCATGCACCGGGAGCCCGATGTGGGATTCGATCCCGGGTCTCCAGGATCACGCCCTGGGGCAAAGGCAGGCGCCAAACCGCTGCGCCACCCAGGGATCCCTGAGAAAGATTTCTAATGATTAACAAATCTCTTCTGTTTTCACCCCTTATTAAACATCTAAAGTTTCTCTTTTCTCATATATCTCCAAAGATTTTTCTCTTCTTCAGTAGACCATGGTTGCCAACTAATACCTGGACTGCGTTGTAAACCAGATACGACTAAAAACCATGAACATCCTATTTCCATCAGATACTAACCTTGGAGCAGGATCCCATTCTTCTTTCTCTTCTTCTCCTTCTTCCTCTTCTTCCTCCTCTTCCTCCCCCTTCCTCTTCCTCCTTCTTGATCTTCTTCTTCCTTTTCTCCTCTTTCTTCTTTTTTATTTTATTTTTTTAAAGATTTATTTATTTATTTATTCAGAGAGAGAGAGAGAGAGAGAGAGGCAGAGACACAGGCAGAGGGAGAAGCAGGCTCCATATAGGGAGCTGGACATGGGACTCGATCCCGGGCCTCCAGGATCACACCCCGGGCTGCAGGCGGCACTAAACTGCTGCGCCACCGGGGCTGCCCTTTCTTCTTTTTTAAAAGATTTATTTTAAATTTATTTTATTTGAGGAAGAGAGAACACAAGTGGCAGGGAGGCAAGGGAGAGAGAGAAGCAGGCTCCCCACTGAGCAGGGAGCCCTACAAGGTACTTGATCCCAGGACCCTGGGATCATGACTGGAGCCACAGGCAGATGCTTAACCAACTGAGCCACCCAGATACCCCATTTTTCCTCTGCTCCACCTCCTTCTCCTTCTTCTTCCTATCCCCTGAATAAAATTCCATTTCATTTAGAACAACACATGTGTTCATTAGACATCTTCACACTTGGCCTCACTTCTTGGCTTCTTGGCAGTTGAGTCCTTCCCATCCTCTCAAGACTTCTTTTCCACTCCCAAGTGGACTCTCTTTATTGCACAGACATTAAAGAGCAAATTTAACTCTCCCTTACTCTCTACTCTGCATGGACATATGCAATCACTATCTTCAGATGAATAGATGTTACACATTATCTATTCATGTTCCATACATGATGTGATCCCTGTTCTTAAAACATTTCCTCCTTTTCCTTCTTGAAACTACTAAAAGTAAGACGAACAATAAGAAAATAAAAAATTTTATTTTCAGTGAAACAAGGAAAAGGTTCAAGATATGTATAAGAGCCAGGCAAAATAGTTTCATTTATGCATGGCCCAAAAAGAAAGAAGTTGAGCGAAGCCAAGGAGAAATATTACAGTGGATCAAGAAACACCACATCACAGAAAGTCCCACCAAAAAAATACTCACTAAAGGTGAGAGGAGCAATGGGAAGGGAAAAGCCTTGTCTGCAATAGCACTGGATCTACTGTTAACTGCAAAAAACACTTCTGGATCCAAATTGTTTCAGAGGAACAGAGAAAACAGAACTTCCTGATTAATCACAAAAGTAAGCCATATTTCCAGCAAGCAGTCAGACTTTAGCATTTCAAGAGATGCCTTATGTATGGACCTCCACATATATAGGACACTTTTGCAAATGGTTATGCCAAGAAGACCAATCTCATTTCATGATGAATGACAAAAAAGAACTATGTAGCAAGTATGTAAGCAAAGTACAAGACAAAAAGGAAGAGTAGCAAGATTTCTTAAAAGATGAAGAATACTCATAAGGAAAACTTCCAGAGGGCAGGTAAAAATCGTGGACAAATATTTTGCCATGAGTTTAAAATAAAACAAGTTAGTGGGAGAACAATGTCTATGCCAAAAGGCTACCGGTCAGAAATGCAAGAATTCAGAGGGAAAAAGATGAGAGAACAGCAAGTAGATGAAATGCGAATCTAAAGAGTTTATTTAATAAATAGGAGAAAAACAACACCATTAAATAAATGTAGTGAAATTAATAGGGTGAATAGATACTGCAGAATATACAATACATGTTATGAAAGTAGAATGAGAGGAAGGAATAAAATAAAACATATACAAATGATATGAGTGCATATGACAAAGAAAAGCAAATGATATACAACATATGTGCAATTATATTTATAAAAGGAAAGAAAACACATAAAGTAATGGACTAGAGCAAACATATAAAGTATAATTTAAGAAAACCTTTTGGGCAGCCTGTGTGGCTCAGCAGTTTAGCACAGCCTTCAGCCCAGTGCGGGATCCTGGAGACCCTGCATGGACTCCCACATCGGGCTCCCTGTGTGGAGCCTGCTTCTCCCTCTGCCTGTGTCTATGTCTCTCTCTCTCTCTTTCTCTCTCTCTGTGTCTGTCTCTCATGAATAAATAATAAAAAAATCTTAAAAGAAAACTTTTTTTTTAAAGGAAACTTTTTGACATAAAAGACTTTACAAAGCAAAGTGTCATAACATGTAGGAGAAAGTTAACTAGAACATGAAGAAATATCTGTAATATACTCTATTTACTTTTATTTTTAAAGATTTTATTTATTTACTCATGAGAGATACACAAAGAGAGGCAGAGACATAGGCAGAGGAAGAAGCAGGCTCCTCGCTGGGAGTCCGATGGGGGACTTAATCCTAGATCCCTGGGATCAGGACCTGAGCCAAAGACAGATGCTCAACCACTGAACCACCCAGATGTCCCTGTAACATACTTTAAAAGAGAGAACTAAGGATTTTGTAACAATCAAACTCTATTTTAAATAATAAAGGTATAAAGGCTATGAATAGATGGTTGCAAGCATTTAAGGACTCTGGTTATATTGTTCCCAAGAGCCCTTGCAGAAACCACCAAGGGAAGAACTAAGCCAAATGATGATTAAGAACAATCTGTCAGAAATACTTGAGGCAAACAGTAATCACATTTGATAGCACAACTATCACTAAAATAATTTGATTGGCAGAATATAATAATATTGTTTATGTCCTAACACTATAAAAGTAATAAAACTCATAAAATGTAGGAGAGAGGATTGGAAGTAGAAAGAAGAATATGTATGCTAAGTGCCTCATCTCTAATAGCTCATGCTCAAAAAACTTCTATCAAGTGGGAGAATTGAAATCACATTTAATAGTTCAAGGAAAATACTAGGAAGTACTGTAATGTGGTGATATTGAACTAGATGACAGATGATTGGAGAATAGCTCTACCATGAGAACTAGAGTAGCTGGAAAATATGTTTAAAGGCAAGGAAACAAACAAACAAAAACCATAAAAAACCTAGTTAGAAGGCAGCAGGACTTGAGCTGCCAAGATCTGGATAAAGAAGCAAACAGAGGTGCCTGGATGGTCCTTTCTTTTCTTTTCTTTTTAATGATTTTATTTATTTATTCATGAGAGACAGAGGAAGAGAGAGAGAGAGAGAGAGAGGCAGAGACATAGGCAGAGAGAGAAGCAGGCTCCATGCAGGGAGCCGGGTGTGGGACTCGATCCTGAGACTTCAGGACCATGCCTGCGCCGAAGGCAGGTGCTAAACCACTGAGCCACCCAGGGATCCTGGTACTTTCTTTTCTTGAGAAATTTGCTGATTAAAATATGGTAGATAAGAGGCAGATAAGAAGAGAAGAATATGACATCTTGAATGAACAAGAAGCTGAGTAGAGTTACTAACAACCTTACAGATTTAGTGTACAAAAATTGGACCCTAGAGTTCAAGGCTCACCAAGAAGAAGGCATTCTTCTTCTTCTTTGTCTTCGTCTTCGTCTTCTTCTTCTTCTTCTTTTTTTCTTGCATCCTGGTGATCACATTTATTGAAAGAGTTGGAAAAAAATTAAAATGGCCTTTAGCTTAAGAATTTTTGAGTTATCTGCACATCAACTCATTTCAGGAGTGGAAGAATCCTTGGTCATTTCTTAATATCAAAATGAACGCAGGTTTCTCTTTTGGATGTCTTCTACATTTAAAGAGGCAATCATACAAAATCTACTATATTCCATACAGATAAATTCTTTGTTTCAGCCAACTCTTAATGGAGGAGCAACTAGTACAATACCATCTCCCCAGACAAAAAGCATCGGAATATTCCATTTTGTTGATTTATATATCTCTGCATATGAACATCTTGAGTGTTCAGTTTAAACCCTCTCAAGGGCTACACATTAGGAATAAGAATGAGCAAAATGTAGACCATTCCCCCAAACTCTGAAGCCCTGGTTGGATTAAGAAAATCTGCCTCTAATCTAATTTCCTCTGATCTAACTGAAAAAAAATTAACTAACTAAAAAAATAAATTCTTCTCTAAAAGAAATTAACATCAGTGTCTTAAATTTTCTCTAAAATTCATCTAACAGGGCAGCCCCGGTGGCGCAGCTGTTTAGGACCGCCTGCAGCCCAGGGCGTGATCCTGGAGACCCTGGATCGAGTCCCATGTCAGGCTCTCTGTATGATGCCTGCTTCTCCCTCTGCCTATGTCTCTGCCTCTCTCTCTGTCTATGAATAAATAAATAAAATCTTAAAAAAAATAAAAAAATAAAAAAAAATACATCTAACAGAATGGAAGATATTAAATTAGAAGTTATCAAACAAACAGATAATAAGAGTACATGATCAAAAACCAAGGGAAATCAGAGACAATAAAACAGACCCAACAGAGATCTCAATGACAGAGTTATAAGACAGAATCTTAAAAATAACTTTGATGAATCCATTCAAGAAACTAGATGTCAAGATGAAGTTGAGCACTATACTTCAAAACTAAAAAATGGTAAATGGAAATTATTAAACTGAAGAATAACTGAAACTAAGAATGTTTTTGCTAGCAAATTAGACACGGTATAGAGTAAATTCTTGAACTAGACCCTAAATAAGAAGAATGTATCCAGACCAAATTTTTAAGAAGGAAATGAACCAAGATTACAAAACAGAGTACTAAAGACAAGGGATGTGGTAAAAAGTATGGTATATATGTAATTGGACTTGCAGAAGGAAAATAGAAAATAGCACAGAAAAAGATACTTAAAGACAAAATGTCTTCTATTTTTCCAAGGAGATAAAAGGCATCAGACCACAGACTCAAGAAATACTTTGTGCCTCAATTAATTTATTCCAGAATTATCATACTAAAAGAGTTGAAAACAAAAGATAAAAAGCAAAAAAAGAAAACTGCTGTAGCTCTAGCAATATCAGATAGGCAAGAAGAATTTCTAGAGATAAAAAAGAATATTTTAAAAACAATAACAGTGTCAAGTAGGAAAATATGATAATTCTAAATTTGTACACACCAAATAATAAAGCTTCAAAATATATGAAGCTAAACTGAAAGAACTACAGAAGTGGAAATAAACAATCATCACAAATTTTTTAAAATACTTCAAAAAACAATTAGTTAAAGGAAAGGAGGATTTGAAAAATATACCTAATAATGAAAGTGTATTCTATTTTTAAAACATGAGACCAACAATTACAGAGTACCCATTTTTTTCAAGTGTGCAAGATAGATTTGCTAAAATTGACATAAAACAAATGACAACAATTGTCAAAGAACTGAAATCATGTGTACTATTCTCTCTGGCCACACGGGTATTAAGCTAGAAGGCAATTTTTTTAAAGGTAAGAATCCACCTCCCCTCTTGCATCTGACTTGCAAATAAGCAATATCCTTCCATTTAACTCATGGGTTCAAATCCATTTAGAAATCACAATGGACTAAAGAATATACTCAACCAAATAATAATAAAAATGAAACATCAAAATTTGTGAAATGCAAACAAAGCCATTTATAGGGAAATGAAGTCATAGTGTGTAGATCAGATAAAAAGATAGCATAAATATCAAGTATTTAAATACTTATAGCCATTTGTAAAAAAGCAGCTACTTTAATTACAATAAGCTAGAAGGAAATAAATAGTAGAAATTAATAAAACAAAACAAATACAAACTACATATATACCTAGAAGCCAAATGTTATTTCTTTAAAAAGACAAATAAAATTGAGATGGTTCTATGAAGACTAACTCTCCCTTTCACTAAGAGAAGAAAAAAAGAGGGCAGGAAGACAGTCAAATATATCAATACCTGGAATGTCAAAGAGACCATTGCTACAGGTCTTAAGAACATGAAAACACTTAAAAGAACATACCATATAATTCCATATACATAAAATGCTAGGACAGGAAAAATTAGTTTGTGGTAAAAAGGAAAATGAAAACAATGTTTGGCTGTGGGAGGATTGAAAGGATGATTCACTGAGAAGGGCATGAAGAAACTTTCTAGGGTGATGGTGGCATTCTATATCTCAGTAGGGGTTTGGTTTGCAATGTCAAAACTACCTAGATGGTACATCTAAGACAGGACTAATTCAACATAGATTTTTACCTTCAAAGTAAAAGCAGTAAAAAAAAAAAAAAAAAAGACATAGATTAATATTATGCATTCTGAAGTAGTTGGCAGAAATTATACTGATATTTGCAACTTTGAAACTTATTAAAAAATAAGATGAATAGAAAGATTGGAAAACAAGTAGGTGAGTAGATATATAATAAAGCATAGTGAATATACATTATAGAATATAAGTGGTATATATACAGGTATTCACTGTAAAATTCTTTACTTTCCTATGTGTTTGAGATTTACATAGTACAAGACAGGAAAAGAGAAGGTATAATGATCAGCTTTATTCCAATAATTTGAAAATTTAGCACAACAAATATAAAAAGAAATGGAAAACCTGTGTAACTTCCTATCTAAAAAAATGAATTTATATTTAAAATTTTTCCTACAATAGAAAACTCTAAGTTGATTGAGAACCCAGAAAAAGACTGATGCTTACAAAAACATTTGATTTCTTTCAATATTGACACCACAGAGCAATTGAAAAAGGAAAAAATAATTTTCTCAATAAAGTGTTCTATGTAAGTCAGATACACAGAGCATAAGAAACTACCTTAACCCCTATCTCACTCCAACAAAAAATCAGCTCCACAGTTACAGATCAAATGGGAATGGTAAAACAACAAAGCTTCTAAAATACAACATGGGAAAATATTTTATAACTTTTATATTTTATAACCTGTAGTAGGCAAAGATTTCTTGTATAACACAGTAAAGTATTCCCCCAAATTGAAAAACATAACAAATAGGAGTAAACTAAAGCTAGGCATTTCTATTTATCAAAAGGTACCATTCAGAAACTACAGCTCCATGTCACAGAGAGGCTTATGCTATGGCTGACAGCTGACTCTCAGCATAAGACTACTGAGGAAAGTTACTCCATCCTTTAGCTTTTAGTGATCAGTTGATTGGTGCTGGTTTAAAACCAGTTCTATAAAAAAAAACAAAACAAAACAGTTCTATGATTATGTGCTTACAGTTTGTGACCATTCCCACTGAAACAAGTAAAATTAGAGACAAACATAGCCAGTGTTAGCAAGGGAATGGACAACCAGAGTTCTCATTCAGTGGCACCTGGTGCAGTAACTTGGGAAAACTTTCTGACATCTAAAGCTGAGCACACACATACCTGGGGTGTATACTAAGGTTGCTCAGCTTACTGCCTGAACCAGATTTCCAGGCCAAAGTGCAGGGAAGGAAAACCAGGCAGACCCAGACAGTCTCCCTGAGTTGAGACAGAGCTGGGAGTATAACACAAAATCCTGAAGTGATAATAGAAAAAAAATTATAAAGCTAAGGATATTGAGTAGTTCTGAAAGGCAAACAACAAAATGAGAAAATATCTTTGAAACATATAATGCAGTCATAGAGCTAATCCCCTTCATATGTAAAGAGCCCTTAATAATCAAAAAGAAAAATAGGCAACCAAGAATGGATAATTCACAGAGAAGAAGATGAAAATGATTTTTAATAATGAAAGGAGGTTCGATCTCACCCATGCCAAGAAAAAAGGCACATGAAGACTATGTTAAGATGTTGATTTTTGCCTATCAGACTAGCAAATATCATGTGGGAAAGCAATACAGTTGGAGAAACCATGGGGAAACAGGCATCCCCAGAGACCTGAGTGGGAATTTTCATGGTTAAAGCTCTTTGAAAAGCAAACTGACATCATCTATACAATTCCCAAAAGCATGTGCCTTTGGTTTTAAAATTCCTCCTGTCAGAGTGCATTCTAGTTATGTCAACACATGAAAATAATGGCAGAGCAAGGTTACTCACCACAGCATCATTTGTAAACACAAAAGATTGGAAACAACATGAGTGTCCATGCACCGATAAGTGATGAGATATGTGCCTATGCAACCATAAGATACGATAATATATAGATACTAAAAAAATGAGGGAAACTATTACTGGCTAGTGGGGAAAGACCCCCCCACACACACACACCTGCAGGAGGATGATGCTATTGTTAGATTAACAAAAAAAAATTTGCAAGAAAGCATATATAGTGTATATAGTGTGCCGTCATTTGAATAAAAACTGAGGAGATAGAGAAATATTGATGTTGACTTTAAATGCATGAAATATCTCCATAAAGATGAAGGAAAAATATAATGCAGGAGAAATGCAGAATGGATGAGAAATAGAGGTGGGAAGGAGTCATATCACTGTTCCTTTATCACTGCATTCCTGATATTTGAACGATGTGTCTTCTGAATCTATATATCTACACAAAATGTAAATCATTCGAAAGGGCATTACACGAAGAATGACGAATATGTTTGCGTTCAGAAAAATAAATCCTCTCTACTTATCAGGGCGCACTCTTGTAATAGGTCTGCCTGGAAATGATAATAAATGATTATGTATTTTTATCTCCTTAGCGTATTAGACAGCTACGTGATCTAGTACGTGAGCCACAAAACATGGACAAAGAGTGCAAGGCACAAACTGGATTTTTGCCATATGCAAGATGCTGCTAGTTAACAAAAGCAGAGAGACAGGAACATGGGACAGAGACATGTTGGGGTATATCTGGAACACATGATGAATGAGTGTAACAGGCCTGGAAGAGTGGAGACAGCCAGGTCACAGGGGATCATGAATGTAAAACTTGGTGTGAATGGTTATGGTTTTCCATGGAGCCATCGGTAGGCAGCATGACGTGTTTCCAAGACAAACTTCAGCTTGGCCCCTTTCTTCTGTCATTTTTACAACATTGCAATCTTTTCACCCCTTTGATAAACATCTCAGGATATCCCTGAAGTAGCTGCATAGCGTCACAAAATACTTTCAATAAATTGTGTGTTTTCAAGAGTGCTACTCAACAGGAAGAGACCTGGAAGTGTTGTCT
Source organism: Canis aureus (assembly GCF_053574225.1). Classification (NCBI taxonomy): domain Eukaryota; kingdom Metazoa; phylum Chordata; class Mammalia; order Carnivora; family Canidae; genus Canis; species Canis aureus. Next base: position 33,207,759 of record NC_135638.1, on the reverse strand, counting down.
GCCTGAAGCAGGTTAAAGATTTGGTGGTGAATAGAGCAGTCGAGGACACAAGCATGCTTGAGGAACGGATGTCAGCAACAGTCAGGGTCCTTCCTAACCCCTGTGCTTCCTGGTGCTGGGCAGTGGTAGGATAAATAAATCAACATTTTAATATGGCAGAAGGACAACACAGAGCATCTGTCTTTTTCTTTGCATAACTATGGAGAAGAGCTTGGAAAGGTCCTCTTTGGCAGCTGGAAAAGCAAAAATGCAAGAGTCTCAGAAGCATCCTCATAGGCTTGTTCATACAGTGTCTAGCCTCTTCTGAAGTTTTGACAGACACTGCTAACCACGTGAAACAGTAAAATCATGGCTAAACGCTATGAGATGTGCCTTGGTGAGACAAGGAAAGAAAAGGGAGCAGAGAGGGAACATCGAAGAAGAGTGGATCACACCAATTCAGGCCAACGCCAGCCCGCGCTCCCCAGCCCGTGGGCCAGCCAGCGCTCCTGTCCCCAGGAGAGAGGGAAGCAACAATATCCCAACTGGTAACATTTCCAGAAGCTGAGCCCCAGGGAAAATTCACATGCTGACATAGTATTGCATTATAAATGTGAGTTTTCTCACCAAGAAAGTGAGTGCCATCAGGCAGTATTTGGCAGAAAGTTCTGGCCTTCTCTGTGTCTAGCATCATGCTAGGTTATACCTTGAGGCATCTAGAGAACTAACCATATTTTCTGAATGACACATACTTATGCACCATGCCATGTCTCCCTGACACACACATAGCAGACACACACACGTGCACATCCTGGGGTGGCCACGTCAAGTATCTAGCTGTCTTCTCTGACCATACCCTCTGCATCTGATTTATCAAACTGACATGTGCCTAAGAATATGCAGAAACACAGACAGAGCTATTAATGGAAAATCACCTTCCTAACAGAGCGTATTACAGTTAGGCACCTTAAAACTTATTTCCTTCCCTATTTCTAAATTCTGTAAGGAACACAATGACTGCATTAGCTACAAGGCTGGAGAGCTCCTGGGAGTGTGCAGAGCCACCGAGCCCCTCTCTTATACTCTGAGCAAGTCAGTGTTCTACTTGCCACAGCGGTGCTGGTGAAGGAGCCGATTGCACTATTCTTCCTTCTCAAGAAATTTGTACACAACATGCTGTCTACTGTGCTCCCTCATCAGACATGCCCTCCCAGTCCCACAGAGGAACCAGGAGGGATCCCTCCTGGGCATGTACAAGGAGCTAAATGAAGCCAACTTAGCAAGCAACCTGCTCTAAGAGCTTGCAGGGGGAGGCAAGGCTGAGTGTGTTGATAGGTGCTGATTCACACATCCATCCTTGGAGAAGAGAAAGATCTCAGTGTCCTTAGATATTTTTGCTCTCACCACTCAAACTACTCGAAATATTTGGACAACTTGAGAGGCATTTCTATGATAAGACCTGGTTGGGAACAGATCGTTTGGTTAGATTTTATCATCTATTTATTGACCTCATGGATTATTATTATGTTTGTTATTAGGTCTGACTATTTATTAATAGCTAGAAATTATACTAAATGCCTGATCTATGCTGTTTAATTTACTCTCCTGTCAACCCTGGGAGGTAGGTACATCATTATCCTCATTTTTTTTAGAGATAGGCAAAGCAAAATATCTTAGCAAATGTCACACAGCATGTGAGTCAAAAAACTGGGATTCAAATCCAGGTAATCAGACACCAGGGTCCACCATGTTCACCACACACAGACCACCCTTCAAGACCTTGGAGTCAGTGATTTATCCAATCTGGGGCAGTAGGTTCACACACTGGTGAAGATGCACCACGGTGGGGGCTCATTCAAGGTCATGGCATTCCAGATCTCCCAGAGGAATGGCAGGCAGCAGCATTCAACTGAATTTTCTGTTCAAGAAACGTAGGCCTGGTAGCAGCACAGTGAGGAAAACCACAAGGCCACCAGAACACTTGCTTCAAGATATAGAACAAAGACTATGGCGAATAGGAAGGCGCTGTCCTGCTCTGATGGTGGAGCTGAATTTGCAAGGGATTCCTGACGACATTCGATAACTGACTCCTGGGACTCCAGGCCTGATGCCTGGGTTCTTGCAGTGGTGCCACTGGCCCCTGAAAGACACCCCTATCACTGTCCTTTCCTGAGACTCAGCAGAGGCCTTCTGACCACCTTCCAGACCAGTTTTTCACACACAGAAATGGATCAGACATTTGTTCACCTATAATAGTTGTCTGAGGAGTTAATCCTTACAAAAAGAGGTCAGCATCTTTTCTCCTTATCTTAGGATTAATTCCACAGCAAATTAACTGGGGAAAGCCAAAGTGCTTTGTAGGCCCAAATGCACACAATTTCTGTCACACAGGCTTCTTTGTTAACGTATGCAATGGCCTAAGAATGTGTTTGGAAGGAAAAATTTTCATTTTGGCTTCTTCTTTACAATGAAGTAAATCCTTCCTTGGCCTTTAGATAGATTACTCTTCTGGTCTTTACTTCACAACTCAAATACTTAGTGGCAAAAATGAGCAGGGTGACACTACAGGCAGCTGAGGGAGCATGTGGCCTTCCCAGATTTGCCACTGCCCATGCCATCAGTGAAGGCAAGGGCTGCACTGTTGTCTCCACTCGACAAAACCATACTTCAGGGACTCCTGACCTCAAAGGCTCCATGGACCGGGACCCTAGTGTCTCATCAGCAACACATGCAGAAATTTTGTCAGAAAATGTTTATTTTACATAAATCCTTTGGATTATAGACTTATTTCTTCTTCTTAGTTCTCTCTCCTCCTTTTCCTCCCTTTCCACCAACAAAAGCTCATCAACCCTGAGGGACAGTCCTCCATGTGCTGAAAGGATAGGCAGAGAAGTGGTGGATGAGTCTAACAGGCAAAGGGAAGGGAGAGAGAAGCTTGGAGAAGCATTCTCACCACATATACTATTGTAATGTGCAGGGACGTGGATGTGGGAAGGACCTAAGAGCCTTTCCTACACATGGGGAAAATGTGGCCATCTATCCACAAACACAAGCACAGTTCAAAGTCAGCATCATGGTTGATATTCAGCTACACTTGAAAAATCAATTTAAGTTGTAAATTGTTTGAAGAATAAATTCAAAGTAAAAGAGTCTTGAATTTTCACTTTCCAGATAAGATTTCTCTATTGCAGTGCTAAGATACAAAATTTTACAGAATTTAGAAACATATTAAAAACATCTATTACTGAATGATTAGTGGCCCTTTCCTTTATTTTTTTAAGATTTATTTATTTATTTGAGAGAGAGAGAGAGAGAGAGCAGTGGGTGGGCAAAGGGAGAGAGAATTTCAAGCAGACTCCCCACAGAGCGTGGAGTCAGATCCAGGGCTCAATCTTACCACCCTGAGATTATGACTGAGCTGATATCAAGAGTCGGACACTCAACATAAGCATGCCCTCCGTTTTATGAACCCTTAGCCTGCTCTTAATCTGATATGAATAGTGAGCATTTTCTCAATGGCACAATAGTCATTTCATGGCACTTTAATAAAAATGTCCCTTAACTACCTTATATTTACCCAGGACCAAGTCATCCAAGAGCATAAGAATTATATGCAAGCATGAGACTTGGGGGGAGCAGAAGTGAACGTGGCAGCTTATAGGCAGTTATGAACTCTTCCTTCTTCAATAGCAGATCCAATTCAAGCAAGACAAGCTTTTCCTATAGTATGAAATAAATTTCAAATGTTTGCTTATATCAAGAGGTAAAAAAAAAAGATGAACACCAAACAAGTGGCATTTAACTTTTTAGGAAATTCAAGTTGGATTACAAAAAAAAAACCACTAGTTAAATCAATAAATATGACAACAGGAATATTGGATGCCTTTCAAATTCATCCTGCAATTAACAGTAATGGCACAAGTTCCAATTGGATGCAAAACTGAAGAAATAATATCAACTTTTTAAAATTATTTAAGAGATTTAGATGGTGCAACTTAGATTGGACGCTTGGCATTCAATACTATAAATTATTTCCATGTTTGTACTCCATTTTCATTTTTCCCTGAGTTCTTGATTATGACCAATTGCTGGTCAATTCCCATAGATTGCTTTTTAGGGTGCAAGAAGGAGGCTTTTTCCATGTTGCTGCCTTCCAACTGTGCTATGCTAAATTCACTGTCTCTGTCCATGGCAATATCTCAAGTGGATTCCATAGCCTTTCTGATCACTTCCTATTGCCAATATTAGGTAGTTCAGTTCCATTTCAAAAAAATCACAACTTCAAACTCTTCTAATTCAAGACTTCTCCCTTCCCCTCACTCAGGCCTGGAGTAGAGAAGGAAGAAGTGTCCATACCTTCACCATTTTCCACCTTCATCTTCCATCCCTCCTTCTCTACTCTCCCTTCTGCCTCTGGCTCCTTCAGGATTGTAGTGGTAGGAGACATAAGAGGTGAAGAACAGAAAGGATTTAGTCTAGGGAAGTAGTGGCACTCTCAAGTATAACAGACACCTCAGTGCATGCTTGCATTTTTCATTATATGGTCCTGTTGTAGGTTCTTCAGATATATCGTCTGTGTGGACCTACAGATGAACCACTGATGGCAGGAACTCTCCCTCTGCCTGATGGCTTCTTCATCTTTGGTGAGCATCTCTCTCTTATGGTACATCTCCTCCCTTTGCTGCCTGTATCACTTCACCTATGTAGGAAATTCTCAGGATGACTCAAACTTGCCTATATTCATAGGCTCCTTGAGCCACAAAAACAACCTTGTTGTCCCATGATTCTGTTTACCTGCTCCACCATCAAGATGATTCCAGAAGCTTCTCATGCACAGACTTCTTTGGGCAAGAGGCATACCCCGTTTCCTGTGTCTCTCAAACTCTTAGGACTAATGGGTGCTCTTCTACCTCTCTTTCTGGTCCTTGGCGACAGCTCAGCTAATTTTGGCAGCTCAGAACACATTTTTTGAAGCTACAGGTTCAGCTTCACTTCTGGGGGCAGTCTGTGAGTATTATCTGCCATCATCAGACTGGAAGCCAAGACCAAGAGCCATTCAGCATCTCTTTCCAAGGAAATCTTTTCTCCCCATTATCTTCAAATTAATCTCCTTAACTTCTTTTCTAAATTCAAGATGAATAATGGCTGACAGCCCCGATCATTGTGTGTGTGTGTGTGTTTGTGTGTGTAGGGCTGGGAGGTGGTCACCCTTAGCATGCTCTGCATAGGAGGTCTGGTACTTCTCTTTATAATGTGTGGTCACCTAATATTTGCTCTCAATTTTCCTGAAGAAAAAAATTTCCACTTACTATCTGCTATGTATCATTATATGTCCAACTAGATGTAAGGTCTGAATGGTGAGAGATCCTGTCACATAGCTTTTTATATTATCCCCCGTTTCTTGTTCAGTACATTCTGTACATTGCCTTGGGAACCCATCTACCATGTTACCAATGTGATTTACTTAAGATAGATGAGAAGAAATCCCAATCTGTTACCTATAGCTATTTGGATATCTTATGTTAAAGCATGATTGGTTATGTAACAATTCCCTGATAAAATAACAACTCAGAATAATTGCCAGCTAGTTCTCATGGCACTAGAGAATACGGCTTCTACTACATTTTTAACAAATGTTTGCAGAAATACAAATATTTTCTCTTAATTTTTTGTACACTCACTTTCCTTACCAACCTGCCTTCTATTTTTTTCTTTCATAGGTAATCAGTTTCCATAAGCTCCCTAGTCAGTACACTATGTGGGTATCATCATTACACTTGCAGGAACAGCTACTAAATTGCCCTTTTCAAGGGTGACTCATTGTAGCATATACTGCCAACAAATAGCACAGAACCCTAAACAATAGGAGTCCAGTTATTGATTTTTGTCCAAGATGAGAACAAAGATGGTGGTGCTGATTGATGTTGATAATGAAATCACACTAAATCTAGGTCTTCCAACGTGAGATAAACCAATTTTTTTTTTTATGATAATCACACACACAGAGAGAGAGAGAGAGAGAGAGAGGCAGAGACATAGGCAGAGGGAGAAGCAGGCTCCATGCACAGGGAGCCCGACGTGGGATTCGATCCCGGGTCTCCAGGATCGCGCCCTGGGCCAAAGTCAGGCGCCAAACCGCTGCGCCACCCAGGGATCCTGAGAAACCAATTTTCCGAACCTGTTTTTCCATCTGTGCTGTCCTTCAACATTGAGTATATTATATTCTTTTATTCACTAAGCTCTGCCCTCCACTCTTTAAATTCTCTTTTCTAGTCATTTCTAGAAGTTTAGGCAATAGCCTGGATGCTAGGTTCTTCTTCCTTCTTTTCCCAAATGTCTATAAGGAGTGAACTATCACACATAAGAAAAGCATACATCCACTCCAAAAAATAGGAATGAGCACTAACCACATGAAAAAAACACCAAGAATTTAAGATAAATATAACGCTTAAGGGACCAGGCTCAGAAAGCAATAGAGGGGTGATAAAAAAAGCTTTCTTGAGAGAGTACAGTCTGTCTCAGAAGTCAACAAGAGACATTGCCACTTAACCTCTCTCTTGCCTCTGAGAACTAGTAGCATAGAAGTCCTAGCAGTGTATACAAGAAGCCCACTGGGATTTCCTGGTATGGTAATTGCACTAATTAGACAATCACCTAGTTGTGTATGGGAAGAGCCCAAGAATTATTTCTAGCATAAATAATCACAAGAAGTAGAAAAATAACTTTTTGGAGGGGCAGGAAAGGGGGCTTTTCTCACCACAGTCTCCAAATTACATCTCCCTGTAGCTCTAGCTTCTTTGAATTTCTCTTAGGAATTAGAAAGAGAGGAACTGACTTTGCACATTCATATTAGCTGCCTCCTTCTCAATGAAACACAAATAAAATAAATCAATGAAATATTGATTTGTGTTCTCAACTAAATTTAAAAGGGCCCTATATTTGACATTAGAATAAGCAGTTTTGAAGAGGAGAAAATATAGACCAAAAATGATTTATTCTTGAGAAGTTGAATATGTCAGTGGGAATAGTAATACATTTGCAGTGGGCATTGTCATTTGCTGTGCCCACCTCCTGCTTCTCAGCTGAGTCCCAGCCAACCCCAGCTTCACAAGTGGGTCCTGAGCCATCCTGTGCTCTGCAATGATAAAGAACAAAGGGTAAGGTAGGGAACCAAGAGTTTTTGGACACACATACACACATATTCTCCTTTGAAAAGCAGTTATATTAATGTCATCTGGAAGCAAAATGTTAAGCCCCAAAGGAAAAAGATATAGAATCAAATAAGCTAGACAAGAACTATATAACCTTACATTCGAGTTGAAAATATCATTATGTGCACAGGAAGTATTTTTATTTTAAAAAATTTATTTGCTTCACATACTCAATATTCTAGAAGCAGTAACAAACCCAGTAACAACAATAACCATAGCCCAAATTTTGGTCTGTAAGAACAATTTGCCATGAAAAGAAGCCAGTTTTAATTGGAGAAATGATTAATTCCATAGATTGAGCAAGCAGTGTATTGAATGAGGTTGAAAGATCTTGTAACATCAAAATGGAAGGAAACTTGATGGCTACTAGATTCAGGTCAAAATACTAGAAGAAGCAAATTTGGATAGGCTTCTAGGGACCAAATGGAACAATATAAGCAATAAAAATAAGGAATGAATTGAAGCATCAAATCTGTCATTTTAAAAAACATGAATTTGTAATGACTAGGGAAAGATCTTACTTAGCTTTGGAGATTGCTAGGCCAATTCTTTATTCTAAAACTTGCCAATAAAAGAAAATAATAAATACCTGTCTTAAACTATATTTTGGGATAACCAAAGAGTTGAGGAGGAAAATATTTTCTTTGTTGAAGATTTACAGCTAAGGAAAGCTGTAGGGATGACAGAATCAGAGTACCTCCATTTTACAGAACTAATGAAAGAAGGGGCTCATGGGCCTTGACAGTAATAATCAATGGCTGCTAACACCATTGGGTGTAGGGATAATAGCAAAGTTTAGAAACGGATGTCCAAGGCAGATAATATCTAAACATGCTCAGTCATCTTCCGATGGCAAAAAGATGAATAATCCAGTGTCACGTGCCTCCTGACATCATGCAGTTATGTGCACAGCATCATCTAAGTCTTTTTGCCAAGGAACTAAAATTGATCAAGCTTCTGAACCCAGTGATATTTGAACTGCAGAGGATAAGAGGAACACATTGAAAGGCATCACAAGTGTGCAATCAACTAAAGACCTATAATGAGAAATTTTATAGGGCAAACACTTATATTCTTCAACATAGAAATTTGGGGAGCAGGGGAAGGAACTGGTATAGAGCTACAAAAGCTATCAACCAAATGCAGTGTGGATCTTTAAACTTGATTCGAATGAAGTAAGTATGCAGAGGCTTTTATGAGATAATTAAGAAAATTCAAACACCAACTTGACCTGAAATGATATTTTTTTAAATTACTATTATTTTTAGATGTCATGATGGCATTGTCATGTTTTAAAAAATCCCATCTCTTAGCAATATTTACAGATGGAATTATATGATTTTTGCAATTTGCTTTACATTATTAAATTTTATAGGTACTATAATGGTATTCTAGTTATGTTAAAAAACCTTTCTCTTAGAGATATGTGCTTAAGTATTGGCAAAATACATTATACGATTCTAGAATTTGCCTTAAAATAATTGTGTTGTGGGGTGTAGGGAAAAGTTTTGGGAGAAGGAACAGCAGCCATATGTTGATCATTGTTGAAGCTAGGTATTAGATTGATTATATTATTAACTGATTTCTTTATATATACAAATATTTTATAATAAAAAGAATATAGAAATACTCATTAGTGTAAAAAAAGTTAGGAGTATTTAACTTCCTTTTAAGAATGCAAATTAACTGAAATTCTTGTAGTAAAAAAAAATGATCTGAAATCTAGACTATCCAAAATTTATATTCTTTCTTTCTTAAAATAACTAAACATTTTTATCCTTTGAATTCCATTTTATTCTGTATTTGCCTTTTTATTACTGTATTTATAAGGATTTAAAATTTCTTTGTATGCCATCACAGACTTTTATCTTTCCAAGTAGACTTTCATGCTTTGAACAAGAAACACAGATTCTCCTTGGTCCATCTCCTATTGTAATATTTGACATATTTTAGGTAATAGTAAATATTTGACAACTGGATGACTGAATGAAAAAATCAGCGAATGCCTACATCTACTTAGAAAGAAAGAGAAGAAAATACTTAAAGGAGAAAATCAAATTTGATTTATTAAGAGAACATGAATAAACAATGCATAAGGATCATAAATATTCCAAAAAAATTTTTAATTTCCTCAAGTTATATGTGTGTGTGTGTATCTAGTGCTGTATACAATGACAGAATAGAACACAGAAGAGCATCTAGTGATAGGAATAAAGATCAGATAAAATATTAATGAGAGCTATTTATTTTACCATCCTGCATAACAGTAAATGGAAATGCCTCTGTGTATAAATGATAACATAAAGAGAGCAAATAAGGTAATATTGAAGGTGACTTTAAAGGTGAAGTCTTTTTGAAATTCCAATTCTGTAGGACTAGTGCATTCTCAAGGCAAAGTAAAATTGCTCTTTAGTTGGCCAGAGATTAAAGCTGAACCTCTGTCAGGGGTGGTTTAGTTCTGCCCAGTGAACGGGATGTACTGTCCCTGAGGCAATATAATTCAGTCTGTTCTTGCTTCAATTTGAGCACTAGTTAGCCAAGAGCTTATTCCCTGAAGCACAGTCTAGAATCCTGTACCATACATCCTAATTTATAAAGCCACTTGTCAAGCACTTCTCAAAATGCGAATTGCCCAGAAAGTAGTCTCAGAGCTAAAGAAGTCTTGGGAAATTGAAGTTGGCCTTTGGCTCTTCCATGTTCCGCCTTAATAAGTACCTCACGATCATCCCTGCCTAAAGTCTTTGCCTTTACCAAGCTCCAGCCCTCAGACTATATATCCTCCATCCCAATCCCCATCTCTGTCGCACCATCACCATCCCCATTCAAAGTTAACTCAGGCACGTCTTTCATAACATTCTTTAAAATGCATATTCTGTACCTAGACTGCTGACTTTTACACTAACACATTCTCCTTTTCCTTAAGATTTTATTATTTATTCATGAGAGACACAGAGGGAGAGGCAGAGATATAGGCAGAGGGAGAAGCAGGCTTCCTGTGGGGAAATCCATGCGGGACTCGATCCCAGAACCCCAGGATCACAACCTGAGCCAAAGGCAGATGCTCAACCACTGAGCCACCCAGGTGCCCCTCCTATTTAAAAAAAAAAAAGAGAGAGAGAGAGAGAGATTTTATTTATTTGAGACAGAGAAAAAGTGGGGAGGAGGACCAGAGGGAGAGGGAGAAGCAGGTTCCCCGCTGAGTAGGGAGTGTGATATGGGGCTAGATTCTAGGACCATGAGATCATGACCTGAGCTAGAGGTAGATGCTTAACTGGTAAGCCACCCCAGGTGTCCCCTCTTCTTCTCCTTCAGCTTGATACTTGAGCCTGGATACCTAACTCACAATAATTTTAGCATGATCCCAAGTGGCACATATTCAACTTTAAAATGAGGTGATACCCAAAGTGCTTTCAATGAGGCATCAGACCTTTAATCATTATCAGATCCCTAAAGGAGAGCTCCTTAATCATTCTGGCCTATTATCTTTATTAAGAAGTTCTGGGCACCATTACCTTCAAACAAGCTCTGAAAAATAGGCTCTGACTCCTAATGTCAGGAAATGTCAAACTGTTCCCTTTCTCCCAATCTTACCTATATGAGGATGATTTCATTATGAAATTCATCTTGGGCTTTTCAGTCCAGATTCTTACATATTTATTTTACATGGATAACTGTTTACTTGTGCAAAAAAAAAAGACATATAGCACAAAAATAGAAGAGATAAAATATATCTGGGGAGTAAAACCATAAAAATTTCTGTTAACCAATATACTAGTAGAAAAATGATCTCAGTACAAATTTTATTGTTGCTTTCTCATGTGTTGAAAGAAGGAAAGAAGAAAAGAAAGAAGGAAAGAAGACAAAGGGCGTCAAGCGGGCAGGCAGGAAACGACAAAGCAGAAAGGCTATTTTGTGAGATAAATATGTACATTTATTTTTATATAACAAACACAGAGACTTACTCTGTGTACTTTAAAAATGCTTATTTATAGATTCCTAAAACTCTAACAGGTAGAAACTATTATCTTCTTTGTGCAGATGAACAAACTGAGGAACACAGAGAGTGAAAGATTGAAGTGCTTTGTCCAAGGTCATGCATTAAACACAGCAAATGGTAGCACATTAAACACAGTTCACCAAAAACAAATCACTTTCTTTATAATATAAGCAAAGGTGCTAAATAAATATATTATTGAAGCTTATAATCTGGCACAAAAAGTGTAATAAAAAAGACAATATCCTTCTAATAAAAAGAAGTTTAGTAAATTTAAGCAAATGCTATATTTTGTCACAATCTGACATTTGAAAAACCTTTAATAAATTTTACCAATGCCACCTTTTTGGCTACTTTAGCTCCTAATTAGCATGACGCTAACATTGTTAAATGTTATCTGTAGCAATCCTTAAATGTATTCAATTTCTTTTTAAATCAGAGGAAAAATATTCTATTATAGTAAGGACTTGGAATTGCAAAGTCACAAGAAGAAAGAATAAGGAGGAGGAGGAGAAAATGAAGGAAGGAAAGACAGAAAAAAATAAAAAAGAAAGAGGGAGGAGGAAATAAGAAAAAAGAATGAAGGGAGAAAGAATACTTTCAGAAAAACTTGCATTTATGCTTATAGCACATAATAATCACTTAGAAACTTTTTGGAAAGTTTTTTTTTTATTTTTTTACTTTTGATAATCTTAGGCAAAACAGTAATTTCATTGCCACTTTATTTTGTAGCTCCTATGCTTTCATTCTATTTTTATTCATCAAAATTGATTGGATATAATTGCACTAGACACCAGCACTTTGAAAACATGCTCAAAGTTTGAAGTCTTTTATCTCTCTGGCTACTCTTTAAGTTGCATGATCATAAATTATTATCTATAGGAGTACCTGGGTAGCACAGTTAGTTAAGTGTCAGACTGTTGATTTTAACTCGAGTCATGATCTCAGGGTGGTGAGAACTCCACGCTCAGCTGGGGATCTGCTTGGGATTCTCTCTCCCTCTGCCCCCTCCCAGCCTACTCTCTCTCTTTCTAAAACAAAGAAATAAATCTTTAAAAATAAAATGATGAATTATAAAGAAAATGTCAAAGATCAGAGAACTTTTCTAATTGCCTCTAAGAATATTGACAAACTGCCCTAGATGAAGGAAAAATACTCCTAAATATTGTTAAGACACACTAAAAGTGTTGGCCAAGAAGATAGATCTTTTTGATGGAAGAAATGTGATTTGAAAACCCAGTTTGGGTGCTTTACATATTAATAAGCGATTCTAACAAAGATTTTCTCAGACATTCCATTGAGATAATATAAAAAATGTATCCATTGCTGGAAGCTGACAGGAGCTTCTGAAACAATCTTTTGGCTAAAAAGGCTCACAGAGACCACAGGAAGTTCTGACAAAGTAGTAAATTGGACATAAAGTCCTTTGTAATCTGCCAAAAACCACAGGTCCTCTAGTCTACTTCAAGGTTGCCACTGACAATAAATATGTGAAAAGTGTTATTTAATGAAGTGGAGAGAGTCTAATTTGCCCAGAGATTTCAGAAGTGTGGTGATCCACTGCACTGCTTACACCAGACCTACGGTTACATTCCCTTTGATCTTGGATCTGCTTGGCCAACAAGGGGAGAGGGCAGGGAGGGCATGTATATACTAAGACAAACTAATTTTCTCCATATAAATACATGTGTTCAAATATTTAAGAAATTTCATGCATCATCGCCCTAGAGGTTCAGTGTCAATTTACAGTCAAAACTGAATTTTACCCTAAAGCAATCTTTTTCATTTACCAATGATGCCGGCTGGTCTCTAAATGTGTCTGCCTATTCAGTGGTTATGAGCAATGCCTTTGACCATAATTCACGAGGGCTTTTAGAAAGAAAGAGCCCTTCTGCAAAGTATCTACTGACGGTGCTTCTGTCTGACTCATCCCATGCCTTCATTAAACTGATCCATTTATGTTTAAAGTTGATTCTTTCCCATTGCCTAAGATGTGAAACAGAATTTGCTATTCCATGGTGCTCTGTACTTTGCAATCTGTGTTTATAATGATGTCCTGGAGGCAGTTCTGGCATTCTGCAGCTTCCTCACAATAATCAAAGAAAAAAGCAGGCTGTATCTACCAAACTCTGGAGCAGCATTATCAACAACTCTTGTCCAGATTGTACATTCTAGAAGGTGAGGGGATCCAGAAGCCAGATCATACAAACAGAATAGACAAGAAGCTTCCTCATGAACTTGAATCGTAAGAAGAAAACTAGGTTCTTTTCATACCCTCCTATAAAACATGAAGTGCATAATGCAAACAAATTCAGAGATACAATGAACTGTATGCATTATAGATCTAGTTCCAATAAATGTAACACGTGGTGGTTAAAGCAGAGACATTAACTCAAATTATACATTATTTTTCATACAGTCATGATATGTTTATGGAACATCAATAAAATCACTGGTTGAGGAAGACAAAAAAAAAAAAATCAGTATCTCCCACATCAGGAGCTGTTTCTCTCAAAAATTTCCTTGGAAGAGCATTTGTCATGAAATCAGCATAGTCCTAAAGCATAGTCCTCTTATTACCAAGATTCTGTTCCTTTTCCCTGAAAGTACAATCTCACAAGCATCTTGGTAATGCCATTTAAACCATGGCCAGAAATCAAAACCCAGCCACTGGCTGAGAATGGATTTTGCAGAATTTTACAACAAAACACTAGGATTAAATATGACACATTTTAATGCAAAAATGCATATTATTTATTATTTTTCATATTGGTTGATATGTGCAGAGTTAACTGTGCCTAAATATCTGTCATAGTTCATAAATTCCTTGGACTATAGAAGAGATTTCTTTATTTTTCATACATTTTATCCTTTAAAAAAATCTTGAAGAAGTTTTTATTTATTTTTAAACCTCTACTAAATATTCAATAAAGGTGCTTAACTTTCAACAAATCTCCTACCAAAAAACAAAATCCCATCTACTATTAAATAATTAAGTAAACAAAAGCAAAGAGCATGGTATAATTTTTTATTGCTATTTTAAGCATCACAAAGAAAACAACACATTATTTCAATATCACTTTTTAGCCAAAGCATTTTAATGTCTTGGGATAATGTGATACCAGAAATAGCCCCTTGTATCAGCTTTTGTGTCTATCTCTAGGCACTGGAAAATTCTTGGCACCTTTACAAATATTTTTGTCCTTCTAGCATAAGGGTAGAAATCCCTGAATAGGCCAGTAAATAATAATAACACATAGAAGCTATTATTATTATTATAGAGACAAACATAACATTCAAAATGTGTATTGAAAAAAAATGAGCTGCGTTAACATCAACCAGATTTATTTATTTATTTGTTGGCATTGTTCATCTCTTCTGGCATAAGCTTGCTTTAAACATGGAATTCTTTTAGGAAACAAAGCCCAGGAATAGGCGTTGACCCCCTGACATTAATGAGAGTCCTGTTTTCTGAGAAAACGTACTACAGAGAGAAGGGGGACGAGAACTTGGCCGTAGATCACGTCAACAAAGCTTAGCCAAACATGTATGCAAAGAAATCTTATTCCAGAGTTGGCAGGGCTCTATAGAGAAAGCACAAATCCTTGGTGTCCTGTTGTATGGGGAATCTGGCTTCTATCAAACTACAGAAACAGAGACACCAGCTTTCTTTACATTTTGAAAGGAAATAGCACTCATCCTGACAACAGGGGCATTATTTGAGTCCAGAGTTCATTTTAAATAAATATATATGGTCAAACAAAATGATCTGACATAAGCCAACTGATGGATACATTGCCCTGGGGAATGCTGCACAACAAAACATGAGGTACAGCGGCCCATGTGGAGAAGAGGGACCCCTGTGAACGCAGATCCTTGACAGTTCACTGGCCCTGCCAGGTAATTCAGAAGAGAGTCCGCATAGCAAAAAGAGACTGGTAATAAATAACGACTTAGCAGTTCTGTAGTTAACAGAAGGGAGCATTCACTTACATTGTAAATACTACAGAATCCAGATTTGGCTTCGTATTAAACGTGGATTAAGTACTAGAGCATTGGGAACAAAGTGTGGGATATTAGGTATCTGTTTCCTTAAAGTTTATTTTTACCTTATAAATATTTTCCTCACTTGATGTAAAAGATATTAAGTAAATCTGGAATCCTATTTTGCCCTTTAACTGTGAATTCAGAAGTGTCCAGGAAATGGCCACATATTCCACAAATGTCCCTCCATTCCCAAGCTACTGTCCTAAAATGCCAACGTTTCAAGATCAGGATGAAACAGTCGCACTGCAGATGCTAAGAAACTCTGGCATTCTCATTAACTATAGCAAGTTTCAGAAAATGAGACATTTCCTACTAAATCAGCTCCAATTTATTTTCTGTCTTTTGTGGGATACTGCAACCCATTTAGCAAATTACTTTTGTTACTATAGTGATACACTCAACCCTTTTAAACTCACATCAAGGTTTTCTTCAGTTTGCTGTGTTTGGAGGATGCATCAGTGTTTGCTGAGGCAAAACTTTTAGAAGGATACTCAAATACAGGGTGTAGTCTAGAGATCATTTAAGAGTTACAAGACATTTGAAAAATCACTTTTCCTGCAACATAGTTCATCACCCACCCAAGTGGTTCCCAGGAGAAAGATGGTGGACATTGGCTATTATGATGACCTATCCTGATCAGCTGCTGGGCTTGGGGGAACCATGCTCCAACATTGTTGTCTAGAAATTCTATTTTGCAATCTCTTAACCCCATCACTGCCACATTGAACCCCTTCTTCTGATGGGATATCTCAGGTGGTTCTTCTGATGGGATATCTCAGGTGGAAATAGGGGATAAGAAATAGTTTCGAGGGAAGGGCCAGGAGGCAAGCATGCAAGAAACCAACAAAGGGGCCATGCCCTAGGGAGTGAACACTGGAGCAGGGGCTACATTGGCTGTTTGACTGAGGTTTGGAGGTGACAGACTTTTAACTGATTTTAAAGAGTGAAAGCCAAGTACATGGTGTACTATTTTTTCATCCGACCTTGCTACATAGTATGTGGTTAGCACAAAATCAATTAATTTTCAATATTATTCAATATTAAATATTATTATTTCAATTTTAAATGGTGGAAACTTGGAGGAATGAAGGAAGAAGGGGAAAAGAGGAGTGTGAAAAGTGAAAATAAGTTCCAATGATACTTACTCTGTGTTTGTATCACATTTCCCCTTCTAGGCACTTTTTCTCATTTCTCTCTGGTGAGGGCTTTCAGCCCCTGGCACATATTCAGCACCCTCTCCTGGTCTGTACCCTCCTCTGAAATCCTTCTTTTACCACCAAGCATTCTTTTTTTACATGTGCCCTTTAAATATTTTTATGACAAAATGTTAATTTTTCAAAAAGCCACAGTAAGCGTCCCACATTTTCATTTATGAAATTCTGGATTATGGCTGTCCACTGACACTGTCGTGATTATTTGTTAAGACCTTGAGGCAAGACCATGTTCATGTAGCTCATGATGTTATATAAAAGTGAAAATTGTAGAATCTGTACTCATGAATGCTTTTGCTTTCAGATTTTCCTCCCCCAGTTTACCAAGATATAATTGACACAGGAACTTTCAGATTCTTATGCTACAGAGTTCTGTGCCTGAAATTGGCTTTTTATATCTTGAGGTAATTAGATTGCAAAAAATTCACTTTATATATATGTTCGTGTGTGTGTGTATATATTTTTGAGATTCCAATTTGTAAAAACCTACCTAGGGTTGTCTTCACTAGCAAGACATTGAAGAATCAAGAATGGGCTTGAGGAATCCATAAAGACTGTATGAAATCTGAGATTTGACCAAAGTTCTTGAAAATTATTCTATAAACCTGGGGGGAAAAATCAGTACTTCCAAGAAACTACTAGAGAAAGGGAATCCGATTACAAAAAGCCTCAAATGACACAACCGTTTATATACTACATGAAGAGAAAGGGCAAAATGTCAAGAGAATGTTTTTAAAAGTGAAAGAGAGAGAGAGAAGAGAATATATGGAAATACAGAGTCTGGACTGGGAAAAACAAAGGGGCAAAGTAAAAAGACAGGCAGCAATGTGCGTAACCCAAACAAAGAGCAGCCTTGAGGAAGGGATCATCAGCACTTGGTGTCCTGTCGTTGTCACATCCCAATGGTTTCATGCCAAGGAGTGTGACTCATGGACATAGTCCTTATTGTACAAGTGGTAATCTCGTCCTGGTCTGCCATTCAGAGACTCTGAGTGCTTCATCCCATAAAATCCTTTTCTTATACGTTTGCAAAATTAAAAAAAAAAAAAAACCTTATTGAATAGTTCTTCAATTCTGATTTATTTAGAATCACAGTTTAAGATTCTCGTTCTTTTTATGAATAAATGGCCTAGTGATGAATAATTTGATGCTGGAGGAGAAAAAAATTGATAATTTTGTAGAGAAAAGTTGAAATCCAATCTCTTAGCTTATGTTCCCTAAAACAAAGAAAAGAGTTTGGATGCAGGTGATTGGCAAGAAAGACAAGAGAAGGAGCTGGAGCCAGATAAGGAAGGACGGGAAACCAGTAAAGTGTACATAGTTAAGCCTGCAGCTGTGAGAAACCTCCCAAAATTTTCCAGCTAGGCTGGGAGGACCAGGCATTTACCCACCAAATGCCATCCCCCATGGCTCTAGGGCTGTCCCTAGGAGTATTAACTCCTCTGCATTTCTCACTTGTGTCTGGATCTGCACTGAAAAGGCTTCTGTTTCTTAAGAAAACAAATAAGCTGAAAGGACTGGGGCAGAAAAGCAGAGATGGACAAGAGTGGTGGTGTGGGATGCACTGTGATGGGCACACAAACTGTTCACCACAGCTTCAGACAAAACCAGAAACACCTTAGCAACTGTCACACAACTCAGACCTGTTCATAATCCCCCAATAAACTTTGTCACTGACCAAGGTGACTTCAAGGTGGCAGCCAGGACAAACGCTAACAAGCACACAATAAGCAGTAAGACAATCTTCGATCCCCACTGATGCAGTTATTACCAACAATGGATTTACCACCCAACTCCACCTGACCGCACCCCCCAGATTTCTCTCACCCTCAGCCAACCCTCCAGCTGCCCTAGGTGGTCTGACTGACTAAAGGGTCCTGACTCCCATATCCTAGGGTCTGAGAGCCCTTGGTTGCTTTGCTTGGTTGTTAGGGTTGCCTGTTGGCTATTGTCATAGAGCATGGGCACACTCACCAGTGATCCTGCTGGACCATCAAGTTCTAGATACACTCTTCCCTGCCCCTGTTATATAACAGCAACACCAGCTACTTACAATAAACATCATTAATTGTCCCAACCAATGACTCCTTTCTTTGACCGTTGATCTACCAGCATGAAGTTTCCAAAGCAACCAAAGTTACAATTGTAGCTATGTGCTAATAGATCTCTTACCCCGTCTCTTGGAAACTAAGACCTCAAACCCAGTAAAACCTAAAACTGTGCAGATAAGACTCATAAATTCTGCAAGTAGGCTACTAAGAGTGATGATAATAGAAGCCAAATGTATTTCCATTCTTTGTTTCTGGACCTATGTACTTTAGTCACTGGAGGCACAGCTCTACAGGACCACATAATGCTATTGAATATTTAATATGTGTGTGTGTGTGTGTGTGTGTGTGTGTGTGTGTGTGCGTGATTCTGGGGAACAAAGCCACCTCTATAAGTATGACATCTGAGCTGGCTTTTTAGCTGAGCCTTCAGTAAGTCAGTCCATATAAAATACCATAGAAGAGTGAGTGCCCTGGTCATCTGCCCTCTATCACACCTCTTCTACTATGAAGTGGGTCCCTTAGTGTAAGATGATGTTACGCAGAATCCCATATCAGTAAATCAGGCATTCTCTAAACATTCAGATAATATTGCTATTCTATAGGGCATCCAGAAGGCTTTTTAGATGTCCTTGCAAGATCCCTGCAATCAATATTGCATCAGAAAGCAGGCAAACTAACCTTGCCCTGGAAGAAGAGTGACTGCTTATTGCTGCACTTCCCGTGCAAATGCCAACTACTTGTGGTAATCTTTGTTCTTAGGTATTGAAAGGAACACATTTGCCGAGACCGTGGCCTCATACCAGGTACCACAGGTTGCGTTCATCTCTTTCAGTAAAGAAGCCATCTGTACAGGGCAGCCTGGGTGGCTCAGTGGTTTGGTGCCACCTTTGGCCCAGGGCATGATCCTGGAGACCTGGGATCGAGTCCCATGTCAGGCTCCCTGCATGGGGCCTGCTTCTCCCTCTGCCTCTCTCTCTCTCTCTCTCTCTCTCTCTCCTCTCTGTGTTTCTCATGAATAAATAAATAAAATTAAAAAAAAAAAAGAAGAAGCCGTCTGTACAGTGTATCTACTTGGGTTTGACATTTGGTCCAGTTTTTGTAGTTCACCACCATCTCTGTGGTTTTCACAGTGAATGTAAAAGTGAATGGAGTGAGAATCAGATGAGAACTACCACCTCCACATCCTCTGGTTCCCCGAGAGAGCCCTAATTTCTGCCATTAAACTCAAGCTGTGTTATTGCTCCTGATTTACTATCTTGGCTGGTAGAGGCAATCTCAGAAATCTTTTTGGCTTTTTCTACTCCATGGGATAAGGGACAAATGTGTGGGTTCTGCCAGCTTCTAAGTATATTTATCCCAGTTTTGCATACAGAGAAGTAACTGAGAAAATGACCACAGGGTGAATCTATGTACCCATTTGACCTTCTAGGAGATGGACATGGGCCAGGAGTCCCTTTGTCACACGGTCTCCACAAACTCCACCCTAACTGTGAGCCACACTGATGTTTCAGGTTTCCTGGTAGGAGTGTCAGCTCAAAACTTGTATCCAATAGCCCTCAAAGGCCTACACATTCTTATTTACCTGGTATATGGTTACTCTAGTCAGTGACTAGAAGTCCCTTTGGAGGAGTGTGGAAATGTTTGTGTTAAATGCTAGTGGTAGCATCGTCCTTTGAGGTCCTTCCTCAAAGAGAGCTGGGTCCCCCTTTAATCTATGGGATCTGACTCTGAGAATAGCTCAGATCTAGAAACTGAGTAAAGGATTGCTATTTTTCAGTGCAATCACGAGTGCAAGTCACAAAGAATCCTAATTGGCTATCTTGCCCCTAGGAACATGGTGGTCTATTAGCTGTCACCTTAGATTCTTACAGGTCATGGAACTCTGGTTGGCACTTTGGCCTTGCTGCCTCTTACAGAAAACTACTGCAACACATTGCTTAATTACATTAATTAAAATGTATTTTTTTATGTTGAAAGTAAACCCAACATCTTAAGGTGATTTCCCAATAAAAAGAACCTAAAGAAACAAGGGTGAAGGTGTTTTACTTGGGATGCAATTCCAAGAAACATGAGTAAGAGAACAAAGAGAATGAGTCCTGGTCTGATTCATACAGAACACACCTCAGAGTTTTTCCTCGAAGGCCATGTGTTTACCATCTCCTGTACTCCATTGGTTGACAGTTACCAAGCACATTAAGGCCTCTATATTTCTAAGCTTCTCTCTCTCTCCCCAGATAGAAATAAAAGAAATTTGATAAAATATTATATAACATGTAATTATTATATAATATGTAAAATTATGTATAATAAAGTTAAATCATGTAATATAGTTAATATAATATATGATTAATAATATAATATAGTATAGCATTATCTTATGTGTTATAAGAAATATCATACGTAAAAGACTGGTGCATCTGCAGTTGGGGGGATTGGTAGGAAACACTTCAAATTCAGTGCTATAATCTATAATCTGTTTTCTCTTTCTCTCTCTATGTATCTACATGTGTGTACATGTGTGTGCAGGACAAGTAAGAAATATTCCATCCCATATTGTTTTAAAACAATTTGACACAGTACATTGGATTAATGGAGTTTTTAAAAAAGATTTATTTATGTGAGAGAGAGTGTGCAGGGGGAGGGGCAGAGAGAGAGAGAGAGAATCCTGACACAGACTACCAACTGAGCAGGGAGCCCAACTCTGGGCTCCAACTCAGGACTCTGAGATCATGGCCTGAGCCAAAATCCAGAGTCCGTCACTTAACGGAGGCACCCCCAAGTTAATGGAATTTTAAATCAAAACACAGATTTCAAGGTTGGGGAGTAAATAGTAAAAGATCCTGGTTAGCAGTGAACATCACAAATGGATAATAACATTATCATGAGGTGTTACATGAGTATGACAAAAGGATTCCTGTCTTAGTCCTTTTGAGCTGCATTGAAAAAATGCCACAGACTGGGTAAAATATAAACAACAGAAATTTGTTTCACAGTTCTGAAGGCTGGAGGTCTGAGATAGAATGCTGGAAGGTTGGGCTCTGGTGAGATTCCTCTTCCTGGCTGCCTCCCACAGTCTTCTCCTTGTCACCTCCACTGGTAGAGAGCAGAGAGAGGAAGCAAGCTCTCTCATACTCTTGTAAGGGCCAAGACCTCATCTACTCCTAATTATCTCCCAAAGGCCCCACCTCCTAATACCATCTCAGGCTGGGGTAGGTTGCTGGGGACACACAAACACTTGGTCCAAAATAGTTAAGGAAAAAGTTTGGCCTTTTTTCTTGGTTGGGGGGAAAAGGAGGTGAATCTTTATTCAATGTAAAGAAACCTGGGTTTAAATATGATTATTAATATAAGTTTGTAAGCACTGGCAAAAACATACACATAAAGAAAATTCCAATTTATCAGAATAGATAAAAGAAAGAAAAAAATTGTATCAATCCAGCAAAGTAAGAATCAAAAAGAGGGGGATCCCTGGGTGGCTCAGTGGTTTGGCGCCTGCCTTTGGCCCAGGGCATGATCCTGGCATCCTCAGATCGAGTCCTGCATTGGGCTCCCTGCATGGAGCCTGCTTCTCCCTCTGCCTGTGTCTCTACCTCTCTCTCTCTCTCTCTCTCTCTCTCCCTCTGTGTGTCTCTCATGAATAAATAAATAAATAAATCTTAAAAAATTTTTAAAAAAAGAATAAAAAAGAGGAACCAGTAAGAAATTAAAAACAAACATAAAGGAAGATGGAAGAAATATGACAATACAACACTAATTACAATTGATGGGAACATATTGAGTCATTTTTAAGGATAACTGCACTCAGATTTGGTGTAAAAACAAAATCTAATTAACATACTTTTATAATAAGCCTTAAAGAGAATAAAAGAGCAAATATATGTTTGACAATTCCAACCCACAATAAAGCCGAAACACAAATACCACTGAAAGAGAGATTTTTTATTTTTTTAATTTTTATTTATTTATGATAGTCACAGAGAGAGAGAGAGAGAGAGGCAGAGACACAGGCAGAGGGAGAAGCAGGCTCCATGCACCGGGAGCCCGACGTGGCATTCGATCCCGGGTCTCCAGGATCGCGCCCTGGGCCAAAGGCAGGCGCCAAACCGCTGCACCACCCAGGGATCCCAAGAGAGATTTTTTAAATGAGAAAAGATTCAAGTTACTGATGAGTTAAAATCATGAGCCTTTACTTATCAAATGACATGGTAGTAAAATAACTGTAAAAACACTTAGAACTATAAGAGAATTTGGTAAAGTCATTAACACAGGGGTAGGTTTTAATATTTTTATCTCAGACATGAAAAGAAATATAAGAAAACTAGGTAAGAATACAGATGATTGGAATAACTCTATTCAATGTCAACCCAGAATAGAGTTTATGTACCTTATTTCAAAGATTCTAACTCTAAAGATTTTTAAGGAAAAAAATTAAAAAAATGATCAAAATTCACATAGAAGATGTCCTTTGTATTATTTATGCAAGTTAATGTTGGCATGATCATAAGCTAACCTATAGAATGAATCACTCCAGATAACTTTTTTCATTCATTAGTGACCATAAATCAGAGACTGCCCCAGACTATGAGCTGTCAATAAACAACTTCACATAATTTTGGTGCCAGTGGTCCATGGATCACCCTTAGAAATTTGCTGCTTGCTGTGTTGTCCAACAGCAAAAGAAACCGAGTAAGTTTTGTTGATTTTTTTGTTTTAGTTTTAGTTGTGATTGCCTATGTTTACTAATATTCATGCATTGAGCAAGTATTGCTTCTGTAATTGGGGAAGATGCTGCAATAGAAATGTTTGTCATTATGAATTTCTGTCTGCAGAAATGTAATTATTTCTCCATTCTTAGATGAAGTGTTTCTTCAGAGATTTCTTTCAAAGATTAGAGAACATTAGTGTTCTGTTTATGTTAGCTGAGAACTCAGAACTGTGGAGTTTAGATTTGTTTTAATCAGGTCTGATTCTTTCTGGGGTGGTGGGAGTGGCTCACCTTGGGAAAAAAAACATTTTATTCATTGCAATGTGGTCACAACTGGTAGAATGTAATGGAGTCCATTTTCTGGACAATTCTCCATTCTCTCAATTACATTTCCCAATGTACCTGTTGATTTTCTTGTAAAGGGAAAAATCTTAAGAAAAATTTCATTAATTCTTTTGTGCAGTATATAAATAGCCCAGTTTGAAGATGCATGTGTGACACACATGACAATAATTTATTTTACATTTAACTAGTAATTTTCCCACAAATGAATGTAATAGCATGCTACTCCAGGAATTTGAACAACACAAGTGGATATAGCTAAACTTAATGCAAAATTTGGCACCTAATAAAAATAAAGAATACCAAGGATGCACAGACTTCTTGGCTTTATAATATATTCCCAGGATAAATAGAAAACTCCACTTCAGCTCTCTGCTCCTCCCCATTCGACAGACCGTGCATCTTCCAGTGCAGTGCCAGCTGAGTCTCCATGATGGTGAAGGTCGGAGTGAACGGATTTGGCCGTATTGGGCGCCTGGTCACCAGAGCTACTTTTAACTCTGGCAAAGTGGATATTGTTGCCATCAATGACCCTTTCATTGACTTCAACTACATGGTGTACATGTTCCAGTATGATTCTACCCATGGCAAATTCCATGGCACAGTCAAGGCTGAGAACGGGAAACTTGTCAATTGGAAGTCCATCTCCATCTTCCAGGAGCAAGATCCCGCCAACATCAAATAGGGTGATGCTGGTGCTGAGTATGTTGTGGAGTCCACTGGGGTCTTTACCACCATGGAGAAGGCTGGGGCTCACTTGAAGGGTGGGGCCAAGAGGGTCATCATCTCTGCTCCTTCAGAGCATGCCTCCATGTTCGTGATGGGCGTGAACCACAAGAAGTATGACAACTCCCTCAAGATTGTCAGCAATGCCTCGCCCACCACCAACTGCTTGGCTCCTCTGACCAAAGTCATCTATGACCACTTCGGCATCGTGGAGGGCCTCATGACCACTGTCCATGCCATCACTGCCACCCAGAAGACCATGGATGGCCCCTCTGGGAAGCCATGACGGCCGAGGAGCTGCCCAGAACATCATCCCTGCTTCCACTGGCACTGCCAAGGCTGTGGGCAAGGTCATACCTGAGCTGAATGGGAAGCTCACTGACATGGCCTCCCGTGTCCCCACCCCCAACATGTCAGTTGTGGATCTGACCTGCTGCCTGGAGAAAGCTGCCAAATATGATGACATCAAGAAGGTGGTGAAGCAGGCATTGGAGGCCCCCCCTCAAGGGCATCCTGGGCTACACTGAGGACCAGGTTGTCTCCTGTGACTTCAACAGTGACACCCACTCTTCCGCCTTCAACGCCAGGGCTGGCATTGCCCTCAATGACCACTTCTTCAAGCTCATTTCCTGGTATGACAATGGAATTCGGCTACAGCAAATGGGTGGTGGACGTCATGGTCCACATGCCTCCAAGAAGTAAGAGCCTCCTGGACCACCAGCCCCAGGGAAAACAAGAGGAAGAGAGAGGCCCTCAGCTGCTGGGGAGTCCCTGCCCCAACTTAATCTTCCAACACATTGAGACTCTCCTGATCTCCAATTTATATCCCAGACCCTGAAGAAGGGGAGGGGCTTGGGCAGCCCTACCTTGTCATGTACCATCAATAAAGTATACTGTATCCACCCCACCCCCACCCCCCAAAAAAGAAAAGAAAACTCCACTTCATGTTTGGTTGTTTGAGTTCTTCCCTGGCTTCAAGTCTGTTGTATAACTATTTCATAAAGTGGGAGAATGAAATATTTAACAGGATTTTTAGAACTCAGAGTACTGAAGCCAATTTCTGGGCTTAGTACCCAGTTTCATTTTTTGAGTGCTCTTCATTATTTTACATTTAATTATTTAAAAATCTAGCAGCAATATAGAGCTGACTAATGTCACTACTTTCATTTAAATCATAGCATTGTTTTAGAGGGGATTCCTGTAGCACTGCCAATTCTAGCTCTTTGATGTGGGCTATAAATACAGTTTTTCAGCTCTAAATATGCCCAATCTCTTTTCTCTTTTAAGGATAAACATTCAGCAAATTGCATTTGAAGTGGTGATAGGGATAATTAAAAGAAATAATAGGGCACATTTGGCCAAATGTATAGGTATTGTAAACCAATTTAATTAGCTGTAAATAGTTACCTAAGCCAATGGATCAGAGGGGATAAGAAACAACTTGCTGAAAAAGCCATAATGAGCTAGCAGGAAAAGATCTGAAGGTCACAAGTGACCACTAGCTTCCACATACCAATAGAGTTACATAAATTATTGAGAGGGACATGAAAAAGAATATTACAAAACTGAAATCTGGAGACTAATAATCATGAAAAAATTAAAACCTGTTATAGAACTACCCTAAAATATTCTCCGTGTACAGATGGTAAATTCTATCAAACCTCAAGGAACAGATAATTCTGATTTTTCTTAATATGTCCCAGAGTATAGAAAATGGTTTAAAGCTTCTGAATTTATTTAGGATATGTATGTTAAAATCTGACAAAAACAGACCCAAAAAAATACTAGCCAACTTTAACTTATGAATATGGATTTAAAAACTCTAAATTAATCATTGGTGAGTGAAGATATAAACATTTAGACTGCTTAAAGATGGAAACGTAGTATTTTATCTTTACCCTTTCTTTGCCCTTCTAAAATGATGAATTATAAACATGTTTCAGCACTGATTGGAGGCAACTGAAGCAGAGCTCTGGCTGCTTTAAGGAAAGGGGAAGTCATCTTTTGGTTGCTCAAAACTTGGGCAGTGGGATTAATGGATCATAAATCCCTGTTACCTTGCAATCCTCCAGAGAGAAATAAATTCAAGATGTGCCTACAGAGACAGGACCATTGACCTGATGTTCTCAGCTTGCAAATGTTCTGAAGTCCCAGGAGAGATATGGCAGTAGCAGAGAGCCACTGGATCAGAAAAGATCATGGATTAGTAGGTATCTGACTATAACCTGTGTAGACAGCCAATCTGTGACTGTTGGCGCTTCCTTAAGTGGTGGAACCTTGACACATGTCTGGAGGAGGTATGATGAGCTGTCAAATGGTCACAGATCTGCCAGGATGAGGGTTCAAAGTCAGAATGAACACTGACTTACAAAAAAATGGTATCAGAGTTTATGGACTCTGATTATACATACTGGATTAGTAAAATAAATCTATTAGTAGGAGTATAATACACCAGAGTAGTCTAATTTTTATAAGACCAGCATTTAGAAATCAACTACTATAACTCTCCATATTAGTATTTTAAGAAAGATAATATGATTATTCAAAAAATACCAAAAAAGTTATTGATTAAATCTACCTTTAATTTATGGCTAAAAATAAAGTCTTTTTTTTTTTTTTTAAGGAATGGCAAGATATTCTTTTATCGTGATCAAAACCCTTCAACTACAACTATTATTTATTTATTTATTTATTTATTTATTTATTTATTTATTATTTAATTTATTCATGAGAGACACACAGAGAGAGGCAGAGACATAGGCAGAGGGAGAAGCAGGCTCCCTGCAGGGAGCCGGATGAGGGACTTGATCCCAGGACCCCAGGATCATGACCTGAGCCAAAGGCAGATGCTCAACCACTAAGACACCTAGGTGTCCCTACAAGCATATTTAATAGTGTGACACTAGGGCCAATTCATTATTATAAGAATAAGACATGGACTGACAATAATTTCTTTTCTGCAAATTTTAGCTAATGCAAAGCAACAAGAAAAATAAACACAAGATATAAATATTTAAAAAGGAAAACCAGGGATCCCTGGTGGTTCAGCGGTTTGGCGCTTGCCTTTGGACCAGGGCCTGATCCTGGAGTCCCGGTCAAGTCCCGCATCGGGCTCCCTGCATGGAGCCTGTTTCTCCTTCTGCCTGTGTCTCTGCCTCTCTCTCTCTGTATCTCCTGTGAATAAATAAATACAATCTTTTAAAAAAAAAGGAAAACCAAGATTACTATTATTATTTGCATGTGACACACTGCTTAGAAGAATTCAGACAGAGTTAACTCTACATCTGCTAAAAATTAAAGACAAGAAAGTAGTCAGCCATAGATAACTAACTTGAAAAAATTCTACTTTTTTTTTTTTTAATTTTTATTTATTTATGATAGAGAGAGAGAGAGGCAGAGACATAGGCAGAGGGAGAAGCAGGCTCCATGCACCGGGAGCCCGATGTGGGATTCGATCCCGGGTCTCCAGGATCGCACCCTGGGCCAAAGGCAGGCGCCACACTGCTGCGCCACCCAGGGATCCCCCAAATTCTACTTTTAATAATAATAACTAACTAGCACAGGCATATATGCAAGTACTGGGTAGATTACCTTTAACATCATCATATTAAGAATAAGGAAATGGAGATTCAATGACATTAAGTAATTTTTTTGCACAGCTAGTCAGGAATTGAATCTAGGTAGACTGGCTCTAGGAGCCATCTTCTTAACCACCATGTCATGACATGTTTGAACACAATAATAATAATATTACTAGTGAAATGCTTAACATATGGAAAAACAGTGATATGAAATAAAATCCTACAAAAGCATAAGACAGTTTTTAATGGATTTTTTTAGTGGATGGACTTTCAAAAATGTTTTCCAGAAATATTATGCAAAATATTATGTTTGTGCATATGCACTTTTTTCTGAGAAGTGAGGGTTTTATGCTTCCAAAAAATTGTCAGGAAGGCTTATAGCTCCCTAAGCTTAACTTTGGTTAGAAAAATAAAAGATTTGAGTAACTTGAGAAACTAACATCTTTCCAGATGGGAAGACAATATGGTAAAAATGGCAGCATCCTCCCCTTCTCCAAAGAAACATGAGTTTAATGCATTTACAGTAAAAACACAGATCACATTTTTTGGAGGAAGAGAAGAAGTTGCTGAGAAAATTTAAAATTTCATACAGAGGAATAAATGGGCAATAGTAGCTGGACAGCCTTGAAAAATAAAATGGAGTTACTCAAACATATTCTAAAGCTATTGTAACTGACAATGTGGCTCTTTTACAAGAAAATAAAGATTCTAGAAATGAAATCAAATACAGACACGTGCACAATACACACACAAACACACATGCACACACATATGTATGTATTTCATGATCTAGTAAAACTGCGTCCTTCAAATATATGGACAAACTGTAAGTTATTCATAAAAGGTAACTTGAAAATTAGCAACTCATTTTGAAATAAGAAGTTAAACCCTTATTTAATAGCTATACCAAAATTTGATTCCAGGTGGATTAAATTTATTTTATTTTATTTTTAAGATTTTATTTATTTATTCATGAGAGACACACAGAGAGAGGCAGAGACATAGGCAGAGGGAGAAGCAGGCTCCTCACAGGGAGTCTGATGTGACACTCCACCCCAGGACCCCAGGATCATGCAGGATCACGACCCAAGCAGAAGGCAGACGCTCAACCACTGAGCCACCCAGCAACTGATTCCAGGTGGATTAATTAATTAAATCTTTTAATGATTTACATTTTACACACTGTGAATACTCAAGAAGAAAATAGATTTTCTCAAGGGCCATGAAAGCAGAGGAAGTGTGCATTCAAAGTGAACAATTAAAAACTAATAAATTTGTCTACACAAAAATAAAATTTTTCTTATGACAGGAAAAAACCTTATTAAATTTAAGGAATATATAAAAACAGGAAAAAGATTTCTAATATTTGTATAGCATGTACAAATTTTTAAAAGGTCCCACAGATTTAGGGATAAAACCTGATTCCTCACCATAGTAGTAGTACGGTAGTAACAAGAAATCACCAGAAGAACCAGTTTTACATCTGTTGGGCTCTTTAAAGAAAAGTGCCCTCCCTGGTAGGCTTTTGCAAGCCAACCAATCAGTAAATCCCAGAGATTGTTACAGTTGGCCAATCACGGATCAACTTTCTAATAACACACTGCTGTGTGCAAACCAGTCAACACCATCTCACACTAGTTGTTGCTAGTAGATGTCAACCTACTTTGACCTCTGGTTATCTGTAAATCCCTGACCTCAAGGTTTTTCAAAAATCGGCACTGTTTTTGGGAGAGACAGCCTCACTAGCATGGCTGTGCTCCATTACAGGAAACAATAATTTCAGCTTTAAAAAAATTTTTTTAAATTAAAATCCAATTAATTACCATAAAATGTATTATTGGCTTTAGAGGTAGAGGTCAGTAATCCATCAGTCTTATACAGTACTGTGTTCATTAGATGAACATGTTCATTTAACATATGTGGGATGCTAATTTCTATTACATACCAAGGTTCTTATCAATCATTAAAAAAAACCCAACTGAATGGGAAAACAAAGGATATGAAGATACATTTTACAAAAGAAGAAAATAAGAAGCCAGAAAAAATAGTTGAGGGCATAGCAATATTATTGGTGATGAAAATATTTAAGTTATAATAATATGGTTTTTTTTTCACTTAGGGAAGCAGAAAGTAGCAGGAATTGGTAGTAACCATTTCTGAAAATACCATGAAAAAATAGGCAGTATTTTATTTTGCTGCTATGAATGAACAAAGTATACTTTTAAGAAGCAGGTAAATCCTTGGATGTATACATCATAACTACACACTCTATTCTAATAATTGCACATCTACCAATTTATCCCAAGAAAATGGTCAGAGACATATGCCACCCAGATGAATTAATATAAGTATTTATTTATTCAAAAATATTTATTGAGCTCCTCCTAGACTGTGTCTGGTAACATTATATTCAACCAAGCAAACATCCTACTCACAGATATCTTAACTACACACCCCCCACTCAAGGCCAAATCCTGCCTCCTGCCTGTTTTTGTAAATTAACAAACATTCTATTAAAACGGTGGACTTTTGTTGTTTTGACAGGGATATTTACTATCTGGTCTTCTCCAGAAAAATCTTAAAAATATAAAGTTGAATGATTAAAAACAGAATTTGAAATTCAGAATATCATTATGATAGAGCACAAAACCAAGAAAAACTAAGCAATGTACTCTCCAGAAGACATATGTGTGTGGTAAAGCTGTGCTTTTTTACATGGCCTCAGAATGATGAATAAAAAAATCCAGGATTTTTACCAGGGGTAAATGGGATATAGCAAAGAAAATCACCAAGCATTTGCATGTTAGCAGCAGCTCTTACTTTAGCTCTTAAGGTTGACTTGTGGTTTTACTGGTGTTTGTTTTATTGTAATGCTTCATAACTTCCATGTATGTCACCTATTCTCTTGTGCTTCAAAAATTACAAAAAGAAAGAAACAAACAAATGGGCAGCAGAAAACTGATTAAGAAGTCTGCATGTGGCCTGGACAGCTGCACTCCCTGGTTACTGGGAGTCATCCAGCCCATCTGCTGGGTGACCCAGAAATGCCAGGATTTGAAGGTCTTTTCTTTGATGGCACTAGAGCTTTCTAGAGAAGAATTCCTCTGGATTCCTCCCAGAGGCTGGCAGCAGGCCCTTACCTACTTACATGTTGTCAATGGAAACTGGGATGGCAAGTCATCTGTAGACTCCAGTTAATGCCGCTCTCTACTGAAGCTCCCTCCCCATTCTCTCTGTCATCTGAGGTTGGTTTTTTTTTTTTTCTTTCATTATAATTGTAATGGATAATTACGTGTGGTTAATTCACCATGTTTTTTTTTTTAAGATTTTATTTATTTATTCATGACAGACAGAGAGAGATAGAGAGAGAGAGAGAGAGAGAGAGGCAGAGACACAGGCAGAGGGAGAAGCAGGCTCCATGCAGGGAGTCCAACATTGGACTTGATCCCAGGTCTCCTGGATCACACCCTGGGCTGAAGGCAGCGCTAAACCGCTGGGCCACGGGGGCTGCCCAATTCACCATGTTTAAGTGAAAGTCTATTATAGACAGATTTATCAAGTTTAGTTGATATCTCATGCCTTTCCACGAGGAGAGATGAACATTTGCTCAGCTTCACAATTCTTCTAAGAATGTGTAATAACGATATCATCTTTAGTTATACCTTTCATTACTTTTCTTAATTTAAGCAGTAGCTATATCTTTCTTTTTCAGTTATGATCCTGATGATCACTGTATTAGCTGATATGTTCATCTTGCCTTTGCCTTTCCTATGATGTTCATATATGCTTAGTTTCTGATTAACTTATTTTCTTTCTTGACAAAAGAATAATGTCCCCTCTCATATCCTCAAGATGTTTCCTCGTATCAGTTATGCTGATTGCTGCTTGGAATCTTCCTTTTTCTTGGGTGCCTGTCTAGCTGAGTCCCACATTTTCCCAGTCTAGCCTCTAGCAGCTGCTTCCAAAGCCTGGGGATTTTGTAAATGTCTTACTCCTTTGAATCTGAAAGTCATTTGTTCTTTTTAAGTTCTAGGAAATTGTTTCCTTTATTTTCTTGACAATTTCCTCTTCTCACTATCTTCCCTTTTTCTAAAACCATTAACTGTCTGATATTACACCTGCTGGTTTGACCTTAGAGGTTTTCTTCCTGCCCCATAGTTATCCTACCTTGCTTTTTAAATTTTTTTCCCTACATCTTGGAAAATTTTGTCGTTTTGATTTTCAAGTCTTCAAGTCATTTTTTGTTTTTGCAGTGATACTTTAAATTTTTGAAAGGGTTTTCAAATTCTTTGAGTATTTTCTTCATCCTATTGCCATTTTAGAAGAAAAGATGTCTTAAGATCTTCTGAGTATTCTAATTAGAGATTTTTAAAGTTCTCTCCGTAATTCAAAATATGTTTCCTCCACTGTTAGCTTTTCAAAAAAAAAATTGAGTTGTAATTGACATATAGCATTGCATAAGTTTAACGTGTTCAAGGTGTTGGTTTGATATATTTAGATATTGCAATATGATTACCCCAGTAGGGTTAGTTCCCACTTCTATCACATCATCTAATTATTGTTTCGTCTTTGTGGTGAGAACAATTAAGATCTGGTTTCTTAGCAACTTTGAAGTTTATAATAAAGTAGTGTTGACTATAATCACTATGCTGTACATTAGATCTCCAGAATTCATTTATCTACTGGTTGCAAGTTTTTACTCTTAAACAAAATCTCCTCAATTCATTTTGTTTGTTTTATCAGTTTTTTGCAGTCTTCTGCAATCATCGTCCATGATTCTCTCTTTCCACAGGATGTGGTGATCTTAGAGTATGTTCACATTTAATAATAAAATACAGGCCAGCTGGTGTAGTAGTTTTCTTTGCTATGTTCTAAGAAAAACTGTCTCCTCCTCTTTGGGTCTACCTCTTTGAAGGAAGTGTTTCTAGAGTCCTGCGTGTTACTTGGTGTCTTCTCTTGGACTTTATTTTGAAGCTTATGTGTTGGGGTGAGGGTGACCTGTGACTTGGCCATCAGTCCCTTAAATGTCAGAACAAAAAGTTTGACTCTGGAAATAACAAATCTATACATTCATTTCCTGACTTATCAACTCTAGATACTAGTTCTTAACCTTACCAGGGAGAGAAGTGAGAAATAGGATCTCTTCCATTCTTTGTCTTTCTTTGTGCTATAACTCAAAGACCATTCTCACACTACTCCTAGTTTACAAGCCTGCTTCTCCTGTTTTTCTCTTTTCCTATATCCCCATAACCATCAGGCTGTTATTTCATCATTAAGAACCCTGATGAAGTTCAAGTTTCTTCCTTTTCCTTTATGCTACCTCGTCCTTCACATAAAACCTTCCCTCTCCTGGATAAAATGATCTAAGGAACTAGTTGAATTTAAGCTAATATGAACCACATGATACTAAGAGATGCTGGAGTCAGCTTCCCTAGAAAAATTTGCATTTTCATTAATTCAGATCCATGGTTCAATCCACAATGTGTCTATATGGCTGAAGATGTATTTGGTGATTTTCAGTTCCAAGCAAGTTTTCTAAGAGAAGTGTGTAGTGAAATTGGGGGCTGAAAATAAAGAAGAATGAGGAATTTGGGATGTATTTAGGATGCTGAAATTAAAAATAAATAAACTAAGTGGCTTGACTAATAAGGAAATTCTACTTTCTTATGAGAAGTCCTGGTGCTGGGCTCCTTCAAAGTCAGTGAATTCAACAGCTCAGTGAATCACCAGAGAGCAAGTTCTTGACATCTCCCTTCTCTGCCAAGCTCAAGCCAGCACCTTCATGATGACAAGGTGGACTACCCCAATTCTAGTAATAAAAATATCATTCTATTTCTTTCTCTATGTCTCTCTTTAAAAAAAAAAAAGAAAAAGATTTATTTATTTATTTATTTATTTGAGAGAGTAGGAGTGAAAGTGTGTGAGCACATATATGTGCAAGTGGGGAGGGGCAGAGGGAGAGGGAGAGAGAATCCTTAAGCAGACTCCCCACTGAGCACAGAGCCCAACCTGCATCTGCATCCCAGGACCCTGAGATCATGACTTGACCCTAAGTCAAGTGTCAGCTGCTTAACCAATTGAGCCACCCTGGTGCCCTTCTGTATCTCTTTTTGATCAAGAAACCCTCAGAAGCTCTCTGGTGACTTCCCTTCCTTTCCCATTAACCAGCATTGAGTCAGATTCTCCCCCAAGCTGGTCACTGGAAAAGGGAATAAAATCACTCTGATTGGCTTAAGTTAACCAGGATTTACTCTTGAGCCATGTGTGTTTGGTTGGGGACTGAAAAATCTTAACAAACTTGGAACTCCGTAGGAAAAAAGAAAGGAGAAATAGCTTAGGGAGAGCTGACAGCCAGCAGTATCCTTTAGTCTTTAAACATGGAATTGTCAGAGAACTTTCAGGAAAGCAGCTTTCGTTTTTCTTTCAATGTCTAGACATGGTGTATTGTAAGCTAAGATGTGGATATAGAGAAGACATTAAGAATACTAACAACATATCATTGCTCAGAGTCAAAGGCAGACATTCTTCATAAAATTATTCATCAGTTTGAAAAGGGAATCAACAAGAATTGTCTTCCTTCAGCTATGAAATGAGTTTTCTCTCTTCCTCCCATCTTTTTTGTTTCACTGATGGTGAGTCCCAATTCATCATCTTATACCATAAAGATTGTAGGCAGCCTAAGATATGGCTCTTCCCCTGAATTTTATGAGTTCAGTATACCAGATGGTCACAATTTGAAGCTCCTTATTCAGTGCAGAGTTGACGGTACTCACTAGCAGACCAGGCAGCCTGGTACAGCTTGATAAGGGTTGCCAAGGAGACAGGCAGCTGGTTTAATGATAGCTGATAACAGCCCTTTTAAAGGCTTCACACAGTCAAGGAGGAAAGGCAAAGTGAGGTAGAACTGAAGAGAGCTGAGCTGTGTAGATGCATTGGGAAGGTGCCTCTTCACTCGTGATCCCCCCTCCCAATCCAATACTTAATGGTATGATGGTAATATCACTTGCATATGACTGAATAGCTTATTGGCAGGTGCACAATTCTCCCTCACTAAGCTAATTTATGTTCTGCTCATGTCGGTCAGTGCACAATGCAATAAAAATTATATGGATTATGAAAAAGTGAAGTGAACTTTGGAGGGTCTCATTCAATTAGTTTCTCTACAGAAAACTATTTCATGTAACCATTCCATTGCCAGAGAAATGTATCCCTCTCCCCACCCACCTGGGAGCAAAGCCTCCAGTGAGTACAACCTCAGATTCTGCCTAAACTTGTTCTTTATGATGTGAGAAATTTAATTTTTATATTCTCATTTCTTTCCATTGCTTGTTTTTTTAAAAGATATTTCTTATTTATTTATTTATTTATTTATACATGAGAGACACAGAGAGAGGCAGAGACACAGGCAGAGGGAGAAGCAGGCTCCATGCAGGGAGCTCAATGTGGGACCCAATCCTGTGACTCCAGATCACACCCTGGGCCGAAAGCAGACGCTCAACTGCTGAGCCACCCAGGCGTCCCTCCATTGCTTGTTACTGGCAATTTCTGAGCACAGCAAAAACTATTTAATTATCTAATTTTAAGTGTGGGTTGAGAAGAAAGACTCTATCAGCTACATAATCTATCTGTTAACGCTGAAGTGAAATAAGTAAGACAAACTTAAAAATATTCACATACCCATTTGGGGATTGGTTTTCTTTAAATCAGGAACTGAACTATTTGCATAAAAAAAGCTTAACATTTACCTATATTTTTCTAATTAACTTTATTATTCTTTGCATTTAAATAAAATGATAAAATTTTAAAAAAATAACAAAGAAATAAAATGAAGAATCTGAGGTTCTTTTCAGTTTTTTTAATGGATAACTCATTTTACATTTAACATCCTGGGAGTTCTGGGTCTGGGACTATAAAATGCTTTTGACCTCCTTCCCCATAGTGAGGAGCTCAATACTTTGG
Organism: Canis aureus; assembly: GCF_053574225.1. NCBI lineage: Eukaryota > Metazoa > Chordata > Mammalia > Carnivora > Canidae > Canis > Canis aureus. Next base: position 33,171,953 of record NC_135638.1, on the reverse strand, counting down.
ATAACTTGAGATTCTTGATGCCCTCATGGAACAAATGGATCTTCTAAGTTCTCTTGAAGAGTTTGGACTAATTTTTCCAGATTAAGTTTGTTGACACATGCAGTTTACCTTGAACATCTTTCTACTGGTAACAGCTGGATTTAGTGGTTAGTGGGAGAAAAGCTCTGAATCCATCTGTAGCCCATTCACAATTTAAAATAGAAAGTTATAATTCTCAAGAGTTGAAGGATTTTATTTCATTTGATCTTAGAAATATAATAAAGAATATAATAAATGTGTTATGATCTGGTAACCAAGTTTCTGAAAAATAAAACCAAGTTTCTTAAAAATAACCATTCCATTTAAATGGATATGAAAGGTTATTTTTTTAAGTTTTATTTATTTATTTGAGAAAGAGAGAGACAGAGAGAATATGTGCAAAGTGGGAGTAGATGCAGAAGGAGAGAGAGAAGCAGGTTCTCCAAAGAAGGGGGGCTGGCCAAGGGGGGCTGACAAACAAGTCTTGATCCCAGGACTCTGGGACCAGGACTGAGATGAAGGCAGAGGCTTAGCTGACTGATCCACACAGGAACCCTGTCAATGGGTATGAAAGATTAAAAGAAGAATTACATTTCACTTAAAATATATACATGGTCAAAGGAAAAATTATGCACCATTTTCATAATTGTATCATAAAACTATGGCATGAGGAAATAGTTGGGGAAAAAAGAATACTGCCTTATCTGCCCTTCTATTTCCAGGAAGACTGTCCTTTTCCCCCAACTATCTTTTTAATTTAAAACAGGAAGGAATGAAAACACAGCACTTTACAACAAATCACATCACAAGTCATTGTGAATCTCAAATATTTATTTAAATATTCCACATTTTGTTAATCCTGTTCAGTTAATTCATTTTTTAGTCTGTGTGTGTGTGTTTTGTATTTTCCTGTGACTGGAATTAGCTAGAATTATGGTAAGCTTACTTGCTTATTACATGCCTCACCAAATAAGATGTTAAATGTTAGCAAGGCACAGATTCTGTTTGGTTGACTGCCTTATCATAATAGCCTTTAACATTGCCAAAGACTCAATAATTTTTGTAGAATGAATTTAGTGAATATACAAATAATAGAAATGTTTGTGATCCAGACTGGCCTGATCCTATATTAAAAACCTGGGAAGCAAAGTTATTAATAAAATATTTTACCAAAATATTTTAAATTCGAGGTTGCTCAAATTCAGTGCCCTTCTAGGAATTAGCATTGTGTTAAATACAATGATTGATATGCAAACTCATAATTTTATTGAAAAATAATGCTTAAAAGAATTAGAGAACAACAAAAGATAGCATCTAATTAATTAATAAATTGTATGATAAATGATAACAGAAGAGTTTTGATCAATAATGCAGTGGACTCAGAATGTTCAATAGGCCATTGGCATGTGTCATGGGTGAATTGTGTCCCGTTAAAATTCATATATTGAACTCCTAAACCCCAGTACCTCAAAATGTGACTGTGTTTGGAGATAAGGCCTTTAAAGAGGTAATTAAAGTAAAATGTGGTCATATGTTTGGGACTTGGTCCAATAACTGGTTTCCTCAGAAAAGATTAGGACCTGGCCATGCACAGAGGGAAGACTATAAGAGTAAACTGAGAAAAAACTGCCACCTACAAGCCAGGGAGAGGCCCCAGAAGAAACCAACCTGCTGACACCTTGATCCCGAACTTCTAGTCTTTAAAACTGTGGGGAAAATTAATCTCAGTTGTTAAGCCACCAAGTCTGTGGTACGTTGTTATGGTAGCCCTTGCAGATGAAAACAGATTTGAGTGTGGTGCTGTTGTAGCAAGTACCCCAAACTGCAAGTGGCTTTGGAACTAGGTAAAGAGGTGCAGGCAGGAAGAACCTAGGATCAGAAAAATCCTAGATTGCCTGGGAGAGTCGGTTGATAGAAATATGGATGGTAAAGGTGCTTCTGGTGAGGTCTCAGATGGAAATTGGGAACATGTTATTGGAAACTGGAGAAAAGACCACCCTTGTTACAAAGTGTCCTGCAAAGAGACAACTGAGTTAAAATTAGATCATATAATTGGGACCTAATCCAATAGGACTGGTGTCTTTATGAGAATAGGTGATTAGGACACAGACATATACAGAAAGAAGACCAAATGGAGACCCAGGGAGAAGGCCAGCATCTACAAGCTAAGGGAGAGTAGCTTGAAACAACCTGCCAACGTTTTGGCCTCAGACTTCCAACTTTCGGAACTGTGAGGAAGTTCATGGCTGTTGCTGAAGTCACTCGATCTGTGTTCCCTTGTAATGGCAGCCTTAGCAAACCAATACAGCTGGCGCACTTTGGATGATCTTCTACAAGAGCTAGAAACTAATTTTTACCTGCAGCAGCAGAATACACTTACTATACACTTTCTTTTTCATTTTTTAAAATATTTTATTTATTTATTCACGAGACACACACACACACACAGAGAGAGAGAGAGAGAGAGAGAGAGAATGGGAGAAGCAGGCTCCATGCAGGGACCCCGACGTGGGACTTGATCCTAGGACTCCAGGATCACGCCCTGGACTGAAGACAGGCGCTAAACTGCTGAGCCACCCCGGGATCCCCTACTACACACTTTCATCTGGAATTTTGTACATTAAACAACAATTGTGCTTTGTTGCCTTTCCAACAGATGATTTTGATTTTAATGTAAATGATTTAAATATTCTTCACTATTCTGAGTATTTAAAGAACTGAAGATATCCTTTATCTCTTACAGATAAGATGGTAATGTGATGCTGAACCTCACATTGTAACATGGGTCTTAATAAGCAAGATCATGGCCAATAATAGAAATTTGAAAAAAAAAAAAAAAAAAAAAGGAAAGAACCAGAATTTAGGTGGGCTACTGGGATTCTCAGCCCTTGAAATTTTGCATGTTGAGTGTTGAGATCTGTAAAAATTTTAAAATGAACATACAGTGACACGGAAAGGCTTACAGTGACAATAGTCTCCTGTCTCACAATCTCAGTCCTGATCTGACAAAGAAACTGTTTCTTAAATGTTTTAAACTATTTATTTTAGTAAACATCTCCATATCTCCAAATGATATACTTTTATAGTTATGGAGACTCCTGCTGCTTCAGTTCTGATAAATATTCATGTATTATTATTTACATAATTTTTTTTCTATTTTCTCATTTTATGACTTCTGAAACTGCTGTTAAGTAAGACATTGAGCCACATGGATTGATCAATTATCTAAAATTTAGAGAGAATCATTTGCTTTTACATTTTCTTAGCACTGTCTTGCAAATTATTGTTCTTGGCTTCCAGCTATCATATTTTAATTTCCAAAAGCTGTTTCTTGTCATCGATTTTTTTATAATAAGCAGTTCTTATTTAAAAGATATGTTTTTGGTATTCATTTACATTTGTTTAAACTTTTTTTTTAAGTGAAAATTTACACAGAGTAATATACACAAATCCAAAGTATACAATTCATAAGTTTTGGCAAATGCATACAGCCTTGCAGCCCACATCTTTATCAAGATGTCAAACATTTCTATTACCCCAGAAAGTTCAGTTGGCACCTTGCCAGTTGACTCTCCTGATTGTTTACATAATAGATTATTTTTGCCTGTACTAGAATTCCACTTATATTTGTATTCTTTTGTGTCTGATTTCTTTGACTTAACAAAATGTCTCTGAAATTCATCCATGCTGTTGTATGAACCAAGTGGATTGTTTCTTTTAATTGCTCATAAATATTATAGTTTATCCATTCTTCTATTGCTAGACATTTGGGCTATTTCCAGTACTTGGCCATTATAAATGAAGCTGGTAAGACCACTCTTGTACAGGTATAATTGTGGATATATGTTTTCATTTGTCTTGGGCATATGCCTAGGAATGGAATTGCTGGTTATAGGAGAATTTTACTTTTAGATCTATGATCTATCTTTAACTTCTGTGTATGATTAAGATAGAGTTCAAGATTCCTTTTTACCATAAAGGTGTTCAGTTTTTCCAGCTTTATTTGTGCAAAAGATTTATTTTCCCATAGCATTACTTCAACACTTTGGTTGAAATCAATTGATTATGTAAATGTATCTATTTGGGGACTCTATTCTGCATCATGAATATATTTGAATATTCCTTCACCAATACCAATTTGTCTTGATTTTGGTAGCTTTGTAGTAAGTCTTCAAAACTGATAGTGTAAATTACCCACTTTTTGACTCTTTTAGATTTCTTACCATTCTATATATATTTTTAAATCAGTTTGTTATTTTTCTATTTTAAAAAGCCTACTGTGATTATGATTGGCATTGCATTGAAACTATAGATCAATTTGGAGAGAATTATTATTTTAATAATAATGAGTCTTACATTCCATGAGCATGGTATATTTGGTCACTAATTTAGATTTTTCCTTTAAAATTTTTTCAAAGCAGCGTTTTGCAGTTTTGCAGCATAGAAGTTTTGTTCTAAGTGTTATTTTGTTCTAAGTGTTACTAAGTATTTTGTACATTGGGAGACAATTTTTCATGTGTCTCTTATGTTTTTGCACATTTTGGGAACAGAGCCATGGACTGATCTTTGGTTCAGACTATCTCCTGAGGGATGTTTGTATAATGAGCAGCTTTGGAAGACACAAATAGTATCTACTTCCAGGGCAAATATCAGTGAGATTTACTACCCCTTATAAAAGATTCAGTTTCCACAATTCAGGGTTTCTCTCCTAGAATCTAACCCCCTGCATTTGCCAGGTATCACCTAGTCCTCTCCAAGTTGCCCTCTGGGAACTGAGACTTGAGAACTGGCACTAAAATAAAAACAACAACAGAATACTGACTCTGAACTCTACTGTAGCTGTAATAAATTGTCTCTTATTTCTGACAGGAAGTTCACGTCTTTTACTGACATCCATGAGATTGTGAGGCTAGCTTGTTTACTTGCAAACAGGGTGTTATCTCAGACTTCTTATAGTTCCTGACAGTATGGATTTTTATGTTATTGCAATGGAAATTTTTATTTTATTTTCCAAATTGTGTGTTACACACACACACACACACACACACACAACTTAATATATGTATATTGATATTTTTGATCCCATCACTCTGCTAGTTCTGGTAGTCATTTTGCAGATTTCTTAAGATTTTTCATGTAAAAATTTTTGTTGGCTCTAAGAGATAATTTTACTTCTTTTTATCTAATCGTTATGATTTTTATTCCACTTATGAAGCCTCCAGTATAATGAAAATATCCATGCTTTCTTTTCTGATTTTGTAGGGAGAAAGCTCTGGCTTTTTACCATTAAAAATGTGAGCAATTGGTTGTAGCAGCTATTCTTCATCAAGCTGAAAAAATTTTTTTCTATTCCTAATTTACTGCAAGATTTTATCAAAAATGGGCATTGAATTTTTTCCAAGTGCTTTTTCTGCATGTATTACGATGATCATAAGATTTTTCTCCATTTTTTCTTCAATATGATGAATTATCTTAATTTTCTAATGTAAATCAACATTGCATCATTGCAAAAAATCATAGCAATCATTCTGTGTAATATTTTTTTATTACTGTGCTGGATTTGATCTACTAATATTTTGCTAGTGATTTTTTACTTAGGTTCCTGAGGATTATTGGTTTGTAGCTATCGTTTCTTGTAATGTATTTGTTAATTTTGAGTTTGAGGGTTATTCTGGCCTCATAAAACTATATAGGAAGGAATTCCTTTTCCTCTATTTTCTAGAGGGGTCTACATAGGCTGGATATTTTTCCCCTAGATCTTTGATAATTAAATGCTCCAGGTCTGGAAAGCTCATTGCAGGAAAATTTTGATAACAATTTGATTCCTTTAAAATATACAGATCTATTTGGATTTCCATTTTATCTTGTGTAAGTTTCAAAGTTGTATTTTACAAAAATCTTTTTTTTTTATTTTACCAAGTTGTTGAATAGTATAAAGTTGTCTAAAATATTTCTTTATTATCCTTTTATGTTTGCTGTATCTGTTGTGATATCCACTTTTTTTTCATTAGTGTTACTATTTTGTGATTTTTCCAATTTTTTCTTTGACTTTTTTTCTCCTTTGTTTTTTTTTCTTTTCATTTATTTTGAGGTAATTTTACTCATCTTTTTTGTTCATTAGTTTTTGTTCTTATCCATTTGAATTCTTGTTTTTTTCCTATATGCATTCCAAGCTATAAATTTCTAAGCACTCTAGATAAAGCCCATGGTTTTAAAATGTTTCTATTTTTTATTTTCATTATAATTTAATTCAAAATAATTTTAAGTTTTCTTACTTCTTTTTAACCTATGATTTCTTTGTAGTGTATTGTTTAATTTCCAAATATTTAGACTTTTAAAAACTTGTATTGTTATTGATTTATAATTAAAACCACTATGGTCAGAAAACATACTTTGTAAAACTTTGTGCTATTTCTGAACATTCCATGTTCAAAGAAAGTACATGAATTTTGTAGATATTATGTCTAGCATTCTCTAAATAGATGTTCATTAGGCGAGGATGTTGGGTTTTTTTTAAGATTTTATTTATTTATTCATGAAAGATACAGAAAGAGGCAGAGACATAGGCAGAGGGAGAAGCAGGCTTCCTGCAGGGAACCTGATGTGGAACTTCATCCTGGACTGGGATCATGCCTTGAGCTGAAAGCAGACGTTCAATCTCTGAGCCACCCAGGCATCCCTCTAGTGTTGTTTAGAACTTTTACATTGTTTTAAGTTTTCATCTAATTTTTCTATTAATTACCAAGGAAGGTATACTAAAATCTTTAATCATGATTATGGATTTATCTACTGTCTTGCTTTAGCTATGTAAACTTTACTTCATATGTTTTAAAACTGTTTCATTTGGTGCTTACACATTTATGACTAAGTTTTGACTTCATGATTAACTAAATTGTATCATTAGGAAATATCCCTTTATCTTCAGTATTATTGTCTTGAAGTAGATTTGTTTGTTATTAGTATGGCCACCAAGCTTTCTTATAAGCAGTTGTTTCCAAGATATGTTTTTCCATATTTTTAAATTTATCTTTCTTTTTGTTTGTATTTAGACTGATTTTTTTAGACAGCATATAAATGGAGCTTGATTTTTTCATACAGTCTGACAATTTTCCTGTTTAATTGGGTTTTTAGTCCATTTACCTTTAATGAAATTATTGATATGGTATATTTCACTCTGTCATTTTAATTTTCTAAAATTGGCTTAAAAAAAGATTTTCTTTATTTATTCATGAGAGACACAGAGACAGAGAGAGAGGCAGAGACATGAAGCGGGCTCCATCCAGGGAGTCCCATGTGGGACTCGATCCCTGGACTCTGGGATCATGCCCTGAGCTAAAGGCAGATGCTCAACCACTGAGCCACCCAGGCATCCCTAAAATTGGCTTTTTAGCTAAAGTAAATAGCAATATCTATAAGTCATCACTAGTGGAATAAAATATATTTTCTTAACTTACCACACTCTCCTAAGATTTAATATTTTACAACTTCACAAGAACCCAGTCACAAAGATCACATTAAATGGTTCCATTAACATGAAAGTCCAGAAGGAAAATCTACAAACATAGAAATCATATTAATGTTCACTTGGGCTTTTCCATTTCTGCAAAAAAAAAAAAAAAAAAAAAGAAGAAGAAGAAGAAGAAGAAGAAGAAGAAGAAGAAGAAGAAGACTGTTGGAATTTTAATAGGGATTACATTTAATCTATAGATGACTTCGGGTGTTATTGACATCTTTACAATATTAAGTCTTTATACCCATGAACACTTTATACCCATGAACACTTGTTTAAGTCTTTTTTTCTCTAAACAATGCTTTGTATATTTCAGTATACAAGTCTTTCACTTTCTTGATTAAATGTATTCTTAGGTTTTTATATATTTTAGATGCTATTCTACATTATAATTTCTTTCTTAATTTCTTTTTTGAATTATTTATTCTGGGTAATAGAAACACAAATAAGTTTTGTATGTTAATGCAGTATCCTACAACTTGGTTGAATTTATTTTGCTAGTATTTTGTTGGGGATTTTGTATCTGTAATCATTAGGGAATACTCATCTCTATATTTTTTCTTATAATGTCTTTATCTGATTTAGTATCAGGGTAATACTGTTCTCATAAAGTTAGTTTTAAAAAGTATTCCTCTCTCTCAAAAAAAAAAGAAAGAAAGAAAGAAAGTATTCCTCTCTCCTATTTTTTTGGAAAAGTTTGAGAAGAATTGATGTTAAATATTCTTTAATATTTGGTAGAATTTATTATTGACGTCATCTTGTCCTAGACATCTCTTTGTTAAGAGGATTTTGATGCTGATTCAATCTCTTTGTATATTATAGCTCTATGGGGATTTTCTATTAACTACTGCATCAGTTTAGGTAATTTGTGTGTTTCTAAGAACTTGTGGATTTCATCGGGGTTATGTAATTTGTTGACATACAGTTGTTCAGAGTATTCTCTTATAATCCTTTTTATTTCTGTAAGGTCACAACCAATGTCTCCATTTTCGTTTGTATTCTTATCTGTATACTCCATATCTTTGTCAATATAGCAAAATATCCATTTTGTTGATCTTTCCAAATAGCCAACTTTTGGTTTTGTTGAATCTCTCTATTGTTTTCCTACTCTCCCTTTTTTTTTCTTCTTTAATCTTTATTGCTGCCTTCTGATAGCTTTGGGTTTAGCTTGTTCTTCCTTTTCTAGTTTTTCATGGTGTTAAGTTAGGTTATTGATTCGATATCTTCAGTGTAGACATTTCCAGCTATACATTTTCCTCTGAGCACTTCTTTCACTACAGCCAATAAGTTTTGGTATGTTGTAGTTTTGTTTTGGGGTGGTTTTTTTTTTTTTTTTCCTAACTATCTTCGAAATCCCTGTGTAATTTCTTATTTGACCCACTGGTTGTTTAATTCCACAAGTTTAAATTTTTTTAGTTTTCCTGTTAGTGATAGTTATCCAGCTTCATTTCATTGTGGTCAGAAAAGACACTTTATATGACTTCAGTTTTTAAAATTTTCTGAGACTAGTTTTGTGCCCTAATATATACTATATCATGGAGATGTGTTCCATGTGCACTTGCGAAGAATTATTTGCTTTGACTATCTTTTTCTATCCTTTCACTTTCTATCAGTTTGCTTTGGGTCCAAAATGAATTTCTTGTAAATAGCATATAGTTGGATTATGGCTTTTTTTCTTTGCTTTGCTTTTGTTTTGTTTATCCATTTTGCTAGTTTTTATCTTTTTACTGAAGAGTTTAGTCTATTTAGAATTAAAGTTATTAGTGATAAGGAAGAATTTATTTCTGCCACTTTACTATTTTTTATATGTTTTATACTTATTTGGTCCCCAGTTTCCTCCATCTTTTATATTTAAAAGTTGATTTTTAAGGTTTTGTTTTGTTTTGTTTTTTTGGTAGCAAACCACTTTTATTCCCTTCTCATTGCCTTTTGCATGTGATTTATAGATATTTCTCTGTGTTTACCATGAAGATCACATTTAACAACCTCAATTTATGACATCTAGTTTGAATTGATACCAAACTTAAATAACATACAAATCTTTGCTCCTGTATGGCGTAATTCTCTTTCCTTTTATGTTATCAAAAATGGTAAGTTAACCCTGGAAATAAAATTTTCTCCCTCTCTGAGATTTTGCTGGGGTTTTGATTATTAAAGGCTGTAATTGTCCATTTATTTAGTGACTTTACCAAATTATTGCAATAACTTTCTTATTTTGTGTAGTCACTGAAGCCAAGATTTTGGAGAGCCCAAGGGGAAAGCTTAGAGTCTTCTTAAATAATTTCTAAGCATGTCTTACTCTGGGCATGCACATAGCCTTCTAAATTCCTCCATATATGTGAGTGCTTTTAAATGTCCAAATTTTTCAAAGAAATTCTCCCAGCTTTTGCTCCTTAAGCATCCTTAAGAAGCCTGTTGTATGTTTTAACTGCAATATTTTGTTCTAGGAATTTGTGTGTTGTTAGTTTGATTTGCAGTGTTTTTGCCCAATGCCTGCCACTTTTCCAGCCTGCATTACTATTTAGGTGAACCAAAGATCAGTACTGCTTCAGACAGTCCCCAGACAGCTTAGAACAGACATTACCCAATAATGCACAAATCAAATCAGATCAGCTCTGCACTGTTTAGAACCTGAGACCAAGATTCCACTCTGGGAACATGGGCTTCTCTCTTCAAGACTACCATTGTGCCAGGTAGGGGTTGGGATAAGGGCAAGTAAAAATGCCATAAAGCTTTTCTAACATCTGGAAGTTGCCTTTTCCTTGGCTCGGTGATTGACTACTGTAAACCTTTGACTCTTTCATGGAGTCATTCTTACATTTTTACAAAGAATGTAAGAATTCTTTTTTTTTTAATTTATTTTTTATTGGTGTACAATTTACTAACATACAGAATAACCCCCAGTGCCCGTCACCCATTCACTCCCACCCCTCACCCTCCTCCCCTTCTACCACCCCTAGTTCGTTTCCCAGAGTTAGCAGTCTTTACGTTCTGTCTCCCTTTCTGATATTTCCCACAGAATGTAAGAATTCTTACAGCATTCTTACAAAGCGCGGTTTGACAGTTTCTGCTTATTTTTTTAATGTTTCAATGTGGGGACAAGAGCTTGGAACTCCCCAAATTTTGCAATTTTGCTGATATCACTTGTTTCTGTAACCAGCATTTACTTTCATCTTGTTTATAATGCAATATGAAGACCTCTACTTTTATTAGAAGAAATTAACGGGGTAAATATATTGACAGAAATAATATGCTGTCTTATATCTCCTTAATTTTGTCATTTTAATGCTTCCTTGCCTTATTTCTGTTTTCAGGATTTTACTGTATAAGTTTAGGCTGTCATTTCTTAGTTCTTTCTTTTCTTGGTTTTAGAAATTACACATTTTATTTTAATACAACGATCTATTACTTTAGACTTCCCCAATTTAAGGCGTATATTTTTACTGTTTTTTATTTATTTTCCCTGATACCTTGTCTTAGGGTAGCATGAAGCACAAAACCCAGGTTAATGTTATTAACTTATTATAAAGTATATATCATTTTTCAATAGTTATTTGTACAGTTAGATTAATCTTTGTAACCATATTTTAAAAAAATATTTTATTTATTTATTCATGAGAGTCACAGGAAGAGGCAGAGACATAGGCAGAGAAGCAGGCTCTCAGTGAGGAGCCTGATGTGGGCCTTGATCCCAGGACCCCAGGACCTGAGCCACTGGCAAACACTCAACCACTGAGCCACCCAGGCACCCTTGTAACCATATTTTGGGCTAATTACATTTGACTCTAGCCTGCAAAGTTTCCAATTCTCACTATCAACATTTACAAAGTATTTTAGTCTGGGCTGCTATAACAAAATACTATAAACTGTGTGGTTTAAACAATAAACATTTTTTTCTCACAGTTCCAGAGGCTAGAAGTGTGAGATGAAGATGCTTGAAGATGCCAACATGATCAGGTCGTGAGAGCCATCTTCCTGGTTTATCAACAGCTGTCTCCCTGCTGTATCCTCACATGGAAAGCTTTGGTCTCTCCATTCCCTAACAAGGGCACCAATCCTCTCAAAGGGACACCATCTGCATGACCTAATCCAAACCCAGTTATCTCTCAATTGAATCTCACCTCCACATACCATCACACTGGGGATTAGGACAACATATGGATTTTAGGAGGACACAACATTCAGTCCATAAAACATACCATTACATATGCACTTTTTGATTTTTGTTCTGATACAGCTCTCAGTTGGCTGAATTATGTCTGTAAGTAATTTTTTCTTAATATATGCAGGCAAATATTTGTATCTTCTTATTACAGTCATGTCTGTTCTCTCTCTATATAAATAAAATTTAGCTGATTATAAAATCTCTGGTTCACAACATTGCTCCTTTAAAAATCTGTAGACAGGGCGCCTGGGTGGCTCAGTGGTTGAGCTTCTGCCTTTGGCTCAGGTCGTGATCCTGGGTCCTGGAATCGCTTACCACATCGGGCTCCCCACTGGGATCCTGTTTCTCCCTCTGCCTATGTCTCTGCCTCTCTCTCTCTCTCTGTGTCTCTCATGAAAAAATAAATAATTTCTTTTTTCAAAATAAAATAAAATTTGTAGATAATACAGATTCCATTATTTTCTGAAAACTAATAATCTAGTCAGAATTATTTTTATTTTTCTGAAGATAGTCTATTTTTTCTTTCTGAATAACTTTTGAATTTTTCTGTATGTTGATAATTGACAATTTTAGCTGGAGATTATGTAGATATAGTTGTTTTTCATTAATAGTTCTTGGACCAAAAGGGACTTTGACCTAAATACACACTTTTTTCTTCTTAATGTCTGGGAGGTATTTTCCAATTATGTACAATTATAACTTCTATTCCCATTATTTTGGGAATACCTATAAGTATCTTAAAAACTTTATTTTTTATTTTATTTATTTATTTTTAAAGATTTTATTTACTTATTCATGAGAGAGACACACACGGGGGTGGGGGGTGGGGCGGCCCAGAGACACCGGCAGAGGGAGAAGCAGGCTCCATGCAGGAAGCCCAACATGGGACTCAATCCCAAGTCTCCAGGATCACACCCGGGCTGAAGGCGGCGCTAAACCACTGAGCCACCTGGGCTGCCCAAGACTTTATTTTTTTAGAGAGGTTTTAGATTCACCGCAAAATTGAGAGAAAAGTAGAGATTTCCTGGATACTTCCTTCCCCATTATCAACATCTCCCACCAGAGTGGTTCATTTGTTACAATTGATGAATTTACAATATAATCATCCATAGTCTGGAGTTTACCTTAGGGTTTACTCTCGGTACTGTACATTCTATGGGTTTGAGCACATGTATAATAGCATGCATCCATCATTGCAGTGTCGTGCAGAGTATTTGGACTGCCCTAAGAATCCACTGTGTTCTGTCTCTTCATCCATCCCTCACTTCAATACATGAAATCATTGATCATTTTACTGTCACTATAATTTTGCCTTTTCCAGAATGTAATATAGTCGGAGCCATACAGTATGTAGCCTTTTCAGATTGGCTTCTGTCACTTAGTAAAGCACATGTAAGGTTCCTCATGTCTTTTCATAGCTTGATAACTCATTTCTTTGTAGTATTAAATAATATTCCACTGCTTGGATGTATCACAGGGTATTTGTCCATTCACTTATTAAAGGACATCTTAGTTGCTTCTACGATTTGGCAATTATGAATAAAGCTCCTGTAAACATCCATGTGCAGGTGTTTATATGGACATTAATTTTGAACACCTTGGTTACACATCAAGGAGCACAACTGCTCTATCATATGGTCAGGTATAGTTAATTTTATAAGAAACTGCCAGAATGTCTTCCAAAGTGGTACTATTTTGGATTCCCACCAGCAGTGAATGAGAGTTCCTATTGCTCCACATCCTTGTCAGCACTTGCTGTTATTAATGTTCTAGATGTTGGCCTACTAGGTGTGTTGTACTATCTTATCATCACTTTAATTAGTATTTCCCCGGTAACATGATATGGAGAAGTTCTTTCCCATCAATGTATCTTCTTCAGTGAGGTGTCTATTAAGGTCTTTGACCTGTAACTTAGTTGAGCCAACCATTTTCTTATTATTGAGTTTTCAGAGATCGTTTTATATTTTAGGTAATAGTCCTTTATCAGATATCTGGTGGATAAATATTTTCTGTAATTTTTAAATTGGATTTCTTTTCTCTGCCTTTTACAATTTTAGTTTCCTCTTTTCCTTTGCTCTCTGGAAGATTTTCTCCCTGTGAAAATTTAATATTTGCACCATTTCATTTCTTCTTCTCTAATTAGTTCTTGTGCAGGTTTTGCTTCTGTTATTCTACTAATTCTTTGTGGTCATTATGTATTGCAATCGATTCTGTTTTAATTTTATATTTTTATGAATTGTATCATGCTATTTCATATTAATCTCACTCTAAGTAGTGGGTTTCTGCTGTTTGTCTTCCCAGTTTGATTTTACTATTCCAAGCAGAGGCTCCTGGTTTACCTTGGATATTCACTTTAGTTTTGTGACCTGAAAAGTCTCAGGGTAAGGCAGGAGTCCTGGACAGAAGCCAGTCAGTGAATTCATCTTCAGCCCCAGCAACTGATTCCAGGAAGAGCACCTGACCGATCAGCCAATGATGTGACAAGAGAATGTGTTAGGCTAGAGGCACTGCACTGTTTCCATGGATACAGAACCTGAAAGGTGTAACTGGAGCTTTTGCAGCCATTCTTCTACAGAAAAGGAGCTTTTCTGAGGATAGAACCTACAGAGAGAAAGATGGTTCTTTTCTTAAAGACACAAACAGCAAGAAATCTTTTTGTGAAATCACTATTTGGGTCCCTCTATGCAGCAGCATCGGAAGTCTGTATATTCCTAGATGTTTCACTTTGGGGAGCTAGTTCATTACCTTTTCGTTAATGCTGCTTCTTATTAGGCTTTCTATCCATTGCAACAGAAAGAATCACAATTAGTACAACCCATTTTCTTCTTACTGTTTTTGGACCTTTTTCACAGAGGTCACTTTTTTCTTTCTTTCTATGGGTGGATATTCATTTAGGAGATATTCTAAATATTCTATGGTTCTCACAATAACACATTTAGGACATTTGCTGTTCCACTGAGTTGCTTTCTATCCTTAGATGCCAGAAAAAGGTGAAGGATTATTTTTCTTACTGGAGAGATTTGGACAGTGTATAGATTTTCCTTGCCCCCCTTGTGGGAGTTAATCTGTGCTATTTCCAGCTGAGTTCATCCAGGAGGCTGGAAAAGGACCTCCACTCTTTCCATTTGGACCATTTGCCTTGGATGGTCTTGGAGTAGCTGCCACATCCTAGCTAGAACTTGTATTAATATCTGTGCCTTCTGATTAGAGTGGTGTCACCATAGAAGGGTCACTACAGGGCAGACCCAGTGGCTTAGCGGTTTAGCACTGCCTTCCACTCAGGGCGTGATCCTGGGGACCCGGGATTGAGTCCCATGTCGGGCTCTCTGCATGGAGCCTGCTTCTCTCTCTCTCTCTCTTTCCTCTCTCTCTCTCTCTAATAAATAAATTTAAAAATCTTAAAAATAAAAAAAGAAGGTCACTACATGAGTGTGGACTGCCAGGCCAATGAGAAGGGTCTTTTTTTTTTTTTTTTTTTTGGTAATTTACCTATTATGCCACAATGTCCAAAAGGCATGTGATGTTTTCAAGGTTTTTTGTTTCAGTGTGTTTTTTTTAAGAGAAAAAGAATATCTTGAGGATAGTCTTTGTGATATTACTCTCTGGCAATGTTGAGAAATCTGACACTCTTCTAGTAATACCTCCATCACCTTTGTGGAAAACCCTCTCCATCCATCTCCTCCCTCCTACCGTTTGCCACCACTGTTCACCATTTATCATGTATTCCATATCATGGAGGTTACAAGTAAATACCAAGATATTCTCATTGTCCCCTAGCTCTCAATGCAATCCCCTAGTCCTCTCATTTTTCACTATTTCTTATAGAAAATTGCATTGACATTCATGCTCAAAGTTCACTGACACCTTCCTTAAAGAATAGATTCTTCGCATAGGCTTCCCTTACATGGGTGAAATATAGGAAAAAATTCACTTCCTTGCATATACTCCTACAGGCCAGGCTTTTCTTGAATCAGTCTTGCTACAGTTCTTGACATGTGAGAACCCCAGTTCTCCAGTGATGGTACCCACCCATCTTTTGTCCCAAATGTTCTATATGACTGAATCAGGGAGGATGACAAAAGCAGATGTGAGGTGGGAAGACGGGTGATAATGTTCTGCCCTCACTCACTCCGTACTTGATGGATATCATATTTGTTTTATTTTAATTAGTTTGTTGTTGTTGCTACTTATGTCCCCCAGACCCTGCCAGGGTCTCTGAAGCAGAGGCAGTTATGAGGGAAGAGATAAATCATGTTTCTACTGATGTCGAGGAAGGCAAATCTTCTCTGGTTCATGAGGCTAAGTGTGTATAACACAGCCTGCTTTCCTTTTTTTAATTACCTGGCTCCATTTGCCTGATTGTTGAATGTTCTACCTGTCTTAATTTTTTATGGAACTCTGAGTTTTCATGTTATTTTATGTAAGTTCCTAAGCATTTTACTGGGAACTTGGAAGAGGGGAAGCCAGAAGTCATTTTCAAGCATTAGCCTAATTTACACCTTCAATATCAAAGATGGTCAGAAGTTTTGCTATAAAACAGAGAAAGATTAGTATCAGAAGCTGTTCTCTGAGACAGAGTATCAACAGCTGTTCAAAGGTAAACTAAATGACATCCAGTAACAGAATGACTGCTAGATAAGCATACCAGGCTTTCATTTCTGAGACAAAATCTCAGCAGAGGTCAAGAAACTGAGTTTTGGCATCTCTGTCCAGCCTTTGCGGGTTGAATTATTCATGTCGAGACCACTTCACCTGGGTCACTTCCACCTGCAGTGGAGCTGAGGGAAACCTGTGGCCCAGCCTGCAGAGCAACTTCCTTCTGGTCAGGCCAAGCACATCACAGCAGTTTCTCCACTCGCCTTGGGAGGCTAGTGTTATTACATTGCCATCTTCCAAGCTTTGTAGCCACAAACTTTGAAAGTTTTAAAAGATTTGTTGAAGGAAAAGAAATGTCAGAAGTCTTTAAAACATAACAGTAGGTTGAAAACCATGTGCAGGATCATATAGTAACAACAGAAATGCTCTAATATTATAAGGCACGGTGATGAATGAAACTATTTACAGAAATGCCTAAATAACATTATAAGATTATACTAATAAGTGAAGCCATACAAGTAGAGAAAATTAACTACCAACAGCTTCCAGAGAGTTAAAGGTCTATGAAAACGAATATTTCTATAGCCTCATAGTTCTGCCTGGCATTTTATTACATTTAGAAACTTCAACTGCTCTCACTTTAGGTTTTGGCATCTGAAAATAAAGACTAGTTTTATGGATAGTGCTCAAGTTTTAATGGCGATTATGAGTAATGAAAAGCATTAATGTTTAAAAATTTAGAAGTTATGCCAGGATCAACATTAGGATTTTCTATTAGCACGACTGAGGGAGATGTCATGTTCATAATTTAATTGAAACTCATTGCTCTAATTTCCTTTCCTACAAACTCATTGGAAACCTGATGCTGTCTGACATAATAAACAGCTCCACATTATAGTGCTCTCCTGTTCCATAACTTGTATGCTATTTTAGTGTTTACCGAAGTTACATAAGGCTTTTCTGCCCCAGGACCAATTTTCTTATATTCCATAAACTTCACCTCTGAGAATCTCCAGTTGGTCCTCTGGGAAGGGTTAAAGAAATGGAAGTACTTCTCTTAGAATAGTTACTGAAAATGCTTCATTCTGCTGAAGATGATGCCTATATACAAAACCTCTAATATCACTGACAGATGAATGTAATGAAAATTAAGATTAGTATGAAACTGTAGATGGTGGTGGAGGAAAAGAAAGAGGGGCATTTGTAGCATCGGATCTTTTCCTGTAACCTTTTTTCAACCGTCTGTGAGCTGAGGCAGGGGACCGGGCAAGGGATAAAGGACATATTAAGGTGAATAAAAAATGAAAGGTTAGGGGCACCTGGGTAGCTCAGTGGGTTAATCTTTGGACTCTTGATTTCTGCTGAGGTCATGATCTTGGGGTCATGAGATTGAGCCCCTGTGTTGGGCTCTGCTCTGGGTATGG
This sequence comes from Canis aureus, assembly GCF_053574225.1. NCBI lineage: Eukaryota > Metazoa > Chordata > Mammalia > Carnivora > Canidae > Canis > Canis aureus. The sequence goes on along the minus strand of NC_135638.1, from coordinate 33,154,240 downwards.
AGTCTGCTTGAGATTCTCTTCCTCTTCCTCTGCCCCTCCCCCTCCAATGTGATTTCTCTCTCTCTCTCAAAAAAAAAAAAAAAAAAAAGGTTAAAAATGGGGAAAAGCCATGGGATTTTGCATTCTTCAGACGACATGAGTTCAACTACAGCTCTAGACTCTCTAGACTCATATGTGACTCTAGTCGAGTGGTGGCCAAACCATCTAATAACACCTGGAAGTAGCTGGCTTCTCCTTAGTAATAATAGTGTGCCATCTATGAGCGCTCACTATGAACCAGTTACTGTACTGGCAAAACTATACACACATTCTCTCTGAGAATACCCATAATTTCCCGAGGCAGGTATTATTATTCTCCTTTTACAGATAGCATGTCTGGGTTTGGCAGAATTAACTACTTTCCCCATGTCACCCAGCTCATAGGCCTGAGAGTTGGAAATTGGATCTCAAGGCCTTCCTTTTAACTAGTTCATCTATACCACCCTTTCAGCTTTTTGATGATTCTCCACTGCTGCCAAGATTCGTGATAATCATGATAACAGTGCTAACCAAAATTTCCTCAATACAATGATAAATTTTCAGGGACAAAACAAAGGGTTGGATAGACATCAGTTTTGTCAAGGAGCCCAGCCCTGTTCTGTCTAAAACAAACAGGGACACAGAAATCACAGATATTTTACTGTGAAATATTTATTAGGCCAGAGCTGTGTATTCATTTCCATGCTAGACATTGTCGGAATATAGAAAAGATTCTGGTTACAATTGTCAAAGAGTAAACCCTTTCTGCATAAATTAGAGAGTGATGTATTTGTTTAAATGCTGTGCTCTAGGATGAATTAGTATACTTATTTCTCCTACCTGTCAAACAAGAGATGTGAAAAAGGAAGTAAAGTAGAAACTTATCCATTGTGGGTAGAAGTACATTTAATTGATCAACTGTTTCTGGTTCAAACAAAACATCATGGAGTTAAGGAGATAAGATAAATGGACGGAACCACCAAATAATACAGAGCCACACATCATCAAGTGACACATGAAATGCCAAGGAAGTGGGAGGAAAGAGGACTAGGAGAGTCAGGCTTCCTTGTAGGAATATTTTATTTGGTTATTGAGTTATAGGCAGGGGGAGCAGAAGAATATCCCTGAAACATGACATTACTACTGAAAAGATATTCAAAAGTTTCTGTGGCACTGGTTCATTTGAAATTGAGGTATGAGGAATATATGGGTGGCTCAGTGAGTTAAGCATCTACCTTTGGCTCAGGTCATGATCTCAGGGTCCTGGGATCAAACCCCACATGGGGGAGAGTCTGCTTGTCCCTCTCCCTCTGCCCCTCCTCCCTGCTCAAACTCTCTCTCTTAAATAAATAAAATCTCAAAGGAAATTGAGTTTTGAGGGAGCTAATTGATATTAAACATTTGTCAAATGAAGAAATGAAGGGATGAATGAACACATGATTGATTTGGCAGCTGAATTCTAATAAATACTAAGATCTGAAACCTCCTCATGAAATATTGGCTAGTGTCTTTTAGTCATAACATGTAAACATTGTATTAGATTCCTGGGTTTGCCTTAACAAATACCATAGACTAGAAAGCTTAAAATAGCAGAAATGGGCCATAGTACTGGAGGCTGGATGTCTGAAATCAAGGTGTTAGTAGAGCCATTCTCCTTCTGAAACCTATAGAGGGGGGACCCTTCCCTGCTTCTTCCACCTTCTGCAAGCCCAGCCATGCCTTTTCTATAATAATTATTTCATATTGAAAGAACTATTCCAGTCTTCATGGCTCTCTGCTCCCTGGGTCTTCACACAGCCTTCCCTTGATGCCCATCTCTGTGTCCAAATGTCCTCCTTTAATAAGGACACCAGTCATAGTGAGTTAGGGCCCAGCCTAATGACCTCCTTCTAACTTCATTACCTCTAGGAAGATCCTATTTCCACATAAGGTCGCATTCAGAGTTCCTGGGGGTAGAACTAAAATGTGTCTTTGTTGGGGGCACACAAGTCAACCCATAATGAACACCTCCTTCCATTCTCCCATTGTCCTGACATTCCAGCAGGACTCAGGATAGCATGCTGAGCTAAGGACGAACTGAAACATTACAATTGACTGGGGAGAAGATTTTTTATTCTTGAAGACTAGAAATAATGATAGTACTAGTTCTTGGGAGGCAGAATAGGATTGCCTCACTCCATCAATAAGACCATAGTGTCCACCCTCAGAATTCCCCTAACCCCACTCTCCTGGGGGGACCCTCCTCATTTTCTGAACCAGTCTCTAATGGGGCTGAGTATGTATGTGTTCACATAAATGAGCATCAATTTGCAAGACAAAGTAAAGCACATTCTTAGTTCTTGACTGTTTTATTCCACCATGCTAATAAAAAAAAAAATCAAATCTAAACTTAGTCAAACACACAAATAATAGAATACAAAACACACACACACAAAATCCACACCATACAGTTAAGAAAGCTTTTTTAGTCAGAACCAAAGAGAACATATCTGCTTAAACAGGCTGATAAGTGGTAAAGCCTAATTAAAATAATAATTTCATGATAGGAATACAAAGGTTTACACAGAGGAGCCATACTCAGCATAATAGCAAAAAAGTAAAACCCAAATGACCAGCAATTAGGTATTGGTTAAATAAATTGTGGTATATTCTCCTTATGATGGGATCTTATGCATCCATAGTAGATTCATTGTCAATGAATATTTTGTGTTGAGAGAAATACTGAGCCATGTTCATTAAAAGCTCAAAAACAGCACAGTTAAATAACTTAATTCTGCAAACATTTATTAAATACACATTCTTATTATTTACATGCCTATATAAAAAAACTAGAAGAAAATATATTATGTATATTATATATCTCATATATATTGCATTATATATAAACATACATACATATATATCAAATTTTATGTTTAAGGTGCCTGGTGGCTCAGTCGTTTGGGCGTCTGCCTTCAGCTGAGGTCATGATCCCAGGGTCCTGGGATTGAGCCCCTTGTTGGGCTCCCTGCTCAGTGGGGAGTCTGCTTCTCCCTCTCCCTCTGCCCCTTCCCTTGGTTTATGCTCTCTCTCTTTCATTCTGCTCTCTCTCTCTCAAGTAAACAAATAAAATCTTTATATATATATATATAGATAGATAGATAGATAGATAGCATTATGCATATGTAATATATATATATTTATGCATAATGCTATCTAATTCACACAAAAGCACTTCTGAGCCTGCAGTGGTCAAGCAGGCCAGGTCATTGGGAGACTGTTCATGGTAGCAGGGCCCTAAGCACTGGGCTGAGAAATGGGTCAGAGTCCCAGGCTCACAGGACTGGACCAGCAGAGAGGCCTTCTTCCAGACACCGGGTTTAACACAGAGCTATAATCCTCTACTGCTAAGTTAGCTGAATAATTAGTAGAACTCAGAAAAGTGCTGCCCGTGTTATGTCCGAAGACAGTCTGTAGGGAATGGAGTGAGGATGGCAGGCAACAGCTGCCCATGTGACATTTTTGGAGTGATGGGCTCCCAAGTCTAACTGTGAGCAAAGAAGGTCAGGCTATAAATTTAGGGGTCCAGCAAGGAGGCCTAGGCCAACTCAGTTCAGTGGAACAGGTTTTAGATGGAGGGAGGTAAGGTAAGAGAGAAGGTGGAGGCTGCTGACCCACTTCCCATCCAAGGCCGGCTGTGCTAAAGAATTGGAAGAGGACTCTTGAAATTGTACATGTGGTCCCTGCCGTGCCTCGCTGTGCTCTGGAGCTGTGGAGTTGGAAGCAGTCAAGCAGGGACGGGTCGTCACAGAGGGCAGAGCATCCCGTAGCAATTCCAACTTGGCCAATTAACAAAGCCGAAAGTGAAAATCATGACAACTAGTCAAGTTTAAGGCATGAAACTGAACCTAAAGTGGACCCTAGGAGGAGGACTGACAATGAAGCTCCACAGTGACTTTATGCAGTGTCACCACAAGGTATTTATCATCACCCACCAGAAGACTTCTGTAACAAATATACATATCAATTTTGTCTGATATCCTCCTAGAGTTTTTCAGTGTACAACCTCCTCAGCCTTATGAAGTAGCCCTGGCTGAGAGCAAGTCTTGACCTTGAGCTACATCTCCTACCCCTGCCCCTGCTGCTCTGAAGGAAACACAGTACTATTGCCAGAACTGAACCCCAGGCAGGCCTCCTTGTCTGCTGGCTTTGCCCCACAGTCAGCTCGCCTCCTTCACCTGCCAAGGTGCACTCCTCTGCTGCTGCCCACACCCAAGTTATAGGAGTGAGCTTTTTCACTAGGAAATCCATTCATCCAATACCATTTAATGAGCATTTTCTGTTGCAAGCCTTGTTGGATGCTGAGCTTTGTAGAGATGGAGAGGGCCTACTCCCTCCTTCCAAGTACATAATTGGTTCATGGGCCTGTCATCATGTTACAAAGTCTCTATCCAGATGGCAGCTTATTCCCTGACAGGCCATCTGAAACATCTGAAACCCTAACCCTCCCTACCTTTCTTAACCAACTTGATCTTCTTGTGTTACATTTCTCACCATCTGATATGCTCTGTTTGTTATCTGTCTCCTATGAGAATGTCTCTCCATAATGATGGGCAATATGTTTTCCACATTGTGGTATCCCTTGAATGCACAACAGAGCCCAATATGTAGGAGGCACTCAAGGAATATACTCAGAATGAGTGGATTTTATCAATGATATGATAGAAAGACAACAGACAGTGTGCTCTGGGCACAGATGTTGGTAGGGGATCTAGGGCAGGAATGAGGGAGAAAAGATTTTCTGAAAGATACCATGCTGAGTCTTGTTCTTCTATTGTATTTATCTCTCTGCCCCCTGAGATGCTTGAGGACAGAGACCATTTCTAATTAATCTTTGTAACTCCAGTGTTTATCTAGCCCAGGGTTTACCACTTAAATGAGATTCTAATGAATGTTAGTCACCTGCTTGGCCTTATTGTAGTTGGAGATAAACTAAAAAAATAATAAGTTATTTAATCTATTTCATGAAGCCAATAATTTATGAATAGAAACTCTCTTCCCACTCACTGTTTAGAATGGAAAGGATTTTCAAGTATGTAAAGTCATGTTTCAAGATAAAAATAAAAAGCAAGAAATTTTAATGAATGTATAGTTCCTAGAAATTTTGATTTAGACTAATGGCTTCATATCACTTCCATTTTTTTTTATCCCTGCCCCCTTTCTCATGCAAAAATGAAATTGCTGTTTCAAAAGACTACCTTGGCCCCAAAACTTGGCCTTGAAATGAGGCAACCATATTTAAAATGAAATCAGATGTCTGTTCCCACCCAGAAACCTGAAGATCTTCTAATTAGCTGCTGGTACACATGTTGGCAAGCTATTAATAAAAGAATTATTAAGAATAGTGACAGCAGTTAGTAAATGCTGATATCAGGAAGTTCAAACCCAGCCAGTCCAAACACATTCCTCCAAAGACAACTGTAAGTCAAGTGAATCTGACAGTCTTCAATCACAGTCAAATAGGTGTGTATCAGTATAGTTCTCGATAGTTATCCATTTAATTACTATCCGCAGTCTGTATCATTTTTTAGTACTTTTCCTTTTTTATGCCTGTCTTAATCCCCAGAGGAAAACACAAAATTACTCCAGATGTCCCTGAATGAATAGGTATTCCATTCATTATTTATTTTCTTTGCAATCTTAATGAATAATCCTAATGATAACTGTGCTATTATGCAAAAATGTAATCTTATATGTATCAATCTTATATTCCTAAATTTGAAGAATCATCAGCAAGATTAGAAGCAAAAACGGTGTTTTGATTGAATAAATTATATATGCCAAATGGCTTACATTTTAAGTGGAAATTCAGACTTATTTTATGTAAATTTAAACTATTCAACTTATTTGACACTTGGGGTATTTTACTTCTACATTGACCACAATAGAACCAGAACAAAGAAAAAGCTGAACTATATCCCTGCCTCAAATTTAGGAATAACTTTATAGCTTCTTTGATCTCCATTGATATGAGAAGCAATTTAACAAACACAAGGGCAAACATTTAAAAATCAACTCATACAAATATGAGTACCTGATTGGAGACTTTACTCGACACCTAACTTTCCACACAGCACCTGTTACGCTCCCCGTGCGATTCCAGCATGGGAGATGCAGCAAGGACAGAACTGACCAAGCCCTTGTTCTCATGAACTGGTTCTTCTTCTAGTAGTTAAACTTTGTGGTTCATAACAGCTATTTGTTCTCAGTTATGCATTTGAAAAATACTGGCATGTTATTAACTCTATTAGCAAGGCAGATTCAATCATAAAACTGATTTTGAAAATAGGGTATTTCACAGCAAAAATTTTTCGTGTTTTAACATCTCATTCCTTTTCTCCATTGCCTCCGGCCTGCATTGAGAAAATGGTATTTCCAAATGCCGTGAGTAACCGAGAGACAATTATTTTTATTATGCCTGTTGTTTAAAAAAAATAATTTCTTATTCAACACAATCCAGAATCTTGGCAAATATCGGGTAATTTAGACTATACGCAAAAAAAGAACTTGGGTCGAGACTGCCAAGTCTCTCATTTGCATGAGCTTGTGTGCACATAACCTGGTCATGCTCATGAAGTGAAGAGCTCCAAGACATAGTCCTATTTCCAAATTATGCACCTTTAATTCTGTTGTGAGCCAACTAAATCTCTGGCCGAGGTATGAGAGCTCAGAAAATGAAATCAGTTGTAATTGTCTACAGGCTTGGTCAGTGTACCTCCCTCACAGCTGCCTTCTCTGTTGGCGGTTGGCCGACAGACAATAACAAGTCTCAACATCTCACTCACTTGACCCCTTATTCCTACACACACTGCTAAAGTTCTGCTTCAAAGGCCTGGGTACCTCTCAGCTGCATTCTTACAATCGCTTGTTTTTTCAGTTTTGCGGGTGAAGGGATCCCATCGGGTTTCACACTGAGGAGACTGGGTTGAATGGTGACACCACGGAGCAAAGCAGAAAATCTGGGCGAAGAGGCAGCTTGAGAGGCAAGATAATGAGTTCCTTGTGGTAGCTATGTGGGGTTGGATGTGTCTGGGGAGCACCCAGCTGGAAGTATCAGCTAGGCAGATGGGTGTGCCATGCTAGAGCTCTGGTGGTTAGGAAGTGGTCAACATAAAGGCACCAGGGGAGCCCACCAGGGAGAGACAGTAGACAGGAAGCCAAGGGGACCAGAGAGAGTGCAATGGGGAATGTGGGTCATTCTTTAAGGAAAAACATCCATGCCAGAAGGTGTGTATCATCCATGCCAGAAGGCCGGGCGAAGGAGGTAGGAACAATCAGTTTTTAGAAACAAAGAAGGAAGAGTTTTAAGGAAAAGTAGGTAGTCTAAATAATGCGACAAAGAGTAAGAAGATGGCTAAAAAGTGGGGTTTCGGCTTGGTGTTGGGAAATCCCTGGTGATGTTTCCCAGAAAGGCCCATTGAGAAGGAGATGGAAAAGCTTAGCCATAGAGGGTTACTGAAGGGGAGAAGAGAGGAAGGAAAGGCCGAGTAGACCATGCTTTCTTGGAGTTTAGCTATAAAAAGGAGACAAATAGGCAGGCACCCAATAGAGTGAGGGATTTTTCTTTTTCATGGCATGAGAAACCTATTATGTTTAGACTGTGAAGAAAGAGCCAGAAGAGAGGAGACGCTGTAAGTAAAGAAGTCGTGGTGGATGGAGCAGGATCACACAAGTGGAAGGGGTGGGATTTAGTGGACGAGAGAGGAAATTGTCCTTGAATATGAGAGAAGAAGGGGAGGGAGCTGCAGATACAGGTAAGTCAGTGTGAGGGTCAGGACATGAGAGCATGTCTAATTTCTCTCTTTATTCTCTTGAGACTTTATAGCTTCTTTCCAACTACAGAAAAATCATGGTCGAAGCCATCAGCTACCCTGCTTGGGAGAAGCAATTGGTTTCCCCTTCATTTTTACTGCCAACTTTGAGAGAGTTGTACAAACCCAGTTTTAAATGATCTCTAAAATGATATTTCACTTTAAGCTTAAAAATAAGAGATGTAATGACTAAAATAATTTGTAGTTTCTTGCTTCCTCAAGTAGGGATTTTATTAGCTACCTCGGTAGTAAGAATTTTTATTTATCCATTCAGTTATTCATTTAGTTAATGCATTAGTGTTTTAGTGATAATAAGTAGCTGAATTCTTTTAAAAGCTTTTTCCAGAAGTAGATGAGCATCAATTACACTGAAATGAAAGCTATTTTATTTGGCAGGCATATACAAACATTTGGACAGTCAACTTTGGCTTTCTATAGGTGTACTTAAAATTGGCAACTAGTGAATATTGGAAGGGCATTTTTCAAATCTAAAGTACAAAGGTTTTATTGATGTATTTTAAGGGAAGGATATAAAGCTATTTAACTTGTTTTTTAAACGTTAGACTAGTCTCAGGCACTCTTATAGGATATAGACTACTTTGGTGGGTAAACCAGTTACCAGAATGACAGCTTAACATTCCAAAACTCCTCTTGCAAAAAGAAATAATTATATATGCCCTATCTCTAGGCACCCCAGCAGCTCCTGCTCTGCTGAGGGATGACTGCTGTCGGAACAAGACCCAAGTCACCTGCAAATACCCATGGCCAAACACAATTCTCTTTTCCTTATAACTAGTAGCAAACTGGTCATTTCAAGGCAATCAATCATGCAGCAAGAAGTTTTTCACTGCTATCGTTCGATGACTTAAATGTGAACTGACTGAAATTCAGAATCTGTCCAAAGATTCAGAAGTTGTGTTATTATTAGAATTTTCTAGGCTCTTGCCCTGCGTTTGAACTAAATTATAAGAACACAAAAACATTTGTTCTGGGCTAACACACACCCCCTCCCCAGGATTCCCTTTATTATGGTTTCATTCAATATTATGTTTTACTCCTATGAAAAGAGTAGGTGCAAATGTCCAACCAAATGTTTCTGTATTTTTCTTGGCAAAACTCGGTTTAGATCTTTAAACTAGGATCCTTTAAAATAGACCTATTTAAAATGTTGAAAATATTTTCTTCCAGGAATATAATCAGTGGATATATATGTATGCTCTCTAAAATCAAAAACAAAAATCGCTTTATGTAATGTGTTTGGGTTTCTTTTTTTTGCCATATTTGCCAAAAATCATAGAACTAATTTCAGTGTCTAAATAGAAGCCTGTGCTTTCATTATCTAAAACTCCTAGAAGTTTGAGGGTTTCAAATCTTAAAACACTCAAACATCCTTTTGCTTTTTAAAAATAAGTGACCAGGGATCCCTGGGTGGCGCAGCGGTTTAGCGCCTGCCTTTGGCCCAGGGCGCGATCCTGGAGACCCAGGATCGAATCCCACGTCGGGCTCCCGGTGCATGGAGCCTGCTTCTCCCTCTGCCTGTGTCTCTGCCTCTCTCTCTCTCTCTCTCTCTGTGACTATCATAAATAAATAAAAAAAATTAAAAAAAAAATAAGTGACCAGCCCCCAATCAGGTGATTGTCCTGTTATTTGTAGGGTCAGTTCATACCTTTCCTCCCTTCACCTATGACAAGCAGGGACCCCCACACACAATGGTGCAAGCCTCACATCAATCCATTCTAGATCTCTCCCCAGCCTCAGAATCCATTGCATTAAACAACACTCTAAACAACTTAGGACTGGGTGTGAAATTATGTCTAACACTTACTTATCTCTCAAAACATTGGAAGTACATGAGAAATAGATAAAAGAAAGATCTGCAACCAGTGGTTTTGCTTCAGTGGTTAGTAAGACCCTTTGGTCCTTACAGCCCTTCACAGCTTGACATGTCTGTATTTTGGAGCCCTGCATATTTAACTGTAAAAGTTCACATAAATCCATCAACTTTCTTCAGCCGCTGGTGGAGCTCACATTGAATGTAATGATCTATTTGGTGACAGCAGCCATCACTATGAAAATAGACAAAGGGAAGACCAGTAGAAGAACAAGCTAAAAATCTAGCTGTGTTTTGGATTGCTCTCATGGCTGCATCACCACTAAAGTCTCTGCACGCTGCTGCTGTGTGATGCTGTGGTCAGGTAAGAAGCAATCAGGCTCAAGGCCACGGACACAAGCTGTGGCATACTAAAATAAACAGTATGGCAAGCCAGTTTTGAGCTAGAATGGTGAAATGGTTGGGTAGTTGGGTTTTCTGGTGTGGAGCAGGCTTTTTGCTTCAAGTGTGAGAATAGCCTGTGACTATTATAGATCTCTGGATGATCCCACCTCTCAGAGGAGGTGACAGCTCATGTCAGCATAGTGAAACACACTATTTATCCCTTTAGATTTGAGATAGCTACTTTCTAGACCTTTATATCTCTCAGTAGAAATAAACCAAGCCTGGAGGTTCTCAAGGTCACCTTGGTTGAACAAGACAGAATTTGAACTTCTCCTGAAAGCTGAAAGCTTGCTGGAAACATGATTTCCACTCCAGTGAAGGAGTAAAGGTAAACAAACCAGTGTGATGGTGATAAAGCACAGAAAAGAATATCAAGAACTAAGAGTTGATACCTACTCAGGTGGTCACTTCAAGTAAATGGGTTTCCTATTTCTTAGTCAAATATATACGAATTGTATCATATTTTTTTTGTATCATATTTAAAAATCACAAATTTCTCTGGGTTTGGCTTCATGCTACCCTTCTTTGTTGATGAAGTAAAATAGCAAAGTAGACATTTTCTATCCAAGTGCCAAAAATATTATGGTGCTAAAAAATAGATGCGATTTGACTACTTGTAAGTATGAAATCAGAAAAAAAAAATAAAACCACAAATGACAAGTGTCTTGTGAAATCATATGAGTCTTCTTCTCTCAAGTCAGATGACTAACATTGGCCTGACTAACTAGAGCTCATTGTCCATTAAATGGAGTTGACAGCCATGGTGACAGGAGATTCTTTGGCCTGCATTCTCAGGTGCCTGATGCTAACAATCAGAGCAGAGATGTATAAGTCAGCATATGGGGTGTATTTGTGGTATGTAGGTGGTGTGTATACGTGTGTGTGTATGCATATGCATGTGGGGTGTGATGGTGTGTGCATGTGTGTGGGCTGTGTATGTGTGTGCATGTGTGCATAATGTTGGTCTAGCAAACACCACTGCTGCTGTGATGTATGTCTCTCAGAAAAGGGAAGGTAGGCACAGACCCAAAAGCAACAACAGAAAAAAAGAAACTCACTGAACAGTGGCAACAGAGGTAAGTACAATTTTGGACATAGGATTATCAGTGTATAGAGAAATGAACACTTCCTAAAATATACTCATATAACTTTCTGTTGTGGGCTGAAGTATGTCATATGTTGAAACCCTAATCCCCAGTTCCCAGAATGTGATTGTATTTAGAGATAGAGCTTTTATTTTTATCCCCCTGCCACTCCCCTGCCTCCCACCAAGGTAGAGCTTTTAAAGAGGTAATTAAGGTAAAATGAAGGTATTAGGTTGGGTCCTAATCTAATGTGATCAATATCCCCATAAGAAGAAAAGATTAGGACACAGTCACACACAGAGGGGACAGCATGTAAAGACACAGCAAGAAGGCAGATACATCCAAGCCAAGGAGAGAGGTCTCACAAGAAACCAACCCTGCCACCATCTGGATTTCAGAATTCTAGTCTCCAGAACTGTAAGAAAATAAATTCCTGTTATTTAAGCCGCCCAGTCTTTGGTCCTTTTTATAGCAGCCCCAGCAAATGAATTCACTCTTCTGACTTCCTTCCAGAAGCCCCATGGATCCTTCCTCTGAATACAGTAAAGACCCTTTTGGTCTTAATATCAGTCACAGACGGTGGCCTGAGTAACTTCTAGAACAAGGAAGCGGTACTAGGAGTAGGTGGAGGGAGTGTCTTTTCCTTCTATGTCTTCCATAACCCATAGTTATTCTGGATGTGGAGAAAACAGAGACCAAGTTGTTTTTACAGAAATATCTCCTCCTCATTAGGCTTTTCTAAAATGCTCTACTATCGCAAGGGAATCAGGTTGTTTTTAGCCATTCATGATTTTAACACCGGGGACACATTGATAACACACTCATTTCAAAACAAGAGTGTGTTGTCTCTGCTGTTGAAAATGAGTCCTGACTTCTATGTAACATATTAGGCAAAACAATTATTTCTATTTTAGTAACATAAAAGAGCCCGCTTGAAAGAATTATGAATCATTTACAAATAAAAGCAAGTCAAATGAAAATAACAAATGTTTTTATTTACCTAAAATCTATCCTTCCATGTGATTTCATTACTGTGCTTCATTTTCCTCTCCTAGGGAAGATGTGACTTGCACATGTAAGATATTAGGTAAACAACAGTAACCTCCTTAATAACAAAATATACCTATATAAATTCTATAAGGCTGGATTGTTTGAGAGATTTAACAGTAGTTTTAAGAAATTATGTGCCTAACAAATGAAAAGCTAATCAACTACACTAACAAAGGATGTAAATTTGCTTTTTGTTCCCAGTTGTAAACAATGACAAAAGTTCAGATTCAAACATCCATCCTATCTAATAATATTCTGTGGAAGGCAGTATTGATTGGCTAACTCAACTGATATTCAAGCCCCATTCTCCGTCACCTATTTTTGCTACAGTCCACAAACATTAAATATTTACTTTCTAGACTCCCTTGCAAGTTAGGGGAGCCAAGTCCTGCACAATGATGTGAAAGCAAATGTCTTTGGTGTCAGGAAAGCAAGTGTCTTCTACAAAAGTGGTTGAATTCTTGACAAAAGAAATAAATTGGATTAGAATCATTTATTATTTTTTTTCTTTTGCTCTCCAATATGCATGTGATGCTTGGTACCATGCAGCCTGCTTGTGATTAAGAGGTAATGTGTATAAATATGAATGACTAACACAAGAAGGGTGGTCTAATATAAAAGGAAAAAAAAGAAAGTGAGTCTTGAGAGCGTTGTCGAGAAGCTAAATCTAACACTAACTATTTGCTTTTAGACTTCCTTTTATATGAGAAAAATACATTCTAATCAGTTTAAAGCACTATTAGTTGGATATTCTGCTACTTTCAACTAAAATCATTCCCAATTAATTACTGTCCCCAATTGTTTACTGTCTCTATTGCCTATAAATGGATTATGCATCTTTACCTGTTGTCACATAACTGGTAATGTCTCCTCGGTGTGGAAGGCAAAACCATCCTCTTCCCACTGCTGTTAGATTAGTCCATACCATGGACTTTGGTCAAGTAGCATTAGGGGTTTCTCCCAATCATCTTGTACTTTTTTCTCTGCCCTGCTCTTCCTGCCAAAGTATCTTTGAAAGGTCCCCAAAGCTCACAGAGAAAGCTGATCACACAAAGAGAATCCAATGTGCCAAATAACAGAGAATTCACATAGAAGCAAGAGACAGCACTAGAACTTTGAGATTTCCATAAACTAGTAGGACAGCTAGCCTTGTGCAGAGCCTGTTGGAGGGAAACTTGACTTTTATAAAAAATTTAACTATGCAAACTCAGTATTTAAAACTGGACTACAAGCAAGTACCTAATCAAAGACCAGGAGTTCTTGGGAATCAGTAGGGCCCTGAAGCAGAATAGGCAATATTACTAGATAAACACATGATAAGAGGAACCCAGAAACTGGAAGATGACGAGGAGGGCTGTAGAAAGATAAAGAGGAAGAGACCCAAAGCAAATTGTAAGACTTGCTCAACAAGTTTAGAGATCCTTGGGAAAGAAGAGCTGGCAACTGACATAAGACCACATTTAGTACTCTTTGTGGTAAATGTGTTGACTTCCTCATCAACGTGGGTTTAATCCCAAAGAGAGGAGAGAAGGGAGGAGTCCAGTTTATACTCTTGAATCTAGGAGATCCCAGTCTTGGTCAAACTCTTGAATCTAGGAGATCCCAGTCTTGGTCAAACAAACAGTCTTGGAGTGTTCACCTGTGCAGGCCTGTGGCAAGGTGCTGATGACACATCAGAATGATTTTCTCAAAAAACTAAGGTCCTGGTGGAACTTAAGGTAAGGATAGACATGAGAGAGAGAATATGCTTGGGTCACTAGCAAAGCATAGCAGAATCAGGATAAAATCAGACCAAGGGGCCCACAAAACTAGTGCAATTTGAAGACTCTTTGAGGGAAGAGCATGTTAGACCTTCCTATTTCATACCTTTAGAGTGTGCTGTAGGGGAAGATTGGCCATATTGTTTATATAAGATGTTTGGATAGCATATTTGTGGGGAACAGTACCCTCCTTCACCTGTACTTGCACAGAAAAGCCCAGATTATCTTCATTCATTGGCCATGTCTGTAGCAGAGGGAAAAGAAATCTTTTTCTACCCATCTTTGGTTCTCCATCTGAAGCCCTGCCAATTAGACTCAGGCAAGGAAGATTAACAAGAGAACAACAAACAGAAGTTGATTGATGTGCATTGTGCATACACACGGGAGCACTCAGTGATGGATGACTCAAAGGAGTAGTTAAAACATGGCTTTATATAGCACATTAACAAAATAACTATAAATTGTCACAGAAAAAAATGGACGAGTGACAAGACGAAAGCAAAGGACTCAGCTTCTAGGGCTGGCAAATTATGGGAAGGCAAATATATGTGAAAAGACAGATAAGGGCCAGTTGAAGCAAGGAATGTTACATAGATTCCTTTGGTACCATCTCTGGGACGATAGGGGTCTAGAGTGGTCTACTAGTGATCAACTTCTATTCTTCATGGTAGAGAGGGGAGGGGAGACATCTTTGAAAATTTATGACCTAATTTAGACAAATAGGACAAGGGCAGAGAGCTTTTCTTTTATCCAATTATTCTCAATTGTTCTCAGGTCAAAATAATCCTTATGTCAGAGCGACATATGTTGGGATGGTGTATTCTGCTACCTCTAATATCCAAAGAGAGTGAAAATGTCTGGCAGACCATGAGCAGCCTCCTGTGGGTGAAAGGCAAAATCGACCCCCCTCCGTCCAACATGTCACCTCACATGGTAAACCCTCTGAGGATTTTCATACTGATTTACATTTTAATAATGAAATGACTTGAAATGACTTCCCACCTGCCCTCACCATGGGTGAAAGCCTCAAACCCAGTCATGGCCTACTTGCTGTCCACGTCCTCTCCCAGCTCCTTCCCCATGGATGGACACTTTGTAAAAACCAAAGCAGAGCATCACCATCCTTGTTAGCATGAAAATACAAGGAGATTGTGTTGCAGTAGAGGAACTAAAGTGGCCAGAGAAAGGTGGCTTTGTTTGTAGCCACTCTACTCTGAAGACTCACCAGGACCAGAGTCTCTGCAGTGATCACAATAGATACTTCCCTCGTGGGAGAGGATGACAGGGACAGAAATGCCTGGAGGTAATGCTGAGGAAAGTGCTGGAGACTTAGGGCCTGGGGCTTCAGGACATCTATCCAAAAAGCCTTTATAGAGTGAAAAGGCCAATCAATTGAAAGTTGTTGTCTCTCTATTGTCACAGCACAGAAATCATTCTGAACAATGTCAGTGATCAACTACTTCTCTACAAAACATAATCTTTGGTCCAGATTCTAAATCACTGTTACACTTTTTTGGGTTTTTATTGTGATAAAATACATATAATATTTACCATCTTAACTTTTCTTTTAAGTGCACAGTTCAGTGGGCTATTAGGTACATTCATGGTGTACAACCATCACAACTGTCCATCTCTAGAAGTCTCTTATCTTACAAAACTGAAACTCTGTACTCATTAAACACTAACTGCCCAACCACCACCCCCTCCAGCCCATGGCAACCACCATTCTACTTTCTATTTCTGTGAGTTTGGCTCTTTGAGTACTTCATATAAATGGAATCATACAGTATTTGTCCTTTTATGACTGGCTTATTTCAATTAGCATAATGTCCTCCAGGTTCATCCACATTGTAGCGTGTGTCAGAATTTCCTCGCTTTTTAAGGCTAAATACTATTCCATTGTATATGTATCCTGCATTTTGCTTATTCATTTATCTGTGGATGAGACACTTGAGTTGTTTCCATTTTTGACTCTTGTAAATAATACTGCTGTGAACATGGGTGTACAGTTGTCTCTTCAAGAACCAGCTTTTTAATTCTTTGAGGAATATATCTAGTAGTGGAATTGCCAAATAATATAGTAATTTTACTTTTAATTTTTTGAGGAACTACCATATTATTTTCCATTGCAGCCACATACCTTTTTATTCATATCAGCAATGCATAGAGTTCTAATTTCTCCACATCCTGATCAATACTTATTATTTTCTGTGGGGTTTTTTGGATAGTAGACGTATTTATGGGAATGGGGTAATATCTTGTTGTGGTTTTGATTTGCATTTCCATAGTGATTAGTGATATTGAGCATCTTTCATGTGTTTATTGGCCATTTGTGTACCTTCTGTGGAGAAACGTGTATGTCTTCACCCATTTTTGAAATTGGGTGGTTTCAGTTTTGGTATTGAGCTGATGAATTTTAATAAGAGATATGTAAGTGTCACGAGCACACTATGAAGGTGTGCACACGAGTTGTGTCTTTATGCAATGTCACCTTTATTCAGTCATAAACCAAGGTTAACATAATTGTCAAACAGGTCCAGAATTCCAAAGTTGATGACATTTACCACATGTTCACTTGGCTTCATACATGTCACACAAAGCAGAGCAGAATATGAAGTCACACAACAAACAAGATGCAACAAGGAGAAGAAGTTAGTGAACCAAATGTGAAGTCAGTTGGTGAGCACACAGTTGAGATGAGGCCTGGTTCTGGTCGGGGTCAGCTCTCGGCACGTGCTGCTTCTGTTCAAGCAGCGAAGAATCTCTGTTATGTTCAGAAATCAATTCGGCAGAGCCTTAGGTGGCAGCTGTCTTCTTGATGAGCTAAGACATGAAAGGGTCAGCATCAGACGAGTCTGACAGTTTGCTGCAAAAAATCCTGCCTTTCTAAAGGAGTTTCACGAGTCTTGGATCTTTGCATATCTCCTCTGATTCTGCTGGTTATCAGTTCTGGGTGTCCTCAGCTTGTGCTGGTTTGGCAATATCTGGTCTTAGCTGCAACATCCTTGGCTACTCACATGCCTGACATGAATCCCTGCTTGACATGAGTGATTCCATCTTGCTCTATATGGTATGTTTCAAGTTGGTATGCTTTTATTACTTATCCTTTAATAAATATTCGCATTCCATAAGTTAACTCAAAAAACTCCTGACTATACAGTCAGCCCCCAACACAGGTAGATTCAACTATACACATTCATTTGAAGAATGCATTCTTTTATGTTTTAAAAATTTTATTTATTTATTTGAGAGAGATAACAGGAGGGAGGGGCAGAGGGAGAAGGAAAGGACAAAGCAGACTGCTCTGAGCAGGAAGCCTGACATATGTGGGGCTTGATCCCAGGACCCTGAGATCAGGACCTGAGCCAAAGGCAGACTCTTAATTGACTGAGCTACCCAGGTGCCCCTGAAGAATAATTCTCAATAGGAAGGTTCCAGATGACTTCAGGTGCAGTTAACTTCTCTAACCCTTACAAACAATATATTCCTGCATTTAAATAACATAATCAAAACAATGATAAAACAGTGATTATGAAAACGAAGAAACAGACCTTGAGTTAGTTCATTCTTGTCATCCTAAGTGACCAGTGGAGTTTGTCCTTATATTTAAAATTGAAAACTGAAAGGTGTAACAATTTTATTTGGTGAGTGCAAATTTTAGTTTATGCATGAAAAATTTTACTATATTTGAATAATATGTTTAAATCTGAAATTTAGATTAATTGCTAAAGAATGAATCAAGAAAATAAAGTGTGATCCTTGTGATGGCTACCTAAACTGGACCTTTAGCAGATCTTCTGGTTTTATTATATTTTATTTAATATTATTGTTTTTATCAACATGACTGGGAAATGCAATAAAATAATATGTTTATTGTCTCTATTTCTTTTCTGGCCCATATTATTATTTGTATCATTTCAAGATCATTACTGAAAATGATTTTATCATAGAGAGAAAAGAGGTGTTAAAATTGATCCATATACTAAGTGTGCCACTTGCTTCCACATGCATTACCTGGTCCTTTACTGGATCAGGGGGCAGTGGGTGATGGTGACGTGGCCTGTACAGAGCTGTCCCTGTCACAGAAAAGAAGAGGCTAGTAGGGTTTCAGGTGTTCAAAAATCTTCCACTCCATGACCTTGGCATGATAAAAATTATTATTTTAGTAGAATGACGTTTTGAATTAGTTTAAATATTGCAAGGTGATGGGACACCTGGGTGGCTTAGTGGTTGAGTGTCTGCCTTTGGCTCAGATGATGATCCTGGGGTCCTGGGATCGAGTCCTGCATCAGGCTCCCCGCGGGGAGCCTGCTTCTCTCTTTCTCTGTCTCACATGGATAAATAAATAAAATCTTTAAAAAGATATATATGCAAGGGGACAAAGCAGATGAAAGAGGACCGAAAAGAGCTGAGACACAAATGTCTTCTGTCATCATGGTGCCTTCCCCAACGGCTCACACTGAATTTCCTTCACAAGTGAGGGCTTCTCATTTGAACTAGTTATAAAACTGCACAAAGTATGCTGAGTTCTGAGGTACTTAGTCTGGAAAGAGATCTGCAGAACCTGGCATGGCCAGTGTCTCTCAGACTATCAGATATGAAAAGAAGAATGCAAAGACAGCTGCCAAATGTTTGGAGAAAGGCATGAATCTGGCCAGACCATTCCTGGTGGAAGCTGCATGACAGTTGTTAAATGTCAAGCTCTGGCTGCCAGAGTCTACACTCCTCATCCTTTCGCTTGGCTTTGGGGAAAGAAAAATCAGTGTGTTTCCCTAAATCCAGAGCTGCTGTAGGCCCCTATCCAAAATGGTCGCTACCCTTTCTGTTCCACAGGAACCTTTACCGCCAAGGGTCTTAAGCTCCCTTTCCTTCTAAAACAAAATATGATTCAGCATTCCTCTATGTGGGGTAGATAGAATTTGTGTGTTATTTAGGAAAAAGACCAGACACTTTCTGATGAGACCAAATTCATATCTTAATTTTATACTGAGGCGTAATGTACAACAGAGTGCACATGCTCTATAGTGAATAACCTGATGAATTTTCAAAAAGTAAACCCACTCTTGTAACCAACATCACATGAAGAGAGTACTTTATAGTTGTTCCCCCTTATCCATGGTTTTGCCTTCCACAGTTTCAGTTGCTGGGGTCAGCCATGGTCTGGAAGTAGGTGATCCTTTTGATGTACTGTCAGAAAGTCAATAGCAGCCTAATATTATGTCACAATGCCCACGTCATTCACCTCACTGCATCACATCATGTGGGCATTTTATCATTTCATATCATCACAAGAAGCAGAGTGAATACAGTACCATGAGATATTTTGAGAGGGAGACAGAGACCATATTCACATAACTTTCATTACAATATGTTGTTATATTTGTTATATTTTATTATTAGTTATTAGTGTCAATATCTTACTGTCCCTAATTTATATATTAAACTTAACATGGGTGTATATGTATAAAAAAAACATAGTATTATATAGGGTTTGGTACTATCTGTGGTTTCAAACATCATCATCATTTCATTTCAAACATGAAATGCATCCCCTGCAGATGAGGAAGGCAACAGTGCTAGCATCTTGCAAAGTCCCCTGTAATCATTACTCCCCAGAGAGGTAGCCATGGCCTCTCTTTTATCATCAAAGATAAATTTTTCCTGCATCAAACTTTATGGTATTTTCTCATGTATATTCTCATATGTCTGGTTCCTTAAACATAACATTTTGTACATAAAAATAATTTTGGGGAATCCCTGGGTGGCTCAGCAGTTGAGCGCCTGCCTTTGGCCCAGGGCATGATCCTGGAGTCAGAGGATCGAGTCCTGCGTCGGGCTCCCGGCATGGAGCCTGCTTCTCCCTCTGCCTGTGTCTCTGCTTCTCTCTCTCTCTATGTCTATCATGAATAAATAAATCTTTAAAAAATAATAATAAATAAAAATTATAATAATAATAATAATTTTGCTCTATGAATTCATTTATTCTCCTTACCATATATCATTCCATTGTAGGAATATAGCACCATTAATTTATCCATTCCATTGATGGGCATTTAGGATGTTTCGATCTGAGGTTATATGGTGCTGCTCTGGACATTTTATACCTGTTTTTTGGTTCAAAAATATACATATTTATCTAAACTATAGGTATCTATCTAAAAGTGAAATTGTTAGACAAAAGATATGCTATGTTCATCTTTTGTAGACTTACCATACAGTTTCCCAAACTTGTTTTATCTACTTACACTCCCATCAGTGGTATAGCTGTATGGTTGGTGCTCGTTGGAAGTGAACAATAGTTTACATTTCCCCGATGACTAATAAAGTTGGAGTTCTCTTCCTATGCTCATTGATATTTTGGAAATCCTTTTTTAGTTAAATACCTGTTTGAGTCTTTTGTTCACTTTTCTGTTGGGTTCTCTGCCTTTTTCTTACTGGTTTTTATAGTAAGAAACAAAGATATAAATGAATCTTATCAGGTACATGTATTACAAATATCTTCTCATCTTCCATGGCTTGTCTTTTCACACTCTTAGTTATAGTTTTAATAAACAGAAGTTCTTAATTTCAGTGTAAACCAACTTAGCAATTTTTCTTTAGAGTTGGTCTTTTCTGTGTCCAGTCTATTAAATTTTTGACTTCTCTAAGAATCCAACCTACTATTGATACCCTATCCAAAATTAGATTCCTGTGGCTAAGTATCTTATATGGAAGCGATTGCTCCCTGTTGTGATCTCAAAAATATTTAACACCATGGACAATGGCACTCAATTCCATGAATTTGACTATCTTGCTTTGTAAAGTACACAAAAATCTGTCAGCACTGATATAGTGATACACAATCTGCCATACTAAAAAGCCAATTGAATTTTTGTTGCATTTGTGGCAGAGACAGCATGTGGGATTAGGAATCAGAAAAATTTATACCAACCTGCATTTCTATCATTCGCTTTTCATTAGTTGTTGAGAAGACCACACTACTTAAACTTCCTGGGCATCTGTTTCTGCATCTGTAAAAGGGGGATGGTAATGATTATTTTAGAGTCTGGGGGAGGCTTACATGAGATAATTTGTTTGAAAATAAGTTGCATGATCTAAAAACATACATGCATACAATAAAAATTGTCCATGTCTTAACTGCAGTGACCAGGGATTTGAACATAAACTAATTAGATTGATAATAGCAACTGATATTTATTGAACTAACAATGTAGGAGGCACTGTTGTAGACATTTTCCATGCCTTAACTCATTCATTTCCCTCATAACCCACAGGGTCAGTTCTGTTAATAAACTCATTTCCAGATGAGGCAACAGAGGAGCAGAAACACTCAGTGA
This sequence comes from Canis aureus, assembly GCF_053574225.1. NCBI lineage: Eukaryota > Metazoa > Chordata > Mammalia > Carnivora > Canidae > Canis > Canis aureus. The sequence continues at coordinate 33,132,865 of NC_135638.1, read as the reverse complement.
TTCATCAAAGGTCAAGCAGTGAGAAAGAGCAACAGAATGTTAGCCAAACAAATGGCTGCAAAGTTTACATACTTATGGGAATTATGTGATGCCATGGTCTTGGACTTGATTCATGGAGGGGCCTCCCAACCTGACAGTGAATACAGTCAAAGAAATGAGGAATTTTTGTCAAAAGCCACTGTTAGACCACTCAAGTGAAGGATGGGGTTTCTATTAGACCTCATAAAGGATGTTTTAGAGTAGGAAGGGAATTAATATAAATTGGATGGTTGCACAAAGATACTGTCAGGTACTTTACAAAGACCTGAGGCAGACATTGTTATTCCTATTTTACAGATAAGAAACAAAGACTTACATAGATTCAATGATTTGCTCAGATTCACAGAGCTAGGGATAGCATCAAAATTCAAACTCATATATAAGCAGCTCTTTCCCCTAAACCAAATTTTTCAGGACATTTAAAAACTCCCAGTTAGGGGGTGGTAGGACTGATCAGTATCTTGGAGGTCAGAAAAATAAGTTAATAAGCTGGTGCTACCACCACAATCCAATAGTATGCAACGTTAATAGCGCTTAATATTATCTCTAACAACTAGAATTTTTTCTTACATACATAATTGGAAATAGTTGGAAAGGGCAAGAAAAGGCATGGGATCCTCCCTATGAAGCAACAGCAATGACTAAACTGAGCAAGGATCATAACAATAAGGAAAGTTTTCTATACTAACAAGCGACCATTCACTCATGATTTCAACCAAATCAGTGAAAATCAACAATTGCCTCTGATTGTTCAATCTGCTTCTGTCCAGGCTGCCTCAGAGGGATCTTAGATTAGATATGAGACAAGTTAATACCCTTTATGAATGGTCCTTCTGTGGTAGCAACCATCTGAACAGATACCTAGTAATGAAGTTCTGGAAAAATTTCAAGTGGCAACAATTGCCTTGAAAAAAGTAACATTGAAGAAAAATCTCTAATCTATAAACATTTTCTCTAGAATTATAAAACCTATCAGGAAAATTAGCAACAATGGCAGTGAATTGTCCTTTGATTTTATAGGATAAAGTAATTGGAAAAGCAAATTTATTTTCTAGACTTTATATGTACCCACACATATGAGAATTCAAAAGCATATATCTAAAATCAGCCAAAAATATGTTTGTATGTCCACAGATCAGGAGGATGGGTCTGGTATTTTCTCCCCTTTAACAGGGAAAGAATGCTTACATGTGAAATTTTTAAGATTTATATTGAAGACAATATATATATAAAGTACAGAATTATATAACATTAAGCTAACAATCATCTTAATGCCTTTAAAATAAAGCCTATATTAATCAACAAAATAGTTTTTATTAAAATATATAATGAGCCTAATTATGTCACTTGTAGGTTAAAGGTCAAGCTAAAAAGAAAACCATTTCACAAAGTTCTAGTAGAATTCATATCTTCATTCCTTAGGGAAAGCAAAAGAAATAAAAAATCAGTTCTTGGCTATCCGGATGTTATATTCTTTCTACAGCAAAAGAAGGAGAGAATTTGTGGGAAAGATTATTAGTCCTCAAATGCACAAATCTGAAACAAACTAAACCAGTGACTAGGCTTCTCTCTGACCAGGCTTCTGTGGATGTTCTAGGTGTAAGGATTAGGCTATGTTGGCCTCAAGTCTTTGATTCTTGTAGCCATTCTCTGCTCGGCAGCCACCATCATGCCTGGAGCTTCCTCCATCCTCCTTCATCTTCAATTCAGGGATATCACAGGAGAAGGAGCAAGCAGTAAGCTGGTTCTTGTACTTTCTTAGTTCCTGTCTCATGGCCACCCTGGAGTAATACTGTGATTTATCATCTACACTGTCAGCTGCATAGGAGAGATGATGGAAGTTCCCTATGGCTCAGACATCAGCCACCGAAACTTAAATATGTACTTCTTAAAATGGCACCAGTTAAACGAAACGAAATTACATTCCAGAAGTTACCTTCTATCGATGCAATTCACAGAGACATAAGCAAAAGAAAGATTTGAATTGAGTCAGATAATTTTTGGAAGTCCTTGGTGGTGGGGAAAGGAGAAATCGGAGAAAACCTTTTGGTGCAAAGGCTCTAATACCAACACCTGTGGAGGTACCGGTTGAGGGGAACATGAGCAAACACTGGGTTAGGGAAGTGTTTTGCTGGGATAGATTGGGGGAAAGTGAGGAAATCTAGGCCAGTGTTTTGATATACTAGAATAATGTAATTGGAAAATAAGAAGAGAATAAATACAAAGTCAATAAATACATTAGGCTGCGTCTATGGTTAAGAGATTTGGTCCATTTTCTCTTTATTGATTTTCAAAGTCAGACCATTTCCCCTTAATGGATTTTGTTTTTTTCTGCTGACACAGTGATGTTTATTAGATTCTTTCTTTATTTTTTACTTTGTTACAACTCTTCAATAATAATATTAACCTCTATTACATGCGGAAACACCCTTAGCAAGCACTACTCACTTTTTCCCTGCTCCCCACCCCTGATCCATAAGGATTATGTGGAAAGGGTGATGTTGGGGTAATACAGTCCTATATTTCATTTCCTTTTCCCTCTTGTCTTAAAGTTGTCTTAAAGTATAGTTCTTTATATTATACTTTACATTACATATAGTAAGGCACACATGGGCCTCCTTCTTTGTGGTACACAAAGAAAGCTCACATATACTTTCTATTCATTCCTTCAGTAAACAATTACGAGGACCACATTCTGCTCTAGCACTCTCCTGGTACTAACCGGGTAGACCAATCCCATTAGGTCCAGGCACTGTTATCTTCATACTTTTCGGTAGTAAAACTATACTCCAGATCTGTGACTGGATGAGGAGAGCAAAAATGAGAAAAGCATGGGTAGAAGAGATCCACTCAGGACAGTTTCTAATCAAGGGACTCTGAGTTCACAGTTTAATCTCTGTGAGCCTCAGTTTTCTCATCTACAGCACAGAGACAATGATATTTATGAATATGCCTATGAAGTCATAGGCAATTCTGAAGATGAAATCAGACACTGAGCAAAATGCCTCCTGCAGTTGGCGGGTATAGTACACACTCCGTAAGGGACCATCATACTAGTTGCAGAGAGCCAAGCATGCTCATGGCAAGGAATAAGAGAGGATCCCACAAACAATCTTTGCTCTGCCCCTGGGGAGACAAGTGGTTAAGATTCTGCCTCAGAGTCTCCATAGCTATTAAATGACATAATCATATTCTCTCCCTGAGAGGAGTATCAATAAAATTAAATGAAAAACAGCACATTTCCTTGGGAATCATATGCTCCGGGAGAGGTAATACTGCATTTGTGCAGCAAACTTCTGTTGCCAGGCACCATGCTCTGCCCTGGGTTTACAGGTCTCGGGAGCGCAGAGACCTTGGCTCATGGCACTGCTATGTACAGCAACAGCAGGGAAGGGAGAACGAACACTGAGGTCTTCAGAATCAAAGTCACGTTTTCTCTTCTTTAAACATCACTATTGTTTTGTGCCCTAGGAGGAAGAGAATGACTCAAAACTGAAAGAGAGGAGGGCACCTGGGGGGCTCAGGGGTTGAGCATCAGCCTTCGGCTCAGGACGTGATCAAGTCCCACATCGGGTTCCCCGCAGGGAGCCTGCTTCTCCATCTGCCTCTGTCTCTGCCTCTCTCTGTGTCTCTCATGAATAAATACATAAATAATCTTTTTTAAAAATTGAAAGAGAGAGAGAGAGAGAAAGAAAAAAAGGAAGGAAGGAAGGAAGGCAGGAAGGCAGGAAGGGAGGGATTTAGAGAAAAATACCTATATACAGCTCCAGAGAAAAATAACTAAAAGGAAATACACCCAAATGCCAGTAAGATTGGTAGAATTGCTGCTGATTTAATTTCCTTTTGAAATTTTTGTCGATTTTTCAAATCTTCACCAAAGAACATGTATTACTTTTATCATCTGAAAAAAAAAAGAAAAGCAAAGAAAGAAACATAAGAAAATAGAGATACTTTCCAAAACTGAATTGCGTTGCAATCATCCACCACAGCACACATGGAATAATCTGACCTCCCATCATCCTTTCTACAATATCACTTGGGGTAGGTCACAGTCTCATCAACTGGCTGACAGAAGTCTGCAGTCTCTTAACTGGTATGCAAGCTTGAAGGAGAAAGCAGATGGGCATTTTAAAGATCTAAAGATACTCTCTCCACAAGAGTCAGGGGAAAAGTGAGGCAGGGAGTTAAAATATTTTGAAGTCGTTTGGGGGAAAAAATGGCAAGTCCACTTGGAAATTTTCTATCATTTCTGGTAGCAAAACTAGAAACAAGAAAATAAATGATTAGGATTGAGTTATGGGAATCATTGGACAATCATTTTTAAAGTTTCTGCTGTAGATGTTTGCTGTGACGTCTTTAACTTCTACATGTAAATTAAGGAAGTAACAGTTTGTGTAAATGGGGAAATGCAGCCTGCTTGCTGTCTGTTTTTCCAGTCGAAGACAAGCGGTATCTGAATGCCCGTGGCAGTGAAGGAATGTGCCAGCCACTCATCCGCGACCAGGAGGAGAGGACACATCAATCTCACCGAACATTTCATTTCCATGCTATGAAACAGTGTGCAATGCCACGGCCACATTTAATGGCCCAGACAAAGTACAAAAGGAAACCTGTCATCCTGTTAAAACTATCAAGCACTGAAGAATGAAGCTGGGACCAGAACAGTGTGGAATGTGCTTTTAATACACTTCTGATTTCCCCAAACAAGCAGAAGTTGATTCACATGAGCTTCTCCTAGCTTACAAGCACAACCTTTTGCAGTATTATTTCAGAAATCGCCCTGAAATTGTTTCCTCTACTTTTTTTGAAAGCAAAACAGTGTCTAAAACTATCCCAAGCTTTTCATTCTATAGCACAGGAAATATTTTTATCTTAAAGAGATCAATCACGTCCATTTTAAGTATTAAAATGGGTTTATTTGGCTGATCTTTTTTTACAACATAATCTGCATATTATTAAGAGCATGTAATTCTAATGTCCATTGGCTTTGTAGCCTCTACGTACACAGTAATAAGACCTTGTGATCAGTTTTTATCAACGGAGATAGTCTGTCTCCATTTATTTCTTCATAAGAGCCTGGATACCTCATGGTGCTTCCAACCCAGGCAGGCAGCATCATCTTCTTTTTCTTCTACAGGGTCTCGTACAAAGCTATGGGAAGTAGTTCCTTCCCAATCCTATGGAACTGCTGGTGAGTCTTACGACATGTCTCTTGGATACTTCTATGAACTCCCAGCCTTTACTTAATGCCCACAATAATACCACATTTGTCATGAAAATTCATTTCCAACATCCACTGTTATTGTGTGTCAACAAAATCTGCAGAAATCCAAGGAGAATAGTTGCTACAATATCCCATCCATATCCCACCCCTCTCAGCTAAAACCCCTCCCTGCTTCATCAATTACAGCAGTTCCCATGGATGTCTCAATAGATTCAAGTAGATATGGTTTGGGGAAGGAGGAGATGTGGGATGGGAGGAGGAGGGGGATGTTTATATAGATGGTATCTTTGTCTCAGCTCAGCCAGACTAAAAGCCCCAGAAGTAAGATTAACGTATATTATTTTTTACCTACACTCCAGGGTGAAAGATTTCACTGTTAGGCTCATTCATCACACATGACACTTGCCCTCTAGCTGAAAAGACATATTGTGGAGTTTGGAGATGTTGACCAAAAAGTAGGAAATTTGGATTACAGTCCTTATCCTGCCCCTTTCTAGCCTTGAGTCCATGGACACACATGAAGGGACACACTTTGTCTTGCCCCGAGCTCTGTTCTCACAGCTGAACAACTGTTCAACCAACGTTCTTAGCTCAAATTCCTTTGAGCTCTCCCCTTGCATTGTCCATATATTTGAAATGATAACAGCTATCTCATGTGCCAAATGGAGCTGTTAAATTAAGATATACTACATGTGAACATGTGCAGTGTCTCCCTTCTCCTTATGAGTCAAAACACAATCCTAACAAAGTCTGATAAGCCACGGATACTACTGTTATTCCCCATCCAGAAAAAGAAGCAGGGCCCAGCTTTTCAAATCCTTTCTGGAAGGTACTCAGACATCTCCTTCAGGGGCCTCTTCACCATCAGAACGTGTGAGCACTTCCTCCTCACAAACTCCTTTTATTCAAGCACTGGCACTCGAGAATTTTTTTGATGCGTTTATTATTTTGTCTTAGCTCAAGCATCTTCTACTATTTTCACCATAAAATGCTAGTGTCATAGGAACCAAAAAGGCCATGCATGCCCAATAATGCAACTGCAAGACAGCAGACCATCTATTCACCTGGATTCTCCAGCGGCTGCAGAGTCAGAGTTCCTGCCAATACTCACTGGACATGTATCAAAAGCAAGAAACAAACTTTCGTTGTGTCAGCCACAAGAATTTCAGGATTAATTTGGGGTCTCAGCATAACCTAGTTTATCCTGACAAATTCTGGCTAAGGATAAAAACCCATTTTTGTTGGGATTTTAAGATAATTTTTAACTATGGCATGGGCTAAGAACATGTTGCCAACCACAGTAAAAGCCTCCCACACAAGGTGTCAGAAGACCAGACTCCAGCCCCACCTGGACCGCTACCCTGTCATGTGGCTTGGTTATCTCTGTATTGTACAGGCTTCATTCTCTCTCTCTCGGTTTGTTTTTTTGTTTTTTTGTTTTTTTTTTTTAACAAATGAAGGGAGATGGCTCAATTAGCTTTAAAGGTCTAGCAGTCTATAAACAAACTTCTGGTTGTTTGTTTAGGAACCTACCTGCAAAAAAAAAAAAAAAAAAGGAACCTACCCGCTATCTGTAATTGTCTATAACTATGCTTGCTTCAAAAAGTTAAAAAAAAAAATACTGACAGTTGTTTGGAACGTGATCTATTTGTAAATGTAGGATTATGGTAAAGTCTGCATCTCATTTACTGTCAGGTTACTTATAAATCCTATATAGAAGCAATTCTACCTTAATATTAAAACATAAATAAAAGAAGCCGTTCTACCCTATGAAGCAAGTGGCATATGTGTGTGTATGTGAGTGTGTGTGTCAGTTAGGCAATGAACACTTCTACAATTTACACAACTTGAGTGCACAAAAATTGAACTCAACAGAATCCAAGCTTAGGTGCCTTATCAGTGAAAAAACTAACAAAATGATCGTTGTATTCAGAATAATAAAAGAGAAGGTGCTCTAGAAAGAGAGATAAATGAAAAATTATAAAACTAAGCTCTTGTCAGAGAAAACTGAGCCAAGACTTTAGGAAATGTCCCATATGATGAGGAGGTAATACTTTTCAATCTGCAAGGTCCAGTTCTGGCTTTGGGTTCTTTGCCATGTAACTTTCAGAGGGCTTTAGAAAAATTGAATTACCATAAGAGATCATGCACAAATGTTTCTGGAAGGGGCGTGGGAGACCCAGGGCTCTTTGTTTTGATATGAATTAAGTTTTCATCTCTGGTTCTGGACCTGCACTATTGGCTGCTGCTCCGGTTTTTTCCTCTAACATCTGCCTTGGCTGTGGTGCTAAGCTTCAACTGCATCAATTAACATCTCATGCTTTGCCCAATCCATGTCCTGCTTGTCACCTAACATTTTACTTGAGTCATTTTCAAATTCTCTCTTCTGAACAAACCTATACTTATCCCATGATTGGGCACTGACATAATCAAGTCATGTTTGTGCATCCATTCCTACTGCTTAGAACCGTGTTTAGGAAAATGAGTACCTTTTACTTTTGAAGAGTGGATCAAGAATGCAAATTTGTGCAGGTTAATTTTGTCTTCAATCCTGATCGCTGCTCCTTGGTTGAGTTACCTGATTTATAATTTATATATATATATATATATATATATATATATATATATATATACATATGTATCTATTACTACATACAGAAAGTAAAATCAAACGTGTGTCAGAGTTAAAACTAATAATAAAAACATATTACCTCCTTCGAGTTTATGGTATCTATAAATACACATATATATTTACCTTCTGATAGTAATTTGTATTTTTTTTTAATTTGTATTTTATAAGAATGTATGTAAAACAAAGAAAGTAAGTATAAATGGAATAATATTTTGAAAATCGTTTATGAGTTTTCCTTTCTACCCTCCATGAGTTTGTGCATTGGCTAGCACAAAGCAACCACATGGCTGAGCAGAGATTAGGATTTATGACAGTGGTTAAGGAGAAAGAATGAGGCAATAGCCCGCATCTGATGTTCATACAATTTCACAACAGGACAAGAGACTTCAGGGCATTGCTGAGGGGAAAGGCTTTCCAATCTCTTTTTCTCCTCCCTTATCCTACCTGCCGCAAAGCTACAAGACCCATGCTCTATGTGTTCTTCTTCAGTTTTAAGAGTTTTTCTTTCTATGCAAGGGGTAAAGGCCATGAACTTGACCCTCTAAGATAAAAAGAAGACATGAGTTAGAGGAAATGCAAGAAAAGCCTGATCCTTTCTGGTCTCAAGATGTGTAAGAAGAGCAAAGAGAGAGAGAGGAATGAGTCAGCAAGAGGCCTGGAGCAGGTGAGGTAACGGTTAGACACAGAATTACCAATGACACAGACTTCAACCCTGGGGGCCAGCAGGACTCCAGCACCCAGATTCACACTCCACAGAAGCCAGAGGCCACCAGGTTCCAGAGGACCCCAATGTCTCCTCTCTGCTTTATGGTTGGTTTTGCTTTAGATGCATCTTGAAAAGGAGCCAGAAGAGGGATGAAAGACTGAAAAATCAGAGACACAGCATATTTACAGAGGTGACTATCAAATTAGTATCTCATTATTTGTATTCATGGACTGAAATGTTACTTTTTCCCACTGACCACTGTGGGAACTCATAAAGGAGACAAGATCACTTTAAATAAAACGAGTTACATTATCTTTACTAGTCTAAGCTGTCATGTGAGTTAAAACTTTCAATGCACCTCGCAAATTAAAAGGAAGTTACCCTAAAGTAGATTTGAAAGCAAAGAGTCTATTTGACTCAAAGTTGAAGACGTGCTATGCTATAAAAGCAATATAAAAAAATCATTGTCTGTAATTGTAATTATTCTTTTGCTCCCATCCAACTAGGGGTATTAAATGCAATTGTCTACATTTAAAAAATATTTTTATGCAGCATGGATTCTGTTAATATCAATAAGTATTAGATGCCTTTTCTGCACGAGATTTACTCACCTCATCCCACTGCACTGAGGTGTGGCCACATGATTTCCTTTGCCAATTAGAGGTGAGAAGTAACTCCTCTCACTTCCATGCAGATCCTTAAGAGCCATATTACAGTTCACCATGATTTCTTTCTCTCAACACTGTGTTGTGGAAGCACATGCCAAGGTGGAGCCTCCATCAGCCTGAGCTCTTAAGCAGCTACAATGAGCAAAGCCCCCAGCTGACCCAAAGAAATAGGTAGCATGTGCAAAAGAGAAACCTTTTTTAAAGGCACTGAATTGTTCAAGCTGCATGTTATCACAATAAAAGCTAGCCTACCCTCACTAATACACATTAAGAAGCACGGAATGTTAGAATGTCTAATGTTTATGTTTCTGCTTTTGGTGAATTTAAAGAAATATCACAGGATGGTAATTTAAAAGGTGTCTGTTTTATTCAAATGATTTTAAGATCTTGCCAAGACATGCCCATATTAAGAAGATAAATCAGTTAAAGAAAACTACTATGAATACAAAAGTGTTCATGAATAATATCAATGTTCTATGCAAAGTGGCTTTCAAAGAAATTCTGTGTTAAGGGAATAAATACCATTAAAGCAATTGAGCAGAAAATATCTCTCATCAAAAAATTAATCAAGGTCATGAACTTGTTCGGAGATTCAGTGAAATGAGGATGGGAAGAAAAGGGCACACTGCCTTGAGAAGCAAAAATCTTTGTAATGGATATCATCTTTCTTTTCAATCATTTTTATCAAGATTCTTGCCTTTTTATCATGGAAATCTGTGAACATATATGAAGTAGGTGGTGTGAGCCCCAGTGTACCCACCATCCAGCCTCAACATGGTCAACTCATGCCTAGCCTTCTTTACACATGTTCATTTCAATCTACCCCAAATTATTTTAAGCAAATCCCAGACATCATTTTATATATATAAAATATAAAATATATTTATAAAATATATAAAAATCATTATATATCTATATTTCATATATCTTCCTATATATAGATTACATATATATATGACTCCATATTAGATATAGTTATTTTTTGTATATGCCCATAAATGACATCATTTAAACATAGGTAAAATTGACAACTGTAGTTTCCTAATATTATCAAAAGCCAATCAGCTTTCTAATTTCCTTGAGTTTCCTTATTTTTATTAGCTATTTGTTTGCATTGGTCCTAATTCAAGGTCTATACAATGATTACAAATGATCCATATAGCTCATGTCTCTCTTCCATATAGGTTCTTCCTCAATTTTTTTTTCTCTCCTTGCTATTGTATTATTATTGTTGAAAAGACAGAATGGTGAGTGCTAGAGATTTCTCATTACCTAGATTTTACTGATTCTAACATGTAGTGTAATTGAATATGTTCCTCTGACTCTGTATCTATCATATATCGATGTTTAGATCAACAGTTAGATTAGGCTTGGTAACTTGATGGGCTTTAATCCATAAACTATTGTGCTTATGGATTCTCAAGTTGTCCGTTCTTTGGTCTGTGACAATCTTTCCAAGTTGGGTCCTAAATTTTTGTGCCATGGCCCTAGTAATCTTGGATGCCTTCCTTGTTCTAACAAGATGCTCAAGGGCCATCATTCATTTACTGTCCTGGACCTGGGCTCAGCCGTTTTCTAAGAAGCCTTCATTTCTTTAGGACAAATTGCCACCTGGGGGTTCTCATTGTAGCAGAGTTGTACATTTTCTTCTAAACTTTTTTTTAATGGAAGAAGCTAGAAAAATATATTTTAAGATAGGAAATGTCATAAATTTATACTAAAATTTTAAATTCAAAATCAGCTCTACAAAGTTGTCTACATAATCTCATCCATCTTATATCTCTTCACACTCTGAAAATTCCAGTTCTTAATGTCAAAAAGCAAATTAGCTCATCTGCTCCATCACATGCTATACATACATGGTCTCAGAATAACAAACTAACATCACCATCAAACATTTAAGATTTGGGGAGGGAGCAATATTCCATCCTTAGGGTATATATTCCGCTAAGTACGTACAGCTAAATTACTGTGCTGTAAAAGACTTGGAATTATTACTAAGTAGTGATGATGTCAACCTAATACGCAGTTAAGTTCATTTGTTTCATTTTACTTCTGGTTTCTAAGGACTGCTTTTTAAAATTTAATTTTCTTTTCTAATTATATGAAATAGCTACATTGTTTTAAAATGATAAAAGCAAATCTACAAAATAAAACATATGCTAAGAAATTTAGCTCCTAACCATGTCCCTTCCACTCCATTTTCTCCCTCCTACTTTGGTTAACTTTTAGAATTTCAATTTATGATTTATTCCTATATATTTTATAAAAATTAATATTCCTATATATATAGGAATATATATAAGAATTTAATATAAAATATGTGTGAATATATATTCCCTTGCTAGATTGTAATATACACAAGTTTCTTCATCTTGCTATTTCTCATAAAAAATATATTTTAGAGCTTGATCTAAAGTAGTATATAGAGACATTCCTCATTTTGTTTAAAAAAATACATAATATTCTATCACTTGAATATGCCATATCTTATTCAATCAGATCCTCATTAGGTCCAAACAAAAAAGAAAAAAGGTCATATATTTTTACCAGAGATTGCCAAACTCTCTTCCATAGATATTGTACAGTTTTACAGTCCTATCAACACAGTATGAGTTTGCCTGTGTCTCCACCATCTACTGACAGATTATTTTAATCTTTCTGAGTTTTGCAATCTGATAAGTGAGAAACTCTATTCCATAGCTGTTTTAATTTGCATTTTTCCCATTATAAACAATGCTTTTTATACAGCTGAGAATCTTTCAAATCTTGTTTCCTCTAAATGGAGTGTCCATCTCTGTAGCCCATTTTTTTTCATTATAGTTGCTGGCATTTTTTTCTCTATTTTGAAAAGCTTTTCTGTGTTAAGAATAGTAATATTTTGTGAGGGGTGCCTGGGTGGCTTAGTCAGTTAAGTGTCTGTCTTTGGCTCAGGTCATGATCTCAGGGTCTGGGATCTAGCCCTTCATCAAGCCCCACACTCAGCATGGAGTCAACTTGAGATTCTTTCTCTCTCTCTCTACCCATCCTGTTCGTGCTCTCTCTTTCACTCACTTTCTCTCTCTGGAATAAATAAATAAAATATTTTTTAAAATTTTACTTAATATTTTGTTAATATGTTGCAAATATTTTTGCAGTGTGTTCCCTTTCTTTCTTACTTGGCTCATGTTTTTATTGCTGTTCAATTTCGTTTTGACAAGGTGATGACTGTCACACAATAATGATCTTTTAATATAATCAAATGTATCAATCTTTTTCCTTCTTGTTTCTGAGTTTTGAGTCATATTTAAGATTAAGTTTTCCTCACTACCAAGTTACAGATAAATTCACCTATATATTTGCCTAGTACTTGCTTGATGACGTATTTTTATATGTAAGTCTCTGATACAGTATAATTACTCTTGAGTTTAATATAAGGAATAGATCTTTTTTCATAGCATAGTTTTTTCAATAATCCCAGGGCTACTTATTAAAAGTCCATCTATTTCCCATTTATTTAAAATACTGTATTTGTGCTATTGCTAAATGCCATTATGCAATTGAATCTGTGACTAGATTTTCCATTTCATTCCATTGCTCAGTCTGCATAAACCAAAATCAAACTTTAATTACAGCAGCTTTATATTACCTTTCGATATTTTGTAGGGAGCAGCCCAGTCTGTTCCTCTTCTTCCTCTATGGGGTTTTCCAACTGTTCTTGCTTATTTTCTTACAAAGGAAAGCCGCCCCCACAAAATATCTGATGGCATTTTTATACAGAGTATATTAAACATATACATTGTTTTTCACAATAACTGGCATCTTCATGATACCAAATGGTGTTATTCAGAAACATTGGTTCTCCCTTTATCTACTCAACTCTAATGTTGTGTCTTCCAGGGGAGTTATGGTTTTCCTCATAGAGAATTGTGAAATTGCCTATTAAGTTAAAGCCACGGTATTTTGTCTGTTTTGTTGTCATAAACATCATCTTTTATTCTATTATATTTTATACTGATTTGTACTTGAACATATGAATGCATGAAGCTTTTGGTAACCTGCTACTTTCTCTCTCTCTCTCTCTCTCTCTTTTTTTTTTTACTAAATAATCTGATTATTTAAGGTAACTTTCCTTTTACTCTTTCAGATTTTATGTATAGATAATCATATTGTCTACAAGTACAAACAGATTTACCTTTCTCTTCCCAATTCTTAGGCCTCTAATTGCTCTATTTTTATCTAATTGTGTTCAGTAGTTCACCTAACATAATGTTAAATATAATCCTTTTCCCTGCTCACTTTAACAAGAAAGCCTCTGGTATTTCTCCATTAAGTAAGATGAAGGTTTTGGGGAATGAAGTACACACACACAGACAGATACACACACATAACATGCATAGTATAAGTTAAGGAACTATCCATTAATTTTTACTTCATTTATTCTTTTTTACATGAATGGGTATCACATTTTGTCAAAAGCATTTTCTGTGTCTATGGAGACAAACATATTTTTCTCCCAAACTCTATTATTATGATGGATTATAAAAATGGATTGCCTAATATTGATCTACCTTTGCATTTCTGGAATAAAACCTACTTAGTCATAGATTCTTAATTTTAATGTACTGTTGAATTATATTTGCTAATAATGTATTTGAGATTTTTGCACCAATACTGATAAGTGATATTGGTTTGTAATTCCTTTTTGTTGCAAACTTCATCAGGTTTGGGGAGCAATGTTATACTTGCTATATAAAAAATTTTTAAATGTCCTATCTTCTATATACTCTGTTTTCAGTAGAACTAGGATTGTTTTCTTTTTAACAGTTTGACAGATATACCCTGAGAGGCCATATGGGCCATTTTGGTTGGAGAAGCTCTTTAATTTCTTTATTCTACTATAATTTGTCTGTTTAGACTTTCTCTCCCTACTGAGGTCAATTTGGGTAGGTTATATTTTTCTCTATAAATAATGCTCAATTTCACTTGTTTTTCATTTATTGATTTCATTTACTGTGAAATCTGTTTTGGTCAGCAAAGCTTTGAATACATGACACAGGCTGGGGCTCAAAGCTGTTGCATGTTGAAGCTCACTCCCTTGCTACAGTGGAAGTGCGAAGACCACCCTGTAATGAACCTGAGTTGGCCTAGGTGAGGAAGAGAGGCCACATGGAAAGGAACCAAGATGCCTTAGCCATCAGCCTACCAATCTTCAGACATGTAAGTGATGCCATCCTAGACCTGTGCCTTTGCCTAAAGTCAATACCATAATTTATATGCTGAAATTATCTCACACTTTTATAATTTTAGTTATTCTCTTGATTTGTGAATACTGAATGAGAGTAGAAAAAGGGGGAGAAAAAAGGTGCCACAGAAAAATAGAAAAGAATGGAGGCTGTGGGTCAGGCATTACTGTAAAATGTGCAGGTTCAATGTGTGATGATGGAGGGAAGAAAGGAAAAAGAAACATGGCACCAACATCTAGGGATCAACTCTAAAGCCAACATGAGATAGGAAGGGGTAAGCCCAGCTTGGTGCAGGCAGCCCAGGCTTCAACCTCCAAGAAAGAGTGATTTTGTTGGCAGCATCTCAAGCTTCCCAGGCCAGGACATCCCTGGTGCTGTTAGGAGAGTAGCACTCTGGTGCCTGGGCATGATGGACTTTATCCAGCACCATGAACCCCAGCACAGCCCCCACTGGACTTAGCATTTCCATTTCCAATTTACAAGCTGATATGAATGGTTGGCTCAGGAATTTGGTGGGAATATAAAGCAGGTTGTAGTCTGAAGGTTTATACTCTGCAGGATGGATAACCCAAATACCATTAAAAGTAGGAGTCAGGTAAGTAAAGTAAAAGAATAAAACAGGAGAGATTTTTTTAAAGGTGGAGCACTCTACTGTTACCCTACTGGTTTTGATTTTTCTGTATTTCAACTGTTTTGGAGTACATTAAGGAGTGGTGGGGACTGTGGCAAACTGACCAAAGTGGCTTCCAAGGCTCTGATAACTTTTTAACTAAAGAATGCTGGCCCAGTGTTCCTATGCCTTTTTTTCCCCCAAGAGCATCCAGGAGATAACTAAGTCTTCCAATTTTTATAAAAAAAAAAGTACTATGACTTTTTAAAAAATCTTGATTGCTACCCACCCCCCAACAACAGCAATAGTAAGAGGAAAATTGGACAGACAATACATCTGTATGCTGAATTGGTCCTTAAGTTCTCAGTTTAAGACTTGCAATCTATGAACATTTCATTGCATAGGCGAGAAAGGGGCAGGATCTGACACGTGAGGTTTTCAGCTAGGAAATGAGTTCCTGCTACTCCACGATGCAGACAGCAGTGGTGCAGAGCTCAAAAGAAAGTTGGTGAACAGACGGCAACTGTGTTTATAACAAGGGTTAACATTAGTCACTGGGCATCATTAGAGATGAAAGCAGGCCTTCGATATAGGATGCTAAAGAAAAAAAGTCGGGATGTCTTAGACTTTAAGAATCTCTTTTACTCTATCCTCTTTTTCTGGTTTTTTGAGCAAATTATGCCTTTCTGGCTTCTAATTTCTCCTGGTCCCCTAGTCAAATGAGTCTACTGTACTGTGTCCCCATTCCAGGATTTATTGTTTCAGGATTCTTCAAATGAACTATTTGCAGGACCTCAAAAGTGCATCTTATGGCAAATAATCACGTTAAAAGATGTACAACACTATTAGCATTCAGAGAAATGCAAATTAAAACCACAGTGAGCTATCACTACACTCTCATCAGTATGGCTGTAGTAAGGAAGGGCAAAACAGCAAATGCTGCCCGGGACGCAGAGAAACTGAAACCGTCCCATCGTTTTGGTGGGAATTGAAAAACAGCACCACTGCTCTGGAAAACAATTTGACAGTTTCTTATGAAACTAAACACATAATTACTATGAGACCTAGTAATTTCACTCATGGGCATTTATCCCAGAGAAAGGAAAACTTATGTTCATTCAAAAACCTGCACACAAATGTTCATAACAGCTTTTTGTTCATGACATCCAAAAACTAGAAACAACTCAGACATCCTTCCTGACTTGAATAAAGTGTCTGCAAACTATTGGTAGGAATGACCTTATAATTCTGTTTTTCTTATTAAGTTCTTTTTTTTGAAGATTTTTTATTTATTTGAAAGAGAGAGAGTGAGAGACAGAGAGAGAACACAATGGGGAAGATGAGGAGCAGAAGAAGAAGCAGACTCCTGGTCCTGGCTGAGAAGGGAGCCCAATGAGACACGGGGCTCAGGGTTGCATCCCAGGACCCTGAAACCATGACCTGAGCCGAAGGCAGACACTTAACCCACTGAGCCACCCAGGAGCCCCTTATTAAGATCTTTAATCCACCCAAAGATCTTTAATCTTTGTAAAGAGCGTAATAAAGAGGTATAAATTTATTTGTCCTAGCGAGTCCGTGTTCTCAATACAACCAATGAAAAACCTACCACTTCCCCAATGTTTTGAGGTGTCAACTTTATTGTATATATTAAATTTCCAGAGACAAATTCTCTGGTCCATTTGCATGATCTCTCATCTGCCTCTGAGTTTTTTTATCAGTTTGTGGTGCATGTATACTTGTGGTATACATTCATAGTTGATCTGGTGAGTCTCCCCTCTTTGTACTTTTTGTTCATAGCTATCTTGCCATTTAAGGATATTTAATGTCTCATGTACATTTTAACATCTCATGTACAATAAATCTCTGCAACAAATTCTGCCAGAAGTCTTACAGAAAGGATATTTAATTTGTGGGTTTTTATATTTGCATCTGTATAGTTACACAAACACCGCTGAGTTGTACCACCCAAGAACAAACTATATGTTTTAATATAATCAAGTGTTTACATCTTTTAATAATGTTTTAAATTTTTCCTATAAAGCTATTATTCATCTCTTGTTAGCTAAAGCCATAGATACTTTATTCTTCTTGGTTGGTTTTGTAAATAATATCTTATTCTCTATTATACTATTGATTCTTTTTGTAAAAATAAATTTATTTTTTATTGGTGTTCAATTTGCCAACATATAGAATAACACCCAATGCTCATCCCATCAAGTGCCCCCCTCAGTGCCCATCACCCAGTCACCCCCGCCCATCCACCTCCCCTTCCACCACCCCTAGTTCGTTTCCCAGAGTTAGGAGTCTCTCATGTTCTGTCTCCCTCTCTGACATTTCCCACTCATTTTTTCTCCTTTCCCCTTTGATTCATTTTTGTAGTCTAGAAGAATACTGATGATTGGATACATTTCTCTTGAATATGCAAACTTGTACTTTTATTAGCTTTTTATTATCTTTCTATTAATTCCATTGCTTTTTAATGTAGATAACCATATCATCTGTCAATTATGGCCTTTTACCAAATGTATCATGTTAGGACAGTTCATATCTTTCTTTCTTTCTTTCTTTCTTTCTTTCTTTCTTTCTTTCTTTCTTTCTTTCTTTCTTGTCATACAGCATTAGTGTCACCCCACATTAATCAGTAGCAGTAACACTGAGCATCACTATCTTAATGGTACTGCCTGCCTAGCTTCCCCACAAAGTATGATGCTACTTTAGCTTTGGGCATAGCCCTTGTGCCAGACAGGAACTCATTTGCCCTCAAATCCACTCTCTGCCCCTCCCCTGTTGAGTAAGCCCTTTATTATAGACAAAAGATCCCTATGGTTGTACATCCTGGTGTCCGTGTTGGATCATTCCCAACTAGGTCTAGCCAAAAAGTACTGGCAGAGAGATTAATTCGATCATAGGGAAAATAGAACTGGGGTATCTCTTCACTTTCCTCCTTGCTTCTCTCCTTGGCTCCCACTCAGCCATCTTTCTGAGATTCCCATTCTTCAGGGTGACCTCTGCCACTGGGCTCTGGTGACACCATCCCTGGGACCCCCCCAGTGTTGGGGTGCTACAGCCATCCCCTCCTTGTGACTCCCCCACCAGGGTTGGGGTACTAGTGGCTTCCTGTTCTCTAGTTTCCTCACTATCCCATGTTCAACATCCCACCGATTATCTGTGAAACAAATTTCCTGCATTAAACTTTCTTTGATGTAGATATTAAAGTCATTTCTGTTCTTCTGGTTCAACCCTTAGAGAGTTGGATAAAAGTTGGAGTCTTGTCAGGGTGATAAATCTCCTTCTATGGCTAGTTTCTGAAGGTGTTATTAAAATAATAAATAGGTATTTTATGTTATCAAATATTTCTTCTGTACCATTTGAGATAATCATCTATTTTTCCTCTTTTTGTTTATTAATGTGAAGATTATGCAAATTTTTTCTGCTATTGAATCATCAAACCATTTGGTTACCTACTGTTTCATTTAAAATGATTGGAATTCTGCCACTCCTGATGACCTGAGTTAGGTCTAAGCTTGCTATGTTTCTTGTACGAGCTGCCCTGGACCGCTTAGCAGCCCTTTGTTATTAGCCTCTGTGGCTAAATCCAGCCTGGCAAAGGCTTCTCCTCTATCTTTAACCTTCCCTGTTTTCTACCACTGAGCCCACCAATTAACAGAAATCTACCCAGAAACAAACTTCCTTTTTTGTTGCCCTAAACCTCAGGCCACCATCATGGCCTGATGTTCACATGCATTCAGTCCTTGTAAATCATCATGGAATAATTTGTGTCCCCTTCAAAATTCATATGTTGAAGTCCTAACCTCCAGTATGTCAGAATGTGACGGTAGTTGAGGTAGAGTCTGTAAAGAATTAATAAGTTAAAATGACATCATTAGAATGGGCCCTAATCCACTATAACTTGTGTTCTGATAAGAGGAGGGAATTAGGATGGAGAAATGCACCGAGGGAAGACCACGTGAGGACACAGGTAAAAGATGGCCAGCTATCAGCCAAGAAGAGAGTCTTCAGAAGAAACTACCCTGCTGACGACTTCACCTTGACTTCTGGCCTCCAGAATGTAAAAAATCATTATCTCATACCCAGTTTAAGCCACCAGTCTGTGACACCTCGTTATTGCAGCCAATGTAGACTGATATAGAGGTGTGGGGAAAGTGTGTATGTCGAGGTGGGTGAAAGCAGAAGTGGGCAGTGTCCCTGCAGGACAATTTGTGCATTCACTTTCCTTCATCCATACATGTACATGAAAAGTATTTATTGAAGAAAAGCCAATCCACGTAAAAATCATTTTCAATAATTAATGGTCAACAGCTTATGCTTTTTTTTGGAAACTGACATGAAAGAAATAGTACAAATAATAAGAAATAAGAGTAATTATAATATTTTAAAATATTAATAATAGAAATTGGATATTAAGCAGATTATTACTCAAACATTGTTTTACTTTTAATCCTCAGAACCCAATGAAGTGATTCTCATGAGCCCCATTTAACAGATGGGGAAATGGAGGCTCACCAAGGAGATAACATACCGAGGATAACTCAGTAAATGGCAAAAGCAGATTTTGACTGAAGGCCTAACTCCAAACTGTATTCTCTTTCTAATGCAGCATATATGTTTTTAAAAATTATTCTATCTTCAGTAAATTTTCATCAGGAAGAATAAATGCAAACATTATTTCATTTAACACTGCTGATGAAGTTGGAAATGATTTTAAAGCTTGCCCTGAAAGGAAAGTAAACCTATAATCAGCACAAAATAAATTATCTTTATCTTTCACAGAAATAACTATAATCAAAGCTGTTCTCATATCTCATTGATGCTGACCTCCTTTTTAATGGCTTGTGTTTCAAACAAGCTCAGACACAAATAGAAGGCAAAATGAAATATGACTACATCTGCATTAGCCAGAATTTTTGGATTACCTAGTCTTAAGAATTTTATACTCCAAAAATATTATCTGTTTTACCCATGTTTAAAAAGTATAAGAAAAAGTTTTAATTCAGATTTAAATATTATGCAGCTTTAATTGGATGTAAGGACTTTAAATCTCTATAGAACTTAATATAAAAATGGTTATAAATATATCCTAGTTGAAAAAAAAATGAAGTGTAATTTGAATACACTATTGGCATGTTTCGAGGAGATTGTGTTTTTTCCTTGAATTATTTTCATGTATTCTTTATTTAATTTAAGAGGATTTATTCAATTTAACAGGATAATAAGAACACTTTATATTAGTTTTATCAAGCAGTATCTTACTTTTCACCTTTTATATTTTATCCAAATTCACCTAATGGAAGAGATCTGTGTCTCACTTTGCTGTCATTAGGAATTGTGACTGAAATCTTTATTAAAATATCATCTCACTTTCTGTTTGCCATGTGAGGAAAGCATTCGGCTGTAGGGGAAGTAGTAGAAAGAAAGGCCTCCATAACCTAACGCATGTGCTTCAGAAGACAAATGGAATTAAACATTTGGGAGAACATGTTGGCATCTTTTAACTGTATCAGTAAAGATTTTATCTTTGAACAAAGATGAGTTAATATATTATTGGTTAGGTCTGGTCTGAAGAGAATGTCTCATCTCTCTACCCATCCCTGCCTGCCCCTCCAAGATCACTATTGCCTGAGATTTTATTGGGCTGTTTGTCTGTTTTCCAGATATATGGTAAGACTTTAGAATCTGAAGTAAAGAAGTAATTAAATAATAGTAGTTTTTAAGGAATTAGGGAGAGATTTAAAATTGAGCAATCTCCTGTTTTCTTCCAAATACAACTTATTCAAATGAATTTCTTCTGAATGGCTGTTTTGGATGATGCTATATTTCTCCAGAAGGGTCCTATTTACATGGTGTGGATGAGATAAATTTTATTCTTACCCCCACTGTGCAGGTGAGGAAGCCAAAACACAATTTTCTGCCTACAGTTTCTGATTCATGAGTGAAGGGCTGTTTTAGCTATCTACTGTTAAATAGTAAATTATCCTAAAATTTAGCTTAAAGCAACAAAAATGTATTATCTCACAATTTCTGAGGGTCGGGAGTTCTAGAACGTCTAGCCAAGTGAATGTGAATGGAGGTCTTCAGTTGTAACATCAGCTAGGACTACAGTCACCCACAAGCCTGGCTTGGACTGAGGGAAATACATCCAAGATGGTTCACACACACTATGGGCAGGAGGGACTCAGTTTCTCCCTGGTCCAATGCTTTGCCATATGGGCCTCTCTACAGGGCTGACTGTGGGTCCTCTCAACATGGGAGTGAGCACCCCCAGAATGAAATACAAGTGATTGACCAAGAAGAAAGCCCCAGGGCTCTCTATAGCTTGGTCTCAGATGGACACACCTTCACTTCCACTACATCCTGTTCATTAGAAATAAGTCTCTCAAGGGGCAGGAAATTGAGATCTACCTTTTGAAGGAGGGGACACATAATTAATTTGTGGACATATTTGAAACCTCTACTCAGAAAATCTGTCTTAACCAATTATTGCTGTTTTGAGGTATACATTGCTTCAGGGAACTGTGTCTTAGACACACAAATGGGCAAAGGACATCCAAAAATATATACTTCCATGTATAAAATAAGTAAGTCTAAGAGATGCAATGGTGACTAAAATACTCTAAGAGTCAACATGGTGACTAAAATATGTAATATTATTATATAACATAACATAATAATTTATATTATATGTGTAACAGAATAAATAATATATACAAAATATAATAAATAATACTGTATCGTATATTTGAGGGTTGCTAAGAGAGTAGATCTTTAAAGTTCTTATCACAAGAGACACCTGGGTAGCTCAGCAGTTGAGCATTTGCCTTCAGCTCAAGTCATGATCCTGGGTCCTGGGATCGAGTCCCACATCAGGCTCTCTGCAGGAAGCCTGCTTCCCCCTCTACCTATGTCTCTGCCTCTGTGTGTGTGTGTGTGTGTGTGTCTCATGAATATATAAATAAACTCTTTAAAAAATTCATCTTCTAAAAAAAAAGTTCTTGTCATAAGAAAAACATTTGTAACTGTGTGGTCATAGATATTAACCACACTTATTGTGGTGATCATTTGCATTATGTACAAATATTGAATCATTAAGTTGTAGACCTCAAATTAATGTTATATGTCAGCTATAGCTCAATGTAGAAATCAAACAAAATAAACCTACTCTTGTGGACAGATAGTAGCCTCTCAGTTTTGTCTATGTTCCAATCCTCAGAACTTTGAGTATGCTACAAGGGACTTTTTTTTTTTTTTTTTTTTTTAGAGTTTGATATGCCAACATATAGCATAACACCCAGTGCTCGTCACTTCGTGCCCCCTTCAGTGCCCATCACCTAGTCACCCCAACCCCCCACCCACCTCTCTTTCCACCACCCCTTGTTCTTTTCCCAGAGTTAAGTGTCTTACAAGGGACTTTGTTAATGGGATTTAGTTAGGACCCAAGATGGAAAGATGATCCTACATTATCTGCATGAGCCCAGTGTAATCATAGGAATCTTTATAAGGGGTAGGCAAGAAGACCAAAGGCAGAACTAGAAGACAAGATCGTAACAGAAGAGGTTGGAGTGACACAAGGAAGAAGTCACAAGCCAGAGATGCAGGTGGCCTCTACATATTGAAAAAGGGAAGGAGCAGATTTTCCTCTTAGAGATTCTAGAAGGAACCAGCTCTGTCAATAATCCTGATTTTAGCCCAATGAAACTGACTTTGGAACTTCTCCAGAACTGCAAAATAATAAATGTGTGATGCTTTAAGCCAATACCTTTGCCATTGTTTGTTACAACAGCAAGAGGAAACTAATACAATCATAGTGGGATATTATCACATACCAATGACAGTGGCAGAAATTAAATAGTGTGACAGTATTTGTGTGGCCAAGAGGATACAGCAGTAGGAATTCTCATACAGTGATAATACATAATGATCAGAGTGCAAAAGGATATGGCAACTTTGTGAAACAATTTGCCGCAAGCCAGGAAAGTGAAAGTATCTGTATATTCTTCAAACCAACAATTTTCTTCTATAGGCATGTATTCTAGAGAAAATCTTGCATGAGATTGCCAGGAACACATGTGGAATGAGCTACACTGTTTGCAATACTAAAACTACTAAAGACATCCCAAATATCCACTGAAAATTGATTGGAGAGAAAATATATATGGCTTCATAGACTGGGAAGTTATCCTGCAAGAAAATGGATGCGCTAGAGTTACACACATCTTTCTAGATGCATGTGCAAAATAGCTGGCTGTGGCAGGACACACATAATAAGATTCCACTTAGATGAAGTTCGGAACACATAAAATAAGTAGGCATACAAAACTGTGTGTTGAAGAATAAAGGGGAGCAAGCTTTGAGATGATAGGTCTGGAGCAAGCAGGGCAAGGAGAGATTTCAAAGACACAGACTGCTAGTGTTACACTTGCTAAACTGTGTGGCAGGATTTCATCCTTTAAATTGTTTTTTATATTTACATTTCAGTTACATACACTCTGTTGTGCATATGACAGACTTCAAAATACAAAAGGATTATTCTCTGGTACCTTTCAGTGATCTTTTATAATGTTCTCAACTAACTTCTTTTTCACATTTTTGTTAGTTTTTTTCCTATGTATCTTTCTTTCCTCTTCTTTCTTCTTTCTTTCTTTCTTTCTTTCTTTCTTTCTTTCTTTCTTTCTTTCTTTCTTTCTTTTTCTTTCTTTCTTTCTTTCTTTCTTTCTTTCTTTCTTTCTTTCTTTCTTTCTTCTTCTTCTTCTTCTTCTTCTTCTTCTTCTTCTTCTTCTTCTTTTTCTTGGCTGTTATGATAAATGGTAAATTTTGGAATCTCTGCTTTAATTTTTTAAAAATTTTCCTTTGAGTATAATTAATACACAACGTTATATTAGTTCCAGATGTACAACATAGCAATTCAACATCTCTATACTTTATACTTCCGTTATGCTCACCACAAGTGTGTAAATAGTAACTTTTGAAAACTGTGTTCATTGCTTGTTTGTTAAAATGCAACTGGCTTATGTATATTGTTCTTCCATCTGAGGTTGTTAAACTCTCATACTGTCGATTATTTGGGTTTTCATGTTGATAACCATGGCACCTGCAAACAATAATAACTTGCTCTTTCCCTTTCATCTTTATAGCTTTATTATTTTTCTGTGGGTCTTATTATTATTACAATGAATAAAAGTTTCAGAGCAGTGTTTAATAGATCCAGTGAGGGTGGCTGCCCTCTGTTTGTTCCTGACTTTAAAAATCTCATTACTGAGTAAGACATCACTCTAGGTTTTTCTAGACATCCTTCATCAGGTTTTAAAATTTCTCTTCCGACATAGACATGGCCAACAAGCACATGAGAAAATGCTCCGCATCACTTGCCATCAGGGAAATACAAATCAAAACCACAATGAGATACCACCTCACACCAGTGAGAATGGGGAAAATTAACAAGGCAGGAAACCACAAATTTGGAGAGGATGTGGAGAAAAGGGAACCCCCTTGCACTGTTGGTGGGAATGTGAACTGGTGCAGCCACTCTGGAAAACTGTGTGGAGGTTCCTCAAAGAGTTAAAAATAGACCTGCCCTACGACCCAGCAATTGCACTGTTGGGGATTTACCCCAAAGATACAGATGCAGTGAAACGCCGGGACACCTGCACCCCGATGTTTCTAGCAGCAATGTCCACAGTAGCCAAACTGTGGAAGGAGCCTCAGTGTCCATCGAAAGATGAATGGATAAAGAAGATATGGTTTATGTATACAATGGAATATTCCTCAGCCATTAGAAACGACAAATATCTGCCATTTACTTCTACATGGATGGACCTGGAGGGTATTATGCTGAGTGAAGTAAGTGAATCAGAGAGGACAAACATTATATGGTCTCATTCATTTGGGGAATATAAAAAATAGTGAAAGGGAATAAAGGGGAAAGGAGAAAAAATGAGTGGGAAATATCAGAAAGGGAGACAGAACATGAGAGATTCTTAACTCTGAGAAACGAACAAGGGGTGGTAGAAAGGGAGGTGGGCGGGGGGTGGGGGTGACTGGATGATGGGCACTGAGGGGGGCACTTGATGGGATGAGCACTGGGTGTTATTCTATATGTTGGCAAATTGAACACCAAAAATAAATAAATAAATAAATAAATAAATAAATAAATAAATAATAAAATTTCTCTTCCACCCCTGTTTTGCAAAAAGTCTATTAACTGAATGATTTCTCAATGCGAACAGTGCTTTTTCTGAACCTGAGTGGATCATATTATTTTTTTCTTTTTAAATCACTTTTTATAGTGATTCAGTTACTATACGTAGTGAATTACTTTTTAAATCACTTAACATAGTAAATTATAAATTAGTCCAATTTGGTAATAATCTCTATAGTGTCCACAGTTGATGTCCCATTTTCTTTCTTTTTTTATAACGATTTTTTTTTCATTTATTCGTGAGAGACACACAGAGAGAGGCAGAGACACAGGGAGAGGGAGAAGCAGGCTCACTGTGGGGAGCCCAGTGAGGGACTCAATCCCAGGACCCGGAGATCACCCTGAGCCAAAGGCAGACGTTCAACCACAGAACCACCCAGGTGCCCCAGTGATGGTCCATTTTCATTCCAAATAATGCTAAGTTTTATAGACAGAGACATACAGAAATCTACATAGACACATTATGTAGTAATATAATGTAGATTTCTGTGTGTCTCTTTCTATAGAACATAGCTACCATTGGCCTGTAAGAGAAAAATTTTAAAATGATGGGATTTATCTTCACAGACTTAGCTTATGTCCTTCACAAAGATACAGAATCTAAGATTCTATAAAATTATCATCAACTTCATTGCCTAGAAAGCCATCGCTGTGGTTATAGCAATAGTACATTGCATTCGAAAAATATCTGATGTACCATTAAAAATGCCAAGTGTTCAGTTATCCTTCACTTATAAGCAAGGTCTTTCCTGAACTGCATTAAGTTCCTCTCAAGGTTGAAGGTTAAGACTGTGCATTATGTATTTTGACAAGCCAAGAAAAGGAAATTTGTCATTTTTTTCCTCTTGCTTTTCCACGCCTTATAACAGCAATGAGATTTGCAGTTACCCATCCATTGGCTGCACACATCACCTGCACTCATCAGCTACACACTCGATTCTCTCCCAAATGCATCACAAGGAGGAAGGGTTTAGGAATCCTTCTACTGGATTTGTACTATGAGGGCATTAGAAACTGAGAAAGAAGGAAATTAATAGACTTAGGAGGGGAAAAACCTCTCACATTTGCATATGAGAAAACTCAGTTCCCAAAGCAATGGGAGGACTTACTCAAATGTGTTGCTAGCAGGTAGGAGCAGACCCAGAGCTCCAGTCCAAGCTGGGACTCCCAGTCCAGGGCTCAGCCCCTGATATCACTGAGGAACTTAGTGGTGCTTGACGGAGGGCGATACAACCTCCATTCCTCCTGGCAGGTCAGATGGCAAACATCATTAACTGTTCAGTTGAAATCAAAATGAAGTATATTGAAAAGGACCATTATTTACCAAGCTCTGCCCTCGAAACGTGTCAGCAGTCTTGGCTTGACTAAAAAAAAAAAAAGGCTTTTATTAAAGTGTAAATAAAAAGTGGACAGATGGCATTGAAGTTTTCCTGAGAGGTTTCAAAACCATATTCTTTAAAGAACCAGGACTTCCCTTGGAGCAAAGCAATAGGTTAGTAGGCTCTAGAGAGAAGAAATAAAATGGTCTGATGTTCATTTTTCATTCTCAGTAAAATATTGATGGAGTACTGCTGTCAAAATCTATTTGGCAAACTGCATACTGTGCCCGGAATTACCACCCTTTGTGCTTCCAGACACAAAGAACATTGTCTTTCAAAATGTTCTGAAATAATAGGTGTAGAAAAAAAATATTGAATTCTGGTTTACATGCTTAATAATAAAACCATCAATATTGTATTTAAAGAAATTTGTATATGTTATGAAAACCATCAAAAGTCAATGTACCTTCTGACTGTGCTTATACATAAGTACTGAAAATTTATTTTTTCTTTCCATTAAATTTCAAAAAGATCATCTGTGTCACTAGTTTTACAGGCCATTATTAAGCATTTTAAACATTTTATTTCTAGCATCGGTAATCATGTGCCATGCCAGTTTAAATCCCACAGCAATTGGAGAATAATTCAAACCTAACATGTGTTTATTTACCAAATATATAAAGAATATTCTGGGCTTATAGTAGATAAAAAGTTTTTATATGCAGGTACAACATTTTTTACAGCAGTAGTATAAAAACACTGGAGAAAGTATTTTGACTTTTTTTTAATGTACAATGTTCTCTTTAGTTTAGTTTCAGCCAACCTTTACTTTAGTTCTTATTACCTACAGAGAAAAAAAGCAGCCAGACATAGCTTTCAGCAGGTAATTAAGGGTTCTGTTCTCTTTCAATTTCTTGTACTTTACCAATTACACTGGAACAAAGCACATGAAAACAGGAAGAAGAATATCCATCTAAGTTTAACACAACTTCTGAATTACTTTTACAAGCTTTAATTGAATTTATAATTTTAATCACATTTTTATTTTAGAACAGTTCTCGATTTACAGAAACATTGCAAAGATATTATAAAGTTCCTGTAAACCCCACATCCAGTTTTCCCTTGTTGTTCACATCTTGTATTAGTCTGGTACATTTGTTACAATTAACAAACCAATACTGGTAAACTATTATTAACTAAAATTCTTACTTTATTCAGATTTCCTTCGGTTCTTTTTGCCTAATGTCCTTTTTCAGGTCTAGAATCCACTCCAGGACACTCCAGTGTATTTAGTGGTTGTGCCTCCTTAGGCTCCTTTGGGCTGTGACAGTTTCTCAGACTTTGCTTGTTTTTGATGACCTTGGCAGTTGTCGGGTACACTGCTCAAGTATTTTGTAGAATGTCTCTCAGTTTGGATTGGTCTGATGTTTTTTCTCATGATTTGATCGGGGTTATATATTTTGGAGAGGAAGATCACACAGACAAAGTGCCATTTTTTATAAAAAATCACATGGTATCAATGATAGCATTGACGTGATTTACCAAATGTTTAATTTGGTTATGTGGCTAAGGTAATGTTTGTCTTGTTTATTACTGTAAAGTTACCCTAGTTTTTTCCTTTTTCATACTGTACTCTTTAGAAAAAAGTTATCAGGGGACGCCAGGGTGGCTCAGTGGTTGAGCATCATCTGCCTTTGGCCCAGGTCATGACCCCGGGGTCCTGGGATCAATTCCTGCAACGGCCTCCCCACAGGGAGCCTGCTTCTCCCTCTGCCTATGTCTCTGCCCCTCTCTCCCCATCTCTCATGAATAAATAAAAATTGAAAAAAAAAAAGATACCAGGCATAGCTCACATTTCAGGAGTAGAGGATTATATTCTCCTTCCTTGAAGACAAATCATCTGCATCAATTATTTTAAATTCTTCTCCATAGGAGATTTGTTTATTCTCACCCATCTGTTTATTTATTCTTTTCTTTATTTCAATATAGACTTATGGATATTTATTTTATACTTTGGGTTATAATCCAATGCTACTTCATTTATTTTGTTGTTCAAATTGCTCTGGCTCAAGCAGCTGGAAGTCTTTCATCTGGCTCATGTCCCTTTGATATACCTATATCATTATGTGTCTCTGGGGTCTTTTTGTTTTGCCTTGCTTTTTAACACTGTCTCACTTTCTGGCACTGTGAGATGCTCCAGGATCATCTTGTGTAGTTCCTGGCTCAGTCCTAGAATCAGCCATTTCTCCGCAGAGCACCAATTCCTTTTATTAGAGAATGGTTTGGGAAACCGAGATCTGGGTACTAGGTCTGCTTGTTGCTACTAGGGTACCATTTCTTTTAGGCATTCTCCACTAACAGGGCAAGGAAATATATGTGTGTTTACTAGTCTGCATATAGATGCATGGCTCTAAGCATTTTTCTTTTCTTTCTTTCTTTCTTTCTTTCTTTCTTTCTTTCTTTCTTTCTTCTTTCTTTCTTTCTTCTTTCTTTCTTTCTTTTTCTTTCTTTCTTCTTTCTTTCTTTCTTTCTTTCTTTTTCTTTCTTTCTTTCTTTCTTTCTTTCTTTCTTCTTTCTTTCTTTCTTTCTTTCTTTCTTTCTTTCTTTCTTTCTTTCTTTCTTTCTCTTTCTTTCTTTCTTTCTTTCTTTCTTTCTTTCTTTCTTTCTTTCTTTCTTCTTTTTTTAAAAGATTTTATTTATTCAGAGAGAGAGAGAGAGAGAGGCAGAGTCACAGGCAGAGGGAGAAGCAGGCTCCACGCAGGGAGCCTGATGTGGGACTCGATTCCGAGTCTCCAGGATCCCACCCGGGGCTGCAGGCGGCACTAAACCACTGCGCCACTGGGGCTGCCCCTCTAAGTATTTCTTACATGTAGCCATGTATATGTATGTTACCATCACTATCTATATTAAGCCAAACCATGAGTTCATATAGATTTCTCCAATTCCTATCCATTAAAGCATGGATCATTCTAGCTTCCCCTTCTTACATACAGGAACCCCCCACTCCAACAGTGAGAGAACCATCCATCATCCACTTAATGCGATTGCTCAATTCAGGTACGCATGCATGGAGATATCAGAATTGCTAACCCATCTCTCCAGGGGAAACCTTTATCAAAGAGAGTTCAGTGCTTGTGAACGGGTTCATTTGCCTGGGCGTACAGACTATACCCATCTCTGAAGTTCCTTAGGTCAGCACCTGCCTCCTCTCCACCCGCAACTGGCTTTATTTTTGAAAGAGAAAGGAAGCAGGAAATCATCAGCTAGTAAACTTTGATGCGTTGTGTTTCCACTTACAAATTAGAATATTGCAGCAGGATGAAGAACTCACCATGCAGATCACAATTCTAAGATTTTTATGTAAAAAAAAAAAAAAAAAATCTTTTAGAGCAAGAATTAGACCAGCAGGCTCTGGAAGAAAACTCTGGGTGTGTGTGTATGTGTGTGTCTATTTTTCAAAGAGAAATTGAAAACACAGCAGTTCAGAATATTGATTTTGCTTAAGCTTAACTATCCAGCTGGCACTTTGTGTCAATAGCCCGGCTACATAAACAAAAACAAAGCATAGGACAAGAGATAAGAAAGTATCCTTATGATGGAAGCATTTTGCAAGACTCAGACTTCCCTGGATAGAGAGCCCAGCTGTGTAATCTACCTTTCAATCTCAATAAAGTCTCATATTCAAATATATTCTTTTAAGGTGCTTTTGGCTTTTTGTCATTGGATTGTGAAATAATAGCTTAAAGAAGTTTTAAGAATCAAACTTTAGGGAATCAAACTTTAAGGAAATATCGTCTCTGTTAAGTTTGACCCTCAAACTAACCCTAAATATTTGAGCACAGCACTGATTGGAAGTGATGTTTCTTAGTACTGGAAAATAAAGACAGATAATGGTGGACTAATTTCTAACATCTCTTTAATTACTGGGCGACCGCCTCAGCTCTGTGACACTTACTTTAAATAGTGCTTTCTCCGTATTAATTTTTCTTTCTTCTTATTGTGTGACATCTAACGACCTAAGAGCCTATTTTGAACAAAGATGAGTAAATTAGTCATTTGTGGAGCTGAATGTACTTATCATGATTATGGAGTGAATATATTAAATACATTAGTTTATACTATATATATTGTCCTAGTTCAAGGTATAATACTGACCAAGGGCAACAACACAATCTAATTTCTATGCTTTCCCCTCCGAAGGTTATATAATGAAGACAGAATTCTATGACTATTTTGGAGTACTTCGTTTGGAATCTTAGTAAGATTTTAAAACTCTTCCCTTAATTTGGAATTAAGTTTGAGGATGCTAAATTGACATTGAGGAAAAAAAAAATCTCGTCTGCCTTCTCCCTCTCATCTTCAAATTTCATCCACTTTTCTTTTTTACATACAGAAGGGGCAAAAGATAATTAGCTATTTTTCTACATTTCATTCTAAACAACGAGGCCGAGCTTTTTCACTGAATTGATTTCTGTTGAAAGAACAAAGGCATAACAACTGCTTAAAAAGTGATCAATTTAGTCCTTGCCTACAGTGACTTTGTCAGAGAGTAAGTCAGTCTAGCTGATGCTAGGTGCTGCCTAGGTCCTGAGTTGCAGAGGGGATTGAAAATCCAAGCTTGGGAGTGCCTGGGTGGCTCAGTGGGTTAAGCATCTGCCTTTGGCTCATGATCTCAAGGGTCCTGGGATCAAGCCCCACATCAGGCTCCCTGCTCAAGGGGTAGTCTGCTTGTCCTTCCCCCTCTGCTGCTCTCCCTGTTCTCTCTTCCTCTCTCAAATAAATAAAACTTTTATTAAAAATGCAAGTGTAAAAAAATGTAAATGTGATCAGAGGAGAAGCATGCTGTGGGTTATAAGCAGTGCCTGTCCTCAGTGAGGAAATGAGAAAGAGTGGCAGATGTGCTGTATAAATATTTATCTTTTCTAGCTTATAATATTGACTGTTTGTGATGACATTAACTCCTGTTTTAGAATCTAATTAATAAAATCAGTGTTGGCTTTTCTGATAAACATTTATTATCTTTTTGTTTTACACTAAACTGAATCCATTTTGGGGTTCTAACTATATCAATTTTTCCTGCTCTCAAGAACCAAAGATCATAAAATATATTACATAAAGTCCCAAAAGATGTCATTTTCTTAAGTAATTCTTTCTAAATCCACATTACAGTATTATCATCTATGAGGAGAGAAAGAATGCCTGTTCAGCTCTCAAACTTTCTGCAATGCCCTAACTCATAATTTAAAGTCATGACTCCATTGCATAAACCTGGCTTTCCACCCCACTTATAAGTAAGTCCAAAGCTCTTACCATGACTTCTCACTCCCTACCCAACTTGGCTCTGAACCACCTCTCTGACCCCCCACTCACCCTCTCACTCACTTCAATCCAGCTATTCTGACCTCCATGCAGAGTTCCTTGGAGGATGAACCCAGTCATGCTCAAGAATCTAAGAATTCACTGATTCTTCTGACTGCAACTCCTGTCCCAGGGCAACTGCATGGCCCACGTCCTCACTCACTGCATTTCATCTGCTCCATCACCATTGCTTCAGGGAGGAATATCCTGCCAGAGTGCCCCATCCAACCTGTCCCCTTCTGCTTTCTTTTCCTCCAGCACTCATCACTATCTTGCATTATAGTGAATACTTAGGTGCCATTTCATCTTTCTACCACCAGAAGGGATGGGGCACTGTGGCAGGATATTCTTCCCTGAAGCAATGGTGCTGGAGCAGATGAAATGCAGTGAGTGAAAAGTTCTTTCTGACAGTGCTTTATTTGTCAATGAATCTATTTATTGAGCATTTACATGTTTCATCTAGGGCTCAAGGTATTGGGACTCTAGCAGTGAATAAAATAACGTTTCCTGCTTCTCCCAGAACCCAAGCCCCAAGTCACAGACTCTGCCCAGACCCCCGAGATATCAATATTGAGGGAAAGCGCTAAATTCCCACCCTTGAAAACCTGGGTTGAGTGGTTTCCATTTAAACTTTGTGTACAACAAAACCCCCTTCTATATGCTCAGACACACAATATGGAATTCTAAATATATAAAATAGAGCCCTCCTTTTCCTCCTGGAAGATCACTGTCAAGGCACTTCTCCAACACCAGGGGCTGTGCTGGCTTTACGCAGCTGCTGCCTGCTGAGTCTGTCTGCGTATTGTCTGTGCATTGTCTGGACACAATTTGCTGTTCACAGCAGCAACTTAGGTCGTTTACACTCTCTTATTCTTGAGCCTTGAAATACAGAGCAGCAGACTCAAAGCATAGCGTTAGTTTTTATGAGGACATTGTAGATAGCACTTCAGTGTATCCAGCGTCTTGGGTGCAGGATGTTGAATATCATTCCTTTCTCAAGCTGGCATGCTAAAATGTGTGTGTGCCTCTTAATAAGAATGTAATTATTTTCGCCAAGAATTATATACATTCTAAATTTATTTGTACTTGAGATAGGAATTCTTTCAGGATGTGATTGATACAGAGCACTTACAGAGGCAATAGGTAATTTTCACAAAAATATGGTGCTGTCTGCTACTTTTTCAGCTAAAAATAAACCATTAATAATCCATTTCCACCTTTTGAGAATGCAGCGAACAAGGAGACTGCAAAGTTGGAATGTGTATGTTTAATTGGAAGCTCAAGAAAACGACTTTGACGATGAATGTCCAGCAATAGAAAATGTACAGCTCTAAAATGAATTATAATTCTAGTGGTTTCAGAAGTTAAAATCTGAATAGTGAATAGTAGAAATAAATGCAATGAGTGGGATAGAGGGAATGTAAGCAAGCACAAGAGGGAAGTAACATCTTTCCTTACCTTAAAATTTGTAATTGATGCAATTTCACATGCCTCTCCTCCAAGCCTGCCAGCTAATTTAAAAATAACACTTCATTTTAAT
Organism: Canis aureus; assembly: GCF_053574225.1. Taxonomy (NCBI): domain Eukaryota; kingdom Metazoa; phylum Chordata; class Mammalia; order Carnivora; family Canidae; genus Canis; species Canis aureus. The sequence continues at coordinate 33,099,331 of NC_135638.1, read as the reverse complement.
CTCCAGCTTTCAGTTGGAAGTAATGAAGAAATGGAAGTTAAGTGCTCGATCCAAATTGCCCGAGCCTCCAAATTCTTCCCAGCCCTCATCTCCCACTCACAGATAGAAATAGGCAAATCTTTAAATGATATCGCTTATTGTCTATCCTTTGCTAATGGCTTTAAAAATCTTCCACATGGGCAATAACTTAAGAAGGGAGCTATGGAAAATCTACTACAGCCCCAGCTCAAGGGAATTCTGTCCTCTTCACTGCTCCTTTGTTATGCGTGAAGCTCTCACTGGAGATTTCCTGTGCCTGTCACTTTGCCAGCTGACAGTGAGTGAGCTGGCATTTTCTACACATGTATCAGTACTTTTTCACCATGTGGACAAAATCCAATTTAGGAACAGGTTATATCATCAATAAACTGATGTGTTAAGGCAGTAATTTGGATCTGGAAAAGGTTCCCTCGTAGAAACAGTGTAACATATGGTAGCTAGGTTTTAAGACAAGACCACAAAGACCATCTAATCTGTAATAAATAAAAATTAGCATATTAATGCTTGGTTTTGATGATGCCGAGGCCCATTTTCAACTTTTTGTCTTTAGAAAAATGCACTCTGAAACCCAAATGGGCCCCTCAGGAACATGTGTTTTCAGAGCAGGTGACACTGGGGGACAGAACTCCATATGGAATGCAGGGTAAATGGCACAGGCAAGCGTATTACAAACACAGTGATTTATGAATCTCTTCACCACTCAGAAAGGAAGGCAGCGAGTCAATCAGACTCTGAATGGTTTAATTCAAAAACCAAGGGTAAGGTTACTTCTGAGAAGTAGACAAATCCGTTCTGGGATGCACCTGCCAGACATTTTGTATTTGGGGTTCTTTGTAGGGCAAATGATTATATATTGTACACAGATGAAGATGTGTTGTTAATGAGGCAAGCTCTGCCAGTAGCCTCCACAGGTGGTTGTCAGACAAGGAGTGTGCCATGAAGGGCCCTGAATGATCCAGTTTCCCGAAACTACTCCTGTATCAGCTTTCTTTCTTCTCTAGTGTAACACTCCCATCTTAGCGTAACTCAAGGATTTGCAACTTACACGTCAACAGGTCTGCAATTGCAATTTCCACATTAAAAATAAAAGGGTGAGACTTTTCTACCTTATTCTAAGATATCAGAAAATAATCAGGACAAAGAGAGAAAAAATTGTAAATGTCACCATTGATGAAGTAAGTAGAAATCTCTCTTAGCCTCGTTTGACACCACGGGGAAAGCAAAGGACCCAAGACCAAACAGGGCAGGGTTTGACCTTCCATCTCAGCACCCAGGATCTGTGGCAGCCCTGCACCTGCCACCCTAGGTCACATGGGGAGAAGGAAACATCTAAGTCCCTTGCACATAAGACCCAACCTATATTGTGCTTGGCTTCACAGAGGCTTTGCTAAGTTGTCTAGTCGGAACACATCTCTTTCAGAGATGATAAGGAAAGAGCAGGCTGGCCTCAGTCTTCTCCATAGGAGCTAGAGGTGCTAGAAGACAGTAGCATCATGCTTGATCAAGGAGAGAAAGCAGGATCCAGAAAGTGCATGTCGAGTTGAAGACAACCTCAGACAAATGCAGATGGAAAGAATTTTATGAAATAATAGATCACTGCTCTTCCACAATGTTAAGGTTATGAGAAACTGTCCCATACCATGGAGGGACAAGAAGTAAATACAATGTGAGATCCTGGATAGGATCCTGGAGCAGGAAAAAAAGATATTCTTTTAAAAACTGATGAAATTCACATAAGATCATAATTCATAGTATCACACCAAAGCTAATTTTCTGGTGTTGGTAGTTGTTCTATAGTTATGCAAAATGTTTATACAGAGAAATCCAATGTTACTTTTGCAACTTTCCTGTAAGTCTCAAGTGAATTCAAAATAAAAAGTTAAAAAGTAAGGCAGTAGATAATTATATTTAACATGCAAGACCTTAAGGAGTATAGTTCCTGTGAGTTCTTCTTAAAAAGCATTAGAAGATGGATTTAAGCCAACGACTAAATGAAGGGAAATTATGACAAAAGAATGGCTAGTACTTGAGCACTGGATCCCTTAAACATAGGATTGAATTCAAACCAGCTTGGCTATAAGGTAAAGTGTGAGCAGTTTTTAAATTATACATTGCAATGATGTATTAAGAAATATTGCTATTAAAAGATGGCACTAGTGGTCAGAGATGAGAAGCGGGAGAAATATAATGAAGTATTTATGCATTAAAGTTAAGCCTTCAAAGGATAGATAAACTAATTAGAGGTATAAGTACTTTAAAATACACTTGAAAAACAATGATAATGACCCAATCAATCAAAATTGGGAAGCAGAAGAAACAAAGCAGTAAGAGGTGAAAAGGCATTAATCTCGTCATTGTTTACAGTGGGCAACAAATGGATGCTGTCCAATAAAGAGCCAACTGTCTTATAAAAGGCATTTTTAATGGTACTACTGAAAGATTTAAAACCAGACTTTCTAAATTATAATAATGAACACATCTAAAATAAGGGGAATGTTTTAAATATTAAGAGGAATCATAACATAATAAGTTTATAAAATGGCAGCATTGTTTTATAATAAATAGTAAGAGACTAGAAACTACCTACAAAACTATCACTGAGGAGTGAGTTAAATCAATTATGATAAGAATACAATATATTTATTACCAATAAAAAGGCAGTAGCTCTATATATTGATACGGAATGATCTCTAAGATGTCTTAAGAAGAAAAAGAAAGTTCAGTACCATTTGTGTAGCAAAGAAAAAAAATGAAAGAAAAAAAATCCCTGCATTTGTGTTTGTGTGCTTATATCTCAGACAGATATGCAGAAACTAATAGTTGTGTTTTCTTTGGGATTTAAGTGGTGAATTGTAGGAGCTGGATGAAAGGAAATCTTTCGTTTCACTCTAGATAACTTTATGTGCCTTATATACATTACGCATTATATAAATCTATTGCCTATTGAAAACATAGATTGCTAGATCAATAGATGGATGATGGAAAAAACCATTCACCAGAAACAGTGTTTAGAATAAAGCACAAGGAAACGCTGATTCCCAGTGTCTCCACATTACCTACAAAATTGTGCCAGCAGTGGAGGCTTTCACAGTTAAAAAACTTTGGCTCTTAGAGGGAGGGGCATGGCTCACATGGTAGGTGAGAATGACCCAATAGAAGGGCTTTTGACTATGTCCATGCTCCTATTAAGCAACTAGGAAACTGTTTCAGCAAACAGAAGAGGCCCCTTGGTCTTCTAACCATTCCTAGGGCTCATGGTTTCATGACCAAGAATGGGTGTAAGGAGTAACAAGGAATCAAAGATGTCATCCAGAGTTCCAGCTTAAGAAAGGTTGAATGTGGCTCCATTCACAAGATAAAAGACAGAAGAGGAATGGTGGTTTTCCTAATGGAGGGGCAGGGAGAGGATGGAAGTGGAGGAGGGATTATTACTCTTTGCAGTAGAAGGTCAAGTGAACGTCAGGTAAATTAGGTTTGTGCCTGGAGCACAGACATCCACACGTAGATGCTCATTAACTCGTTAGAGTTAGTCTGTGTCTCAGAAGAGAGATCTGCCCAGGAGATAATTATGTAGACATCAATGTGTGCTTTAATTTCAGCCTTGAGAAAGGACACAATTGATAGCCAGATATACAGACTGAGGGAAGAGCAGATGGAAAAGGAAAAAAAAAAAATCAAAGGAACCTCAAATGGAAGGATGAGCAGAGGAGGAAGAGCTAGGAAGGAAACTAAGACAAAGAAGCCAGAGAACTCACAGATTTTACAGCATCCAAGAAAAAAAGAACATTTTGGTTCTTTCAAAAAGGAGAGCTGCATCCAGGAGATATGCGGCGCAGAAGCTGGAGGATGAAGCAGAGTCCAAAGAGAACTTTTTAAAACAAGAGGCTTCAGATATTCAAATGCCAATGGGAGGGTCCAGTGGACAGGGAGAGGCTTAAGATGTGGAAGTAAGAAGATTGGTGGTGCTCCTGATGAGGGGGAGGTGAGGGATTCGGAGCCTACGAGGAGGGTAAAGCCTTGGACAAGATGAGGACCACCTCTTCTGTCATAACCAAGAGGAGGAAGAAAAAGAAAGGTACAGGTGCAAACACACTGTGCATCAGCTGGGAGCAGGGGGAGTTCTGACCACGAATCTGAAGACAGCTCTTTCCTCATTGCAGTGGAAGGTGAGTCATCTCCTCAAATTGTGGGGTGAAGTGGTGAGGCTAGGAGATATTTTAAGAAGGAGTAGACATGTTATTATTGCAGCACCTTGGCAGGAAAAGAGAAATTGCCTACTATAAAAGATAGGTGGAAGAAGTAGGAATCCATACATTTGCAGAGGCAAGAGTTGGCAGGGTCACGTGGGCTTTGTTCTGGTTGGTTGGTTTGTTTTTAGCATCATTCAACAGATGAGATATGAATGCAAGCAAAGGGAAATTGGCTGTATTGATCCAGAGGGGGTTCAGAGAAAGAGATGCAGGGGAAGGTGTTGGATGATATGAAAAGACGGTTGAACTAACAGACGATGAGTTAAAGACCAGACAGAAGAGACACACAGAAAGGAGGGAGCTGATGAATAGGAGTGGAGGGCCTGAAGTTCTGGAAGTCTCAGTCAGGTAGAGAAACACATGCATAGACTGAGGTGAGAACACTGGAGATTGAAGAACAGGTTTCAGTTTTCAATACATAGCTAATAAAACTAAAAGATGCTTCTGCATAATTTTATTTTATTTTGTAAAAAGACTTTATTTATTCATGAGAGACACAGAAAGAGAGGCAGAGACACAGGCAGAGGGAGAAGCAGGCTCCCCATGGGCAGCCTAATGCAGGATTCGATCCCAGAACCCTGGGATCACGACCTGAGCCAAACACAGATGCTCAACCACTGAGCCACCCACATGCCCTGCTTCTACATAATTTTAAATGCAAATCAAAACCTTTTTATTGGTCAGATTGGCAAAAAACAGAATAATAAGCTTGATATTGAAGTACAAAGTGTGGTGAAGATAGGAGGAATTGAACATCTTCCCACACTATCAGTAAGACTATAATTTGGCAATATCTATGAAAATGCCCAGTGGCCATCGTGCCCGAGCAGGCAGTTCTGTGGCTAGGAAGTTAAGCCAAGGACATACTCAGACAAGTTTTCCCAAAATGCATGTGAGGGATATTCTCTGCATTGTGTACTCACTCATTCAGCGATTATTTACTGGGCACCTACCATGTTCAGAGGACAACTGTCAAAATGTAATTTTTGAAAATGAAAAACATGACACTCAGACAAATACAGAATGAGTTCATGTCACCAATTTTATTCAACTCATTAATTATTGAGGCCAACAGTAATGCAGCAAAGCTGGTTTAAAGGAACTCTGAAGAAAGGGGAATTATATGGTCCTTTAAAAAGAGAATGTTAGAATAAGGTTGTTGGGGGGTATACAAATGAGTTAAATCCTACAGAGAAATAAGCTGCAATCTTTGAAGTTATCTTTCCTACCGGACAGAAATTATTTGCTCCTTGACTAGACATGAATCAATAAGTTAATGTGTGTCTTTATGGAGTCTAAGCCCTTAATTAATAGTAAATAGCGGTCAAACAATATATTCTCTTGGAAAAATAAATAATTTGAGAATGGACTTGTTGAATGATGCCCTAGAATGACACTGAAAGACTATTCTGCACTGTTTTGCATTTACTTCCAAATGCAGATAATTTTTCTTAGTGTGACCTTGTGCTTGGGAAGCAACAATGAATAAAGCAAGCAAGTTCTTTGCCTTCCTGGAGGGAACCCCCACAATGCCAAGGGGTGGTTATGGATGATGTGGTATGTACGATATGATGAATTAGATGTAGCCTCTAGAAAGACTAAAGTTGATCTGTAACTATTGTTAGCCAGAGGCCAGAGGAAAGGTGTTTGCTTGTTTGTTTTCCATTAGAATGAATGACTTTGTATATTGGGGTAGACAGAGAAACTCAGAATCTAGAAGCACTGTGTCTTCATTTCATCCCAAGGAAAGTAGGATGTCAGGAGGTGGAGAGGGGGCTGTGGAGCACCAATCCTGTATCAGGGTTGCCAAGAAAGCTGGATAGAATGAAGCAGTCCATCTAGCTGGAAACAGAAATTTGAAAGAGTACACTGAAAACACTTGGCAGGAAGGGGAAGAGAAAAGGGGAGAAATACGAGTTTGAGTTTTAGAGCAAAAAGCTTAAAGCATGTAGAAATTAAGAGGAGGGCAGAGCCTTCTGGGGCCACCCAGGATTGACACTGATGGGAGTGACCAAGGATAATGGTGCACGATGAGGTGATCTGACCCCATTTCTCAAAAGAATTAATCAAATTTCAATTTCAGCTTCAAAACATAAAGACCCTGGACATTGTCAATAACTGTCCAACAACTTCTCACAGCAAGATGGAAAAATTAAAAAGCGGTGACTTTTCTTGGACCTGTCAGGGAACTCAAGTCATTGGGCAAATCATCACCCTGGAATCCAAAGCTATTTGCTTCTAGGGAGGTACAGAAACCAAGATCTACTTCCATGGAGCAAACGCCACAAGAGACATCAACTTATAGGAACAGTGAAATGGTAATGTTGACCAATTGCTGGGGCCTATTGTGGACTATAATGAAGGTGTGACACTCCTAGATGTCACAGTCTTAGAGACAGTCCCTCACTTTCATGGGTTTTTCTCTCCAGAACCCCCAAGAGGTGCTCCCAGTGAGAATCCAAAAAAAGGATCCCATGTGACTCTGGCCAGGGCACGGGAACTCTCCAGACAGAAGGAATTTGCAAGATCTCAAATCTTTTTTTTTAAGATGTTATTTATTTATTCATGAGAGATACACAGAGAGAGGCAGAGATATAGGCAGAAGGAGAAGCAGGCTCTGCTTGGAGCCCAATGCAGGACTCAATCCCAGGACCCCAGGATCACAACCTGAGCCGAAGGCAGGCACTCAACCACTGAGCCACCCAGGAATCTCTGCAAGATCTCAATTCTAAAAGCCCATCTCCATTGGGAGAAGAGAATTCCTTCCAACACCAGTTCCCTCCAACCTTCCTGTCTCATTTAAGATGAAACACACACAAACACACACACATACACACACGCAGAATCAATAAGAGTCAGGACTTCAAGAAAATAGATTAGAAATTCTGTAGTCAGGGAAGAAAATAGGGTGGCACAGGGTCGATAAAGAACCACTTATGAAGGTCACAGGCCAGAGACCCAGGACCTCAAAAAGACTAAGGTTTTATTAAGAGGTTATAAGATGCTCTTTTCCCCCACACTTCACCACCACACCAACGGGGCCAAGTATAATAACAGAAGATCTACCTGTAAGAGCTACCAGATGCACTCTCTGAGGAAGAGTACTTAAGTAAGCCTAACATGAAGATAGGAGGCAAAAACAAGATACCAAAGGAATTTGATGCCTCTGGTACCTATAGCTATAGTAAAGATTAACACAACCCAACATCTGATCAGATTAATATAAATCTTCACACTAAAGCTCTATTTATTTCAGTCCTTTTACCCAATAAAACATACTTGAATTTCAGCAAAAAAATACAAGATGTGCTAAAAAAGGCAGAAAAAGGAGAAACACACACACACACACACACACACACACACACACACACATAGTTTGAAGAGATATAGCAAGCATCAGAACCCAACACAGATATGACACAGCTGTTGAAACTCTCAAGCCAGAAATTTAAAATAACAATGACTAATATGCTAAAGGCATTAATGGAAAAAGTAGATAACATGCAAGAATAAGTGGTTAATGCAATATAAGCAGAGAGATTAAAAGGCTAAGAAAATTTCAAAAACACCATCATAGAAATAAAGAATGACTTAGATGAGCTCATCAGTAGACTGGACATGGCTGTGGAAAGAATCTGTGAACATTCAGAAAAGTCCACTAGAAACTTCTGGAAGCAACATACAAAGAGAAAAAAAGAATGAGGAACAAAAACCAGAACAGAAGATCCAAGAACTGATGGATATCAGTAAGTATAAGATATACATAATTGGAATACCTGACAAAGAAGACAAGGAGAAGGGAATGGAAGAAATATTTGAAGTCATAATGGTTGAGAATATCTCAAAATTAGTGACAGACAACAAACCAAAATACAGATCCAAGAAGCTCAGAGAACCAGGCAAGAAAAATACCACGAAAGACTCCACCCCATATCATAGTCAAAAGAATCCACCCCAGCACTCACCTATAAGTGGGTAGGTGGTGGGAATTAAACAAGCATTTCTTGAAGGCATTTCAAACTTGTACACTTCAACCCCTCCCTCTTTTCCACCTTCCACATCAAATTGCTCACAAAATGCTGCCAATTCTCCAAGAAATGTCTCTCAGATCCAGCATCTCCTTTATCTTCCTATTGCCACTGCCTGAGTTGAGGGCTTCATCTGTTACTTGGAATTATCACAACATTTTTTTTAATCTGTCACCAGTTTCTTTCTCACAGGCATAAGCCAGAGTTATTATCCAAAAAAATTCAGCTGGCTCTTTGGTACCTACAAACTGAAACCCAAAATTCTGTTGAAAACCTGGCTACTGACTCACTTCCACTCCCCATCTCCATGCACCCAGACTGAGTTTAATCCCTTGCCTTCCAGGCCCTGACACATGCTAGTCACTATTCCAAGATCACATTCACACCACTCTTCATCTGTCAACTCACTCATCTTTTCATATCTAGCTAAAATATTACCCTCTCAGTGAAGTGGTCCCATGTCCCTGTTGTTAAATTAGTTGCTCTATAATACTGTGCCTTCGGGACATTTTTTTTTTTTTAAATTAGAGTGGTGGGGGCAGAGGGAGAGGGAGAAAATCTTAAGCAGGCTCCATTTCTAAGCATGGTTAGAAAATGCTTCAAAATGGAGCCTGCTGAGCATGGAACCCAACACGAGGTTCGATCTCATGACCCTGAGATCATGACCTGAGCAGAAATCCAGAGTCGGATGCTTAACTGTCTGAGCCTCCCAGGCACTCTGCGTTAGTGGAATTTTATTAAACTTGTTGAAGCAGTTATATTGCAATGTATTTGTTGACACACTAATCTATAATCCTAGAATGAGAGCTCACCTAGGCCAGAGGCATTTGCACATAGTAGTCAATACATGTGTTTGAATAAAATGAAATGAAATGATGAGATAATTTTTGGAAAGGTGTTGATAATAACGGGCACTCGTGATAAAGACAAAGGGATATTTTCTGAATGAAAAGGAAACCTTATCTTGGCATTCGCAGCATGGCTTGGCATTTGATTTAACAATTTGGAAACCAGAAGCTGTTTTTGGACTTGTCTGCAAAGTGAGGTGGTCATGGCCTTCTTATACTTCAACATACAGGTACCTAATAGACAATCTCATATCAGAGATGTCTTTAATACAGCAAAGTCTAGGCACTCTCTTGGTGGTGGTGTTCCATCTTCCTCATTCTCTCTGTCTGGGCTCCTATAACAAAACATTACACACTGAGTGGCTTAAAAATAGGAAAGATTTGGTTCTCACAGTCCTGGAGGCTAGGAGGTCCAGATCAAGGCATTAGCAGTTTGTGAGGGCCCTCTTCCTGGTTCATAACTATGACCACACCTGGTAAAAGGGGAAAGGTCTCTCTGTGGGACCTATTTTATAAGAAGCTCCACCCTCATGATCTGATCACCTTCCAAAGGCCCCACCTCCTCATACCACCACCTTTGTGGGTTAGGATTTCAACTCTTGAATTTGGGGACGATCCAAACATTCAGACCATGGCATCCATGGTCTATCCTCACTACCCATCTTTGTCATTACTGGAAAGGTATGCCCTATATTCAAACTTTTGATAACCATGACTTATCAGAAAACTCTGTTAATACATAATAATAAAATAATAGATTTTTAAGAAGTATTTCCATTAAAAACTTTAAATATTTTTTGAAATGTTAGCAACCAGGTGACTTCATTTTCTAATGTTCTTATCTCTTTTCTTTTTTTTTTTTTTGGCCCAAATTCAGGGTATGAACTAAATTATACTCATTTAGTGTTTAGTATTTAGTATCCTTACTGTTATATAGTATTTTCTGTATAGGTTCCAAGAAGACCTGACTGCTTCTGACTTGGACCTTTCTAGGCTTCCCTAAAACTTGTCCACAGTTCCAATCACTACCAGTATGGCACCCCAGAGAACAGGCTATGGGTCAGCATAGTAAGGAGCAGGGAATGACCTCACTAGCTGGACCCAGAGCTTAGTCAAGAGTGAGGCAGGAATCCTAGGAAGACTGAGGACCTGGGCTCTCAACTACTTCTCTTACTGCCGGGCTTCTGGACTCAGTGTTCCAGATGCTCGTGTGCTCTGCAGATAGAACTATACTTCAACATCATTGATTTCCTTTGTAATTCTATGGATTTTACTTTATGGCTTAAAAACCTCATCTTGGGAAGAGTTCCATGGCATGAAAAGCGTACAGATGCCTGTAAGGCTTCCTTACCAAAGGATCATATTTCAGGGAGAAATGAATCCCCTGAAAGAGAAAGGCAACTTTTATGATCTATGCCTTTTCTTTGAGAATGCCCAGAGCTTTCACTTGTAACAAAACAGGATCCAGGGAGCCAAAAAGGTCTGAGGTGAGATTTCTTTAGTTTAGCAGGTTTTGGGGTGGCTTTTATAGGGATTCCAGAATCTTTCTCCACCCTATTTCTAAAAGCAAGCACTATTTCTTTTCGTTGCTTGTAGGTTTGGTGAAAGAGTGACTGATAAATGATGTGCATGCCAAGTGATCTTGCCTTTTACTTAAATCCACTAATCCAGACCAGGGCTTTAATTTTCAGTGCTTCAAGCAGCCATATCTATGTGACATCCCTGGAATCAGAATGAGTTCTTTTGGTTAGGACATTTTACTATTTACCAATTTTTCCACAAATGCCATATCATTTTATTTTATTTTTAGTAAGGAAACCTGTATAGTACAAAGTAGTTTATTATAGTGCAGTAGAGTTAAGTGTAAGTAGGTATAAGTAAGGAAGTATAGTCAGCCTATAATTCTAATTCTTACCTCTTCTAAACTGGGGTACTAATTCCTAAGAATTAGGGGTAGAATCCAAAAATGGTGTGATTTCAAGCAAAGTCATAGACTTAGCCTGATTCAGCAGGAGAGCTCTGCAAGAGAGCAGGCTTCTGTATCCTTCCACCACCTATACCCTATTTCTTTGTTGTTGGTCATTGGTGGCAAGCTGCCCCAAGGCAATGAGAGGATGGGGAATGCAGATTCCCAGGATCTTTGAACTCTCTGACATAGAGCAAACTGGGTCCAGGAAACTGAGAACAGTTCTATAAAAGAGTCACAGGTACCAACCATTAGAGGCAAAATCACACCAAAGTCAGAGATGGGTGCAAAGATAAAGGGATTCCAAGGGATTTGGATGGAGTGTTGACAGTATTGGCTGCAAAGAGTTTGAGTGATTTTTTTCAAGCAAATCTAAAATGAAATATAGGTCTTCAAACTTAAAATATCACTATTACATCGAGTCTCCTATTGTCTAGAAATCATACTTTTCAGAACATTTTTTATATTCCTACTATGGGATATAGCTAAGACCTAATTGCCCCTCACTCTTGCAGACTCTATTACAAAGCTACCAAAGTCACTTAATAAATCCCAAATGATAAAATAACAGGTCTTGGCTAACTTGATTGCCAAAAAAATCAGTAACATATTTTGTCAGGTCCCTGTGATGACTGTGGCTTCCCTCAACAAAAAACAGGCTGGGACAGAAGTAGAGAGACCAATCACTGCTGAAAGAAGGGTCTGAATTGAATATCTCCAGTAAGATGAATTCACAGGAAATGAAGCTTCATTAGCTCAGATGCCTCCATATGGAACTACTTGTTGGGTCAAGAGCTTTCCAGAAAACCATATGAAACCCTGGGAAATGTCTGTTTTGGATGCAAGAAGTCTCAAGAGGTTTTATGGATTCAGATCTTTGTTATGGAAAAAGGAACTTCGACTTTTGCTTGGGAAGTTTGCTTCTGGGAGACATGCCAAACTCAAAGCTGACGTGATTTGCAATAACCTAGTTAATCAGCCATAAAAATCAAGGCTTTATCATTTTTTAGAGATAATCACACACTGTAATTTCAAATAGTAAGACTTACTGTGAGAAAACCATGTGCTTTAGCTAGGGTATATGTTTGTTTAAAAGATAACTAAATGTAAAAATCTCAGCCAAAAGCTTGCCTTGTACATAAAAATCCAATATACTAATGTTTTCACATACCACTTGCCCATATTTTTAAAAGATAAAGTGACATCAGAGGCCTTTCATGACTTAAACTTGGCTTTAGTAATTATAGAATCATTTTTTAAGCAAAAGAAATTGGCTTTCACTGACAAAAGTCAGAAATTCATTCATTACTTATGAGTAGTATGAAGCTGAAGTTTTATGTAAACAAATCAGAATTTTGAAACCAGGACACAGACACATGCATTCTTACTAGCATGACTCTATCTGAGACTGTTATTTCTTTTAGATAATTAGAATTTATACCTGCTTTAAATATATATATTTATATGTATAGACTCAGATAGACATAGACTATCTGAGATTGTAGGCTGAAATTTTATAGAAGGCCTAGAAAAGCAGTTTTGAGAGTCTGGCAGGAAGAGGGTGAAATTGAACAGAGAAGCAGATTAGACATATCAATCCCAAGAGAAAGAGTGAAGAAAGCAAAATTGAGCTTTCTGTCTCCCACTTCAAGCCCCTTCCCTTTCAAAAGTGCTTTGAAGCCTCTCAAGATCCCACAGTGGGTCTCAGCCAGACATCTACAGTAGCATAACCTACAGACTTTTTTTTTTTTAAAGTACAATTTTCTAAAACTTCAGTTTCCCAGAGTGTGTTCTCATTACTCCTGGGGATCCCTGCAACAGTATCAGAAGGCAACCAGGTTAAAACTATTTTTATAATAATGCAAAGATGCTTTTTACCTTTTTACTTTTATTTTCCTTTTCAGTAAGCAGTGGCATTTTCCATAGACTACATGATAAGTGATGTCATAAGAGATTGAAATCATGTTAAAAATAGCTAGAATGACAACTAAGTAGGCAGAAAGCATATACTCTCCCAAAAGGTGTCAATTTTAAAATAAAAACAGTTAATTTGGTTTCAGCTCAGGTTGTAATCTCAGGGTTGTGAGGTTGAGCTCCACATTGGGCTCCATTTTCAGCATGGAGTCCGTTTGGGACTCTCTCTCCCTTTCCCTGCTCCCTCTCTAAAATAAATAAATAGATCTTCTAAAAAAAAAAAAAGTTAAAAAAGGGCTCAATCAAATAAATGGCAAAGAGGTAGTAGGTAGGGCAGCAGAAAAGAGAAGAAACAAAAAATATGGAATAATAGAAAATAAATAAACTTGAGAAATCACAATAAAAGTAAATGGACTAAACCATTCAGGTAAAGAAGAAAAATTAATCTGACAAATATTTTTAAAATAAATACTGTTATTTATAAGTAAGACTAAAACAGAGTTGGCAAACTGCAGCCCATAGGGTATGTCTAATCCATATATATTTATATATAGTCTTAGGCAAATGATGGTGTTTGCAATTTAAAGTGATTGGGTAAAAAGAAGAAGAATATGTGACAGAGACCACATATGACATGGAAAAGCTAAGATATTTAGTATCTGTATCTTTACAGAAAAACTGTATGAACCCCTGTGTTAAAATATAAAATGATAAGATCCAGAGTTGAGACAGAATGGAGACAGATTTAGAACACAGTCTGGTTTCCCTCCACTATTCAGATATTACCTGGATACATGAATGCCCTCGCACGTTTATTAGCCTCCCTTGTAGTTAGATATGGCCAACAGGAAATGTGCTGCAGTGACTTATACAATTTCCAAGTCAAGTCTTCATAAAGCATACATATGTCTCCAACTCTACTTTCCCTTCTTCCTATAGAAGAAAGAAAAACGATGGATGGAATAAGTCAACTTTGAATCTTTGATTATGTGGATAAAGCCATCACTTGGAGCCCAGCAAAGCAATGATATGGGAGTCTAAGTCCCTAGACAATTTATGAAAACAGGAGTTTGCAATAATCCCTGTTCTGCCCACCACCAAATCATTATAGATTAGAAAGAAATGGACTTCTCTCTTACTTCAGCCATCGTTGGGTAGAGATCTTTGTCACTGTAACTTGGCCTGTATCCCAACTAATACACCAAGGAGATGTGAACTAAGAGAAACCTATGCTGTTATAATGTCAGACAAAATACACCTTAAAGCAAAAAAAAAGATCAAAAGTATCATAATGGATGGTGCGTGTGGGTGGTTCAGTCCGTTAAGCATCTACCTTCCACTCAGGTCATGGTCTCAGGGTCCTGGGATTGAGTCCCACATGGGGCTCCCTGCTCAGTGGGGAGCCTGCTTCTCCTTCTCCCTTTGCCTCTCTCCTGCTCATGCTGTCTCTCTCTCTCAAATAAATAAATAAAATTTTTTAAAAAACTGTCATAATGGAAAAGCTGATTTTACAGGAAGATTCAATCATTCTAAACCAGAATTTAATTCTATGATGTTATGTATCATCATAGACCCACAGAAAATTAACAAATCTCTCTAGTGAAATATTTAACACCTCTCAGAAATCAATGGATAAAGCAGAAAATTAGAAATAAAAGATTGAGGCAGAAAAGTGAATATGCTTTATCTAGTAGGTATATAGAGAACATTACATCCAATAATTGAGTAAGTTATATTCTTTTAATTTTTTTTCATTTATGATAGTCACACAGAGAGAGAGAGAGAGAGGCAGAGACACAGGCAGAGGGAGAAGCAGGCTCCATGCACCGGGAGCCCGACGTGGGATTCGATCCCGGGTCTCCAGGATCACGCCCTGGGCCAAAGGCAGGCGCTAAACCGCTGCGCCACCCAGGGATCCCCCAGTTATATTCTTTTAAAGCACAAATAGAACAATTTTGAAAACTGATCCCATTCTAAGTCATAAGGTTAGTTTTAAAAAATTTCAAAGGATGATAAGGTATAGCATGTAGTCTCTGAGTACAAGGTAAATAACTTAGAATTTAGTAACAAAATCAAGCAAGAGAAATATTTACAAATTTTATAACATTCTAAATAACTCAGAACTCAAAGAAGAGAGAATAATGCAAATTATAAGATATTTGTAAATGAGCAGTAACTAGAATACTATGTAACAAAACTTGTGGAATAGAGCGAAAGCCCTGCCTAATGACAAATGCATAACCGTGTTAGGTCTCATTGAAAGGTAAAATCATGACTCTCATACAGATGTAAAAGTGAACAAATGCTAAAAACTTTACCCTATTTGTTAATCAACAAGGGAATCAAGCATATGTCATAACTGCTCAAAAGAGAATCCAAAGAATAGACACATTTATAGATACAGGATATTGAAAAGAATACGCAAATGGAAGTAAAACTGGGTTTTCCACAGGGGACAAGGGAAGTCAGATGAACTTCTCTACCAGAATCTGCAGGTCTCTAGATAAGAATGATTCCGTGCTGCTAGCAGTTACTGGCAGTGTTATAACATAGCTCAAAGATAATGACAACAGTAGAATCAAGTAACTCAGAAGGTAGACAATGCATAGTTTTCCATGGAAGCACAAGTTTTTCCTTACAGTTGCCCTCCATATGATCAAAAAATATTATCACAGAAGGATTATTCATAACCACAGTGTAAAGCTGGTCTCATTACTGCTGGAGGCTCTGCAAGAGTGGTAATCTATCATATAGACCTCTTTGAGATTGTTTTCTTGCAATAAACCAAGCAGGTAGCTTTTGAAATATGGGAGAGAGAGAAACAAATAATAACACAGCAAAATAAACCCAGAAGAAAAAAGATATGGTGCATAAAGATAAGTGGGAAAAACATGAAAAGCAAAAAGTTCCCGCATTTGCCCCAGGAGGCAGAGCGCTGGAAGAGCCTCACTCCCACCCTTATAACAAAGTCAGCCGTGCTCACTTCAGATTCATGAATGTGTTTAATTAAGCCCATTGGAGAACTGAAGTAGCAAAGCAACAAATGGCCTAAAATCAAAGGAGACATGGTACATGCAGAGAGAGAGGAGAGGAACACCCAGCTGGGTGTGGCAGATACAACCAGATGCCATTTAAATCATTAGACTAGAAGAGCTGAAAAATTGGTGAAAGTCAAGTGTGGACCATCCAGTGTAAACCCCCGCCCCCGGCGGTTGCAGAAATTGAGTTTGCCCCAGACTCTTTCTGTACAAACCCCATTGGCTGCTCATAGAAGAGACCAGAAAGGGCCCTATGAAGGAAGCACCCACACATCTCAAGTGAAGAAGGAAAGGAGAATTCCAGATGAGGTAAGAAACAACTGGTGTCTTCGAGGCACTTCTAAAATTTCCAAGCAGCTGGGGAGGGAAACAGAGGAAAATGCCTGGAGAAGGAGCAGGATTACACGGACCTCACAGCTACAGCCAGCAGTGGGGAAGGAGTTCACATACCCCAAACCCAGATAAATACCGCAAGCCTAAATCGGTGGAGTAATCAAAACAAGAGACCAACAACCCCAGCCCCAAGCTAAGAAGCTTGAGATAATAAGGACCAACAGCAGAATATTAACGGTGGCAACAGGAGAACAAGAGCACTCAAGTGATCTTTAAGGCACAATTGCAGAGGGAAGACCTAAAACCCAAAATTTAGCTGAGTCTCCCCACAACCCCCTGCACTAAACAAAAAGTATCTCTTAGAGCATGTTGAAGCCTGCGGTATACTGACAGTTGCCATAGCAACCACAAAGCTCCAACCCAGGCAATCTCAGACTCGGCCATGAAGCAAGCTCAAATTTTAAAAAATAGAAATCGCACAAAATATGTGTTCAGACCCTAACGGAAAGAACTCTACAGATGTTACAGTAAGAAAACAAGTGACTTGTAAAAGGGGGAGAGGAGGAGAGGAGGAGAGGAGGAAAGTTCTGAGCTGATACTTTGTCAGGGAAGGTGTCTGTAGAGAAAATAAGCACATACAAAGATGCTAAACATCACAAATGAGTCAGAAAATGCTAATCAGAACAAAAATAAGACACCGCTACATGCCCAGTGAGGATCTTAACAAAACAAAACAAAACTAGAAATATCAAGGCTTCACAAGGATGTGGAGCGACTGGAACTCCCATGGCAATGTGAGACAGTGCAACCACTTTAGAATCGACAAAGCTA
This sequence comes from Canis aureus, assembly GCF_053574225.1. Lineage (NCBI taxonomy): Eukaryota > Metazoa > Chordata > Mammalia > Carnivora > Canidae > Canis > Canis aureus. The sequence goes on along the minus strand of NC_135638.1, from coordinate 33,082,084 downwards.
AAATTAGTTGTTGGAAACCCACAGTGAAACAAACATAGTTCCCTTCCCTCAAGGCAAACAGAGAAAAGGCACTAAAAAATATGGTACCTATCCCTAATATCTTCCCTCAATTCCAATGCCAGGTTAGTAGGTTTGGGATATACTCCTGGACCCAGACACCAGTAGACTTTCAAAGATCAAAGTGTTTCCGAGAATCACTAAGGCACTCTTATTTTGAGCCTCACCATTGTACTTCATCTCAGTATCTACAAATACCATTTAGGTTAAGTCTTTCCTTGTTTTTCTTTGGCCTTTCCTGTCAAAGTCACATTTGATGAACAACCAGATTCAACTCAGGCCATCTATGACTTTTCAGCTACCCTCTTCCAAACAGTGTCCTTACCTCTATGGGGTAATATGAGAAGAAGACATCAAGGCCTTTGGGGAAACCCAAAAAGGTTTGCCTAATTCCTGAATTCATAAGATGGGCTGAAAGGTCAATGATGGCAACATTCAGTTTTGGTACTAGGAAGATAGATGAAATGAGAAAGGAAACAGGTGACTGAATTTCTTTTTTTAAAGATTTTATGTATTTATTCTCAAAAAACACACACACAGAGGCAGAGACATAGGCAGAGGGAGAAGCAAGCCTGATGTGGGACTCGATCCCAGGACCCCGGGATCATGACCTGACCTGAAGACAGATGCTCAACTGATGAACCACCAAGGTGCTCCAATGATTGAACTTTAATCAGACTTCTAGATCCTGGGGTCATGAAGCTAGCATGATCCAGACACTCTGCTGTACTTGTTTCATGTTCTCCTCACAATAACCCCCCAAAAGAAAGTAGGTTTATCCTCCTTTTACTTAGGAGAATACATTCACTCAGCAAGCTTAAGTAAACAGCTCAGAGTCACACAGCTACTTATTTGGCAAACAGAGGGTTTGAAGCCAGATTTTTCTAACACGTAAGCCCTTGTTAATTCTACTGTAACCACATATCAGCCAATATGATACTTCATTTAAGTTTACAGTCAGGTGACTGAAGTGATTTTTTTACTCGTTTTATTTGCTCCCAAACTGGCGTCCCGTTCTTTATTTCTCCATGATGAGCCTTTCTCTTTAAAGCTAAAGAATGAGCCTCAACCTCCCATAAGATTTTCATGTTACAAAAGAAACTTTCATAAATCCTGTCTTGATTGACTCATCCTAGGGTGTGGAATAAGACAAGAGGCTTTTCATATCTGTGTGAAACTAGCCCTGTTCAGTGGTATTATGTATGAGCCCTACCAGCAATTCTTTCTTTTCAAAGTGATGGTGTACCTTGAATTCATTTGGCATAGCAAGGCATTCTAGTCTGAGCCTCACTGATGAATTATGTCCCCAGTGGGATTTTTTTTTCTAAATAATGTTGAATTAAATTTAATCTGAGAACTTCTCCAGCCGGCTTATTTTCTTATAGCAAGTATTGAACTGAATCTCTCTTCTGACTCCCTTGGTTCTTTTCAGATGAGAATAGCCCATCTAATCAGGTCTACATCATTCTTGGATTTGAATAAAACCTTCAAAGCCTGTGGGACTTAGCATAGTAATAAATACCACAAACGTAGATAGAAGACGCAAAGGTAGAACAAGCTGCCAGCACTAAAGAAAGGGAAAGAGTAGGCAGGAATTCTTTTAATTAATTGCAAATTAAGTCTATCTGACAAGAAAGGAACTCTTCCTGATTCATATTTTCTCTCTTGGGATCTTAACACTAGGTTATGAAACATCTCTTGACAGTAACTGCCAATGGATATTGCCATTGTTTTCATATATGTTATTTGAAAATTGATGTATGGAAGTAACATTCCAGAATAATTTTTTATTTGGATGTTTACTCATCACACCAAACGAAATTTGCCAGCTCCTTTCCTCCTATTTTTGCCTGATGTACATACTATTATACATACATGAATATTTGTTCAGTATATTACACATACTATATTAATGGCTCAAGTCTTCTTTCTCTTCTTGGCTTACCTCTCCCTGGCAATGGCCTCACCATTCCCATATTGAACATGGAATCAGCTCTAATTTTGTACCTTCTTTAAGTGGGAGTATAAGGCACAGAGGGAATGGCTTTGCAGCCAGATGAACCTGGGTTCAAATCCTGATTCCACCCCCTATTGGTATGTGCCATTGACTAAGTCATCTTAACTGATTTGAGACTCAGTTTATTCATCTGTAATGTAGGGATCATAAAGTCAGCCCTCCCCCATTATTGTCAGGATTAAATGAGATAAAGCACACAGAATATTCAGCACAGGGCCTGATGTATGTTAGGAGTTCAAAGTACTTACATTCTTACTATTAAAAATAGAACTGAAGCGATCTTGAAAAAAAATTGCCTGCTTTTTTACCCAAGCCTTGGAGTTAATAAGTTCATTTGCAATTGCACAATAAGCTGCCACAAAACAATGACAGTCTATTTCAAAGAAAACATTCAGTGGAAACATTCATTAAGAAGAAAACATTTAAAAAAAAAAGAAGAAGAAAACATTTTGGTTTATATATCCACCACTTTAAAGCTAACCAGGCTGAGAGGATAATGGACAACATTATCTAGAGCAGAACTCACACAGTAGGACATGTGGTGGCAACTAGTTGGCCACTGGTGAGTGGTGGAAGGTTCCAGATGTACGGTCCTTACCTTGGCTCTCAGGGGAGTGCAATGTCCATTTCCACAGTATTTTTAACTTCACATTTGACTAAAGGTTAAGTGTTGGTAACCTACTTCATGAGTGATTAAAGGTTAATTTTGATTGATATTCATAAATTCATTTACTTGTTTAATAATGACTTTAATTCAGTATTCTACTAAAAAGTACCACCCAAACTTAGCAAACTGTAACCTACATGTTTTGCATATTCAGAGTTAACATGCTTACAATTTTCAAGAAAGCTGCATTCAACCTCCATTTTTTTGACAGATACTTACATAAAGGACATTTCTTTCATACAATATCTCCCACATAGTAAGTGCTAATAGATAGTAATTATTCATATTACTTAATTCCCCACAACCATTCACTGGCCAACTCCTTCTATTCCTCTGAAAAATTTCCCCTCTCCATTTCTATCACAACCACCTTAATTCAGGAAGGAATCATCGCACAGCCAGAGAATTTAATACTTGCCTCTAATACTTTCCTGTCTCCCTGACCTTTCTGCTAAACCACCCTACAGCTAAATCGAAATGCATGTATGTGTCTGATTTTTAAAACCACCCCCCAAAACATGCTCTTCCTGTCCAGCCATCCTTGATTCCCACAGTCTATCAATAAAAATCCTCCATGCCTTGCAAAGGAAGCATTTCGCAGATTCACAGGGGCCTTTGGGAACTCAAGATTTATATTCCGAGTAGGGGATAGGTGGAGATTTAATAGTAGATGACTGGAGATTTGTGCTACACCTATCCCAGTCTGCCAGTCATCAAGATCCACACTGATGCCTTTTTCAAACATTCTTTCCAAACCACTCTAACCACATTAATTTCCCCACTACCAAACCTCAGAGCACTTAAATACGGTGCCAACCAATCCAACACTTAATTATGCATTGTCTCACAAAGTTCCTTAACCACTCCATATACACTTCCTATATATTATCCTTTCCTGTCCAATAGATAATTTCCCCAAAGATAGAAACTATGTTTTATTCATCTCCTACATTTTTTTTCATCTCCTACCTTTTAAAATAGTGATGGGTATGTAATATACATTACCACATAGCATACAATTATTACTACCAGGCATATTGCTAGGCATTTTAGCCAAATTATTTAATTCAATACACACAACAATCTTATCTGGTAGGTGTTTATCATTCTCCCCTGCAAAGATGAGTATTCTGAGATTTAAAAGCAAAGTTACTTGTCCAATGTCAGAGAGCTAGAAGACAAGCAAAACCACAGGTTGATTCCAGGAATGTCTGATCTCTAGGTTTTAACTATAGCTGGTATCCAACACAAAGTTAATTGCTGATAGGTGTTTAACACCAACTTGCTCCAAGACAACCTCAGTAACTCAGTAACTCCTACACCTCTAAATGGAGAGTGGAGTCTCAAGTCTCAATAAATACTTGTTGGCCGATTTACTGGAGGCAAATGTCATGCAATTAGCCAAATAAGCTTTCAGTATTTTAGTGAATAATACAGCAAATGTCTACATTTTACAAGATGACTGAGAATTTTTTCGGCTTATTTTCAAAAACTTAGAATTCTACTACCCTTGAAATACACAAACAGAAGCTGTTCATTCAGATCTTGTTACAGCATGGGAGTCAACCACTATCACCTGGATTTGGCAGAGGCTTGAGGCAGGCAGGGGAGTGGGCATGCATCATAGTGGACAAAGGAGAAGTCTCTGGGCACGTCCTGATTAAAGATTGTTGGTCTGGGGTGGCTGGAGGTGGGCTAATAACAGCAGGATATATTATGTGATAGGTTTGGGCAGCTTGTATATCTCTGGTTGGCTCTGAGTTGAAATGGGGGTGGGAGTGACAAAAAATAGGGAAGCTGGCAGTCTGACCAAGTCCTGGCCTTTCTGGGCCAGTTGCTACAGAGGCTGTGGGTCAGAGTTCTATTGTCCTGTATGGTCTGGCCATTGTCCATTGGTATGTTCATTTTCTCATACTTAGCTGGAAGCCACTTTTCATCCTAATTTACCTTTGGTAGAGATTTGGAATGCTGTTTCTATTTGTTTGTTTGTTTGTTTTTTCTTATTATAAAGATATCTAACTATTTATTTCCAATGACTTAAGTTTAGAGGTTAACAAATTGCTTTCTTAGGAAATGCAATTTTCTACAGAGGTTGCCCATGTCTTAAAAAATAATAATAATAAGGTTTTCCCTCCAAGAAAGGATGAAGAAGGAATTAAATTAAAAGATGATGATAGGGATCCCTGGGTGGCGCAGTGGTTTAGCGCCTGCCTTTGGCCCAGGGCGTGATCCTGGAGACCCGGGATTGGATCCCACGTCGGGCTCCCAGTGCATGGAGCCTGCTTCTCCCTCTGCCTATGTCTCTGCCTCTCTCTCTCTCTCACTGTGTGCTTATCATAAATAAATAAAATAAAATAAATAAAAATAAAAGATGATGATAAGTGTCACTTTTTCTACATAAAACAGTGAAATTCTAGTAGTGACAAAGAATGTATTTCAAAGACTGGAGATTATAAACAATGGTATTGGTCTGGTTCCCATGTATACCACAATGAACCCTCTCCCATAACTACACTCAATACTATCTTAAATCTCTGAAGATTTTGACATGTGTAAAGTCATTGGATGTCTTTCCCCATTTTTACAAAGTTCTGTCCAGCTTGTATTTGGCAGTAAGAAAAATATAAAAAGGGGAAATCTTATAAGGTAATGCTGGACAGGGAGCAAAGGGAATTTGGGAAATCTCTGCACCTTCCTCTCAATTTTGCTGTGAACCTAAAACTGCTCTAAAAATCAGATCTTGGGGGATCCCTGGGTGGTGCAGCGGTTTAGCGCCTGCCTTTGGCCCAGGGCATGATCCTGGAGACCCGGGATCGAGTCCCACGTCGGGCTCCCGGTGCATGGAGCCTGCTTCTCCCTCTGCCTGTGTCTCTGCCTCTCTCTCTCTCTCTCTCTCTGTGTGTGTGACTATCATAAATAAATAAAAATTAAAAAAATAAAATAAAAATCAGGTCTTGCTGTAAATTAAATGTACTACAACTCTCTTCATGCTGCTTTCATCGTTAGAAATCATAACTGGTTTTAGTTTAGGTCCAAGAGAGTACAGTACTCCATTATTTAGAAGTGTTGTTATCTCTTACTTGGAAATAAGGGAAAAGTCAGCCTATTCTTATCAAAACTATAAACAATTTTCTCAGGAAAAAAGTAAAATAAGAATGTTCTTTAAAATTAGGATTCTTAAAAATGAGAGCATACAATGTTTTGTGCTAGTGAGTAGATCAAAGAAAATGGAAGCTGGTTTTCAAGAAATTCTGATCTAGTCAAGCATTATACTCTTAGGTAGGCACTGAAACCACAAGCCCAGGCCCTGAGTAGAAAGAGGGAAAGACAAAATATTGGAATGAGGGCAGCCCTGGTGGCTCAGCGGTTTAGCACCGCCTTCAGTCCAGGGCCTGATCCTGAAGACCCAGGATCGAGTCCCATGTCGGGCTCCCTGCGGGGAGCCTGCTTCTCCCTCTGCCTGTGTCTCTGCCACCCCCCCCTCTCTGTGTCTCTCATGAATAAATAAATAAAAATCTTTAAAAAATATTGGAATGAGACATAAAATGTATGCCTATGGGGGGAGGAGAATACTAATGATTAAGGCTTCCTGGAGGAGGTCAATCTTTAGCCAATTCTTGAAACATTTATGATAATAATATATATTGTAGAACACTTAAAATATATTCTTAAAATATACATTATAGGTGGGCCTGATAAACACCTGGTCACTTCTACTTAGCTTGACTTCAACTTCCAAGCTGTAATTTCTGCACTATCAAACCATAAGCCTAATTCAGTCCCTAAATGGGGTAACATAAGGGAAATTTGTTCAGAATTCAGCATTACATCAGCCCAGCTGCCAGTTAGAATATTATGCCTAAGGAAATAATTTGCTATACTCTCTCCCAAATGTGCCTCCAGAACACAATTTTCCCCTCTTCCCTTTTTCTGCTGCCATCAAAAATAAAAATAAGAAAGTCCCATATGTATGGTGTCAGAAAGGCAAGAGTAAATGAAGCAACGTTAATACACACATACTCACACACACATCTTGACTCCCAGAAGAGTGTTCCCTTTTCAATCCAGTTGAATGAGTAAGTGGTATGGTCCAGGTATAGTTTGAAATTCTATCTCAGTCTGCTTCTGGTTTTATTATCCACTGAGTCACATGCATTTAGAGTTAGTCTTGAGGGAGAAAGAGAAGCTTTGTCTGTGGCCCTGGGCCTTCTAGGGAAGGAGAAATGCTTTCTCATTACAATCTCATGGCAGCCATGTCTTCACATCTGTTTTCTCCACACTGGACATAATTTCCTTCAGGGTAGGGGCTGACTTCCCCACAGGGAAATAAAAAATTGACAATAGCAGGGGGCAAAGATTCCTGCCCTGCATATCTGCCCACCTGCATCTCTTTCTTCTTTTTGGTAAAATCACCCTTCAAGCTTTGAAAATGTTGAGTTTCGGTTATCATGGAAGCCATAGTGGAATCACTTCTGGTTTGGCAATTGCTTCATCTGCTTCACCTCTGAAACCAGCAAAGCAGCTCTAACAATCTCCCATGTGTTTGGCTGTGCTATTACTGAGCACAGCACAGTTAGTTTGTGATCTTTAAATAGCACCAAATCTGACATTTCCAGTTGACAAGCATTTTAGGGAATAAGGTAAGCACCCTTGACAGCTGCATTTGAGTTCTGTTTTGATGAACTAGACTAGAAGGAGCCTGCCTCTAGGGAAGGGCGTGTGGGCCCATCTGTTTAAGGCTGATTATGAGTAATTGATAATGAGTGACCAGACTGAAGTGATGCCCTGATAACAAGACTGTTTGGAACAGCAAATACCACTCTTTAAAAAATATTAGAGATAAATGCTATCTCTTTGAATGCCTGGTCTGGTAGTTAGGAGCCAGGTTACATTTTTCCAATTAAAGTGATTCATTTGGGGTTGTGTTAGTGGCAAGAAAAGAAGGAACACTTTGGAACGAAAAGCGAATTGCTAGGGCAAAGGTATTTTAAATATGAACAAATGATTTGGGGAGCACTAGTAGCTATTTAACCACTTTCTCTTTAACTTCAATACCAACACACTGATGATCATTAAATGCAGTTAAATGGAGAAAAGGAAGGAAGTGGGGAGGAAGGAAGAGAAGGGAGGAAGGGAAAGAAGGAGAGAGCTTTTGGACATATTTCAGATTTATCTGCCAGTTTTGTTCCTTCTAACACCATAGCTGTACTATTAAAAATATACAATGAAAACCTATACGAATTAACACATGCTCATTATACCCACAGCAACCCAGATTAGGAGAGAATAAAATGAGAATTAGAAATCCAAGTTCTTTTGGTGATAAATCATATTTTTATCAACCTTAGAAACTGAAAAAGAATAATACAAAACCAACCAAACCAGTCACTGATGGAAATGTCTTTTAACACGGGAGTAATGAATTTAAGCTTCCTGTGCAAGGTTTTACTGGTAGTTCTGTTTTTCACCACCATTCCCAAAATCCATAGCTCTGAGCCTGGCCTCATGCTGTCAGTCCACTTGAGCACATTTCGATGAAGGGAAAATGGAAAACATTGTTCTCTAAGCTGCATCACAGTAATTTCTAACAGTGCCTGAATGTGCACTGAGTATCTTGGTGTTCACACTTGATTTAGAAACCACTTTGAAGCTTTGAATTAGAGACATCAATATAATAATTTGACAGCATTAATTCCACTTGGTAATAAAAAGTGCTCCTTTTTTGGAATCTCTTAGCATTACAAAGAAACAAGGGCATTCAAATCTCTCCAACACACAAATTCTAGCTCAAGGGCACTTGGGTTCTAATGTATATCCCTAGTACATATTTTTTGTTTAAAAATATTAATATCCATTTGCCTCTTCTAAGTCTCACCCTTATAATTTCACTTATCTTTATTGTTAAGGTCACATGAATACTGAAGATTAAGGAATTGAAGTATGATTCACTTTGAGACATTCTGTGTCAACAAAATCTCAGCTCAAACCAGTTAAATATGATTTTTAGTTTTCTAAAGAGGGCATGGAGTGTAAGAAATAAATTAGTCATTAAGATATCTAAGATGCCGGGGTGAGGGAAAATGCTCCAACCGAAAAATTCCAATAAATGGGAGCTTAACTAATGACACTGTCTGTGCCGCAACATGGATAAAGAGGAACAAGTGGATTACGACAGGACCTACCACCCTGATCCATGACACCAGGGCATTAGTAACAACATTCCCACATACATATCCAAGACAGCTTCTGCAGTGCAGAAGACACCACATTTTTTTTTCTGTTTGCTTCTTAACATACATGCATTGTGAAAATTTTACTCACAAGGTAGTAACGCAAAAAGCAAACCTGACTATCAAAACAGGTGCAAGCAGATTTCTTAGAATAATAAAATTAGGCAGCTGTAAAAACTACTGAAAGTGGGTTCAGTGATTTCTTAAATCACTGATACTGTCCGTGAATAATAATAACACCATATGAGTCCAAATTAGGACTGGTGGGCCCCAAGTAGGTATTGAGACAGCCTGCTTTGTTGTTAACTGCTTGCTCAAAGTTAAGGAAATCAGAATTTGTGGGCTCTCAGTCAGATTCTAGGAAGCCAAGAGGTCTGTCTATCATGCTGACTGTCTTTCTAGTCCAACTTTCCTGTGTCTCTTAGAGAATACTGCCTATGTAAAACTCCAGCTAAAATGCTACTTCCTCCAGGAAGACTTCCCTGAGCTTCCCCTACTCTGAAAGTTCACTGTTCTTTTTCCTATATGTTGTGGCACATAGCACAGAAGCCTTGTCCATACAGAACAAAGACTCTTTATGTTTGAGCTCCCACACCATTAAGAAGCTAAAACAACAGGAGTTGCCTGGTAACCCATGCTCAAACTATGTGCCAGGCACTGTTCTAGGCACCATGTAGCTATTAATGCACGTCTTTCTGAGAACATCCCACAGATTAGGTAGTCCTTTGATCTCCATTTTTCAAGTAAGGAATCTGAAACAGCAGTTAGGTAAGGTGCCCCAGAACACAGAGTTGGCACATGCTAAACTACCTTATGTCTGTCACACACCAGACAATTGAATGCTGTGAACATGCCTAGATTTTATATTTGATTGACCAACCAACCAAAATTAGCCATGAAGAGCTAACTAAAGTCTGTGCATCCTTAATAATATATTCTGTGCATGTGTAGGAAATCTAAACCTACTTAGCCTCATAAATTGTAAATTTGTTTCCAAAGTGTTAAGACTTAGCACCATACTAATTAAGCTCTGGCACAGTCTCCCACAGCCCAGAATAGAAGTCCGGGATGGCCTGGGTGATGCCTGGCTGTACAGTGCTGACTAATCAAAAGTACTGGTTGGCTCCAGTCCTAACAGAAAGGTTGCCATTCCGTAAGGCTATGTATATGTGCTGTCAGGAAAAAGGAACATTCAGGTCTTTGTCTTTTCCCTCATTTTTTTCCCTTTTAGTATATTGGTTCTTTCTATTTACATAGTAGTGAAACAGTTATTATTGTTTGTATTCTGTATTCTCTTTCTATTGTTGTAAGAACAAATCACCACAAGCCTAAAAAACAACTGTATTATCTCACAGTTGGTAGGTCAGAAATCCATGTGTGCTCAGCTGGTTTCTCTGCTTCAGGTTTCACAAAGATGAAATCAAGGTGTCAGAGGCACTGTGTTACCATTTGGAGGCTCTGGGGATGAATCTGCTTCCAGGCCTAGTCAGGTGTTGGCTAAATTCTGGGTCCTTGCTGCTGCAGCACTGAGCAGATCTTTCGCTTGCTGGCTGTCAGCAAGGGCCCCTCTCATCTTCTAGAGGCCTCTATTCACTCCTTAACTCACTGCCCCTATCTCCCTCCTCCTCCGTCTGATAGCCAGCAACCAGCAACCAAGAGGGTGATGAGGGGGCTGGTGGGGGGGGATCTCTCTCCTACTTAGAATCTCTCTGTCCTGCCTTTGTCCTCATCACCACCACCCTCTCCTGCCTTCCTTTTTGTCATTTAAGGTCTCATGGGATTATACCGGATTCATTCCAATAATCCAGCAGGATAATCTCCCTGTTTTAAGGTTGGCTGATTAGTAACTTAATTCCATTTGAAAAGTCCCTTCACAGCAGTATATAGATTAGCGTTGGCTCAAAGAACCAGAGGACAGAAATTCTAGGAGCATCTTTAGAATCCTGCCAACCACACATGTTGACCCTCAAAATGTAAACACAACAATGTTTTCTTAATCAGAAGTTAAGAACTTTGGTGCATTTTAATTTTGTTACCCTACATTCTGTGGTTTCCCACCTAACAGCTCTTCTACCTATTACAAACAATTATAATGAAACAAGAATTTAGATAATATCCCTTTATGATTTGTAAGCATACTGATTGAATTGAATAATATAAAATATATGAACGTTATTAACTTTTGGGTTTTTTAAAACTACCAATAAAACGGTCTATAAAATAATTTCAACACCGTGATTAAATTTTGCTTTGGATTTTGCATGCAGCATAATGATGCAAGCTTGCACAAATAGTAAGCTGGGCTTACTGGGAAAGGATAAAAATCTCTTTCCTAGAGATAAGCTAAATTATGTCAAATAGATGATTGGTCACAATTATATCATACTAATGGACTCAAGGACTTACGAGAATTTTATGTATTGTGAAGATGAAATCAATCGTCCTCAAGATCCTTTGTGACACTATGGGGCACATGATAGTGTTCAGTTTATACTGTGGAAGAATGAATGAATGTGATTTGGTGGTGGTAGAAAGTTTACTGATGTGTTTATGAAATGCTCCATGCTTCTCATCCATGGAAAAAGATTACAACTGCAAGTTATCTAATATCCCTCTAGCTTCATATCCTATAATCATGATTTGTAATAATTTTCCTTCTGAATTCTGTTTATTCCACTCAAGATATTCACACATGTTCCAGGATAGGAAAAAGAGTAAGTAGAATTTTTCCTAAGGAAAATTTAGAAAGCAATTAAAAATAGGATTGCCATAAGATTGTATCAAGTGCATAGAGATGCAACTTGTTTTCAGTGATAGCTGTCCAAAATCTATGGATGCTCAAGATATTAGTCAATGGCCCTAACTGGGGAGACAGAGGCAATATGATGAGGAAGAAAGGCTCTGGTATTTCTTCCTGAAACCCCCGCCCCCACCCCCTGCCACAGTAAATTGAAGGCAGGACTTAGGCAAAGCACTTAGGTTTTCTAGATTCCACTTTCTTAATCTGTAAGAGAAACAAGGCTTGCCAAATGAGGGGATATTTAATCTAAACACTTAATCTCTACTGGTGGATGAGGCTGCTTCTAGTGACTAGAGTTTTATGGGAGGTGGAGCTGCAGCCTACACCAAGTTGTTAGGAATGGCAGTAGGCATTGGCTCTTAATATTATTTAAAAAAAATCTTTGCAAGTTTAAAATCTGGCCTCTATACATTGAATGGCATTGTGTGCCTAGATCATTAGAGAAAGACATGTGTCAATCTTTTAAAAATCTCTAGCAATGATTCTCCTGTGCTGGGCTCTCACTGTTCATGTTTCCTCTCCTCTGACATTTCCACTGCTGCAACCAAAGGCCATTTCCTTTTTGGTCTGTCAACAGTGGAAATTGCAAACAGCTGCTTGCCAATCCCTTGGATAATAGGTTCACTGTGCACATCATGTTATCAGATCTTTAAAGTCACCTCCAATATCTGAAGAGGTCACAGAGGAGAATTTTGAAGTTGAAAGGGGCCTTAGTAAACATCTAATCCAACTTCTACCGAAGGCAGGAGTTCCATCTGTACCTTCTGTCTTTGAGGCATCCCTTGGCCTCTGCACAAAAACTTCCAACAACAGAGGATTCATGACCCCAAAGCAGCATACTTCTTGTTCAGATTACTTAAATTGTTAGAAATATTATTCTTATATTTAAGTGGAATCAGACTGTAGTTTCTACAGGATCTTATTCTGCTATCTAGAATCAAACAGAATGTGTTCATGTATTGTTTTTATCAGGTAGTTCACCTATAAGAAGAAAGATCTGTTCCCCCAAAAGGTTTATTCCAGTCTGAACTTTACCATTTCTTCATGTGAAAGGGTTTACATTCATCTTACTTCCTTTTTATTAGTTTCTACATGTTTTTTATTTTGTGAATGTCCCTCTCTTATAAAGTTATTTGAATAACAGAATTTGCTACAGTTCAGTAAAAAGAAATAATCTATAGTCACAGGCAAAGATGTGGCTGAAACTCAAAAACAGAATATTCAATAAAGGGACACCAGGGTGGCTCAGTGGGTTCAGTGTCTGCCTTTGGCTCAGGTCATTATCTCCGGATCCTGGGAGTCAGGCTCCCTGCTCAGTGAGGAGTCTGCTTCTCCCTCTCCCTTTGCCCCTCCCCTGCACTCATGTGCTCGATCTCTCTCTCTCTCTCAAGTAAAAAAATAAAAAATCTTGAAAAAAAAGAATATTCAAAAAAACAAGTAGGACACAAAAGAATGGAGTATGTTTCCATTCATATAAATTCAAAGTCTAACAAGATTGCATATATAGATAATATAACCATAAAGAAAAACCAGCTAATGATGATTATGAAAGTCATAATAATGCTTACCTCTAGAGGAAGAATGAAGGTGAGATCACAGAGGGACATGTAGCTAGGTTTGGGGGATGTTTTAGAATGTCAGTAATGTTTCATTCTTTGACCTGAGTGGTGATTTCATGATATTTACTTTATAGTTTCATCAGTTTACATATTTCTTTTTTCTGAATGTATATTTTGCATTTGTGCTCATTTAGCATTTTACTCTAAAAATTTGCATGCATACATTTTGACCCCAAAATTCAGTTTCCAGAAAATTATCCCAAGCAAATAATTAAGGATATACACAAAACTTTTAGTTCAAGGTATGCATAATGCAACAATGATTATAATAGCCCAGCATAAGTTAAATATTCAAAGTTAGACTGCATGTCTTGATATAAAAGTATATTCATGATCTTTTTCTGAAAAAAATAAAATAAAAGAAGATACAATCTGTAAGATTACATTCTTGAAAAAATCTGAAAAGGATTTCAATTAAATAGTAATAAGCACTTCTCAGAGGCTTACTAAAGTTCATTTTTCTTTTCCTTCCTCTTTTTCATCTATACTTTTAGATTATTCTATAATGATATGTGCATTGTACTCTTTTGTAATAAAAGTATTATTAAAAATAAAAATAAAAATAATGGATCTGGTGGGCATAATACTCTAAATGAGGCATGGATCATGGCCACTTGGGTCCTACAGAGTCTATTTTTCAGTGCAGTGAAATTTTTTGTTTTTGGCATCATACATTTATTAGCTCTCTTTCTCTCTCTCTTTTTTATTGGTGTTCAATTTGCCAACATATAGAATAACACCCAGTGCTCATCCCATCAAGTGCCCCCCTCAATGCCCATCACCCAGTCATCCCAACCCCCTGCTCACCTCCCTTTCCACCACCCCTAGTTCGTTTCCCAGAGTTAGGAGTCTCTCATGTTCTGTCTCCCTTTCTGATATTTCCCACTCATTTTCTCTCCTTTCCCTTTATTCCTTTTCACTATTTTTTATATTCCCCAAATGAATGAGACCATAAAATGTTTGTCCTTCTCTGATTGACTTATTTCACTTAGTATAATACCCTCCAGGTCCATCCACACTGAAGCAAATGGTGGGTATTTGTCATTTCTAATGGCTAATATTCCATTGTATACATAGACCACATCTTCTTTATCCATTCATCTTTCGATGGACACCGAGGCTCCTTCCACAGTTTGGCTATTGTGGACATTGCTGCTAGAAACATTGGGGTGCACGTGTTCCAGCGTTTCACTGTGCAGTGAAATTTTGCACAAGCTCCATAGGAGCAACTATAGGACACTGAAAAAAGAAATGGGGAATAGTCAAGTTAAACACAAGATCAACCGAATTCAATCCATATCTTTTTAAATTTAGTTTTATTAAAAGCAAAGTTGTTCAATGGCATAAAGTCAAAGCCTTGTTAGAAAAAAAAGCAACACATCATGCCTCGTCCTTTCCCTATTTCCTACCTCCCAGACAATTTCAACTGTTTCCCCTTATTCTTTCAGTATATGCCTGTCTGTTTTAAACAACATGTTTACGATGCTTCATTCTGTAGCTTTAAACATGATCTATTGACTTCCCATGGCAGAAGGTAAAGATTTTTCTCTTTTTCAATATACCATGCACATGCATATTCCTGTCTTTGCAACCTCCCAGTATCACAAGTTTGATTATACATATTTAGTGTTTACATCATCATGACAGGAATGCAATAGTTATCTAAGTCAGGTGCCATCCATCACTGAAAACCTTCTCACTTTCCCTGGAGTTAACAATTATTTTTGTTTGTTCATTTGCTTGGGTTGCAATGTGCTTATCTTCCCCAGTTGTATAAACCCCAACTTATCCCCCTGTTGTAACCTCTCAATTCAACCAATGCATCTTGTATTTATCAGGTTAATAAATTTTTTTAACAGTTTCATTTATTTATTCATGAGAGACGCACACACAGAGAGAGAGAGAGAGAGAGAGAGGCAGAGGGAGAAGCAGGCTCCATGCAGGGGGCCCGACGTGGGACTTGATCCCGTGTGTCCAGGATCAGGCCCTGGACCAAAGGCAGGCGCTAAACTGCTGAGCCACCGGGGCTGCCAGATTAATAAAGGTTTTAAGAAATCTTTCCCAGAACTTCTGACTGTCTCTAATCACACCTGGGTGCTCACTCAGGACCTCTTTTATCTTTCTGCTTAACTCTTTCACCTCTCTCGTTTGTTGACCTTCTGTTTCCTGGATCCCATGACTTCCCTCTTGGTACACTCCCTTTGTTTGTTTGTTTTAAGATTTATTTTTTTATTTGAGAGGGAGCACCAGCGGGAGGGACAGAGGGAGAGGAAGAGAAAATCTCAAGCAGACTCTGAGCTAAGCATGGAGCCCTCTGCAGGGCTGTATCTCATGATCCTGAGATCCCCACCTGAGCCAAAACCAAGAGTCAGATGCTTAACTGAGCCACCCAGGCGCCTGCGTGAACTCCCCTGTTTTGATGGGACGCATTCATTTATAGCTTCCTAACAAGGGGGGCATGGAAAGTAATTTTTTGAGATTTTGAATGCTTCAAGATGTCTTTATTCTAACTTCTCACTTAGTTGATGGTTTTTGCAAATACAGAATTCTATGCTAGAGTCATTTCCCTTCAGAATTTTGAAAGCATTGCTCTACTATCTTCCACTTCCCAGTGTTGCTATTGATAACTCTGAGCTCAATTAGATTTCCAGCTTTCACATATGGGCTTATCATATCTCTCTGAAAAATCTTGGGGTCATCTCTTTGTGAAAATTCGTCTATTCCTCTCTGTGTCTGGATACTTTGTGAAATGTTGAGTCTCAATTCCGGGACCTTGTCTTGAGTTCCTTCTTTAACAATTAATTCACTTCTGTTTTCATGCTCCTTTCTTTCTGAGTCTTCTATTATTCAGATGTTGAAGTTTCTGGAAAGTCTTGATTCTTATCTTTTCTCTCCTCTTCTCCTGCTTTGCCTTTTGTTCTGCTTGCTGAGAGTATTACATCAATACTCTACCAGGGTATTAATTAGTCTCTACCAGGGTCTGAAGCTGTTTCCACTAAATGGAGTCACTGAAAACTATAGCTCCTGATCATTCCATTGAGGTTTCTCTTTCTACTATTATGCTTTTAATTTTAAGACCACTTATTTTAATCTGTGAATGCTCTTTTCTCGATGACATTCTATTTTTTATCTCAACAATGGAATAGCTTCCCTTATCTCTCTAATAATAGTTTTCCTTTTCATTTTTTAAGTTATCTTCTTTCTGTATTGTCTGTTTCCTCCAAATTGCTCTTGTTTTTCTCTTCTTGTTTTGGTCTTTTTCATATTTTACAGTTCTTGGTTGGGCACCAAAAAGCTGCTTGGGAGCTCTACAAAAGAGAATAGGGCCTGTCAATTATGGATGTCACTGTGGGGTCATCTGGCTGAGCCCATTCGTTGGAGAACCTCCAATGTTCATATCTTTAGATCTTTTTCCCTGGGGTTATTTGGCTGACAGAATTTTCTAGTGTCTGCCTGGAGTGAAGAAGCCAGCATCCTAAGTCAAGCTGAGGGAAGAAGTCTGGAAGTGATGATAAGGAAGTCTCAGTATTTAATATGCATATATTTTCGTATAATGCCCCATTTTCAGTGAAGAACACCAGCTTTCAGCTCCACCAGAAGTCCTCCAGTTCAGTCAGAGAGCCACTATTTTGCCCTCCCCAGAGACATACATCCAGTCTTCTATCAGAGCAAGAAGGGAACCTGGGAGCTTCCAGCTTCTTAAACATGATTTCATAATGACTTCCAGGCTCCAGGCCCACTTTCAGCCATCTTCCAGGGGTACTTGGCACTGCCAATCCCTAGCTTTGAGGAGTTTCTTGTAAATCAGATGCTTCTCAGCTTTACCAGAGCCAGCTGAGATTCAACTTTCTCAAGTGTGCTAAATTAGTAATCATTCGTTCATCTGCTTTTTAGCTTTCTCGTTATCTTCTCTTACAGTCTCTTTGTGCACACTATGTATATATACATATTTTAAATAATCCAATTTATTAGGGATTTGGCAAGATGCACAGGTAAACATGTGCATCTTAATTGGAAACTACCTATATATTTTGCCCCATGAACTTCTTTTATGACAAGTTTTTCCAACTTTTACATGTTTCATTCTATTTCTTGGGGGTGGAAAAAGTTGGCATATATACTTCTAAATTTGAATCTTGTACTTTTTGCCCATGTTTCACCTTTTTGATATAATTTGGAAACCCAATCATGTGATAGGAATGATAGTAATAATAAAGAGAGCTACTATTTTATATGCTTCTGACACTATACTAGATCAAAGTTATATATATGTATCCTTCATAGTTTTGTATTATCTGCACATCTGATAACCACATTCTTTGCCTTCCTTTAAGTCATGGGTTGGCAAGCTACAGCCCATGATCCAAACCTGGACTGCTGCCTGATTTTGTAAATAGTTTTACTGGAGCACAGCCATGTCCATTTGTCCACATGCTGTCTATGGCTGCTTTTGTGCTACAGTGGCAGAGGTGAGTAGATACAGCAGAGTCTATATGACTTGAAAAGCCTAAAATATTTATTTACTCTTTGGTCTTTTATAGATACAGTTTGCCAATCCATGCTTTAAGTTATTGATAAAACATAGTAAGTATGATAAGGTTAGAACGAATCTCATTGGTGAGTCACCAAACCTTTCCAATGGCTGACATCAGTTTATTAACCAGTACAGTTAAGCAACTAGCAATAAACCTGTTTAACTCCATGTCTTTCAGATTTTACAGATCAAGTACATAAAAGGTTAAGAAAATTACAAAAATGCTAACCTCACATTGAATGCATTGTCTTATAAGATAAGAAGTCCCCTGTCAGTGTGTGTTTAAAGAGTGATAACATGCAAATACAAAAGAATCACCATAGATGATATTCATGATCCTGCGCATCAGATTCTGGGGAAGTATGGAATTCTAAGGAATTCTAAGAATTCACAAACTGACTTCTAAAAAATTTTAGACCTGTGGAAGGGAGAAAAAGGTTAAGGCTACATCATATTAGTGAAATATTATTTACTACTTTCTCCTTCCTGGAGATTTATAATATATTAGCACATGAGAGATCTAGAAAATTCCTGCAAAAGAAAAATATAAACACCTTTTTATGCAAATATTACCCTTTAGAAATTATCTCTTCCAATCCTAAAACTATGATTTCATCATATCTGTATTTATATCATTAGAAACATTGTTAAACCCTTTGCTGACCGAGATGAATAACCATGTTTTCCATGGTTTTCAGAAACTCGAACAACTTTACGGTTCTGTGTCTATTAGAGCAGTGTTTTACCTGGAAGCTAGTTTGAAAGAAGCTGACAGTTAATCAAGACAGAATCAGAGCACTAAGATAAATGGTGTTTATCATTCATTGCTTCCCTTTTCCTTATTCTGAAGCCACCAGAAAGGAATGAGGGGAAGGTAAAAGCAATAACTATTGGGCTAAGGACAAATGGGATCATTTGGCACTGCTGGAAGCAACTGGAATGCTCTGCATTCCACAACCAACAGGCAAGAGAGCCCCTCAGCAGATTTCATCTGGAGTTTGTCTGATCTTGGACAGTAATGGCCACTGCTTTTATGCTCTATTGGTATAGATCTGCTGAGGACCACTGATAGATGATGGTTCAGTCATCTCTCTGGCTATTGAAATCCTCTGTATTGCTCCAGCATTTTCATTACTCTTTTCCCTATCAGAGGTGATTCTAATCATTAATAAGAGCAATTTATTTGATCTCTATCTTAGGCTTTAACTTACATAGAAATAACAAAATATAAACTTAGTACTACACACCAGGTACACATTCAGGAAAAGCTACCCTTACAAGTTATTTCTTTTCACACAAAGTATAAAATGGAAAGGGTCCCAAAGGAGTGAGAGGTTTTTCTCCACTTTCAGCAACTTAAAATGATTTATTTCCTGATACATTATGCCATTGAAAAATCAAGCTGCATTACCATTCCTGTTTTACAAATAAATAAAACAAAGCTTAGAATGATTAAATAACTTGCCAAAGGTCTCAGAAAAGAGCCCAGGATTCACACTCAGAACTTCTATCTACAAATTCCAAGCTCTTTCTAACAAACCATGCTGCCTGACCAAATACTTTTTGTTTTTCTCATTCTCCAACTCTATTAGCCTAGTAGTTCTATTTAAAAAAGCAAAAAGCAAAACCAAAACTACAACTAAAAATGGTATGTGGTTCACATCATATTTCTGTTGGACGGCACTGATCTCAGATTCGATGCAATCCCAATAAAAATCCCAGCAGACCTTATTATAGAAATTGACAAGCTCATTCTAAAATGTATATGGAGGTACAAAGAATTTGGAAATGGCTAAACAAATTTGAAAAAGAACAAAGCTGTAGAACATATACTCTCTGATTTCAAGAGTTACTAGAAAGTTATAGTAATTAAGACAGTATAATATTAGCATAAAGATATGCATAAAGATTAATAGGGAAATGTAAGACTACAGAAGTAGATCTATACTTGTATAGGCAACAGATTTTTAACAATTACCAAGGTATTTCAGTGGGGAAAGGATGGTATTTTTTCATATATGATGCTGGAATGATTATATATCTGTCTGCAAAAATGAAAATAAAATAAAAATGAATTTGACTCTTACCTCACACCAAATATAAGCATTAATTTGAAATGAATTACAGACTAAAACTCAAAAATTAACTTTTAAACTGCCAGAAGAAAAACATGGTAAGCTATATTCATGAAGTTGAGGTAAAAATAAAATTCTTGGATAAAACACCAAAAAAGCATAAATCATTGAATTTAAGAAATGATAAATTGGACTTTATCAAAATAAAAAAAAATCTGCTTTTTGGAAGATACTATTAAGAAAACAAAAAAGGAAGCCACAGACTAGGACATAGCCACAATATGTAAATCTCACCAAAGGACCTGTATCCAGAAGGTATAAGGAACTCTTATAATTTAATAATAAGAAAATGAAAAGCTTAATAAATAATGATTTGAACAGTTCCACTGCAAAAAATACATTTAGATATATACATATTATATATATGTTATATATTATATATACATATGCATATTATATATGTTGTATTATATATTACATATATTATATAATATGTGTGTGTGTATATATATAATGGTATACCAATAAGCAGATGCATGAAAAAAATGCTCAGCATCATTAATTATCAGGGGAAATCAAACTAAAGTCATAAGGAAATACCACTATGCACCCACTACAATGGCTGAAATTAAAAAGAGTGACTCTACTAAGTGTTCACAAAGATGTAGAGCCACTAGGACTGTTTATATATTCCCGTTAGGACTTGGTGGGATTGTTACAGAAGGCAAAAGGGGGACCAGACAAAAAATGGTACAGATACTTCAGAGAACAGTTTGACAGTTCCTTATAAATTGTCAATTGGATAAAAAATCCAAATGCTAAATCACCATGACCTAGCAATTGGATTCCCAGGTATTTACCCAGAGAAATAAAAATGTGTGTTGCCACAAAGACTTGTCCTTGAATGTTCAGCACCTTACTCAGAAAAGCTAAAAACTCTTCAATAATAGCTGAATGGACAAACAGATTATGGTACAATTATGTAATGGAATGCAATCTGGCAATGACAACAAATGAACTAGGATACATGTAACAACATGGTTGAAGCTAAAGTAAGATCCGAGCAAAAGCAGTCAGACACCAAAGGGTGAATGCTGTATAATCACATTTTATGAAATTCTAGAACAGAGAAAACAGTGTACAGTAACAAAAAGTAGATCAGTGCATGCCCCAGATTTTCAGTACAGATGGGAGGATTGACTCTATATGGGCAAGAAGGAACTTTTGGGGGCAATATTCTATATCTTAATACTGGTAGAAATTATATGGTTGTGTATATTTGTCAAAACTTATCCCATTGCACATTTGAAATGGGTGCTTTGTACACCTGAAACTAGTAGAACACCGTATGTTAACTACACTGGAACTTTAAAAAAATTAATTAATTAATCACATGGGTGTGCTTTATTGTTGTAAACTATACCTCAATAGAGTTGATTTATTTAAAGCATATGTACAGAAACAGAAAAAAATCCCAGAGTACGTATGTCATCATGGTAATGCCTAGATGGTAGAACTGTGGTTGATTTTTACTTCCTTTATCTTCCCTTCCTGTGTAATCTAGCATTTCTATTATTATATATAATGTTAATGATAAAAAAGATAAAAGTAGAAATAATATCCCTTCATTTAAAAAGAAAAAAAGTCATGTATGTGTTTTTCTCACCCCGGTAGTAATTTTCTTATCTAATCATGAGATGGTGGATAGGCTTATTCATCCCTGAACCAGCTCCTGGCCCCCAGTAATATCTAGTGAATTGAACTGAAATGTTGGATTCACTGTAGTCATCACCAATACTTAGACTACCAGTCTATTGCCTATTGGGAATCACTCAGAACATTTTCCACCCAATGCTCTTTTTCTGAGCTTTACCTACTGTCTTCCATCTAATTTTATTACCCTATAGCGTGTGTCAGAGAGAATCCAGAGATGGACAGTAGTTAAAAAGGTAAAAACAGATTTATCCAAAAACTATTGCAATAGGGGGGAAAAAATCTCAGTGTAGAACTATGCTCAACTCCAGATACAGCAAGGAAAAGTGAGTGTTTATAGCCAAGGAGCAGCATGAAAAGTAGTAAAAGGAATCAAGAGGATGGGGGAAGGGGGGTGTCTGGCTAACCCAATTTGGTGGGATTGTTGCAGAAGGCAAACAGGGGGATCAGATAATCCCCTGGGTGGGGGGGCTGGGTGGACGGTGAGGAATTTGATCAGATATGAAGGGCTATCAGGCATTGAGGGCAGAGGATTCTCACCAAACTGACTTAGCAGGATTCTTCTTGCTCTTGAGGTCAAGGCCCAACTATGGGGCCCAGTCCAAATAGGGCTTAAAAGAGCCTGACAAAAGTTGAGTCTTTGTTGGGTGCCTTTTCTCTTCCCACTTCAAATTGCCTGCACTGGGTTGGCCGGCTCTCCTTCCCTAGAAGACCTGGGCTGGTAACAACCCCTGGAGGGGGTCATGCGTTGTGATGACAACTTCTTCTCCCACAACTGGGCTGCTGCCCTTTCTCGGGCCCTGTATGTGCTCCTTGCTGGTGAGAGAGCTTCTCCTTCTCAAGGTACTGATACAAGCTTCCATGTAAGAACTTCAATTATGGGGGGCCCCTTTGTGTGATTATACCTCCTGTTCCATTCGCTCCTTGAAATCTTTCTTTCTTGGCTAGCTTCTGCTATTGGATTTTGATCCTAGGAGGCATTCCTTCCCCTGCCTATAAAGTCAGAGGATACAGGAGCATTATTTAATCCTTGTCACTTCCTCATTCCTCTGGCATCATAGGCCTTTGGTGTGTGCCTTCTCCAAGACAGATAAAGAAAATATCTAGTCTATCCGGTATAGCATAGGAGGCCTTCTGGGCCAAGGTGACAGGACTGATAAATGGAATGGAATCAGGGACCATGGATGTATTCCTGGGCAGAGAAAGGAAACTTCTTCTACCCCAGGAAGCTAGCCAGTACCAGGCAACAAGCTGGCAAAGGTTCCCTGTATGTCTTACCATCTTGCTTTACAGTGCCTCCTCCAAAGCTATTTTTCATCAGAGTCTTTTACCCACCATGTCAATGGATCATAAGGAATCGCCCAGAAAGTGCACTTTCAGAGACTGTAGTCAAGAGACTTGCACTCCTGCCTAGCTGTCCTGCTCCCGAAGCAGGGTTGGGGACATCACAGAGAAGCCAAACTCTTGGTGGCACTGAGCTCCTGGTGCAGGCAGTACTGGCATTTGTGACAACTTCTGGGCCATAGAAACAATGGTCCAGGTGCCTGAGAAGTCTTGCAGACACATGTTTAACTGGAGGAATATAGTTAAATTGATTCCATGTCTCCCCCAATACGGCGCACTTCCTTCTTCATCTCGAGTACATACTTGCCTGTAGAAGAAAGATAAGGGAGTATAGTGATCTCTATAAGACTCATATTGCTGTGTATAGATCGGTTGCCAAATGATATTAAATTACTTTAGTTCTTGTAGAAAGGAAGAACCTGAATTTCATTCTAATGGGCAAATCTGTGGTACTTGAAAGATTGCAAGCCTTGTAAGGACACTGTCATATTCAATATTTGAAAAGAGCATTTGTAAATGATGCACAGGCCCTTTAAATGATGGGGAAATACACCCTCTAGGCTGCCCTAGGTATTCTCCATGAATGAGTGTTCGGTGCTGAAGAGAGGGCTCAGGGCTACCATACAGCACAATCAAAGTATTATGCCAAGTTCAAATCTGAACAAGCTTGAATATACAAGCTTCCCCTCTTTCCCTGTGTCTTTCCTATTACATTTAAAGGGAGGGCTTTGAACACGCCCTACTATCAGTAGAACATGCAAGACAAGGAGCATACAACTTTAACAGTTGCTCACTAGAACCCTGAGAATCTATGTGAGCTCTTCCCCTTCCAGCTTAATGCTCTTTTGTTTGCATGAAAGGCGCAGGCACCTTAATTAAGCGTGATCAATGAGATTACCCTGTGTAAGATCTTAATTAGGTATAAAATTGAAGAATAGATTAATCCATATGAAAGCTGCCATTTTGCCTGCAATATATGGTGTTAGTCATTGAATAAAATGTTTTTGAGCCCAATCTTCAGTTACATAAAAACAGGAAATTCATTTATTCTAAGAAAGACAGAAATGTAGAGTCATAAATTTTAAAATTCAAAAAAAAAAAAAATTGAAATGCATGTTTGCTGACAGAAAGTTTTCTTAGCATTCCAGTAAAGCAGACTCACAATAAAGTTGGTTCTCCAGATGATAGGAATGTTGTTACATGAAAGTAAAATCAAAATCAAGATATATGTATAATTTACCAACTTTCCTATTTTGGTCTGAACTTATTTATCTGGGAGAAAGGGTAAAAAATACAGTAAGGTGTTCTTTAGCATTCTTCTCTAAAAAATAAAAACAAAATTGTGCTTTTGAAATATACTTCATGTACTTCTGAAAATACTGAAGAATATTTGCATTTGTTCATTAAAATAATGAGATAAATAGGTTTGATATGTTGACAACTTAAACGTGTAATTTTCATTTTCATCAAATTTATGTCTTCATTCTGAGTGTATAATAAGTAGCTATTTTGGGATTGATTGGCACTCATTATTAGGAAGGGGAAAGCAGGATAGGGCTAAGGAGTCTTAGGACTATGACAATCTGTTATCTATGCCCAGAAAAAAAGTTATCATCATTGGTCTAAGCCTTAAATAATACTACTTTGTGCAGATTTTTTCCCTGAAGGATCTGTCCAGCTCCAGGATTCTGTAATTTTACAAGCCAGGCAGTGGCTTGTAAAAAATTATACTTATTGGTGGAACAGAACAATTATTTTAAATGTTCTGTGTTATTCTCCACAGTTCATACTCTTCTGCTTATTGGGATTTTAAAGATAGTACAATAGTGAGCAACACTGATTTCACCAAATTTCTAAACAACTGAGAAATAAGATAATGGAAAAAGGCAGTTGAAGAATAGGGCATGATTGGAGAATGTGGCTCAGACTAAAGGATTCCTTAATAGTGAACCTAAAAATTTATCCAGGGCAGCTTGGGACAAAGAACAGTGTGGGACCAGGAGAAGCCTGCCCTCACACCTCCCCTACATTTCTCTCTCCCACAGAGCCTTCCCCTAGAGGGATAGTCGAGGAGAATGCTTATTTCTTATAGGCAACAGATCCCAAATGAAAGTAGCTAGGCTAACATACTCAGATTCTCCTTGCAAAATCACCACATGGGTCGCTCCAGGTCTCCAGAAATGGAATGATTAAGATGCATAGAGATGCACAGATGTTTCTTTTTCATCTGGAAAGGCACATCAGGATGTGCCTTTTAACCCTCTTGTTCTGTGGCAATGGCTGGGGGGTCTATGACTGTAGCATTTTCATTGTCCAACCCAAGAAAGGCAAGTTAGGTTTTATCCTGCATGACACATCCAAATACTGTGACAATCTTCTTGGAGTAGTGGTTGGCCAGGACAGTGAGGACATATGTATCCTCTGTGGCAAATAATATCATAATGGATTCGTATCATCTGCTGTGAACAGGTACAGGAAGGTGAGTGACTGAATATATGCAACCAAATTCCTAATCCTATACCCTGGGGTCTATGAATGCAGCTCTTTGAAATCAGGAATAATACAAGGAGATAATAACATTTTTGTGACACTAAAACACTCATAGGCACCCCTTTTGCCTCCAGGACAAGGTTCAAGTTCTCTTCTTCTACACCAGCTTTTTCTCCCATATTCCTCTCATGACTCTTCTGTGTCAGTCAACAAGAACTCTGTCCCTACTAACATAAAAATAGACAAGCCAACCTGGCAGAAACTTCCAGCTCTTACTGATGCTCAAGAATCAAGCAATTGGGTGGCTCAGTGGTTGAGCAGCTGCCTTCAGCTCAGATTCTGATCTCGGGGTCCTGGGATTCACGGAAGCCTACCTCTCCCTCTGCCTCTCTCTGTGTGTCTCTCATGAATAAATAAGTAAAATCTTAAAAAAAAAAAAAAAGAATCAAGCAATGTGTACTATGATCTGAAGGTTAACATACCCTCAAAATTCATATGCTGGTGTTAGGAGGTGGGGCCTTTGAAATGTGATTGGATCATGAAGGAGGAGCCCTCATGAATGGGATTCTTAATTTTCTATAAGAGACCCCCACAGAGATCTACTGACAATTCCACTGTGTGAGGACACAGCAAGGAGGCTGACAATGAACCAGGAGAAGGGCTCTCACTAGAATGTAACCATGGCAGTGCCTTGATCTTGTACTTCCAGCTTCCAGAACAGTGAGAAATAAATTTCTGTTATTTATAAGCCACCCTCTGGTATTTTTGTTATAGCAGCTCAGATGGTCTAAGACACTGTGAATCCTTTGAAATTGCATGAATACATGTGCAGTTTTCTTGGGAGAGGATCCACGGCTTTCATTAGACTTTTCAAAAGATCTGGACCCAAAAGAGAAACACTCTGCTCTTCACAGTCCCTGGCACAGATCATGGACAGAGAACAGCATGCTTTTCTAAAATACCCTCCTTGTCATAAATCCCTTCACCAGGACCACTTTTCCTTATAGAAACATGTCAAAAGTGTCATGTCACAAGAGGAGCAGGGAGATATTTTGCATCTTCTGATAGCTTGGCTACAATCCTTGCTTCACTATCATCATCCATCACTACTATAATGATAGATCCAATTCTGCTCACATTCCTACCAACACCACAAATCCTAGGGCCTGGCTTTTGGAAATATCTAGTGGCCCTGTTCACTGAGAATTTCTTAATTCTGCTTTTATGTCAATCAACCTAGTTGAGCACTTTTCCCGGTAGGGACTGGGTGAATTAGTGCACTACTGTATTTCCCCCAGAACTGTTCAAGTGCTGGGCATGGAGTAGACAAAGAAGAGAATTTTGGCTGAGGTGGAATCTACCTCAAGTTCATAGTACCTTCAGGTAGGTTTGAAATGCCTGCTCTGCAGGTATTTGCCATTGCTCATGGATGCCATTTTTAACAAAGGGAAGAAAGTAAACCACTGTTTATGCAGGTTCTCCACTAGTTTGGAACTGCAAAAAAGTTCTCAGACTGGCTGTCTACTGGGGTCCTTTTTCCAAACATCTTTTCAAAGCTTGATCTGTAAAAGCAGTAACCACGTTCTCAGAGGGAGCTTAAATCTGTCCTTTTCTCTTCCTAACTTTCTAAGATTTCCTATTTTCTACTGAGATAAATGAGTTGCTGGAAGAACTCTTACTATAATGTTTTTCACTTCTTTATATACAATCCAATCTTGAAAGTGGAAGAGAGCTGTTTGTGGGAAGTTAAAAACAAAAGAAGACAAAACAAATCCCCAGTTTCTTAAGTCTCCGGTTGGTGAAGCCCAGACCTTGTCAACTTTCTTTGATATGCCATTTTAAAAAGAACTTAATTGTGGAAAAAATAATGAAAAAAAAATTCATTCAATTTGAATTTAAGAGAAATGTTGGTAAAAATAAGAAGAGTATATAAATTTGAAAGTTGGTTCAAACTGCTCTCCTAGATTCTCTTCTTCCTCTTACTTTCCTGCTGAAGTGAGAGATTTATTTATTTTCATTGAGAGCCAAAACTCAGTTTACAAGGGGCATATGCTGAAATGGTCATTCATGGTTTTCTCCATTTGTCTTTCTTCTATCTTTTCCTCCTTCTTGCCTTTGGTTCCCCTCTGACCAACTCCACCCATATCTAAATTATTTAGTTGCTAAATAATTTAGTCATTATGATTTTTCCTCGATGCCCAGGAGTTTTACAAGTATTCTAGAGGTGCTCACCAAGCCTCCTCCAGCCTCATCCAAAGAGAAGGACAATGGATTCCTCTCTCATCCACCTCATGGACAGGGAAAGAATTGCTCTCATCCACTGTCCAGAAGAACATGGCTGTTTCTATGCTTATTCTGAGAAAGGTGCGAGGAACTTACTCTAGTCAAAGGTGAGAGAGACAAACTCAATCTTGTTGCCCAGAAGAACTGGTAGCTTCCAAGGAAGTTTCTCTTCACTCAGAGCCACCCTTTCTCCACACACAATCCCCCTGGGCAAACCTCCACCCCGACTTGGACTCACAATTTAAGATTTGGAGGTTCTGAGGAAGTATCTCCTACAATCCATGCTCAGGGATGCACCTAGTAATAACTTCTTCACCCCAAGGAAGCAAGTCAGGCACAGTTGAACTTGGAAAGTTTTCAAATCAGAATTCCTTTGCTCTAAAATGAAGTCTCCAAAACTACCCTGAATCAACTTCATGAATTTTTACCTACAGATGCAGCAGATTCTCTTGTCTCAAGTCATAGCATTGATTAAAGTAATCTGTATTTCTTAATTAGGTAGAGTAGGTAATAAATTAATTTGCTTGATTACAAATGTTATATCAGTTTGCTTAGTTATGCTAAAAAATGCTATTCATATCAGTAGGTTAAAGAAATGCCTCTCTTCTGTTTTCATTTCAGTGGTTTAGTAGAAAAGAAAAATCAGTTGAGAGATCTTGAATTATACTCAAATAACAGAAAAAAAACATTTTCAAGGGATTTCTTAGTAGAAATGTTGATGTTCTGGTTCTCAGCTAAGAAGAATCCATTTATGAAAATATTTTTAACAGTCTATGAAACATCATTAAATTTAGAGGAACCCTCTTGGGTGAGATCAAAGTATCAGATTGCAACATCTAGCTTCATTTATCTGATAGTTATTGTGCTAATCTCCAAATCAATATTTCTACAAAAAGAGGAAAGAAGTTTCCCTGAGTTGTTCTTAGGACTTACTCTGTATTTTCTTCTCTGGATGCCATTTCTAAACCCATGTAAAGCAGTTAATGACAAAGTTAGTCATGAGATTTCCTATTACTATGCATGTTGTTTGAGGTTACAGTTTTAAATTCCTCTTCCAAAGTTCCTTTGTACTAATCCTGAATTTGATGTATTTAAAGATGATCCAGTTTTTCAAGTGGATCCAAACAATTTGGCTTAATATCTCACCAAATGACATTTTTCAATGTACAGAGACATTTCCATAGTCTGATGAAATTCTGTTATTGAAATGTAAGGATATGCCCTAAGTGTGATCTTATTACAAGGATACTACAAACACACTCTGCAGATGTCCACTTTAAATGTAAAAAACTTTCCCAGGAAACTTTGGATAGTTCACTGTAATTCTGGAGCTTCTATGGTTCTCTGACCTACAGCCTAAGTTTAACTTAAGGAAAGTCCTTAAAAAATGTTCCCTTTGAGAAAATGAGTGGGAAATATCAGAGAGGATGACAGAACATGAGAGACACCTAACTCTGGGAAACAAACAAGGGGTAGTGGAAGGAGAGGTGGGTGGGGGGTTGGGGTGACTGGGTGACGGGCACTGAGTCGGGGCACTTGACGGGATGAGCACTGGGTGTTATGCTATACGTTGGCAAATCGAACTCCAATTAAAAAAATATACAAAATAAATAAATAAATAAAAATGCTCCTTTTTAGAACTGTTTCTAGGAAACAGGGTAATAATGAATGACCTCCAAGTAGACTGGCCACTAGGATAGTCCTCATAATATATAGAACTCAGACACAGTTGTAGGGAATTTTTCAAATAAATAATTATAAACCCACCACCATGAAGGTCCAACATGCTAGGTTAAATCAAAGAATAATAATAGATAAAAGCCTGCAGTTGTGCATATATATTCTTTTCATTTACAAACTGAATCAAAAAGTAACTTGATTTTGTGGGTCATTATTGTTTGATGTCCATTCTTTAAGAGGACACTCAGTGGTTTCTTAAATACTTTGATACAGTTATAGTATTTAATGGCAAGATTGTGTAGGCATATGGGGTTGCTTTGTAAATCTGTAGAAGTTTCTCTGGTTAAAAAAAACTAATAAATCTTGTTCTGTTCAATATCAACATTGACGTCATGGTGTTGAAAAGCTTTATTCTTTAAAATCATAGACCCTCAGAACTTAGTGTTTGCAATTATATCAGGAACTAGAGCAGAATAAACAAACTGTACACTGAGCTAAATCAGAATGCTGAGCATGGTAACATAGCCCCACTTTAAGACTGGGAGCAATGGAATTCTTTTTCTTCTCTGATAGAGCCAGTCATAATCTTCCTACTTCTATTAGAACTAGTCGAAACCCTATTAATTTACCCAACATGATATATGTAAGATCCAGTGAGAGACTGCTGAAACTCTGCTTCCACGTGCAGGTCTTTCTTGCCCAGCAAGTGTAATAAATTCAATTTTGTCTTATAGTTGCTTTCAGATCCTTGTTAACACTTGTTCTGTGAAATATATTTATCTGGTCAAACGTGGATGTGTTTCTATTTGTCATGCAGACAAACACTTGGAGCACGAAAACATCTTAATACTGCTTTGCTCTTAAGCCAGTCTCTCAGACCTGTCTGAACTGTTGCTCAAATATGAATAAAAGTTAATGTTCACATGATTGTTGTTATGACTAAATGGATTTTTTTAAAAAGCAAAACCACTTTGCAAATTAAAAAGTGTTTACAAACGTTATTATAATAATATTTAGATGCATTTATTATACACTTCCTTAGATCCTATCACAAAGAGAAAGAAAAATTAATACTGCAGTAAAAGACTTTGTGAAAATACTTAGGGATTTAACATGCATTCTTAACATTTTTGAAGTAGATGCTGTTTTTCAAGACCCTGAAATTCATTAACTTGGAAAAAAGGATAAAAAAAAAAATGTAACCTTTGAAAACTAACAATTTAAAAGCATTATTCACTATCTACATTACCTGTCCACATCATACTAGATGTTGGAGTGAATATATAAATATGCATTCAAAGACAGCTCCTAATCTCAAATAATATACAATTGATTTAAGCAGATAAAACCAATGCATACAAAGTAGAGAATAAATAATACTAAATGCCATGATCCAGATTAAAATGCAATGTCAGTTTTAATAAACTATTAAAAGTTAAAATATATATATATATATATATATATTAGTATTCCTTGGCACTATTTTAAAAAAGAGAATCTTAGTAAGAAAGAAAGAAATCCATCAGACTAAAAGAAAGAAGTCATGAATCAGCCTGAAGGTATTATGAGCCTGAAGCTTTATCAGTTACATAACCATAGGAAATTACAATCTCATGGTTTATTTTATAATTATTTTTGTCTCTAAAAAAAACCATTAATATAGGGGAGCCTGGATGGCTCAGTCAGTTAAGCATCTGCCTTCAGCTCAGGTCATGATCTCAGGGTCTTGGGATTGAGCCCTACATAGTGGGGGTAGGTCCCTGCTCAGTGGGGCAGGGGGGGGAATCTCTGCTCAGTGGGAAGTCTGCTTCATCCTCTCCCTCTGCCCCTCCCCCCGTTCATGATTTCTCTCTCTCTCTCAAATAAATAAATAAAATCTAAAAAAAAAAATCATTGATAGAGCTCATAAAGAACTCTTTGAGGAAGAAAATCTAACTGATTTGTTGAACAAAAGAGGTTGATTAAACAAGGGAAACATTGAGACTAACAGTATTATATCATTACATCCCAGTGGACTACCTTCTATAGTTACCTTAAAAATTGTGTTAAATGTAAATTCCTTGTCTAGAACCTAGAACTATTGAATCAAAAATGCTGGGGAGACAGGGAGTAGTTCCCATCTACCTGAAGATTTAGCAAGCACTCCAAAGATTCTGATGCAGTTACTCTAGGGAAAACCATAGAGAACCACACCCTAAAAAGTAAAATTGTTTATTGAGGACATGGTCTCTTATCACTTAAAACATTCTGAGTTTAAAGTTAGAAAAAATGTTTTATTTAGTGAGTATAATTAGAAAGAGACTATATACATACCTTTCTTAGACACATACATAACATTTATAAATGTTCACCACATTCAATATAGTATGGGCTACAGCATAGGTCTATAGCAAAATGAAAAGAAAACTTTAAAAAAATTTAAACTATGTTTGGAAAATTTAAATTACACTTTTAAATAATTAATTTATTAAAGACTATATTTTAAGAAGAAGTAGAAAGTACCTGGAACTGAATGAAAACACTGTATGTTGAGACTTGCGGGACATAGCTTAAGCAGTACTTAAAAAGAGAAATTTATAGCCATAAGTTCTTACCTTACAAACAGGGAAAGTTAAAATTCAATGAGCTAATTGTCAAAACTAAGACACAGAAAAAGATAACTTATTGGTACCAGAAAAATGAAAGTAATCAGATGATAAAAATAAAAACAGAAACTAAAGAACACAGCAACTGTACCATAATGATAATCAAGACAGCCAAATTTTTTTTGAAAAGACTACAATAAAATAGACAAAAATCTCTGCTGAAACTGATCAAGACAAAAAGAGATGGTATACACACAGATGCAAAAATGTTAACAGTGAAGATGGGATATAGCACAAATAAATCATAGATTGAAAAGATAATGAGCCAATAATATGGATGACTTTATACCTATTATATTTTAAAACTTGGTTAAAATACATTATGGAAAAGACCATTATACAAAATTCATTGAAGGAGAAATACACATTCTAAGCAAGCCTATGATATGTAAAGAAATTGAATTTAATAATTCTCTACCCACGATAATATAGAATTTGGTTGTTTTGTGAACTATTTCAATATTTTATAAAATCATCCAAGTAAGAGAAAATAAAGAGCACTCTGAAGCTCATTTCATAAAACTAAAAGTACCTTGATGCTAAAATTATATAAGAAAAACAAATAAAAATTTAATTATAAACCAATTCATTCATGTGCATAGACTCAGAAATATCTTTTAGCTAAATTAATCCTAGCAATATATGTAAAAATGTAATCAATCATATCAAAGTGCTATCTTTCAGGAATTCAAGGTTAGTTTAACATTAGAAAATTTATTCAAATAATTCAGCACATTAGTAGATTAAGAGAGCAGAAACAGATAACATTCTCAATAGATTCAGAAAATATTATTTGATAAAACTCAAAATCTGTTTATGATAAAAATTTAAACTCTTAGCAAATTAGAAATAGCAAATAATATTCACTAGCAATTTACAACAAATCTTATACTTAATGATCAAATGATAGCAATCAGGAACATGACAGTGATGCTTTATATCACCATTTCTAACAGACATTGTTCTGGAAACCCTAAAATTCAGGTCTGCATACATTGTACACAAGACTTCCAAATGTCACCACAGCCATATTGCCAGACGCCAAATGTCACCTGGTACAGAGTTGGCACTTCACACACCCATCTTCTGTTAGAGATGCTTTTCATACCACAGCCTCCGAGATAGTAACTCAAGTCTATAAGCATTTAATGGCAAGCATCATTTCAAAAAGATCTCTGTGTGTCAAAGCTGGACCAAGTCCTTGCAGAATCAAGGACACCTGAGGCATGACATCATTCTTCAACTGAAGTTAGAGGGTGACCTGCAGTCATTGATCAAGGTAGAGGCTCATAAAACCCCAAAATTTGTAAAATCTGTGAGGTCCAAATGATTCCAACTGAGGAAATTCTTTATTCATTGTGCTTATCTAAGAAACTCTTCATCAGCTGCCTTTCTCATCTCTCTATTTCTGATTTCTGAAGATAAGATCACCAATATGGTGAATTAAAACAATAGAAATTTTTCATAGTTCTAGAGTCCAGAAGTCTGAAATCATTTTTACTGGGCCAAAATCAAGATGTCAGCAAAAATTTGCTCCCTTCTGAGGCTCAAGGGAAGTATTCTCCGGTTCTGGTGGCTGCTATCATTCCTGCTTGTGCGGTATCACTCTCATCTTTGCCTCATCGTCACATTGCTTCATATCTTCTGGGTATGTCATTTGCCTCTGCTTGTCTCTTAGACACTTGAATTTAGGGCCCACCTGGATAGTCTAGGATAATTTCCCCCATGTCAGGATCCTTAACTTAATCATATGTGCAAAGATTCTTTTTTCATATAAGGTAATATTTGCACATTCCAGGAATTAGGGCCTGATATCTCTGGGTGGCCATTATTTAGCCCATGACACAAAGTGACCCAACATCATAAAGAGCAGCTGAAGATCTTGACTGGTAGCGGTCTCTATATATCCTGGCAGGGTTCTACTGGGCTTTATCTAGGATGGCTACCTTCAAACAGGTGACAATATTAGGTTCTGCCTTTGCAGGACAAAAAGTGATAATGCCTGTAGCTGCCAGCATAGTAATATGTAGCCACAAGCTTGCAATTGCTGCTGGAATATATAGAAGATACTTATTTTAATTTAACAGCACATCGGTATGATCAAAATTAAGAGACACTTGCCCACTGAGTAGCACATACCTTGATGTATATGACAAAAAGCCACTAAGTTAGTGTTTAGTTGAGCCAAAAAATTCCATAAAGATATTTGTCAAGGAGATTAGATTTGGAGAAAGTGTTTCTAGTTTACTTCATTACAGTAAAAGCTATAGAAAGTGTACCAGAATATTTGTGCTTTAGCGAGGGGTTTGGAGCTGCAAGGGACAGAGATCTACACAAGGAAAGAGGACTGGGGGCAGCCCGGGTGGCCCAGCGGTTTAGCACTGCCTTCAGCCCAGGGCCTGATCCTGGAGACCCGGGATCGAGTCCTGTCAGGCTCCCTTAGTGGAGCCTGCTTCTCCCTCTGCCTATGTCTCTGCCTCTCTCTCTCTCTCTCTCTCTCTCTCTCTCTCTGTCTCTCATAAATAAATAAAAATAAAATCTTAAACATAAAAAAGAGGACTGGGGTGAGGTTATTGTTAGAATGTACACAGTATACACAATTAGACCCAAAGCTGTTCCTCTTTATCTCTTTCTCAGACCCTTTGCATTTGCCTCTGCTTCTTTACACTCACTGTGCTTTTCTCCAGATATACCCACTTACTGATGACTTCAGTCTGAGAGGGACCCATGATGGTTACCCCACTCAGCTTGTCTCTCAATAGCTTTTGGCAATTTCTTTCTGAGTGACTTACTTCAAAAGATGAAATGTTTGATTTTTCCAGCTTTTGTGGAACTAGAGCTATGGTCAGATGTTATGGATTGGTTGACCTTGAATTCCTTGTCAGTTCCCATCCAAACACAGAGCAGGGAAAGGTTTAAGACAGGGTTGTGCTCTAAAAAACACAGCCCCAGGGATAGAAGGGGCTATACAAGGATACATTTTCCCAACCTAAACTTTAGGCACCCTAAACAGTATCAACCACAATCTTCTGTTGGAAATCTAGATCGTTAAAATTCAAATGACTCCTCATAAAGCCAGCACAAATGTAAAGGTTAAAAATCTTAAAAAGCAAAATACACCATCTGGCTGTTATATTATAGGCATTTACTGGGGAATGGATTTTTTAAATATAAGTATGCTCAAAATCTAATGTCACATTCACAGTATTTCACTACTCTCTCTCTCTCTCTCTATCTCTACTGTTTCTAAACCTTCAATGAATTTTCTAAAAGTTATCTTACTTGTGGTCTTACCTTCCAACTTCTCTATATTTCCCCTCTGTTCTCACTGACCTCCTGGACTAAAAGGATAGCTGAGATCTGTAGGACTTAAATCCCAAAGAAGGGACACTCTTTGTCCCTTACCTAGCCATTTCTAAGATGCCTTGCTTTCTGCTTTATGGGAAAACTATTCTTAAATACTGAAGAAATGAGAAAAAAAAGAGAAACCAGTATAGAGTTAAAAATCCCAAACCAGGCCAGCAGCAAAGAGCTTGCCCAGCTAGTTAGTTCTGGAAAAATGTGATGTCAATTGTAGTGAAGATCTACTTAGACATGTCCAGCTTTATATGTTGAGTACCACTATGAATTGAGAATGGGGCAAGGCACTGAGTTAGGTAGGGCAGGACAGCCCCTGGACTTGAAGATCTCCCCCTAACAATTAAAAGAGTCATGAACCAAATGATCACAATCTAACATTCAAGCAGAAAAAGAGGTCTGTACATAGTGCAGTGACAGCTAGCTGGATCTAGAAGGATCTGGAAACACGGCTGGGTATTCAGGAAAGGTTTCACCAAGCTACTATCATGTTTAGCATATTAAGGATGTGGAAAAATTCCTCAGGCAAAAGA
This sequence comes from Canis aureus, assembly GCF_053574225.1. Lineage (NCBI taxonomy): Eukaryota > Metazoa > Chordata > Mammalia > Carnivora > Canidae > Canis > Canis aureus. Next base: position 33,046,040 of record NC_135638.1, on the reverse strand, counting down.
CAAGGTAGCTGGGGCGGGGGGGGGGGGAGCGAACAAAGATAAATATGTGAGGAAGTATCTATTTGTATAAATATACCGAAGCCTAGTGGTTCAGAAGACAGTGGTTGGAATTTTCAGAATGCATGACAAGGGAAGGGTAAGGAAGTGAGACAAGAAGCATAAACTGAAGCCACATGGTGAAGGACCTAGATAGTCTGTAAAAGAATATGGATTTATCCCTAGGTCGTAGAGACACAGAAGGGTCTGAGATGAAGAGAAAGATGATCAGATTTGGGTTTGGCAAGACAAGGTCAAGAGTAGATTAAAATAGAGAAGGAGCTGCTTCTCTATTTTAAAATGGTGAGAAATCATTTGGGACACCTTCATAACAATCAGAGTGAGGAAGTAGGGAGGCCTGAAACAAGGCTCAGAAATGACAGGAAGGGAGACATTTCAAAGATGGGGTCAAGTGGAGTGTTCACACTGAGTGAGGAGAGAACCCAGAAACCCAGACATCTTCAACCAGGCTTCAACCTGGGCTTGCTAGCTTGATTCAAAGATGTGGACAATGCCGTTAACTGAAGTACTGCTGCAAGAAAGAAGAGTTGGAATAGGTTTGGAAAATTTGAGTTGAGAAAGGGGCTAGATGGGGACAGGGACAGGAAAGCACCAATGGTGAACTCCAAAGGATTGGGTATCTTTTAAATCAGGCAAAACAACTCAGTGATTATATTAACAGCCAATGAATTGTACCCTTTAAAAGGGTGAGTTTTATGGTATTTGAATGATTTCTCAGTAAAGCTGTTAAAGCACATGAAGTCAGGCCAGGGAGAAAGAATTCACAAAAATGACAGAGCAAAGGTAACAAAATTTCAAGGAGTATAAGGTAAATACCCTTCAGATTTTACTTTTCTTATTCTGTTATTTTTTAATTCTCATTTTACCATTCCTTATTCCGCTTCCAATCTCCAGTTGCCTGTTTTGTAATCCCCACCAGAAAGGGCCTACCATGCCATTTTAATGGACCCAAATCCTAATGACTCTGAGTCAGTAGTAAATTCACACATGCTAGTAGTAAATTCACATATTCACATTTCTCATAAAGGGAACTTGTGGCTAGAAAGAAATTGTAATTTTTATTTGAGCACGTGCAGAATGTTACAAGAATTTAAAGCTCTATAATAAAGTGAAATGTTCTCTTTGCTAAATTTTTGTAAATGATTTTAAACAACCGTATCAGGGGAACTTGAGTGAAAATTTTAATTGGAAAAAAAAGAAAATTTTAATTGGATAAACTGTAACCATACATAAATATAAAAATAGTTGAGAAAAAATTCTTTACATTGGATCAATCCATAATCCTGGATGTTTTTATACCAGTAATAAATTATTGGTATGCTTACTGATATGTGATGGACTGACGCGTGATCTCAAAATCATGTGATCTATTTATATGTGCTAGAAGCTGACAACCACAAGTTTTCTGCAAAAAAAAAAAAAGAAGAATGAGATTGACACCAAAATATAACTATAATTTAAAATTGGGGGTGAAGGGTGCAAAAAGAAGCCCATTCAGTGATCCTGTTAAAATGTAAGTCAGGTCATGATTATGTTGCCCCTTCTGCTCCAAACATTCCCAAATTTTCCCATCTCACCTGGAATAAAAGCCAAGGCTTCCCCCTGTCCTATCAGACCCTGAGCTTCTTGGACTTTCCCCACTCCTTACTTTCCTGACTTGGTCTCCTATTCCCTGCTCCTGTGTCACATGCCCCTGGGCCTCTGGGCCTCCATGTGTCTTGAACATGCCGCTCCCATCATATGGCCCTGACTTTTGCTCTGCCCACTGCCCAGAAAGCTCTTGAGCTGGATAGCCTCATGGTCAGCTCTCTCACCTCCTTTAGACCTTCCTAGCTTCTGCCCTGGACCTCCCCCTCTTCCACCCCTGCTCTATATCTCCCTGTAGCACCTGTCCCCAAAATGACCACAATACTTTTTATTTGGTTTTTCTGCCCCCTTTTCTACACTTCACAATGGCTCCACAGAAACACAGATGTTTGTCTGTCTTGGTCGCTCATGTGTCATCAGAACCCATAAGAATGCCTGGCACATAATAAGCTGTCTGTATATATTTTTGAATGAATGAAAGAATCTATTCCTTTAAGTTTTGACAATACATTCTCACCCAGTAAGCATTATAGAAATCAACACATTCTGGACAACGATAGAAGATTTTTCTCATTACCACATATTAAGAAGTATAAGGTATTTCCAATTAGGATTTCACCTTTTTGAAGTGCTGAGAATCTAGTGTGAATCTTAAGTACTTAAAAAATAATATGCATCCTCTAAAGGAAATCAGTATATGCAAACATGTGTTTAGCCCAGGCTACAGTTCACTGCTGTTAACATCTGGTTATGTATCATGAATCTATAAGAAGCTAACTCATACAGTGAGCGAGCTGAAATTCTTTGTATATTTCTTTATCAAAATAAGTTTTAGAAAAATAATCTTAGTGAAGTCTCTTCAATTCTTTTGCATGTGTATATATGCTTTCTTTACATATATTTTTATATTTATTCCTCTGTGTTATACTTTCTGTATTGGTTGATTGTGAACTCTGGATGCAGACATTATTTATCATTTTTTTCTTAGTATCATTTGCACAAATTTTGCCAAATAGATTAAAGAGAACTTATGATCTATGTTGCTGAATGGTTGAAAGCACAAAAAGGTGAGACTAAGAAAGTACCATATACCAATACTGTTGGCATAGTTCCCAGACTATCAGCGTGATTTTCTTACACTTGTTTTGTCCAGGGCTAACTCTTCATAGAGCTCTGCCTTGATTAAATAAATAAGAGAAAAATAATTGGAAATCTTTGGCATTTATACTGTTTGAAAAAATAACTCTCATGAGATATCAGAAAACATACACATGCACATTTTAATGAGATCTTCTATTTCAGAGTCTAAAGAACATCTGGTTCATTTGGGGACATATATCATAATGTTGAGAACATGGAGTGGCTAAAACCCAAGAGAATAAAGTGCAGGGAAAGTATATTCAACATTATTGGAAATGCGTTTTATTGCAAAACAGTAAAGATTTATGACTGAGTCAGGAGGATTAGCAGTACAGTTTCCTCATTTTCTTTAATATATAAATTATGTTAATAATGGCTTTTAAAAACATCAGCAAGGTACACTATAATTTTTAAGTTACATAATAAATAGTGACTAGAAACATTACTAGACCAATTAAAATTTATATTTAAAATTCCCTCCTAAATGTATCTATAATTCTTTTTAGAGGTCTGTAAGGGTTTCCATCTTGCTGAACTGAATTTAATTACTGCTTAATGTGTTTTATGCACACGTGTTCAAAATTTTAAAATGTTTTCTACAGATTATTAATCAATATGTCCCATTTCAGGTCCAATTGAAAGGCATATGAAGATAAGGTGCACTAACAAGGAGTATAAGTTAGCTGTGCATTATTTCATGTTCTGAAATTTCATTTAACAGAGTACAAATATTATTCTTTTAGAAATTCATTCTTTGAGGATGGTTTCTCTGAGCATAAATAAAAGAGATTCATAATGTTATAAAGACAAAGCTAACTGGCCAATGTTGAGGTAATTAGCTAAATGTCCCCTATGGAAAATAAACTTTCTGACAAAAGATAATGAAGAAATACTTCAGGATTTGTAATAACTATTCTGATGTCAAATTTATAATATTACTTCTTTCTTCATGAGTTTGAAGAACATGAGTGGGATTATCATGAAATTCTCAGAGCCCTGGGGTTAGTATGGTGTCAGCAAGCAAGTTTTTCAGAGCCAGATCCTACTTGCCTTTTACCCAGGTGAGCTCCGTAAACACCATCTGTAAGACCCTTTCCCTCTAAATAAAGGAATATCTAAATATTCCCTTATCTAATAATATTCCCTTCTAAATATTACTAGATATTTAGAATAATTGCTTCTTTGGGGGAGGTATATATTGCAAGACTTTTGCAGAAATATGGTAAAAGAAATCATAGGCAATGCTCCTCCAACAATTTTACATTTAGATAAGAATATTCTCTTACAGCAAGTTTCAAATTTTAAAACCTAAAACTTCTGGGGGGAAAAAACACGTTAAGCCGTCTAATAACAAATACCCCAGGAATAAATGACCTCTTCCACGACATTTCTCCCAACTTCTCAGTCCCTGTCTGACTATATAACTAGCATCCATCATGGAGCTAACTAGGAGAAAGCATCTGAGGAACAAATTTGGAGGGAACCCTCTAAGCCTAGTTTGAGGATGTCTCCATAGATTTTCTGTTGCCCAGATGTGCGCTCTTACTTCCAGAGGCTCCTCAAATATTCTTCTTGCTCTATACTCTGCTTTCTGGCCTTTTGGAGGCAGGGCCAACTTTATAGTTAGTAATAGCAGAAGCACACAATGTCCCTTGAGGAACATTGGGCTTTTTCTCCAGAAATCCTTCTCCTTTATCCCCTTAAGACAACTGACATTTCACCATCAAAGAAAACTTCACACCTTTGGTTTTCCATACCAGAGAGACACCAATGGAGGGCTGTTTCCAGACTTAGAAGTCTAATGGAAACAAGGAATAATTTGCATGTTAAAAGACCAACTTGCCCGGTTTCCCATTTAACAAGGAAAGGTCCAAATACCACTTGGTTCGGTTTTTCCCAAACATCCATTAATATTCTGAGATAATATTTTTTAAAAATATGAAAGCTTACATTTGCATTGTAAACTAAGAATGACAGTAAATGATACTCCAAGACTCTACGGCAAATTTTTACTAACTACTACATGCATAGGGCTCAAAGCAGAAAAAGAATCATAGGTTACCCCACACTCAAACCAGTATAGTGTGGCTGGGAAGAAGGAATTAGGAAAACATGTTGATTTCTGCTACATCATTCATTTCAACTTCCACCCCTACCACCCACCAGAGACTGAAACTGCCAGTAAAAAATACAGCCTGCATCCTAAAGGCAAACAAAACAAAACAAAACAAAACCACACACACACACACACACACACACACACACACACCTTAAGAAAAAAACATTACAGGCGAGAGGAGAGAGGAAAGTCCTCAAAGAAATGCATACCAAGAGATCTTGTCTTTCATGTACCTAACCTGTTCTAAGCAATGAGAATGCAGGTAAAAGAGAATAATACAAATGCTACCTCTCACTTCAGTCTAAGAGAATGGCACTGAATAAATATTGTATCAGTCAAGAAACTTTCTGTGGGAAATGATAGAAACCTAAATCACCTTGTGCCAAAGAGGGAATATTATTTTTTTTTGAAGATTTTATTTACTTATTCATGAGAGACACACAGAGAGAGGCCAAGACATAGGCAGAGGGAGAAGTAGGCTCCCCTTGGGGAGCCTGATGAGAGACTTGATCCCAGGACCCTAGGATCATGCCCTGAGCCAAAGGCAGATGCTCAACGACTGAGCTGCCCAGGTGCCCCAAGAGGGAAGTTAATTGGCTCAGATATCTCCATGTATGGGTGGGTGGAAAGGACAGAGGTGAAGTTGGCCTTGGAGAAAGCCAGATACTACATCCAAATATCTCTCTTGCCTCTCTCCCTTTCTTACTACCTCTCTCCTTCATTTCTTCTCTTTCTTCCTCTTTCACTCACCTTTCCTCCCTCTCTTCCTGTCTCCTTGGCTGCAGACCTTCCTGTCTCTGTCCCTTCCTTCTTCTTTCCTTCCTCTATGCCAGCTTTATTCGAAGTGCTACACCTTCCCCATGGGAAGGAAACAGGCTCCCAGAAGTCCTGTTCTCATATCCAGAAGTCTCTAACAGCAGCAAGAAAAGGAGCCTTCTCTGCCAGTCTAATCTTGAAGGACATTGAGAGGTTTGGCTTGGGTTACATGCCCATCTCCGTGACAGGGGAGAAAGTAACATGACCAGCATGGCCCGAGTCATGTGTCCCTGTCACTATGGTTGTAGTGAGAGCACAGGGTAGCTCAAAGGAAGGGAGAAATGTTTTAGGAGAAAGGTGAAAAAATCCTGTTTGTGCTTACTGCGAAGGCCTGCAGAGCATCAGAGCTTTGGCTAGGTCAGTATTAACCTCCTCTTCAGATATGGATTTTTTGTTTTTACAGCTTTATTGTGGTATCATAAAAGTGCATTAAACTTCATGTGTTAAAATGTACAATTTGGGCAGCCTGGGTGGCTCAGCGGTTTAGTGCCGCCTTCAGCCCCGGGCGTGATCCTGGAGACCCAGGATTGAGTCCCAAGTCATGCTCCCTGCATGGAGCCTGCTTCTCCCTCTGCCTGTGTCCCTGCCTCTCTCTCTATCTGTGTGTGTGTGTGTGTGTGTGTGTGTGTGTGTGTCTCACGGATAAATAAATAAATAAATAAAATATTTAAAAAATAAAATAAAATGTACAATTTGATCAGCTTTGACATATGTATACTCTTGAAATCATCACCACAATCAAGATGACAAGCATTTCTATCACCCACAGAATTTCCTCATGTTTCATTGCAATTCATCCTCCTATACTCCACTTACCTAGGCAGCCACAGAGCCTCTCACTGTTACTACAGATTAGTTAGTATGTTCTAGAATTTTGTATAAGCAGACTCATGCAATAAAGAATCTTTTTTGCCCTGACTCTTCTGACTCAGAATAATGTGTTTGAGAATCATGAATGTTGTGCCCATCAATTGGTATGTTCCTTCTTAAGGTTGAGTTGTATTCCATTATATGAAGGCACTGTAATTTATTTATCCATTCCACTGTTGATAAACATTTGTTGTTTTCAGTTTAGGCTATTATAAATAAAGTTGTTATGGGTTTTTGTGTATAAGTCTTTGTGTAAACAGTTGGTGTATCTTTAATTCTTTAAGAAACATGCGAATTTTTCCAGTGTAGGTGTACCATTTCACTTTCCTATCAGCAGTGTGTAAGAGTTCCAATTGTTCCACATCCTCACCAACACTTGGTATGACCAGTCTTTTAAATTTTAGCCATTCTATTCAGTGGGTATTTAAGGGTTTTTATGTTTTGTTTTGGGTGTTTTTGCATTTACCTGCTACACTGATGGTGAGTATCTCTTAATGTGTATATCATCCATTTTTAGACTATACATTCAAATTTTTTTGAGTTGTTTCTCTTGTCATTAGTCATAAGACATCTCTATATGTTTTTGTTATAAATTCTTTGTCAAATATATGTTATAAATATTTTCTCCCAGTCTGTGAATTGCTGAGGTATAATTTTTTTTTTAAATGAATATTTGGTGTTTGTATACTGTCCCCAGCACAGAGCTCCTAAAGCCTTTGGAATTTCCTGAATCAAATCATTCATTTGTCATGAATGACAATCATTCAAAAAGTCATGAATGACTTTTTTTTTTTTGAGCACAGTCCACACACAATATTACATTCCTTTCAAGTGTACAGCATAGTGATTCAACAACTCTATAAATTATGCTATCACAAGAGTAGCTACTATTTGCCATCATATGTTATTGCAGTACTATTGACTATGTTCCCTATGCTATTCCTTTCATCCCGGTGCCTTATTCAGAACTATCTTTTGTTATTCATAATAAACCTCTTTCAACCACATTTGAGTATAGGCTAATGAAGTGACTTAGGATAAGGCCACTAGAAAGCCTCAGAGTGGAATAATCACCAGAAAGACCAAGTGATGAGATGATTGGAACTTTAAGCCCCACCCATCTACCTGATGGGAGGAGGTCAACTGGAAATTGAGCCCTATAAAAATTTCTGAACAAGGAGATTTGGAAAACTTCCCAATCCATGTCCTGGGAGGGTAGCATGCTCCAACTTCACTAGAACAAAACTTCTGCATTTTGGATCTTTCCAGACCTCACATTATGTATGTTTTTATCTAGCTATTCATTTGTATCCTTCACAAAAACTAGTAAACATAAATAAAGGATCTTTTTGAGTTCTGTGAGTCGTTGTAGAAAATTATGAAACCTTCAGAAGGTGTCCTTAGGACCCCCAATTTATAGCCAGGTGGTCAGAAGTATGGGAGGTCTGGTGCCTGCAGCTGGCATCTGAAGTCGGGGGGCAATCCTATAGGACTGAGCCTTTAAGTTATGGAATGTGTGTTAACTCTGAGTAACCAGCGTCAGAATTGAATTGAATTGTTGAATACCCAACTGAGTATCTGGAAAGTTGGAGAACTGGTTGTTTGTATTGAAGAACACCTCAAACTTGCCTTTTCATTTTTCTTAATGGTGTCTTTCAAAGAACAAAGGTTTTGCCTTTGTTATAGTCCAGCTTATCAATTCTTTCTTTTGTTTTTCATGCTTTTGGTGATCTAACAAATGTTTGCTTATTCTGAAATCTCAAAGATTTTTTCCTATGTTTTCTTCTTAAGATTTTAGAATTTGGGTTCATATTTAGCTCTATATCTATTTTGAGTTGACTTTTGTTTATGATGTGAAGAGATGAGGATTTTTTTCTTTTTTATTATTTTTTTAATTTTTACTTATTTATGATAGTCAGAGAGAGAGAGAGAGAGGCAGAGACATAGGCAGAGGGAGAAGCAGGCTCCATGCAGTGGGAGCCCGACGTGGGATTCCATCCCGGGTCTCCAGGATCGTGCCCTGGGCCAAAGGCAGGTGCTAAACCACTGCGCCACCCAGGGATCCCAGATGAGGATTTTTTTTCTAAACTAATATACAATTAGTTCATCACTATTTGATTAAAAGTCTTACCTTTTCCACATTTAATTTTCTTAGAACCTTTGCCTAAAATAAATTGATTTATATGTGTGGATTAAGTCACAGCACATGGGAGTAATAGTGCCTCAGCATACCTCCAACATTCCAGACATACTTTTTACTCTGTTCCATTCATCTGTATGTTTATCTTTTCACTAATACCAAACTGTTTCAATTACTGTAAAGTAAGCTTAAAATCAAATAAGGTAAGTCATACTTGTGAGAGATTATTTCTTTCAAAATTGTGTCATCTATCACAGGTCCATTGCATTTTAACACATGTTTTCAATTGGCTTTTAAAGTTTATAAGAGAAAAGTCAACTGGAATATGGATTAGGATTGCATCAGATTGATACATCACTTTGGGGATACTTGTATTTTCACAATACCGAGTCTTTTAATCCATGAACATTGTATACATCACTCAATTTATTTAGGTAATGTTTAAATTCCTCTATGCCATGTTTTGTAGCTTAGTGTGAGGGTCTTAAATTTCTTTTGTTAGATTTATTCCTACATTTTTGTCTCTGTCAGAATTTTACATATCTATCCATTTATAATAGGAATTTGATCTAATGCAATTATAATGCAATTCTCTAAGGCTGTTGTTTTGTGTTTAATGCTGGAACAGAGCAGTTAATTCTGAATGGAAGATAGACATAAAGTGAGGAACGGCAAAGACAAGCTAAAAGCCATGAATATAAACTGAAACTGAAAAGTATCAGGAAGATAGACATAAAGTGAGAAACGGCAAAGACAAGCTAAAAGCCATGAATATAAACTGAAACTGAAAAGTATCAGTTGTCTGAAACCCATGAGGACATACTCACTGGACCCTTATCAGTTCTTATTGCTTCCACCATGGTGAATTGCATGTCCTACAGGAGAAGCTGACACCCTGAAGAACGGAGTTAAATCATATCTGGTCATCAGTAAGAGCAGAAAGAGGATTTAAGGGTAAGTGGAAGAGTTGCAGACCTAGTAGTTGTTGCTCTACACCAAAGAGATAAACAAGCAGGTGGACACCAACATGAGTGAGGTGCAGAAGCTGTTTGCCCCAACCTCTCAAGCAAATACACAAAAAAGCTACTACTTCACTTCTGTATTCCAAATATTGAATGAAAATATGACTATTATTTGTCTGAACTGGAAATATTCTGAGAAGGAAACCCCAGGAAATATTCCACCTCAGGTGAGTCTGACACATTACAAAACCACACCAGTTCACTCCTTATCAACTTGCCATCCATACATATGTCTTCAAACCATATTCAATGTCCAAATACAAATAATAGCAAAGTCACATTCCTACCAAATATGAAGCAAACAATAAAAACAGGGTAAGACATTCCCCCAAGATGCAAAGAACTTCCTGAGTCTTGGATTGATGTTCATTCTTCTTCCAGATGATTTACACTCCTCATTTGACATTTTGTAACTTAAATATTGAAATATAAGATAAACTATTATTAACATATCTTATGTTAACTAGGAGACTAGGAAAGATTAAGAAAACAAAAATATTGGTTAATATAAGCACTCATATCAAGACAAGAAAAAAAAAAAAGACAAGAAAAAATACTCAACTATTACAGTACTTAGTTCTTTAAATGTTTACATGGTAATAGCTGGTAATTATAACTAAATTATTCTGCTATCCATTCAAAATTCCCTTTGCTTTCAGAAAGTACATCAGCTGGTAGTGGTTGGACACTCTTGAGTGACCCAAACCTTCATTCTTGAATGCTCTGGTTATTAGCAATCTTGCCTGAATTGGGTTTTTGTAATTTCCAATGACTTTAAACTCAGGACATGAAAGTACTAAGAAGTGCCCCCAAGGGATCTCTTACATTCCAAGCATGCTGTTCCCCTACCCCCACTGTGGAGTAACTACTCGATTGTTCCTTAATGGTCATGATAAATCAATCATCCCAGCCAATTTAGTAACAACTTTCTTTCCCTGTTAGTTTACTGGCTAAAGCATCCCAAAGTGGCCAGGTAACAGTATTAACTTCTAGTTTAGTGGAATTATTGTTGTTCTCACTGGTGGAAGCATTCATCTTTTGGAATTAAGATCTCCAAATAAGCAGTATCTATAGTTGCAGAAACAGGAAGTACAAATTTTTCTTGTAGATCACCAAGAGACAGAGTAAGACATTTCCAATCCCTCATTCCTAGATGCCTGAATCCTGAGTATGGAAGAAACAATTGATTTGAAGTACATACTGCATCCTGGAGGAGGTTTTCCTACTTATCCTACGTACTGCCACCTAACTGATGCTATAAACAAGTCTTCAAAAGGCCAGTTTGCCTGTTGCTTCGGGATAGTGGGAAACATGCTAAGACCAGTTAATTTCATGAGACTGGACCCATGTCTGCTCTGCATCTGCTATAAAGTGAGTTCCAACGATCAGAAGCAATGATAAATAGAATAGTATGATGGCAGATAAGGCATCAATAAGTCCATGGATGGTGTTGACAGAAGTGTTACAGTCAGGGAAGGGAAATTCATATTCAGGGTAATTGTCTATTGAAGTGAGAACAAAGTGTCTCCCCTTCCAAGATGAAGTAGTTTAAAGTAATCAACTTGCCACCGGGTAACTGGCTGATCACTCTGGGGAGTTGTGCCATAGCTGGTACTCAGTGCTAATCTCTGTTACAGGTTGGACATTCAGTAGTGAGTGGCTGCAGTCAGGTCAGCTTTGGTGAGTGGCAGGCCATGTTGCTGAGCTCATGCATACCTTTCATCCTTGCCACTAGGGCCATTTTGTTCATGAACCCATTGGGCAGTGACAGGAGCAGCCAGGAATGAAGGTGCCTGGTATCTATAGAATGGGTCATCCTCTTCACTTGATCATTAAAATTCTTCTTTGCTGATATCACTCTTTAGTAAGCATTCACATGGAACACAAATAGAATGACATTCTTCACCCATTATATCAGGTCTACCCACTGTTCCCTTCCCCTGGTCACTGGCACTAGTACTACTGTGAGTGAGAGCCTCCTTAAATTGTGTGTGCTAGGGACCTCAGTTGTCTCACTCACCCTAGTCCTGGCCAGGGTCTATATCTCCATGTCCAAACTACTTAAAAGACCAAGAAAATTCTGTCTACAAACTTCTACCATTTATTTTTAGAAATTGAGGAAAATGGGAAAGATACCAGAAGCCTGAAGAGGATTAACTATTGAGCAATTCTGCCCAGAAATTTCAGAAACCATTCATTCATGCATCCCTTTACATGACATTGATAGCATGCCAGACTGGGCAATTTGGACTTTATGCTGAAGACAGCAGGGAATCATTGAAGAGATTTAAGCTTATGAGAAAAGGCTGATGTCATTAGATTTATAGTATTCATAGAAGTCTCTCTGATTGCAGTATAGACTATGGAACAAAAGGGGAAGGGATCGAAAACAGGGAGGACCTATTTTTTTCCTGAATGAACGTGGGAGAAGTGATAGCCATTGTGCCTCAATAAAGCTTATATGAAAAGAAAGAGTGGTCAGTTTTTCTCAAGCTACCCAGGAAGATACTCAAGGGCTGAGGATATTGAAGTGGGAGCCAAAGAGAAGTTTCAAGGATGGGATAATAGTTGCAGAGTCATAGAAAAATATGTAGATAACTAATAGATGAAAAAAAAGGGTAAGGTGTATTCTAGATAAAAGCCACCTGATGATAGAGGGTCTAGTTTAGGAATTGACTGAGTATGGAAAACAACTTTTTTCACCAAACCATGAAAAATTCTAGTGCATTCCATGGGACTCACATTTATGTCTGAGTTCTAACTGTTCTATTTCCTATTTATTGTAATTAATTCACCCATCAGGCAATTAATTCACCCATCCACTCCCAGGCCCAGGTAGTTTTAAGGCACAATAACTGTGAAAGTTGCTTAGACAATTATGTAAAATCCAATTTTAAGCCCTCACATATTAAGTGCTCATAAACAGCAGTTTTTGTTACAAGTATTAAAAATGGTACCTTGAAGAATTGTGTAGTTATGTAAATTTGTGAATCCCTCTCTAAAACAGATAATTAATGAATGTTACCCTCAAGTAGAATCTTGAATGACACTATTTTGGGGTTTCTCTCGATTTAGATTTATTCAAAGTATTATCAATTATTTCAATAAATCCTAGAATATAAGCTTATTAAATTTACAAATAACATCAAGGCTGGAGAAAAAGTATATTTGATAGCAAATTAGAATTCAAAAAGGAAGCAAAAATGGTAGAAGCCTAAATCATTAGGTACTGTTAGCAGAGTTTTAAAAATAGTAAGAATATACCTACATTAACTTTATTTCTGCTTTTCAAACACAATGGGTTGACTCTTGCATTGCAGCCTTTTCACTAGTTTTTTCCCTGCCAGGAATGTTCCACTTGCTTGGCTGGCTACACTGTGTCATTCAGATGGCAGCTCAAAGTATCTTTTCTGCAGTGGCTTCCTTGTGCACCCCATCTTATATAGCACTATCCTCCTACCTAGCAGCAAGTTATCATATCACTTTCTATCATTGTTTTCATTACATTTATCAAAGTCTAACAGATTTTCATTTCATAAAGCTCATTTGGAATACGGCAGGTGTTTCCTTTGCCTAACGAATATTTCGAATATTTCTCTGATAAGATTCTTTGATAACATTCACAAACCCAAGGCCCCACATATATACTGTTAACTGGACTCTGTCTAGACTCTGCTGGTCCCATACTCAGTTTTCTTCCTTAATTTCTAGAAGTAGCCATCTCCAAGCTAGAGACGCAGCTCTTGGTGAAAGCAGAGAGAACAAATAGGGAGGTCATTGTCTCCATTGTCTGTTCTCTGAATGGTACAGACTCTTGTTTTCTCCTTTGACTGGCAGGAAGTGAGGGAGAAATTGCTGGATTCCAACCATTATTCCTGCCAGTGGCATCCCTCCATTTCATCTGACCAAATAGCTTCAGGCTAGCAACTGTAATTCTTCATTCAACTCCACTGATCCTTTTTGATACCTTCTGGAAAACTGTCTCAGAAAATGGTCTAATTGTTGTAGTAGGTTGACTGACAGTTTGGGTCTTTTCATTCTATTTTCAGGATCTTTCTTTCTTTCTTTTTTTTTTTTTTTTTTTTTTAAAGCTAATGGGAGTCACATAGGGGCTACTATCCAGACTACTTTTTAACCACTTCAATCTCCTCACTAATATCCTTTGTATTTCTTTTATGTGTATTGTTGGCTACTTCAAAGTAGGCTATTTGTTGTTCTTTTAAACACACAAGAATCACTTTATACTTAGACCTCTTTAGTTTCACCTTGGAGATTTGGTTTATTGTCCGAACCTGATGTGATCTCTTTCAAATCTGTTTCATAGTTTTCCTTTAATTCTATGCAACTTTGTGCTGCTTGAGATGTAATAGACTATGTTCATATTTAGACATTTTGCAGTGTTAATTTAACTCCTTTCTTTGTATGTTTTAATACAATTTTAATTGAAATATAACTGGCATTCCAGCATATATTTACATATATTTAATTCAAATGTAACATGTAAAGATTTATATGCTTATATATATTTCATTAAGGTATAATTGAATATACAAATCTTGAGTGGAAGCTTGCTGGATGAGCACAAAGTGAACTTCTATGTAGTCACCATTTATTAAAGAAACATCAAATTGCTAGCACCTCTTAAGCCCTCAATGCTGCTTTCTGATTACTAATACTACCCCGTTCCCCCAAAGAAATCCCTTCTATCCAGACTTGTAAAGGCATAGATTAAAGACCCTATTATTAAACATTATATAAGTGGAATCATAGTACACATTCTTTTGTATCTTTTGCTTCTTTTGCATTTGAGTTTCACCCTTGTGGTTGCACATATCGGCAGCTTATTTATTTTTATGCTGTAGAGTATTCTATTGTATGGTATGAATATACCATAGTTACCTGTCCATGCGACTATTGAGAATATTGGTTTTTGCCAGTGTTTGACTCTTACAAGTACTGCTGCTTTGAGCATTCCTGTGAATGTCTTTTGGTTCATGTACCTACACATTTCTTTGGGGCATATATGGAGAAGTAGAATTGCATTTGTTAATCCAATGACCTACTTCTGATTCCCTAAGAAATTATGTTTGCTATCTTTAAAATGTGATAATAAAAATGAGGCAAAACAGAAAGCAAGGGAAAGGCTATTTCTCAGACTTTGAAGTGGAACTTTTTCCAAATATACCTACCATTCCAGTATCATATTGACTTTCATGAAATAAAAAGAATCAAAACTATCTCATATTCAGCTTATGAACTGCTGAATGAGGTGGGCCCTCATTAGTGAAATAATGGTTTGCCAGGGTGTTTTCATCACTACAGTGCTTAAGCAGAGGCCATCAGCCCATGATGAAGTAGGCACTTTGAATATGTGATTGGACTACACATCCTCTCAGATCAAAGGCTGAGATTATCTGACCCTCCAGACTTTTCCTTTGAGTATTTCTTTAGCCTATATTATGTTGCATTTTCTGTTGTCAGTATTTATCAGTAGGGTTATCATTTTTCCTTATTTTATATCATCCTATCTCTAATATACAATCCATTTTCAAGTCCTATTGGCTCTGCTTCAGAAATACAACTCAAATTTATTAAATGTTCCTGCATCTTAATTATTGCCACCATGGTGCAAGCCACCATCTGCTTCCCTAGACCACTGTGAAATTTCCAAGCTGGTCACCCAGCTTTCATTCTTAACTATCCCACCACCTCTTGCAAATTTGTCACATCTCAGCTAGAATAGTCTTGCAGGAACATAAGGCAGATTATACAGCTTTCAGGAGGCATGCAGAATAAAATGTAAATTCCTTACCAAGGCCTTATTTCTTCTCCAGCCTCACCTCCAACTTTTCCTTGATCACTAATATCTAGTTGTGCAGGTCATCCTGGACATAGACCATGGGGTATGTCCCAATTAACTCATTGTAAGTTGAAAATATAAGAAGTCAAAAATGTGTATAATACACCTAACTTACTAAACATCATAGTTTAGCCTCACCTACCTTAAGGGTGCTTAGAACACTTATATTAGCCTACAGTTAGGCAAAATCATTGAACACAAAGTCTATTTTATAATAAAGTATTAATTCTCTCATGTAATTTACTGTACAGTGTACTGAAAGAAAGTACACTGGTTGCATGGGGACAGAATGGTTACAAGCGTGGCCCTTATGATCACGGGACTGCCTGGAAGCTGTGGCTCTTTGCCCCTGCCCACCATCACAATAGAGGAACCTACTGCATATCACTAGCCCAGGAAGAGCCAAATTCAGAATTAAAGTACGGTTTCCACTGAAATTGGATATGGCTTTTAAACCATTGTAAAGTTGAAAATTCATAAGTTAGACCATTGTAAGTCAGGATCCAATGTACTTGTCTTCCTTTTTCTCAAATACACCTAGCTCATTCCTCCCTCAGGGTATTTGCATAGCCATTCCCTCTGCTTGGAATACACTATCCCCTCATTTTTGCATGGGTGGTTCCTCAGACATCATCTTCCGAAGGAGACCTTTCTGACCACCTGATCTAACTCAGCCCCACCCCTTTGCAGTCACTGGCTTTCTATAGCATCATTCTGTGGAAAACAAGAACAGTCATCATCATATAAAAAGATCTTATACATTTTTATTATTTGATTGCTTCTGCTCTCCTACCATGAGAACACAGTACAAGAACCTGGTCTACTTGCTTCCTGTTGTATCACTGTAGAGAAACTTTGCAGTGTATGTTGCTTGAGTGATTGAGTAATTTGTCAAACTACTGAATTAGTAAATTCACTATGATATGATATGCTCATTTTTTTATGATACACTCATTCTTTCTGCATTCTTCCTCTAGTGTCATCCTCCTAATTCTGACTTGTTATTGTAAAAACCTTACATGTAATTTATGCTTGTAGTATGCTGAGTACATAACTGCTGAGGTCTCATCTTTCTTCATGAAATCTATTTATACACAATCATATAAACATTATCTTCAGCATATCAATATTTTACATTTCTTAAAAAATGTTTTAGATTCTTTAATCTTGGATCAGTTAAATTGTCATAAATGATCTGCCTGTCATTTGGTGAAGCACCAACAATATACTATTGCTGCCACCCAACTCATCTTTTCAAACACCTGGAATTTCTCTGCTATAAAATATAATTCTTAGATTCTCTTTTAAGTGTTCTGAAGCTTTTCTTATCAGTGCAGAGGAAAGAAATCCAAGTGAAATGACCAGAAGCTGGAACTCTGCAGGCATATTTGTGGCTGGGTTTATCCTACTACTTGTACATTATGTGGTTTACCTCAACATGTGGAAAAATCCAGTAAGTCCTTCATTGCTTAGGGTGTAGTTAGTGTCTCATGTAACTTAGATGCTTTATTCTTTTTACAAATATCTCACGATAAACACACAATATGTTGAAATCCATTTTGAATAATTCATGTCTATTTGCTTAAAGAAACAGAATGTTATCTATAAAAACTTTTAAATAAGCATGTTTCTGCATCCCTTTTACCTCTACTAAGAGTGTTCCAATCCCATAAATGTGGGGAAAATGCCTTTAGGCTTATTGAAGTCATTTATTCATGGGAGTATACAGAATGAATCAGACCTATCTATCAGGAAAGACAAAAAGAAAGAATTCTGAGTTGTGACTATACCAGATTTGCTTACAACAGGAAATGTACAACTTTTCTACTTCAGGTAACATAATTTCTCTACTATCGGGGTGATAAATTAATGTGTACAGTGCACCCAGAGTTTATGCCTCACTTATTACATTTTTTAAAAAATAGCTCTAAGAAGTCATCAAAATATTTGGTTTAGTTTTCCTGACACTTTCAATGACCTCATCAATTTCACTAATAAGAAAAAGAATTCTTTTTGTATTTAGTCTTGAGAATTAAGAGGATCTTAAAGATCTATTGGTTTATTTTCTTTGGGATCTTGAGGATTCATGAGGGCTTACTATTATTTTGCTATATCTATAGTAATATTAGACATACTAATCTGAATATAAAATTAAGATGATCTTAAAAATAGGCTAAAACTTTTCCTTACTCCAAAATCTCAAAGTTGTTTTTTATGTACAATTTTAAAACATCTGTTTTATATAAAAATTTGTTGAACATTAAATCACATAATTATGATTCATATTACTGTATATTTCTATTAATCCTGCCTATTTCTACATTTAAAAATCTTATTTTACCATTTAATTATGCCCATCAACAGAGGTCAAAAAGGGGGCACCTGAGTGGCTCAGTGATTGAGTATTTGCCTTTGGCTCAGGTCATGATCCCGGGTCCTGGGATTGAGTCAGGCATCAGGCTCCCTGCAGAGAGCCTGCTTCTCTCTCTGCCTATGTCTCTGCCTCTCTCTCTGTGTCTCTCATGAATAAATAAATAAAATATTAAAAAAAAAAACAGAGGTCAAAAGTACTCAGCAACAATATTTTATATTCAAGTTAGTACTAAAAGATCAGTGACTCTCTTATGACCATCTAGAATCTTTGGAAACATTGTTTAGAAGCAGTCATCCAACTGGCTGGTGTGTCATTCACTGATGATTCTTATTCTCGTCATTTCTGAAGTTAACTTCCTGTTTTAAATATTTGTTCACCATAGACCCTTAGAGCAGTTATCAGTTCTTTGTTTTATTTACAATTATAATTTCTCTAACAGAAAAATGCTATGCTCCTCTTTTTAACCCTCTCTTTTTATAAAGTCATATTAAAATTTCATTTCCTCAAGGAAATTTTATAATCAGCCTCCATCTGACTTCTCCATACAGCATCTGTTTGGTACTTATTTGAAACTGATCTTGCATTATATTTATTTGGCCTTGTTATCCAGTTTTTTCATCTGTATATTCTATTACTTTAGGAAATAAAAAAAATTACCCATAGATTGAAATGACATCTTATAATTTGCTGATAACTCTGACTCCTTCCAGCCCTTTTGCATTAGATGCACAATGCACTCTCTACAATTTCAGTAGATCATTGGAAAATCTCTCATATGACCAAACTCATAATAGATGGGCACATCTCCATAAATTATGCAATCGCTTTACTCTAGCATTGCAGTTAGGGCAGAAGATTGCAACCTACATGGCCCAATCTATTCCTCATGCAATAATTTATTAAAACAGTCTCTTAAATATAATAAGCTTCTCCATTTAAATAGTTTTGTCCTTTAAAAGATTCAATCATTAAGAACAGCAAGGGCTTTCCCATGTAATTATTAATACGTGTTCATACATAGAGATAGGCAGATAGAAGCTTATGAACAACAGTTATTTACTCATGTCTTATAACATTTTGCAAAGTGATTTATAGTACACTTAGAGTTAAAGCATTAGATCTATTGCACCAGAGAGAAAAGCAGAGTCTGTGTGAAGAAAGATAAGGGGAAAATCGCAAAATAAAAATTTCTAGCACCAGGGTTGCTGTGTGCACTTCTCCAGGCAGTGCCACCTGTGGAGTTGGGCACTGGAGGCCATTTGGTTTTGTGTGGCATCCCTGCAGAAACCAGAGTGTAGAGAGGGATATTAAATAATTTTAAGCTTCAGTGCCAGTCCTTAGTTAAATAGTCTTAAAAGTTTTATGGATGTCTTGTAAATCTATTATAACCCATCCTATCAAAATATATAATGGTCCTTACCAATCATTTTTCTTAGTTGAAAATAAAAATAAATATAACAATAAAAAAGTAAATTATGTATTTAAGATACATGTGAATAAAATAGAAGTGAAGGAGAAAGCACAAAATATAATATTACCAGCATCAAAAATTAAATACTTTAAAGTCAAAACTGTCTGCAAATAAGCCATAAGCATTAAAAATTTATACTGCTTATATGAGTCTTATGTCTCAAAATAAGAGAAGTTTTTGTAGTGACATTTCAGTCTCTAAAAAAAATCATCATTCAGGAAAGCTAAAATTATTTTATGCTAAATTAGTAGCATAAAAGCTTTCATAATAGCATATGATCTTTCATGTGAATTATATGTCCTCGGTTATTTCTCAGTCATATAACGGTATCTTTTAAACATTATTCAACCACATTAAAAATTGAAACATTGAAATTTGTTACCTGACATATCAGAAAAAATATGTATACTTTTGAACTTAAATCTTTTTTTAGAAGCAGAGGCACAGGAAAACAGATTTATTATCTATTACATCAACGAATTAGCTCAATGCAAGTTAAGGAGTAGGTTGTTTATATAAGATAATCTTTCTGTATTTATAAAGCTATGTGGAAAGTGCAACATATCAGATGGGCTATATACTGGTAGGAAATGAGTGTGTATGGGTACATATTCATTTTAATTAGTCGATTTTAACTAACCAAGAATATAAATCGTATACTGTGTATATAGCTGCCTAGATGGAGCTACAGATAGCCCATACCATGGAGGAAAGCATCTTTTAGGATTTTACAAGCTCATTACTTCCTCTGCATATGTCCTGTTGTATTTGGGGCTCTAAAATTATTATTTAAGAAAATATTATTGGAAAAACTGTCTTTCCTCTGGTAAGAATGAATCCTTTTCCAAATATTAATTGACCAGATATGCATGGGTTGATTTCTGAGCAGTCAATTCTGCTCCATCCATGGGTCAAGGTGTCTGTTTTTATGCCAGTACCATACTGTTTGGATTACTATAGCTTTTTGATATAGTTCAAAAATCAAAGAGTGGGATGTTTCCAGTTCCATTCTTCTTTCTCAGGATTTCTTTGACTATTCCGGTGTTTGTGGTTCCTAGTGAATTTTAGGTTACTCAATAGAGAAAAGGGTTTCATCAGTAAGTCTTGCTGGGAAAATTGGATATTCACATGAAAAAAGGAAAAGGAAGGAAGGAAGGAAGGAAGGAAGGAAGGAAGGAAGGAAGGAAGGAAGGAAGGAGGGAGGGAGAGAGGAAGGAAGGAAGGAAGGAAGGAAGGAAGAAAGAAAGAAAGAAAGAAAGAAAGAAGAAAGAAAGAAAGAAAGAAAGAAAGAAAGAAAGAAAGAAAGAAAGAAAGAAACTAGATTCTATCTTAAACCACTTGCAAAAATTAACTCAAAATAGATGTAAGACTTAAATGTAAGACCTGAAATTACCAAACTCCCAGAACAAAACATAAGGAAAACTCCTTGACATTGGACTTGGCAATGTTTTTTACTTTTTTGTTTTTGGCTATGACACCTAAAGCATAAGCAACACAAAAAGAAATTAGTGGGACTACATAAAACTAAAAACCTTCTGCATAGCAAAATAAATGATCAGCAGAATAAAGAGACAATCCATGGAATGCAAGAAAATATAAAAATATTTGTAAACCATTTATGATAAGGGTTACTATCCGTAGTATATAAAGAATTCATACAACTCAACAACAACAAAACATACACACAAATAATCCAATTTAAAAATTGGCAAAGAACCTGAATAGACATTTTTCCTAAGAAGATATTCAAATGGCCAGCAAATACACTAGAAGATGCTCAACAACATCACTAGTCTCAGGGAAATACAAATCAAAACCAAAAGAAGCCATCACCTCACATCTATCAGAATGGCTATCATCAAAAGGACAAGAAATACGTGTTGGAGAGGCTGTGGAAAAAAGAAAACCCTTGTGCATTGTTGGTAGGAATGTAAATTGGTGCAGCCACTATGGAAAACAGTATGGAGTGGCCCCAAGAAATTACAAATAGAAATACCACATCATCAAGCAATTGCACTTCTGAGTATTTGTCCAAAGGAAATAAGAACACTAACTCAAAAAGATATGTGCGCCCATTCATTGCAGCATTAATTACAATAGCCAAGACATGGAAACAATCTAAGTGTCCATCACAAAAGAATGGCCAAAGGAAATGCGGTATATACACACAAAGGAATATTATTCAGCCAAAAAAAGGAAAGAAAATCCTGCCCTTTGCAATAACACAGATGAACTATGAGTGCATTATATTAGATGACATAAGTCAGACAGAGAAAGACAATAATGTGTGCTGTCACTTATATGTGAAATCTTAAAAACTGAAACTCTTATCAACAGAGAACAGACTGGTTATTGCCAGGGGGCAGGGCAGAAGAGAGGGTGGTCAAAAGGAACAAACTTCCAGTTAGAATATAAATATGTTCTGGGATGTAATATACAGCCTGGTAACTACAGTTAACAATATTGTATTGTGTATTTGAGAGTTCCTAAGAGAGGTTCTTAAAGGCCCTCATCACAAGACAAAAAATTTGCAACTATGTGAGGTGATGGATGTTAACTGAACTTAGTGTGGGAATCATTTCATAGTATGGTCATGTATCAGATCATTATGTTGTACAGTTTAAATTTATACAATGTTATATGTCAATTACATCTGAATAAAATTGGTGGGTTGGGGGGTAGAAAATATTAGCAAGGCCTGTACTACTGGGGGAAGAAAGCAGAGTCAGCTGTTAAGTATGCCCAAAGAACCGCTCTGCTTCCAGCTTTCCAGTATTCTGAAAAGCCCATTTTACTGTGACTCCCTACCACCTCCACCATTCTTCTGGGTGATTCACATCTTCTTTGCTACTAAAACTGTCATCACAACTCTATTTTCTCAAATATAATATTTTCATTTAGAGAAAAAATAACACCTTGCACATGGGAAATTAACAAGAATAATTTTGCTATTCATATCCTTAACAATGTGGCTTTATGAATCTTTTCAAATCCAAGAAAGAGCTAGATCTTCCTGTAATTCCCCATTTTCATTCTCTCCTGGATTCTGATGTGCATTGCCAGGTGGGAAAAGTGCCCTGCTGACTGTTGGGAGCTGCATGCAGATTAGGGACTTCTCGAGCCTGATAGCACTTTCTGTTCTCCACTTGCTCATGCAAGAAATGCTGCAGTATAGAACTTTAGACCAGTTTCTAGGCATTGAAAGTTGACAAATATAAAGTGACATAATAATTACACCACTATCAGAGCATGGATTTATCTCAGTGACTATCTGATGAAATGTTGTCAGGTGCTCTGATTTTGCTAAGTAGTGTGAGAAATTTCACAAGAGGAGTTATCTACATCCCCTGTTCTCATATAGCTTACAGTCTTAATGAGGTTAATGAGGAGACACCCGAATGCATAGTAAGGTCTAAGTTCTGAGAAATAGGCAATCTAATCAAATGTAACATAGGAAGACCTTCTAAGAACATCATGATTAAGATATTTACTAAGAGTTTGGGAACCCAGCCAATCCAAAATTCAGAGGATTATTATGGTTGATGATCATGAGAAAATTACGCTAGTATTTAAATTTTCTATTTGCTACTTTGCATAAAACTCCCAACTCACAGCTAAGTAGAAAGCAGAGAGTGTCACGGGAGATGTGCATATTGATAAATGCCATTAATTACATATCAAGATTTTTGTAGCCTGTGTTGACCATGCGTATCCATACTTCTGTTCTATCAGCAACAGCAAATTGGCAACATATGCTGATTTGTTTTTTCCCAAAAGATTTAGACATACTATGATTTAGTCTTCCTGTATATTCTCTGGTGGATTTTGGACAAAGAATTTGGATTGCTTGGAATAGTGAGCTGAGCAATAGAGATATTCTCTTTATCACTCCATTCTGTCTTTTACTAACCTTTCTCCTTCTGTTCCTCTACCTCATTCCTCTTCTATGACAAACTAGCTGGCAACTTGCAAATGCTGATGTGCTAAAGGAATATCTACTTAGGAGTCTTGACTGCTGGTGGTGAATCTAGCGGAAAATTTAAAGTATGTGTAACTCGTGAATAAATAAAATGAATTAGTCATTGAAGTACTGCTCAGAAGATTGATTTTTACCAATTTGAGGAATGGAAGAATAATATAGAAGAGGTAACAAAGAATGTGTTTGACTGGTTTGTGTGATTACACAACAAACCAGGAAAGCTATTGTACTAAGCCCAGGTAAGATGTGAATGACTAGATGCATGAGTGAAAACATTGAAAATGAGAGATTTGGTGACAGAATAAGTGAGGGAGGAATGAGTGGGTGAATGAACTAAAATTCACATCTATACCAAAAGCACTCTGACATTTTGTTAAAAGTTCCTAATAATTTACAGGTGATTTTTCCAAATGTCAGAAATACCATTTCTCATCATTCAGATTAATACCAGGTGACTAAAAAATAAAATGCCTACACAAAATTCTGAATATATTTTTACCAAACATTTAGAAGCCATAACATACACTTTAAAACGAGCTCACAGGGAAAAAACACTCATTGAACCCTTAGACTCATGTCTGTATACCTACTTTAAGCATTTTTTCTATTTTTTAAATAGAACAAAATAGCTGTTATGTATCAGTACCATCTGTGGCTCAGATACCTAATAGTCCCTCACTTGTCCTTTTCTCCTTGTTCTCTCCTGCTTATTTCCTATTTTTGCTTGTTAGCATCTTTACTATATAATGGTAAAAAGGAGGAGAAAGTTCAAATTAGTTCATTTTTCTGGCTACTAATGAACTGGTTTAATATTTGATTAGGACAAGGTTTGAATGAAATTAGAGATTTCAGTTATTCATGCCACTTCTGATTTTGGTTCCAGGGAAAATGAGAATTAGTGAGCTGTGCACGAAATGGATTATATTTCTATTAAGTAAGTAGCTTAATGTTCTAAGCTTACCTTGCCACAAATAGTTTAAAAATGTTCCGTATATTTGGTATATTATTCCATATCATGAGAGTACAGAAGGTATATATACATAATTTTAGAGATTTATTTATTTATTTGAGAGAGAGAGAGAGAGAGAGAGAGAGAGAGAGAGAACAGGAGCAGGAGGAGCAAAAGGAGAGGAAGAGGGAGAGAGAATTCCAAGCAGACTCCATGCTGAGTGTGCAGCCTGAAATGGGGCTCCATCCCATGACCCTGAGGTCACGACCTGAGCCAAATTGAGTTGGATGCACAACTGACTGTGCCACCCATGTGCCCCAGAAGGTGTATATATTAACCTAGTATTCCATATACCATGCAAACAAATTCTGGCAGCTTAATCCTTTCAAGTTTTGAAAATATGGAAGCAAGCAAAAGTTCTGAGCCAAATGATAACAAGAGTTGGTGTATTGATTTTGTGAAAGCAGACACACTACATCTCAGTTTTGAAGCATAGATCAGTTTTATGGCTGGGAAGGACCGGCAGAGTTTCGAGCTCCTCTGCATAATTAATTCATTATACACAATATTTGGCAATCTAGACTTTCTCAGGACATTTTCTATTGTGTTTGGTGTCAATAACAGACTAGGAAAATCAGTTCATTCAGTTCATCTGTGTGTCCTCCATGGTCTTAGCATCCAGGGGGCATTTCATCATCAGCTCCAGCTCCTGGGTGCCAACGATGTCAGCTTGTCCTTTATCTGTGTTCTTTGTAGTAGCATTTCTGGCTCCTGCTAACATCCAGACTGACTCCCTTTTCTTGTTTGTCTTTCAGCTTCTTGAGAACTTTTGTAAGGATAACCTTAGTTATTAACAGGTGGTAGATGAGCATTAGGGGTGTAGGAGATAGCCACATGGAGTCAGGTACAGCATTTGGAGTTGTTGCTTTGTTTTTATCTCTGATCCATTGCAGTCCATTATTTGCATACATACTATACCATACAATGCAATATAATGTTCCAACAATGGCAAATTGCTATAAAACTTCTTGAATCCCAGCTTCCACTTTCTAACCTCATCTTGTCCCAGAATAATAGTCAACTCACAGAGTACTGCTGGTCTACAGACAGCACTCTGAGTAGCACTAGTCGAATAGAGGGCAGGAAAAAGAAAAAAAAAAACCTGCTCTGAAGGTTAGAAAATTATCTGGAAGTTGGGGATCAAAATTCTGGAGTCCCTGGTGAGTTAGAGGTGGCTGGGGACATGGAATTGGAAGACAACGCATAGGAAGAATGCATTGGGAAATAGACAGAAATAAAAACAGGTTGGGGCAGAACATCAATGAGCCCTGTAATGTGGCAGACAGAGAAACAAGAAGTGAAGATGGGCAGAGAGATGCCAGAGGAGGAAAGAGAAGCAGAAGCTCCACAGCATGCCATTTGGGTCCACTGAGGTATTAACTAGGCATTCCATTCTGTGTGCCCTACTGACAAAGAGGCTGCGATTCACGTTGCCTACCCCAAAAGTCAAACGTTGAAATCCTAACCTCCTCAAGTGATATTATCAGTAGGCATGGCCTTTGGAGGTGATTAGGTCATGGGTGTGGAGCCCTTATAAGTGGGATTAGTGCCCACATAAAAGAGACCCCAGAGAGCCCTCTGCTCCCTTCTCCTTTCTGACACTTAAGGACAGAGTGAGATGTCCATCGGTGAACAAGTAAGCTCTCGCCAAACACTGAATCTTTAGTATGTTGATCTATGACTTCCCAACCTGCAAACTAGGAGAAATGAACTTCTATTTATGAGCCACACAATCCATGGTATTTTTGTTACAGCAGTTCAAACGGATTAAGACACAGGAACATAAATGTATTACATATTTTAGAAAGAAATCCATCAAAACAGTTGGAGCAATTTACTTGAAAAATTCAATCACAGAGAACAGTGCCTTTCTTCATTAGTGATACAAATATGTGAAGCATCAGAGCAAATAGAACTTTCTGCAATAATGATGGAAATAATTTTTATCTGTGCTAATGGGGTAGCCATCGGCTATACATGGCTATTGGACACTTGAAAAGTGCCTCGTGTGACTGAGAAACTGAAGTCTTCATCCAATTCAACTTTTTAGAAAATATTTTATTTATTTATTCATGAGAGACACACAGAGAGAGGCAGAGACATAGGCAGAGGGAGAAGCAGGCTCCCTGTAGGGAGCCCGATGCGGGACTTGATCCCCGAACCCTAGGATCACAACTTGAGCCAAAGGCGGATGCTCAACCACTGAGACACTCAGGTGCCCCTCATCTAATTCAATTTTAATTAATTTAAATTTAAATAGTCACATGTGGCCAGGCAGTATTTATTAAATAGATGATTTGTATGACTCAGAGGCAAGTTTGGGTTAGAATAAAAATATATAGGCTTTGAGGTCACATGGACCAGCCTTTGAATCCTTTGATTACTAACTCAGTGACCTTGGATACACCACTGACTTTCCCTGGGCCTGAACTTCTTGTTCATAAAATGAGGGTTATAATATTTACGTTTAGAGCCAGTGCTACAATTAAAAATGAGGCATGTAAATTGACTAGCGCAGACCAAATATTCAATAAATGATAGCTGTTAGTAGTCTTAAATGATGCAGGTCAGTATTCGTGAACATAATTCAATTGTTTTGATTTCTCTGATCATCAGTATGAACATGTAACAAACTGTGAAATATGCAATAAGAGATAACGCTAGGGGCTGTTGCCTCTGGTGGAGTAGTCTCTTCCGGTGATAACTGACAATGCTTTTCTAGTTAGTGATTCTCTTATCTCTGCCTTGCTGTGAGCTGTCCTTTTACAGTGTGATTGCTTCTGGCAAACCCACCCTGCTCCTCCCGGGAAACATTCCTCACTGCTTTTTCTTTAACCTCGGAAGAGCTAGGGGCTGTTCAGGAAAAAAGACAAATGGAGTTTGTTCAATCAATACCTTTAGTTTTACAAACAATTCTAAGTCAATGGAGTCTGATCAGATGGCCTCTCAAGTTTTTTCTGTGGAATGCAAAGCACAAATTCAGAGACATTTACCTTAACCCCGGCTGATGTCAAACTCTTGGGAGAACTTCTAAAAACTAGATACATGACCATCCCTCCCCCCTAACCTGGTGCTGTTAGGAGCACTCCAGGCGATTGTATCATGGTTTGAAAATTATTGGTGTATCCGTTTTTCCAGGAGAGGGCTGTGGACAGATGAAAGCCCAGGTTAAATGAGAGATTTTTGGACCGCTCGAGGGCAAGGACATGGCACAGACATTACGTGGATCCAGCACAAGGATGTGGAGCAACCCTGAACATTGGGCTGAAAATTTCCCTTGGAGGATCAGAGCCAATCATTTTAAACAAGTGTCACTCAGAGCTGGGCCTGGATTCCAGAACTAACTTTTCTTTTTCTTCTAAGCTACGCTGTCAGGTTTCTGGAGATGGTTCAGCTACTTGTGCTTTTAGTGGGGCTCTAGTCTATTTATGATCTACTACTATTCAGCTCACGGGCTTTCACGAATGAAATTTCACTAGTTGTGGTACCCCCATCTGAAGAAAAACTAGTGAAAAAACTTTTCCCTTTATTTGTTTTTAAAGATGCACTTGTTATATATATATATAGAGAGAGAGAGAGAGCTCAGAGTGCGAGGGGGGAAGGGCAGAACCAGAGGGAGAGAGAATCCTCAAATAGACTCCCCTGCTGAGCAAGGAAGGAGCCAGATCCCAGGCCTCTGACAGATCCGGACCTGTGCCGCTTAACCAGCTGAGCCACCCAGGCGCCCCTCTTTTCCCTTTAGAAAACACTCCTGCAATCAGAAGCTCAGGGCTATGTCTTCATGTCTGTCTGACCCACTCCCTTGCTACCCGAACTCTTACTGCTCACAGTGACCTGGGAGTAACGCTACATACTGATTAGTGTACGGATGCTTGTTAGGGTACTAGCCAAATATTGTTACATACTTGTGGAGACTTTCTGTGGAACAAAAGAATTCCAAGCATAGGCCAATGGCCCACTTCTCCGGAACAATATGCAACACAATAAAATTCCAGCACAACAAACCGATTTCAACAGTCCCTGAAAGTCTGTTTCAGGCCCTAAAATTTTCAGTCCAGAAAAGAGGAAAATGTCCTATATCACTAAATATTGGGGATTATGAAGGCACGTTTCATTGGAGTAATGGACAAGACAAAAAATTTACTGGAATGTAATGGTTTAGACATATTATTGTTTTCTCTCTGGTTTTCTAACCACATCTTTTATTAATTTTTGGTTCTAATGGTGGGGGGCAACATGAAAATATTAAACGTACACTAGGCAATAGTAACACCTTGAATGAGAAACTTAGTCCTATTAATAGTTAAGGTTTCTGGGGCACATGGTTGGCTCAGTGGTTGAGCATCTGTCTTTGGCTCAGGTAGTGATCCTGGGGTCCTGGAATCAAGTCTTGCATTGGGCTTCCTGTAGGGATCCTGCTTCTCCCTCTGACTATGTCTCTGTCTCTTTCTCTGTGTCTCTCATGAAAAAATAAATAAAATCTTTTATTTATTTATTTATTTGTTTATTTATTTATTCATTCATGAGAGACACAGAGAGATGGAGAGAGAGGCAGAGACACAGGCAGAGGGAGAAGCAGGCATCATACAGAGAGCCTGACGTGGGACTTGATCCAGAGTCTCCAGGATCACGCCCTGGGCAAACCGCTGCGCCACTGGGGCTGCCCAATAAAATATTAAAAACAAAAAACAAAAAAAAACAAAAAAACCCAGTAAGTTAAGGTTTCGTACTAAGTGACCTTCTTGGTGACAGAAAAACTAGGACTCATTGATTATATCCCTGATTTTCAGAGCCTGGATCCTGTAAGAATCTTTCATGGCTTTTAAGTGAGTATTTTGGAAAGAAATGTAATTTCCAATAAGCTAAAAAGACAATTTATTGGTGCATTTCTTTAGAAATCCAGGGGTTTTGACTGGTTTCAGAGATGGCTTCCTGGAAGGGCTCATTAATGCCATTGGGACTCTTCCTGTCTAGTGCTCAGTTGGCTTTCTTCTGGTTTGCCCTTTATCTTTTTTTTTTTTAATTGATTTATTTATTCATGAGAGACACACAGAGAGAGAGAGAGAGAGAGGCTCCAGAGGGAGCCTGCTTCTCCTTCTGGGGAGCCAGCCCATGTAGGACTCCATCCCAGAATCCTGGTTTGCTACCTGAGCTAAAGGCAGATGCTCAGCCACTGAGCCACCCAGGTGCCCGGCTCTTACTTCCTTATGGGCTACCTCCAACTGCTACAGGCTTTCATGACACCCTCTCAGAAACTGCAATTATCAGCGGGCGAAAAGGACCCCTATTCACCCAAGTTGGGTCATGTACGTCTCCCCTCCTCCCTGCCTATGCAGGGGCTGAGAGGCACTCTGACTGGCAGGCCTGGGTCACATGTCCTGCAGTGGCAGGGAAAGTGTGCCTACATGCTGTGACCAAGTAATTCCCAAAAGTAAGGGGTTGGGAGAAAGAAGTTAATTTTTTTAATAGCTTACTTTGGGGTGAGAGAACTTAGTTCCAATTTGTTATGTGAATGATGAAAAATAACTTCATTCTACCATCACACGACTTTTGGATTTAGTGAAGACCACAACATAATGGGTGATCATCACATGGAATGCATTAGTCTGCAAAGGAAAGTTCCATTCAAAACCCGGTATCCTGTCGCTTTCTTAAAATGGTTCTCTTGTAAATAGCCAGAAATTTATTGTGGGAGTCTGAGTTTTATTTATTTGACAATCTCTGAACTGGAATGAAACAAGGCACACCATTCAAATATAGATGATCTGAGAAGATGGGATGAATGCAATCTTATTTCAAATGTACAAAAGGTATAAAGAAATCTCTGCTAAATATTTCAGAGAAGTAATTATGTTGTGAGTTTGTGTCTCATTCATTCGTTTTGATAAATATGGATTTCATCCACTAGAGTTCCCAATGGTGAAAAACTAAAGTAGAATGTGCTCCGCATTCCTAAAACAACAAAACCCTCGAAAAACCGACCGGGTGATTAAGCAAATCTAAAGAAAAAGCAGGACGAAACCACACATTACGACATGAATGATGATGTACCCCAAAACATTTAGTTAACTCGGAAACATCAGCCGGCCCATACTGTAGGGGCTGCACACCGTGCTTGAGATATTTTTCTATATTCTTTACTGTTTTCTCCAAACAGCTTTGGAGTCTTAAAAATGCCTTCAGAAATGAGGTCTAGAAATGCTAAGCTGGGTGCACTGGGTGTGCGGAAGCGAGTCCATAGAAAATGTCAGGCACTGGGATCGTCGGGGCGGGGGCACTGCCAGGTGCGGTTCTCGCAGCCACAACACGGACTCCAGGTCCCCGCCCGCAGGGGTCGGATCCGGGGCTTCCCGGCCGGCCCTTGGGGTCACGGGGACGGGGACGGGGGCACCGGGCGGGGGCGGCCGCCGAGTCTGGAGGGGGTTGGAGGGTGGGGGCGGGGGCGGGGCCTGGAGTGGGCGGGGCGTGGGGCGGGGCTTGTAGTGGGCGGGGCCTGGGGTGGGCGGGGCCTGGAGTGGGCGGGGCCTGGGGCCGGGCCGGGGCGCCCGATGGGGGCGTGCACACTCCGCGGGGACACGCGCTCTGGGCCGCGGCAACTCGCTCCAAGTTCCCTCCCTCGCGCTCCGCGAAGCCCGCCCGAGCCCGCCCGAGCCCTCCCCTCCCCTCCTCTCCCCTCGGCGCGGACCTAGCCCTCCGCGGCCTCGCGCCCCGCGCCCCCGGCCCGCCGGCTCGGCTCCCCCCGGCCCCGCGGGGCGGCGCGAGGACTCGGCGGCGGCCCCCTCCCCGCGGGCCCGGGAGCCGACGCCGGCTGGGGCCGCACCTCCGGGACCGGGCAGCGCGGCCGAGGTAAGGCTGCGCCGGGGGCGGGCGGCCGCGGACAATGCCCGAGCGGCGCGCGGCCGGAGCGGGGGGTCCGCCTCGGAGCCTCGGCCCCGGCCCGGAGCCGCACTGGCCCGCACGGCCCCGGCCCCGGCCCCGGCCCCGGCCCCGGCCCCGGCGGGGGGTGGGGGGGCGCCGGGCTGCGCGCGGAGGCCGGGCAGGGGCGGCGGCGCGGGGCGAGGCTCGGGGAGGGCGCCTGCCGCTTGCTGCCGGGGAGCGGGTGGGCGAGGGACCCGGGCTGCGCTCGGCCCTGCTCCTGCTCCTGCTCCTGCTCCTGCTCCTGCTCCTCCTCCTCCTCCTCCTCCTCCCCCTCCTCCTCCTCCTCGCCGGGGCTCCAGCCGCGGGGGCTGCGTACGGGGCGGGGGGGGGGGGGGTCCCAGCATCTCGCAGTCGCCGGCCGGGAATCCTTGCGGGAGACGCAGACCCGGAGGCTCCGAAAGTTGCCTGCGGTCACCGCCTGCGGCTCCCCCGCGGCCTCGGTGGCCTCGGCGTTCTCTGGAAGCGCGCACATCGGCCGTAGAACGGGGCTGTGCGGGGCCCTCCCGGGCTGCGGCCGCCGGGAGGAGCTGGGGGCGTGCGCCGGTGCCTGCTGGCCGGCCGGGCTCGGGGCGTCGTCGGGGCGGGAGCGGCGCGGAGGCGGCGGCGGGGGCAGGTCCCGCGCGGCGCGGGCTGCTGGGGCGGCCGCAGAGCCAACTTTGCCGAACGCTCGGTTACTTGGGGAAGTGGAAACAAGACACCTGGGGCCCGGCTGCTTAACCCTTGGAGTTGTGACTCAGATTTCCCGAGCCACCAAAATGCACAGGCGTTCTTTGCTGCCTGAGATGCAGGCAAACTCTGGGTTTATCCTCACGCCGTATCCTGTGCAAAATCTGCCCACATCTGTGACAACGCCGCGTGGCTGGCCTTGTAAGGGCTGCAGGCTGGTTTGTTTGGAGAAGGGGACTGTGACCGCAGAAGAAGCATTTTTGCAGCATAAATAACACGACTTTCATTTTTCTCATTTCCCCTGTTGGTGTGGAAGACCCACATGTAGCATCGTCTCCCCAAATTATAATGGAGTCATTCCACGGAAAATACCTGTACTAACCTGTGACGTCACAACCCCCGGCCTTTCGGATGAGCTATTGATTGAGCATAATTATTTTAACATAAGGGCGAGGTCACGATAAGCCAGACTCCTTTGCCCATAGCATCCCATCGACTTCTCCTTTGGTATTTATGGTGCTGCTGCAGACCTTCCAACACTAAAGTCACTAATTGAGCAGGGAGGTGGCCATGCTTTGTCAGCCTGATAATCTGTAAAGTGCTTTGAGCAGTGCCTGGAACACAGTGCTCCATGAGTGTCACCTAGTCTTATTTTTAATTTTTGTTATCAGTCCATGTGTCTTTCTGTTTGGAAAACAGTTATTTTGTTTTTCAAATCCCAGCTCTTTTCAAGTCATGGTCTATTTTAAGTCTGTGGCTTATTTTTAGATCAGAATTGAGGTTGGGTGGTTGTTTAGCTTATGACTGACAATCTGCTCAGTATATTCTTATGCACAATGTATAGCAGATCTGTAAGGACAAGAGAACACAGTCCTGAGCAGTCATATCCCAGTACATTTCATACTAAAGAGACTTAATTATCCTTCAGGGCCTAAATGTCTAAGGAGAAACCTAGACATTAGGGGAAATGTGGGCTCTGGACCCCATTCTGAACCATCCTCGTTGTTTAGGTTGACAATAATACTTGCGATTCCTACTTGAAATTCCACCATGGTGACACAACATTTAGGTGACTCCCACTGGGTCCACAGGTGGTGAAACAGAAACAGGCGTGTTGTATATACATCAACCAGATCCTATAATTCTTGTGCTTTAAAATCATTAGAGCAGCGCAATTAGCTAACGTAAGAAAAATTAAAACTACTTACTTGGCCATGTAACCAAATGATTATGTTTGCTGCCTGGATATTTTTAAAAAGAGATTGTCAGAGGTTTACTTTTATTTTGAATTTCCTCCTCCACCCACTTTTAACTTTCAAATGATACCTCTTTCATTCCTAAACAGTTTACTTGGCTAATCAAAGGCATGGCTAATTCTTGGGGCCCTGCGGTACCAAAGCTGCTGTAGGCACAGTGTGGCAGTAGGTGGTGCTGTGGATAATGCTGGTGGACAAGGTGCATTTGTGTTCCTGTAGAGCTGGAGGGGTTAATTTAGTGATCCCACTGCTTGCCCTCTCCCCAAAATAATGCTCTCACCACACGGATACTGTCTAACAATCTTTTTAAGGAATAAACACTCTTAAAAGTCTCTCTCTTTTGTATTTCTACCTTTTTTAGACTTATTTCCTTGGGCAGATTTTTCTTTCTGGAAACCATAGTGTTCAGGTGTTAAGACAAACATTGCTTGAAAATCTTATTTAATCGGCTGTACTCTTTACTCTTAATTTTTCATGATAGAATAAGTTTGACCATTCTGGGACTCGGGGGTCTCCAACTAAGCTGGACTTTTTTTTTTTTTTTTCAGTACTTTTAAGAGAGAGAAACAAATGCTGAGAAACCCAGTTGCATCAGGACTCTTAAGAAAATACCTTCTCACTTATTCTGATTTTTGCCATTTTTCTGACTCCCAGTATGATGCAATGAGCATTGATATTCAGGATGAAGACTCTGAAGCTCTGCAAAGCCATGACTCATCCAAGAAAAATATATTCATTCTATTTCGTACAGTACCAAGGGTAGGGCATGAATAAGAAGACTTAGAACAAGGGCTTTCTGGACTGTAATCCGAGTTATCTCTGTGGGCTGGCTCAGGGACTGGCCTCGTCCTGGGTAGTTGACAGTGCATCCTCTTTATTCCAACACAGGATAGCTGTCCTTATCTTCTTTCTTCGGGTGACATGAAGTGACTGGCTGAGTCACGTAACTAATAAGTAGCAAAGCTGCGATTTTTAAGCTGGGGTGGGGGTGTGCCTCTGGAGCCCATGGATCTTTCCACTGCACTGTGTGGAATAACCTCTGCATATTCAAGAGGTGCTCACTAGGTTCTTTTGGGATTTGTTATAAAAAAAAAAAAACCCTCTTCTTTGTAACTTAGTGACATGTTTTGAATTGCCTGGGTAGCATCTGGAGTCTAAAACAGGAGAAATTAAGCCAATTTTAATGTTCAGATGTTACCTCCTCAGATTTCACACTACTTATTAAAGATTGCTTGTTTTAGAAGGAGGTAGGTGAAGGATGGCAGGTTTAACTTCTTGGAAATATGTAATGGCCAGTGCAAATGGTTTAGATTATGAAGTGATGTTGGGTCTGTTTTTGGCTTTCTTGCTCAGGTCATCTGATAAAAGTCCTAGACTCCCCAAACCTCCATTGACTTTCCTTCCCTTGTGTTATAGGAACTATATTCCTTTTAATCACTTAAATGCATCAAATAATTAAATATGTTATGATTAATAAAACATTAGACCAAACCCTCCTTTCGATGTATTCATTTTTTAAAAATTTTACACTTTAACCAGAGCATAATTTATTTTTTAATGGTCATTTTTTTTTGTTGAAAGTATTATAAAAATACAAAAAAGTAGTATTAGAGAATTGTTCAGAAATGAACACAAATTTTGTCCAAAATGTTCACCAAAGAAGCTAAGGGTAGCTTTGATTCTACAGTTTGAAAGGGTAAGTTACGGGATCGTTCACATGGAAGATTTGGGAGAGAAAGTAGTAAGAAATAACAGTTTTTCATCGTTTGTGGATGTCATCACCCACACAATAAACTACAGATAATGAAGGTATGGGCAATGCTTCAAAATGTTTGCAGAATACATTTTCTTCCTGTTTTTAAGATTAGGTTTGTTTCTAGATGATCTCTTGTGATACAAAATTAATGACCTTAAATCATGCATATTCCTATTATGACACATTAGGTTTTCCTCCTTTTTGTGAGAAGGGAGTGTGTGTGATGTTTATGTTTTTAACATTTTGAGTCTCATAAGGAGAGTCACATAAGAAGATAACATCCAAAGACATGAATAGTTTGGTTTGTTTTTGTTTTGAAACTTTAGTATTTAGTAGATGAAGCAAGTGATTTCTTCTTTCCAGTGTGTTTGGTGATAAAAATAGTGAACATGCGGATGATTAAACAATTTTAAACTGGGAACTAGAGCTAAAGCTGGGATTTTAAAATTGTAAACACTGTAGAGGGAAGTTCAAAGGTGAACACTAAGCAAAAGGAAACAATATGTCATTTGGCAGACAGGTTTCTAGAAGAATTATAAGAATTCTGTGGTATGTTTTATACTTCAGAGCAAGATCAATGGGTTTTGAAATTGTCCAGTTCCAGATAAAGCTTTTAAGGATACAATTTAGAAGCATATGGGAAATTTTTGAATGGTTATGTTGTAAAGCAAAGCATTTGCTCCTCAGAAACCCCACTGGAAGTTTGTTTCTTTTTTAAAATTTTTGTCTTTTTGAGGAGGAATCACAAATACACTTCAAAATAATCATTGCCAGCAATTTTTTTGGTTTCATTAGCTGGAAGTTAATGAAAGAAAGTAACTATGAGAAAGAATGTAGTTTAGCAATTTCTTCTATTTTGGTTATTGTGTTAAATGGATATTTGTAGAGGATTCATTGTGTACCTAGGTCCTGGGGATAAGCAGTGCTCAAGAAAGACAAGGTTCTTGACCCTTTGAGGCTTTATGGTATCAAGGAAGAAAAAGGTAATAAAATAAATAAATGTAAAGCTAGTTCTTTTTTAAGATTTATTAATTAAAAAAAAAAGATTTATTTATTTTAGAGAGAGAGTGGGTGCACTTGAGAGAAGGGAGGGGCATAGGGCAAGCGAGAGCTAGAATCCTCAAGCAGACTCCACAGTGAGCACAGAGCTTGACAGGGGGCCAATCCCACAACCTAAAGATCATGATCTGAGCTGAAATCAAGAGACAGACACCTAACCAACTGAGCCACCCAGGTGCCCCGTGAAAAGCTAGTTTCAAGCATTTAGTAACTGCAGTCAGGAATGAGGGTGGCATTCCCAGCTGCGTTGGGTGGTCTAGGAGGGCTCCGTAGAGGATGTTTGAGCTGAGACTTAAGAGAAAAGAAAAGAAGGGAAAGGGAAGGAAAGGAAAGGAAAAGGGGCAACCTCCACAAGGCCTTTGGGCACAGAGGGCAGCTTGTGCAAAGGTCCTGAGGCAGGCTGAACCTGGCCTTTGTGAAGAACAGGAGAGAGCATCAGAGATACCAGGTCAGCAGGGCCTTGTAGTGGAGGATTGCTGTTATTCTAAAGTAGTGGGAGCTGTTGGAGGGTCTGACACAAGGAGAGCCAGGCTCTAGTGTGCAGATTTGGCAGCTCACATGGCCTGCCTTATGGAGAATGGATTGTCAGACAAGAGTGGAAATGGGGAGGCAGTTAGGAAGCTGTCATGGTGACCAGCCAGTTGGACAGGAAGGAAAGAAAGGAAATGGGAGAGAACCCGCTGTTTCCACAATTTTGAATTTCTCCTAAACCACTATTGATCTTAAGGTGCATCATTCTTGTATGTCACTTCAGAAAGAAAACATAGGCCAGTTAAGCTGCAACATACCTGGTTTCAGGTACTATAGTGGGGAAAATAGATGTGTCTGAGAATTGGTGAAATACATACAGTATATTCTGGATCTCAAGCTGAGAGGGCTTGCCTGTTCATATTTTATTTTTATTTGTGTATCAGTGATACAAGTGGAATCCTGTTATTTGGAAGGATCTGGGGGTCATATGTAATGGAATCCCCTACCTCAAGGATTGGGAGCTGGTGTAAACAATTGCAATCCGTGTAAGTAGTCTTTCTGAGACTTTAAAAATGTGTAGAGAAGGCATTCACGGGTTCTGTTGCCCCAGATGCAGTACAGACCATTGGTGTCAGAGATCAAGGAGACCTAGACAGCCCAGATTTGTCAGATTCAAGGGGAATCATAGACACTGTGTGTGCATTCAGAGTGGATGACAGAACCCTTAGGGATTACAGGCTTTATTTCTGTGACACCAGGAGCAGGGCAGGGGGAGGGCTCCATCAGGGCCATGAGGACTCCAGGTCACACACTAGGCCATTACCGAGAGACGGATAGAACGTTTTCTGGCTGAGTCTGTGTGGGTGCAAAGATTGGCACTGTGTGAACTTGAGTGAGTTACGGAGGCTTCTG
The DNA here is from genome assembly GCF_053574225.1 of Canis aureus. Taxonomy (NCBI): domain Eukaryota; kingdom Metazoa; phylum Chordata; class Mammalia; order Carnivora; family Canidae; genus Canis; species Canis aureus. The sequence continues at coordinate 33,008,558 of NC_135638.1, read as the reverse complement.
GAGCTTCCATTTCATCCTGTAAAATGGGGATAACCTTTGCGTAGTACCTACTTCATAGGATTGCTGAGAGGGTTCAGCAAGATGGTGTTTGCAAAATGCAGAGCACCCTGCCAAGGCTAGTTGCTGTTATGAGGTAACTGCGTCACGGATTTCAGGGGCATCTGTCTTGAATGCTGTCCTCATACGGGTCATGGGACGAAAGTCACTGTTTCAGAGACTCACCCTGACCACAGGAGCCAAGGTAGCCCCTTCTCCAGCTACCCTCTTTCCTGTCATCCTGCTTTATTTTCTTCACAGCTCCACTGTCAAACTAGAACAGTGTTATTGGTTTACATGTTGAAAGCACCTTCTCCAGGTTGAAAGGGATGTTGTCACGTAAGAGGCCAAGTCCAGATTGCTACAACCGTGCCAGGCACCTTGCAGGCCTTCCTACGTACTTACCGAATGGAGCCCAAGGGTGACCTGCTAGTTATGAGGTCCTTGCCTGTGGCACCTTAAAAGCACAGCAGAAAGGGCCAGAACTCAAGCAAAGTTGTGCTCTCACCTTTGCTTTGGTGCTGTGAGATGGCTGGCTTTCCAGTGAGGTGGATGGATGTACCTGAGGTCCAGCGGGCAGGTTTCAGGCAGCCCTCTGGAGCCCATTTTGGGGACAGAGAGAGGCGAAGGAGGGATTTACATATTGAGAAACAAGGATTTTTCTGGGGGTGGGACATGCTAGTTGTTTGAGCCTGGCCTTTCAGAGAGTGTCACTTGCTTCATCATCAAGCCAAATATCACCCAGGGCCTACTCTGGCAACTAGCCCTTCTGTAAAAACCACAAGGGGGAACATGGTAGAGAAGTGTACCCCCTGTAAAAAGCAGCCCTGGCCGTGCCAGAAGCTGGACCTGAAATTGGGGCCGCAGTGGACAGCCTGATGGACCTGCCAGGTCAGCAGTCTGGACTGCGGACTATCTCCCCTGCCCCTGAGCTGGATTATGTTCCTTGTGATGCCACATCTCATGATAATGGCTTTGGTTGGGGGCGTTTTGATGCTATCTGTATTTTGTAAAACGCAATCATACTCATTTCAGAAATAAGAATATTTTATATTCTCGTCCAGGCTTTTTAGCTTTCAACAGTGCTTGCTGGTGTTTGGGTGAAGTTAGTGAATACCGTGTAAGGACTTCTTTTCTTTTTATTTTTTTCCCCTTTTATTTATTTTTTGGGTAAGGACTTCTTTTCAAATCCCTGTGCAGACACACTCCACGATCATAGGTATATGCTCGTATTTATTCACACACACATGCACACTATTCGTCTGCTTTCTTTCCCTGGCTACTGTGGGGCCATTGCTCTCACGGTTGGTCAGAAATAGACAGAAACAGAACTCAGAAGTGTTGAGAAACACCAGTGAATCCGACAGCACTTCCTGACTCTGTGGTTAGAGCAAGGAGAAATGGGAGGCTCATTGTGCTCTTGACTATGAATTGGGGATTTAAAAAAATCCTTTTAATCTATCCCTGGCCTGTGCTCATTCAAATGATCATTAATTGGAATGTTGTGATTTTTAAGAATCAGATGTTGTTCTTCCCAATAAATTTTGTTCTTGTTCAGTGACCATGAGAGAAGGGGAATCTTTGTGTTGGTGCTGAATATGACTGGTCATGGATGTTCTTAGCTTCGGGCTCTGTTCTAACCTGCAGCATGAATCGGGTGTGTCACCATATAAACCTTTTTATAATGTTTTGGTCAAAGTGGCCACCATCTTCGAGGGGATGAGACGGCGGCTATCTAGCAACTCAGTTATTAAATTTAACGAAAAAATTTTTTTTCTAATTCCTGTTAGCGAATTTATAGTTACAGCTCTTGTACGGGGAGAGTATTACAATCCTATAAATCTACATTTTCTGGAAAGTTGAAATAAGGTTCTATCGGTATCGTTTGGAAATTGGTTTTAAGTGAATTTTCCCCAGAAGTGGTGGGAGTCCCATGCATCTCATGTAAGTTTTACATGCACATGCAGGTGTGTGTGTGTCTGTGTGTGTGTGTGTGTGTGTAAACGTCTAGTTTACAAAATGAACTTTGCAGTGGCCACATTTCCCAGTTAGAAGTGGCTCTGCCCTCTCCCCAGGGTCACATGTTCCAGCTCATGTGGCCTACTTTGCTTATCTGATTTCTCCTTCAGGTACTTTTTCCTTTCAGAATGCACCAGCACAGGACCAGACTGCTTTAGTTGTTAATCCCCATTGCTATTTCCACATGCCTTTTCCAGAGTCATTTCAGTGTGAGGCATTCAGCTGTTGAAAAGCTCTGTCTGCCCTTCGGACCTTTCCCAAAAGGTGTTTAGATACTGTGAGTTAATGATAAAGAGACTGCATCACCAGGACCTTTTGATTCAGGATACTAAGACATAATCAAACAGCTTTATACATTTTGTGTCTGAAATACTTAAATATCCTCATTTTAATGTAGACTTTTTATTTTAGCAGATAGTATTCATTGGTCGTAGATACCTCGTGTTAGGGTTCTCCAGAGAAACAGAACCAGTAGAGCTCTGTCTCTGTCTCCATCTTTTTTTAAAAGAGATTTGTTATAAGGAAGTGGCTGGTGAGGTTATGGGGGCTGAGAAGTCCCAGATCCATCATCTGGGGGCAAAGCATCCGACTCTTGATTTCAGCTCGAGTCTTGATCTCTGGGCCACGGGATCGAGACCCAGGGGAGCCCATGGTGTAAGTTGCAGAGTAAGGGGAGGGGAAGATGAATGTCTCCGCTCATGGAATCAGGCAGAGATCAGATCTTCCCTTCTACCTTTTTATTGTATTCAGGCCTTCGACAGACCACCCACATAGTGGGGGAGGGTGATCTGCTTTACTCCATCTGCCCATTTGAACATCAGTCTCATCCAGAAACATTCTTGCAGGCACATACTTGCTCAACTAAGTATCTGGGCATTTTGTGTCCCAGTCAAGTTGATGCGTAGACCTCTCTAGTCCTAGAGTGCCACGTTACTGCCTGTTGTAGGGGAATGGAGGTGACCTTGGTGGCGCTTCTCACCTTGTCCATCCTCTGAAGGGCTGTTGCCCTTGTTGAAAATGTCAGGGTGCCTTGTGAATGGGGTCACGTGCACCTCACTGGTGCCTACTTGATGTGGAGGGTGCGGCATCGATGAAGCAAATATTCATCTTTTTTTCTTTTTAGAGAAGAAGAAAGCTTTGTCCCTTTTTCTTTTTTCTCTCAGTTTTCGGCCTCTCTACCCCCTCTTGGCATAGAAAGTTATATAAAAGGAATATGATGCCAGCAGGTGTTTTTTTTTCCCTTGCATTTTGATACATAAAGAACCTAAACTCCTGTAAGCAGCTTCCTTCCACCAATAGAAGGATAAATTCCTCAAACCTAAAATAGCAAACATACTGTCAAGCAAGCCCGCTTTTGTCTGTGCTCATAGATTTTTAATCGATTCGTTGATGCTTTGTGGTCTAATGAAATGACATTGCAAGGATCATGGAAAGCTTGCATTTGGAGACGGGTGAATTCTTCCCCTTGCAACTGAACCTTCCTTTCCCTGCCCCTACTCTACTGTCTCCAAAATTAGCTGAGGTATTGGTCTATCACAGTGCTTACCTGCTCCAAGCCTGGACCCCACGTTCAAAATAAAGTCTTATTAACATACCCTTCCAGTTCTTCCCAGTGTGGCTTCCGTGCCTCTCTGGCTCCTTCCCGTGGGCGTCACCCTGTATTACACCTGCTGTTTGCTCTGTCCCGAGTGGCGGCTCACCTCGCTCTGCTTCGTGCAATCCCAGTCACCCAAAAGGCTTCTAGTTCTAGCATGCATCCTCTCTAATTATTTTTCTTGAGCATATGTGGTCTAAATAAAAAAGAGCAGAAGAGGGGGCAAAGCATCCGACTCTTGATTTCAGCTCGAGTCTTGATCTCTGGGCCATGGGATCGAGCCCTGCCTCAGCATAGAGGCTGCTTGTTTCTCCCTCTGTACCTCCCTTTCTCTCTCTTTCTTTCAAATAAACAAACAAACAAATAAATAAATGAAATCTTAAAAAAAAGAGTAGGAGAAACAAACATGTCTTTTATGATGTTTGAATAATTTGGATGCCAGGGCATGAAAGCATGTCTCTGCCTTATGACTACTGTATGACTTGACAGAGAGCATAAATCATATTCAAACCAGCAGCTTCTTGTGAATATCTGCTTCAATCTTAAGCCACTCTGCTACGTGAGTAGTTTGTGTCTCAAGATTGAGGAGACACAAGGAGTTTGAAGGAGTTTGCAGCTGGGACCAAGCCATCCCTCTTGATAATCCCCTGAGAGAGCGTGGAGAAGACGAGAGGTGCCAGAAACTAGTCAAATGCCCTGATTTTTCAGAAAGGGACAAGATCCTAGACCTGCACTGTCCAGTATGGTGGCCCCTGAGCACTGTCTGTGTGGCCAGCCTGAATTGAGGTATCCTGTAGGTGTAGAGTACCAGATTTTGCAGATTTAGTTTGAAAATAGAATGTAAAAGAACTCATTAATATTCTTTGGATATTTTGGATCGATTGGGTTGAATAAAATATATTATCAAAAATAATTTCATCTTTCTCTTTTTAAGTTTTAATATACTGATTTGAAATAACGTATGGTTCACCTTTGTGGCTTGCATTGTATTTCCATGGGAGGATGCTCTTCTAGATTCTACAATTCAGTTATTTTACTCCCTATCCTTGGCAGCCTTCTAAAACGGTGTTAAGCAGATGGTTGTGTACTTGTAGAAAAGAAAGTAGTAATAACTAAAATCAAGAATAGTGTCAGTATGAACAAATCATGCCAAGCTAACCTCATTTTGTTTGCATAAGGTTACTAGCCAGAATATCAGAACAATTCTGTATATTTCTCTTTGGATTTCTGTGAAACATTTGGAACATCTCTTATAAACTCAAGAACAATTTCGAGTATATAGAGTTGTGGTGATTGCGTTGCTGTGTCCATAGCTGGTTGAACTTGGTTCTCAGAGTATCTTGTATTGATTGTTGTGATTGTTGTGTCAGGAACAGGCTGGGGACGCTCTCAAGCTTCCCATAGAGCTTGTTCCATTTTAGTAATGTGAGGGAATGTAAATTAAGTTCATTTATGAAAAACATCTCAAAGGGGGATCTGGTGATGTTTCTGGGCCACAAGTTTGACCAGGTTTCGATGGTCTGAAAGGTATTCCACACCAGCCATGTTCTGCCGAATGGTCTGTAGCTCATTTGTTGATCACATTTATTGGATTCGTATGTGCTCACGCACTACTACTTTGGGTGCTGAGCAGAAAGATTAATAATGCATTGTCCCTACCTTCCAAGTTTCATAACGATTGGTATGTAGGCTGCCTGGCGATGTAGAGAATATCACCTCACCTCTGCTGCCACAAAGGATGGCTTAGTATTAACTGGTCTGAAACTAAAATCATTATCTTTAAATGGTTCATATCTAACAACTTAATGCATAGCAAATTAATACATGAGACGGTTTTTTTTCCTAATTGGTTTTATTTGTATTTTTCAGCTTTATTGAAGTATAATTGACAGCTAAAAATTGTGTATGTTTAAGATAGTGTGTTTTGGTGTATGTATGCATTGTGAAATAGTGACCACAGTTAAATTATCAACACACCTACTACCTTACAAAGAGTGTGTGTGTAGGGGGGGGGGGTTGGGGAGAACATTTAAGATCTGACGCTCTTAGCAAATTTCAAAGAGAATAGGGTATTATTAACTATTAACTATAGTCATCATGTTGTACATGAAGTCTCCAGAACTTACTAGTCTTATAACTAGAAGTTTATTTTATTTAAGTTTGTTTTCTCTCTCTTTTGCTCTCTTTTTAAAAATTTGTTCTCCTTGGCCAATATCTCCCCATTTCTCCCACCCCCTACTTCCTGACAATGACCATTGCTTCTGTTTGACTTTTTTAGTTTCTACATGTAATACATATGTGAGATTTTTTTTTCTGTAGCTGTGGTAGAAAGCTTGGTAATATCCACTTTGAACCATTTCTAGAACAAAATCACCTTGATAATATACTTTTGGGGGTTTATTGAACCTATGACCTAGAGTGAGTCCTTCAAACTATTACTTCTCAGAGAACGTTTGGCTTTGCCCACTAGGTACCTATTTGGCTGCATCCGTTCAGAAGCAGATAGTTCTACATTCTGGTCAGGCTTTTGGAACTTTTTTTGAAAATTACAAATTTACTGAGCTCTTAACAATCTAAGAGGCCTATTTATTGTGGATGATTCTTTCAAGAGTCTACAGAGCCCATTCACTGCTTTGATTTTGTCAAGTTTGATCTTCCAAGTAGAAGGCTCTAGGCAACACTCAGGTGGCAATGAGTTATCTTAGACCCTTCCAGAGTTATCTTCCTGACTGAGTAGCCCTCTTACCCACTCTACTCTTTGATTTGGTTGAAAGAAATTCCAGAGGTGGCCACATGATATCGCCTGTATTTTGGTGGAGATGTCAGTAAGTATCTCTTGTGTTGTTATCATCCAGTGTGCTCTTCTACACTTTACACACTTAAAAATTTGTCAGAAATATGCAAGGCAAAGAATTAGATTATAAATAATAAACTTGAAGCAGAATTGAAGCTCAACTGTAGCAACTTAGTAGGAAATTATGACTAGTCTCTTTCCTATCTTGAGCTGTTTCTGGGTTTAATTTTCTCTAGGTCCTGAAACTTTATGTTTTCCTCTGATTTTATTTTATATATTTTTTCTTCAAGGTATCTCGCATCTTTTTGGGAAAGAAGGCAGGGTTAAAAGTAAAACCAGAGGCTTTCTTAATATAATTTTTGGTCTGTGAATTGGTTGTTTAGACTTTTTATATTGGGAAGGCATGAATTATATATTTGACCTTGTTGAAACTTTAATACTAAATATTTGAATCAGTGGTGGTCAGCTTTTTAATTATTTATTTTTTGTAGTTGGGAAAATATTTAGAGGTCATTTTCTTTTCTATCTCATATCACAAGTTCTGTTGAGCACTGTGGCAGAAGCATTCTTACAATTTAATGATCTCTTGTGCAAAAACATCTCAAAGGGGGATCTGGTGATGTTTCTGGGCCACAAACAGTGCGTTCCCCGCCGGGGGCTGTTGGTGGTGGCAGTGTGAGGCAGGCATACCTTTGGGTTCCTATGAGGGAAAGTGATATGAAGTTAGATTTCAACTTAATGAAGGTGACCTAGACCAGAATGGGCTGCCATATAAAATGGACTCTATTGTTGGGATTGGAGTAGGGGTTCGGAGGAGGCTGGACAGTTGCCTTTCCATCCCCTATGCTGAGACCAAGACTGTTTTTATCCTGACACATATCAGCTTGACCACAACACTGATGGCTGTCACCATTTCTAACAGTATCATTTTGACTTCTCATTTTGGGTTTATTTCATCATGCCTTGGAAGCTGAGTCTGCTCCACAGTAGACTTTTAACAGAATCTTATTCAGGGCACTCTCTCCAGGGGCACAGTGTTGGAGAATAAGGTCATGTTTCTCTTTAACACCGAAATAAACTGATAAATACTTGTAAGCAGAGTAGGAGAGGAGTCAGATGGCTAGCCTTCAGTTTGGGGGCATTTGTTACCATGCTGGAAAGGAGACTGGGACTTGTGCTTCCCGGGAACGGGGATTTTCTGTGCATCAAGGTCCTGGCATCTACATGTGCAGAGTTATGCTTTTGCCTTCCGTTCTCTCTGGCTTGGCAAACACCCAAGCAAAATGGGAACTATGGGGGCTGACTTGGCAAAACAGATTCAGTTCTTCCTCGAAGGGCCCTTCTAGATTGCCTGCTCCAGTGGTCCACACTGTCTACTGGATAAGAGCATCTGGGATTCTGCTGTGCCAGGCAGGGGCGTGGGGGGTGAGGGGCTTCCCTGAACAGGAATTTGGGGGCACTGTGGAGGTTACCTGTGACCCTGCTGTACAGATGGCTTTGGGAACCTTGGATCTGGGTCAGTGGTTCACACACTGTAGCCCAGCAATGACCTGGATGCAAATTGCCTGTCTGTTCCCAGAGTTCCTGATTAACAGGTCCAAGGAGGACATGAGAATTTGCATTTCTGACAGGTTCCCTGTTGATGTGGAACTGCTGATATGGGTGAAGTCCTCATTTAGGGGTGCATGGTGCTAAATTGAGAACCCCCAGCTGCAGTAAACTTTGCAGGAGCCTGGGAAGGAGGGAAGGAGGGAGGGTAATTGAAAATGGATGTCTTGCAGGAAAATGCTGGGGAGGGCAGAAAGGGTTACAGACATTCTCCCAGAGAAGATCTGCCTTGTGTGATAGGCTTTAACTTCTCATCCAGAATCTGAAACAAAGTCCGTAACTTTTAATAAGCCAGGTGCATGCTTTTCCCTAACCATTTTGCATTTTTTTTTTTTTATAGTCTGTGTGGCTATTCATTTTAAAGTATCAGTTAAGATTTGCTTTCTGGAGTACCATTTATTAAACATTTTTAGACATTTGGAAGCAAGACTATGATGAAACTATGTTTTATTTAAAAATTTAATGGAAATCTGTTTTGGAACATGTTCAGCTTTCATAAAATATTTTTAAATGTAGTCATTCTAAGATGTTTTTGTTAACATCAAAACTTTGGGGCCATGAAAATGTACTTACTAAGTAAATGTACTAAGTTTTTTAAACTTAGGTTTAAAAAACGCTTTTATGAAATGATATCTTTTTGGGAGTTTCTGGGTTTTTTTTTGTTGTTGTTTTTAAGCTGAGGAATTTGATGTTCTTTGAGAGAGCTAGCCCCCTCCCTTTTTTTTGTCTTAGAGTATGTAACATTTATATTCTTGGAACAATTTTTCTTATTTTGACAAAATTAATGTAGATATTATTAAATTGATTAAATTTGGAGGAATAAATATAGCAAAGGTGATTTCTAAATTTAGTCTTAGGTCTTTAAGTAAAAATGTCTTCAGTGAACTGAAACCTGTTTTTAAAACGTTACGGGGGCTTACAGTAATATCTAATGAAATGTGTATTCTATAATAAGTCCTATTTGGAAACAAATTTAACTCAAAGAATATTGAACTATTTCTTCTTATATCATTCCACTCATTCTTTTTTTGTGGTTTAATTATATAGTCGACCCACTTAATCTGAATACTTCACAAAACCGAAACTAGGGTATCTTTTAAACAATTTTAGAATCTGAGAAATCTGATGTCTCTTTGGTGAAGGTGGCCAGAGGGAACTAGAACATGTATTCTCTATGGCTCTTTGATGATTTTTTTTTTTTATCTATGAAATAGATACTTTTAGATAAGTGATTATACTGAGCCAAAAGGAAGCTAGGAGTTGAAGTAAAATCTGTATTATCTCTGTTACATAAGAAGTGACCCTAAAACCTAGTGGCTCAAAAAAACGATAAGCGTCCCATCCTGACATTTCAGTGGGGATTCGGGGTGTCTCAGGAGGCTGCAATCAAGGTATTGTTGGGGCTGTGGTGACCTGGAGGCTGGACGGGACCTGGAGCAGCTGCATCCAGGGGGGCTCAGCGAGGTGGCTGGTGGGTTGAGGCTGGCCGTTGGTTGGGGAGTAGAGCTCAGTTCCTCCCCACCTAGGGCCTTTAGTACTGCTGTTTGAACTGTTTCGGTTATAGGTCCAATTCTTGGCCCCGGAAAGCACCAGAGAATGATTTTTCACAATGTCTAAGGCTGTGCTCCTTACCTAACTCCATACATTCATCAAGTTTTTTTCTGAGATGCTTCTTTGCTCTGGCAAGTGCTCTGGGCAGATACCTGCCATTTTTTTTTTTTTTTGCCTCCAGATACCCCCCAAAATGGTGTGGTGATCAGAATGTGCTAGCCTAAAAGGTAGGAAGGGAATAGGCCAAGGAGGTCTCCTTGAGGAAGGTCAGATATGAGCTGAGTCACATCCACCTACCCAAGGAAATGTAGGTGTTAGCCAGGGGTGGGCTAGGGGTGGGTGTTGGGGGAGAAATTAAAGAGGGAGATTCTAGCCAGATGGGACGGACCCAGTCAAGGGACTGAGGCATGAAACAGCACGGCCAGTCTAGGATGCTCCATGCAATTTTGTTTTGCAGTATAAGGTGAAATATTTGAATGGGGGAGATTCGAGGAGTAGAGAAACCTAGTGTGGCAGGTAGTGGCGTTTGGATTTCTGCCTGTAAGTCTGTGCTTTTGAACCATGCAGCTTGGGCACGTGGTCACCTGGCCTCTCAGGCATAGTTTTTCATTCATTCCTTCAACAAAGAATTTGAGCACTGATTAGATTTAAGGCATTATACTGCTTTTCTTACTCCTAAAAGGTGGAGATGTCTTCATTTTATAGATGAGAGAGGAGTCAAGGAGGAGTAATTGACTTGCCATGGTTATGTGGCTGGTGATGTAGGGCTGAGCATCTTTGCATCTGTTTGAAAACCTGAAGGTTTTTGGTAAGAATTGCCAAAGACACATATTTAAAATAAAGATTTCAGGGCCCCACCTTAGACCTTTTTATTTTTAGGGGAGGATCCCCAGGTGATGCTCACTATTGGTGAAGTCCAGAATGTAGCTTTTTTGCTTTAGGCTTGAACTTTGAATAGCGTGGGTTGGGAAATTGAGGGAGAGGAGATGCAATCTCTTTTTTGTATGGGATGAGGGGCATGAAGACCAAGAGGTGATTTCTCTCTAAGAGAAATTACAGTGGACATTAAAGAAATATCTTCTGCTAAGAGATTTCCAAAGTCTCTCAAAAATAAATTGTGAAGGAAGACATCCATCATCTTCCTTATCTTGGAAAATCAGCGTTTGATTTTTAATAGTTGATTTTATTGGTATTTGGTATTTGGTTTGATTTAATATTTCACTTGAGTTAGTAGCTGAAAGGTGCTAATGAGGTATTTATTAATACTTGTAGTGGAACCAAAAGTTGAGAAATATGTGAATATAAGAGCCTATATCAGTATTAATGTTCTGTGGTTTCCTAGGACTTAAAGAAAACCAAAAAAGAGTGGAATTCCTAAGAATTTCTTAAAAAGGATACTTTCATGTTCCTTTGTATTTTATAATGTACTGTTCTAAACATTTCACATGTTTTGGATCATTTTGTTATCAAACCCCAAAAAACTAGGCTTCTATTTCCATTTCACATGGCTATAGAATTTGAAGTTTATTAGAAAATGTATAGGGATACCTGGGTGCCTCAGTTGGTTAAGCATCTGCCTTCAGCTTAGGTCATGATCTTGGGGTCCAGAGATTGAGCCCCACATGAAACTCCCTGCTTAACTGCTCTCCGTCTCCCTCTGCCACTCCTCACCACCCGCCTTTGTCCATTCTTCCTTTCCCTCTCTCTCAAATAAATAAATAATATCCTTAAAAAACAAACAGAAGAACATATATGCAGGTAATCTTCAACTATGATTGTGGATTTTTCTGTTTCTTTAGTTTGGTACATTTTTGTTTCATTTAGTTTGAGATTCTGTAGTTAGGTGCATACATTTAGAACTCTTAATGTCTTTGTGCTGAATTGACTCTTTTATCATTATCTAATATACCTCCTTATCTTTAGGGACAGTCCTTACCTTGGAGTCTACTTTATCTGATGGTAATGTAACCACACCAGGTTTTTATGACTGGTGTATGTATACACACACATACACACATACACCATGGTATATATATATATATATATATATATATATATATATGCATATATTATACATATATATATGTGTGTGTGTGTATATATAAATAAAATCTGTTTTTAACCTATCTAGGCTTTATACTTAAAGTGTGTTTTTTATAAATGGCATATAGTTATGCATTGCTTTTTATCCAGTCTTGAACGTTATCCCCTCTTCATTGAGGGTTTTGTCCATTTATATTTATTGTAATTATTGATACTACATAAATTGATAATTTTAAGTCTGCTCTCTTATTATTTGTATTGTACTTATTTGCTGTATTAGTCTGCCTAATTTTGGATTACTCAAGTAGTTTTTGGTATTTTACTTAATCTCCTTGGCTTTTTAGCCACGGTTTGGTTTTAATTTTTAATGGTTGTTTTAGGGATTCATCTATGTTAAATTCATATTACAACTTTGAATTTAATCTAAAAATCTTAGAACTGTACATTTCCATGTACTCTCCTCTCTTCTGTTGTGCTGTTGTCATATATTTTACTTCTACATAAGTTATAAACTCCGTAATATAATAGTATATTTTACTTTACAGCTAATTATCATTTTAAAAAACTTTAAAATATTTATCCACACTTTTACCATGTCTTTGTTTATTCCTTCTTGTAAATCTGATTTTTTCTGTTTGGTATTATTTCCATCAACCTGAAGAACTTCCACTATAATTTACTGTAATGTGGATCTGCTAGTGACAAATTTTCTCAGCTTTCATTTAGCTGAAAACATCTTTAACGTTGATTTCATTTTTTGAGGAGTATTTTGCTAAGCACAGGATTGTAGTTTGACAGTTTTTTATTTTTTCCTTTTAGCACTTTAGGTAGGTTGTTCCATTCTGGCTTCTATTGCTTCTAATGAGAAGTTGGCCATTATTATTATCTTTGTTCCCCTGTACGTAATGTCTTTTTTCCTCCTCTTGCTTTTTAATTTTTTTCTTTTTATTGTTTGTTTTTAGAAATTAGGCCATGATATGCCTAGGTGTGATTTTGCTTGTATTTTTCTGTTTGGGATTCATTGAACATCTTGGGTTAATGGTTTGATGTTTTTCAAAATTTGATATATTTCAGTCACATTCCTTGAAATATTTTAAATCCCATTGTTCTCTGTTTTTTAAATTATTCATATTTTGGATAATTTGCTGTTATTTCTCAGGTCACTGCTACTTAGTTCATTTTTTTTTCCTGTTCTTTTTCTCTGTTTATTTTGGAAAATGTAAGATTTACTGACTTGTTTTTTGTGATGTCCAATTAGCAGGTCTATCCAATAAACTTTTTTTTTTTCCAGATTTTTACTTTTTAAATTAAGTTTTCATTTTAATTTCAATATAATTAATATACCATGTTATATTAGTTTCTGGTGTAAAGTATAGTGATTCAGCAATTCTATACCTTCTTCAGTACTTATCATGAAAAGTGTGCTCTTTAATCCCTATCACTTATCCCCCCACCCCTCTGGCAACCATCACTTTGTTCTCAAGAGTCTAGTTTTATTGATTTCTCTCTCTCTTTTTTTCTTTGCTCATCTGTTTTGTTTTTTAAATTCCACATATGAGTAAAGTCACAAGGTATCTGTCCTTCTCTGACTGGCTTATTTCACTTAGCTTTATATTCTCTAGCTCCATCTATGTTGTTGCAAATGACAAGACTTCATTTTTATGACTAAATAATATACCATTGTGTGTGTGTGTATTCTTTATCCATTCATCTATCAGTGAACACTTAGGCTGTTTACATAGTTTAGGTATTGAATATCATGCTACTATAAACACAGGGCTGCATGTATCCCTTTGAGTTAGTGTTTTTCTACTTTTTCAGTAACTACCCCGGAGTGTGATTACTGGATGGTAAGATACTCTATTTTTAATTTTTGCGGAATTTCATACTGTTTTCCGAAGTGGCTGCACCAGTTTGCATTCCTACCAGTAGTGCACAAGTGTTCCCCTTTCTCTACATCCTTGCCAACACTTATTGTTTCTTGTGGTTTTGATTTTGGCCATTCTGATGTGATATCTCATTGTAGTTTTGATTTGCGTTTTTCTGATGATGAGTGATGCTGAGCATCTTTTCATGTGTCTGTTGGATGCCGTCTTTGGAGAAACATCTGTTTATGTCTTCTGCCCATTTTTAATCAGATTATTTGGGTTTTCTTGGCATTGTATAAGTTCCTTATATATTTTGGATACTAACCTTTGTCAGATATGTCATTTGCCAGTATCCTCTTCCCATTCAGCAGACGGCCTTTGAGTATTGTTGATTGTTGTTTTTGCTGTGCAGAAGCTTTTTATTTGGATATAGTCCCAATAGCCCATCTTTGCTTTTATTTGCCATACCTCAGGAGATATCCCATCCAATAAACTTTATCCCAGGTGGTGTAAATAAAATAGTAAAGACTGAAGTATAATATTTTGTTTGTTTCAAATCTCAGAGCATGCAAGCTCTTTCTTCATGGAGATTAGGGTAAGGAGCTGAATATTCAGATCCTTTAGAATTTTTTTTTTAAGATTTTATTTATTTATTCATGACGGACACACAGAGAGAGGCAGAGAAATAGGTAGAGGGGGAAGCAGGCTCTATGCAGGGAGCCTGATGTGGGACTCGATCCCAGGACTCCAGGATCACACCCTGGGCCAAAGGCAGGCCCTAAACCACTGAGCCACCCAGGATCCTCCCCACCTTAGAATTTAACTAAACTCTTGAGTTGCACTTTTTTTTTTTTTAAAGATTTATTTATTTATTTATTCATGATAGAGAGAGACAGAGACACAGGAGGAGGGAGAAGCAGGCTCCATGCTGGGAGCCCGACACGGGACTCGATCCCGGGACTCCAGGATCGTGCCCTGGGCCAAAGGCAGGTGCCAAACTACTGAGCCACCCAGGGATCCCCCTGAGTTGCACTTTTAATCAGACTGAATTCACCTGATCTTCCTTTTTTTTTTACTCTGTCAGTGTGTCAGCTGGGAGAGTTGGACTGCCATTTTAGATATTTTGATTCCCCTTTGCATTCAGAGACTGAAGTACCTTGAGAATATATGGGCTGTGTGTCTTCTCTTGGCTTTCTAACCTCTGTTGCTCTCTTGCCTGGTTTTTGGGATGAAGGTTATGGGGGTAAATTCTAGTAAAGTGATTTGTTGTTGCCTTTCTTATTCTTTCAGATTCCAGTCTTTCTGTCCTACCTGTTCACACTGTCCTGTAAGGCTGGTCTCTCTCTCCGTGTTCCTGGCAGATCAGGTCCTGTCTGTGGGATTTCCTCCCTCTCTGCAGGCTAGCCAGGCACACACAGCCTTCAGAAATGCAGCTTACACTGGCTTTCAACTTGCCTTTGAAGGACTTGTTTCTTGTTGAAATTAGGTCATCAAGGCTTCTATGTTATTATTACTCTTTGCTAGACTGACCCACAGAAAAGTATGTTTTTATTTTGCCCAGGTGAAATTTCTTTTTACCATGAGATCAAAGACCTTTCTACATGCTCTGTATCCTAATTGGAAATGGAACTCGTATTAAAGCAAATACCCAAAAGTTTGAAATCCATCAGTGAGTTCTCTGGATTCTGGTTAGGTTTGACCAGTGGAAAACATTGGCAGATAATCAGTGCAAGTTGAAGGTGCTGAGTGACATCCTTCTACTTTTTCCTTTTTCCAAGACCAAAATCTGGTACCTATACAGTTCTAATGAGCCATCCCTAGTTACTGATACCTGACAATAAAATAAGATATCTGAAAGAGAATAAAAGTAAAATCAAGTCCTCTTGCACTTGCCCTTTTCAATTCAAGTCAGAAAACAGGAAAAGTTAAAGATACATACATAAAGTGAATCCATAGCTGTCTTAGTCTTTTTAGGCTACTGTAACAAACTACTATAGATTGGGCAGCTTAAATAATAAACATTTATTTCTTACAATTCTGGAGACTGGCAAGTCCAAGATCAAGATTCAGGCAGATTCCGTGTATCATGAAGGCCCATTTCCCATTTCATGGACAACTTTCTAGTCTTCTGTCCTTACATGGCAGAAGAGATAAGGAAGCTCTCCTGTGTCTCTTTTATAAGAGCACTAATCCTATTTATGAGGGCTCTATCCTCATGACCTAACCATCTTCTAGTGGTACTACTGCCTGATATTATCACAAGAGGTCTATTGCAACATTACTACCACTAATGGTGGAAATGTAATGGATTATTTACTCTATTTCACATTTCAATCCGGTGGTATTGAATATGTTGTTATGTAATTCAGAATAACTCTTGAGTAAAACTGCGATTTAAATTAGGAAGTGCTTGACCACAAAACAAACTTTAACCACTAAGCTATAAATACTGCCTTGTTTAACTACTTTTTTTAGTGATCAATCAGTCCATTTATTTTTTATGTGTTAGGTGATCAACCAGTAGCATTTTATCGAATACCTAGTTTTGTGTGAACATTGATGTGAAATGGATATAAAAGAATTCAAAGACTATGTCTTTGAAATATATAATTTAATTAGGGAAATAAGGCTTACATAAAATAGCCACAGAGCCAAAAAGCGCTACAAAAGATAATATAATAAATGCTATATTTTATGAAGCAAGTTGCATTTTTTTATGGTGCAATTTGGTATAAACCTCAAGATAGCAAAATTGCCTTAAATGTAATGGAGCTATTAATTTGATGTTTACTAACAGTGTCGCTCTTTCCCAGCCTGTCATTTATATCAACATTAATTTCCCCAAAGCCCTAAAGATCCAGTATGGCAGACATTAAAAATGAAAAGTTCAATCCTCAGTGAAACCATATCCTAACTTACTTTACAGACATGCCAGGTGGCCTGGCTCACACACCCTACCTGCTCACTTGCTGGAAGCAGCATCCTGTGGTGCTGTGGATGCTAGTCTTCCTGGATCCTGCCAGTGCAGTCAGACTCTTGCTTTAATAAACAGTAATTTATTTGTTTATTTTAAGTTGTTTTTTTTTAAGATTTTATTTATTCATGAGCGACCCAGAGAGAGAGAGAGAGAGGCAGAGACACAGGCAGAGGGAGAAGCAGGCTCCATGCAGGGAGCTGGACGTGGGACTCCATCCTGGGTCTCCAGGATCAGGCCCTGGGCTGAAGGTGGCGCTAAACTGCTGAGCCACCCTGGGATCCCAACACAGTAATTTATATTGGGACTCTCCATTCACAAGGGCTTCATGGATGAGATGCATCTGGCTCTACATTTCTGTTCTGAAGATAAACGCTTTCCTGTGGTACATGAGGTAAGAAGTGCCCAGTAGACACATGCTTCAACATGGATGAACCTGGAAGACTTAGGCACAATGAAATAAGCCAGTCACAAAAGGACACATGCTATAATCCCACTTACATGGAGTACTTAAAGTCAAATTCATGGAGACAGAATCAGTGTTTGCCAAATATTGTGTGTGGGGTGGGGTAGGGGTGGGTGTAGGGTACAGAGTCTATTAACTTCTATTTAATGGGTACAGAATTCCAGTTTTTGAAGGTGAAAAGAGTTCTGTAGATGGATGGTGGTGATGATTGGACAAAAATAGGAATATATTTAATGCCACTGAAGTGTACTTAAAAATGGTTGAGATGAAAAAAAAATGGTTGAGATGGTGAATTTTTTTGTGTATTATACCACTGTTTAAGAAATGTATTAATACAAAACATGATGTCTCAGTGTGTATTGAAACATTAAAAAAAGAAGCGCCTAGTAGATTGATTGTATTACATTTCATTAACATTATGCTTCATTTCTATAGGATAGCAGAAAATGCCAGTGTTATTGTTCTATACTTATTAATGAGACTTATTAATGAGACAAATAGCTTTTTTTAGAGAAAGCTAAAAGTAAAGATTCTTTGCCCTGAAGTCATTGCCACCTACTCTGGAAAGTACTTGAAAGAGACTCCAGTAATACTTCTAACCTAGACAAAGAGCCCCAGAATTCAACGTTGTTAAATAGAGATCCCTCTCCTGAGGACCAACTAAAAAACAACAATGTGGGAAAGCTGCTGTGCCTGCATGTTTGATGAGCATAACAAGTGTGTGTGTGTGTCTTACAAACAGTTTAATTGATTGTTAGAGTCCCTGCGGTCCGGCACTGAATATATCATGGAGACTATTCTTTTAGGCAAAAAAAGGTGGAGGGTAGGCTAGCATCTCATCAGCATTCTTTTTTTTTTTTTTTTTTTTTTTGTATTTGGACATGCCTGGTAGGATGGGACATTGCCAGCTTATAATAATAGCAGAAAACCGAATTTTGTTGACATAATGTCTTGGAATATTTAAGTACTATTACATAATCTTTGTATTTTGAGGAACATAATGATTGATTTAATTACTCATTGACTGAATTTACTCATCCAAAAATTATAACTTGTAAAAGTAGATTTATCATATGACTTGGCAATTCCACTTCTGGGTATACATCCAGAAGAATTGAAAGCAGGGTCTTGAGATATTTGTATTCCCATGTTCATAGTGGTATCATTTATGGTAACTAAAATGTACATGTAACACAAGTGTCCATCAGTAGATGAATGAATAAGCAAAATGTGGTATGGCCATAGAACGCAATAGTATTCAGCCTTCAAAACAAAGGAAATTCTGACACATGCTACAACATGGATGAGCCTCGAAGACATTATGCTAAGTGAAGTAAGCCAATCACAAAAGGACAGATACCATATGATTCCACTTTATGAAATACTTAGAATAATCAAAATCACAGAGATGGAAAGTAGTTGCCAGGGGTCACAGTGAGTGGGAATGGGATTTGTTATTCAATGGGTACAGAGTTTCAGTTCTACAAGAACTGAAATCTGGAAAGAGTTCTGGAAATGGATGTTGGTGATGGTTGCATAACATTAGGAACATATTTAATACAACTGAACTGTACATCTAAAAACAGCTTAAGATGGTAAATTTTGTGTTGGGAATTTTACCACAATGAAAAATTAAAAAAATAATAATTTAAGGGGTTAATAATAACAAATAATATATATTTGTTATTTACATATAGTAATATAGTTTATACATTAATAAATTACATATGAAAATTAATATATTAATATATAAAGAATAAGTAAATATTATCAGGTTCCAGATAAGATAAATGCTTTTTGCCTTAGGTTAGTAAGTTCCTTACTCCTATGTTTTTTCTTTTTTTTTTTTTTAATTTTTTTAAACTTTTATTTATTTATGATAGGCACACAGTGAGAGAGAGAGAGAGGCAGAGACACAGGCAGAGGGAGAAGCAGGCTCCATGCACCGGGAGCCCGACATGGGATTCGATCCCGGGTCTCCAGGACCGCGCCCTGGGCCAAAGGCAGGCGCCAAACCGCTGCGCCACCCAGGGATCCCTCCTATGTTTTTTCTTGAAAGAAATGTTTTCCCATAATGTAGATTAATCAGAGATTTTGTACATAAAAATTTGAGTAGCTACAAAATACATGTTTTTTTTTTTTAAATACATGTTTTCTATAACAGTTTCTGCTGGACAAAGAGATAGTTACTTGACTTTGGAAGAACCATTCTGACAAAAAATGAGTATCTCAATATATTTTGCATTTAGGAAATCTGTGGTGTTGTACAAGTTCAAAAAGAAATCCTTTTTAAAGTTTTATTTATTTAAGCAATCGCCATACCCAGCGTGGGGCTCAAACTCACAACCCCAAGATCAAGAATCGCATGCTCTTCCTCCCCAAGCCAGCCAGGCACCCCACAAGGTTGAAAAAAAAATTTTTTTTAAAGATTTATTTAGTTATTTGAGAGAGAGAGAAAGCATGAGCAAGGTGGAGGGCCGAGGGAGAGGGAAAGAGAGAGAATCCATAAGCAGACTTCCTGCTGAGGATGGAACCCCACACATGGGACTCTATTCCAGGACCCCGAGATCATGACCTGAGCCAACATCAAGAGTTAGAGGCTCAACCGGTTGAGCCACCCAAGTGCCCCACAAGTTTGAAAATTTTAGTGCAAGGAAGCTCCTCTATTCCTTATTTCCGATGTACCATATTAGTCCTACAGGATATATCAACATTATTCTTGCTTATATTCATGTTTTTGCATCTAAATAGCTGTCCCACCCAGCTGCTGCTGGCATGTAGGTTGAGAGCTACTTACCATAAACTGTTTGCCTTGTAGTTTTATTCATCTTTTCTAAATGAGATATTATTTTAGCTACTGACTCAGAATCATTAAAACCCTAGAAAATGACAATATTAGTAATTGGATCGTAGCCAGTCAATAAGGTGCTAGGTTTATAAACACTTATTTGTATAATAGGCTCTGTGCTGAG
Source organism: Canis aureus (assembly GCF_053574225.1). Lineage (NCBI taxonomy): Eukaryota > Metazoa > Chordata > Mammalia > Carnivora > Canidae > Canis > Canis aureus. The sequence goes on along the minus strand of NC_135638.1, from coordinate 32,988,633 downwards.
TGTTAAAAATGAACTTTTGAAATGTGCAACACTGTACAAAATGTGTTGTTTGGAACCAGGTGCATTTATCCCTAAGATAAATTTGTGAAATAGACGCTGTACTTAGTATTTTATGGATTTTGCCATTATGACATTTTCCAGAAACCTCTCTCTTGGATATAACACTTCTTTGACCAAATGTAGTTTGAAGCTAAATGTTATTGTTTATAGAGAATTGATGAACAAAAGTGATGGGATACATTTGAGTGAATTTAATGAAACTTTTGAGTGTGCCTTTTTTTTTTTTGTCAAATCTAGAGAAATACCAGGATCTGTTTAAATTCTGTCTAAACAAATTAATTATTGGACTACATAAAAAGCTTCTTTTTAAGGGATCTTCACAGCATGTAAGGAGTATTATGTGAGGTGATTATAGTCTTTGTGCTTTGAACCTCATGAAGATTCTCTAGTTGTATAATCCTGGAAAGAAAAAGTAATTTTCTTAGTGTAGAAATGAGTGATTCATGGACGCCTGCGTGGCTCAGTGGTTGAGCATCTGCCTTTGGCTCAGGGTGTGGTCCTGGGGTCGTGGAATCGAGTCCCACATTGGGCTCCCTGCATGGAGCCTTCTTTCCTCCATGCTCATGTGTCTTCCTCTCTCTGTATGTCTTTCATGGATAAATAAATAAAATCTTAAAAAAAAAAAAAGAAATCAGTGATTCATAATCCAGTGACTCCTATGTACCCAGAATTTTTACACATTTAGTTGAAACACCTTATTCCAGAGTAGGTAGTATCTCCATTCGTTAATGGAAAAGTGGGCAGGACAAGGTTGCTGAGCCATCAGACATTTAGTGAGCATTTTCCGTGTCCTGATTCCTTCACTACCTCCTTTATAACACATTGGCATGCAATCCTCACAGTGACCCTTTGAGGTAAGGGCTATAATTATCTTTATGTTGTAGACCAGGGAACCTGGGCTTTGAGACCTTAAGTTAATTACTCAAGGTCACATAGATAATGAAGATTTGATAGGAAGCAAGATTTGAATCCAGCTGATTTCACAGTGGCCAAGAGCGTCTGTGAGATACTCATTTTGGTTCTAATCCTCTATCCCGACTAAGGCTGCCTGGATTGTTCAGAGTTGCCCCAAGATGACAACATTTGCCTGGGCTCACTCTGTACTTCCTGCATCACCCCAGTGGATACACTGCTGGTGGGTGTAAGGTCAGCCAGGACATAGAGAACTGGGCTGTCTTGGAATCCCTGACTCGTCAAAAATATCTATGAAGTATTGCAACCTGAGCTAAATCCTAGGGATCAAAGGAACCAGGCAGGGGTTTAAGATTTAGCAGGGAGATACAGCTGTAACTTGGTATCTGGGGTGAATGTTTTCATGGAGACCAGTAAGGCGCCACGGGCATGGAGAGGAGGAAGTGGTAACGCGTGAGATGCTTCTCGGAGGAGGGATTGTATGAACAATGTGAAGGCCGAGTGGGCTGAAGCCTCCAGACACCCATCAGGAGGTGTAGGCTGTTTCACACAGTGAATGGCAGGCACACAGTGAACGGCCAAGCAAAAGCAAGGCCCCACGAGAGTGTTGTGCAGTGATTTGGAATTGCTGGATACAGCATGGAAGGGAGCGTGGCCAAAGAGGCAAATCTGACAGGGGACCCTGTCTGCCAGCATGACCAGTGTTTGGCTTTGATCCTGTAGGTGATAAGAGAGCCACTGAAAGAGTGTCAGAATTGTAGGCACGGGGGTGTGTAGTCATGGGCCTAACCGAAGAGGAGAAAGATCGATTTTGTTGCTGTTGTGGAAGGTTGAAAATCTGGGCGTTGGGAGACAGGTTGTGGGATGACAGGTATCCCTACCTCATGAGGCAGCCTCTTTAAATTTGCAGTTGTTCAGTGCTGGAATGCTCATATCGTGAGCCATATATGCCCCTCTACTTTCTGCCACTCAGAATGAGGTCTCTTCCCTCATATGGTGGTCCACCTTCCACCTACACTTCCCTAGTTGATTTAAATATTTCTGGGTCCTTTTGCTATCTGCCCATGCCTCGGTTTGTCAAGATCTGACCTTAACTAACACTCTTATCAGCCTGGATCGTATAGGAGGTACAGGGTAATTCCAGGCTTGTGCATCATGTTAGGGACTTTAGTGGTGGGGGGATGGCCACATGTAGCAGATTCAGGCATCCAAGCTGGGCTTTTGAATGGACCTGGAATGAGGACATCCTGAGCATAATCAAGAATTATCCACACCCTACACGGTTGGCCATTTAAAGCAGAGTAGTACTTGTGTTTATTTGCCTTGAATCTGATACTTCTGTTACTTCAGCCTGTAAGTTCACTAGTATTTATGCCATAGGTAAGAGCTGAGTGATAAACTCAAGCTCGTAGGTCTTTTTCAGATTAAGTAGTTAATAACTCCTACCTTGGAGCACATTACTTACATTTTTTGGTTGATAAACTTTGTGAGGGCAAGGGCTCCTTTTTAGTTTTGGTGTCTTTTTCCATCTATTACCAATACATGGTAGAGAATATTTGTTGAATAATGAAATTTTTTTCCTCTGTATTTGACAATAACACTATCCTATTCCATCTTTATACATTTAGAATCATAATTCTGTTATATTAAATTTTAGCCGTTTTTATTTTTACTTTTTTAAAGATTTCTTATTTATCTTATTATCTTATTTATTATCTTTCTTATTTGAGAGAGAGAGCACAGAAGGAGAGGGAGAGGAGGAAGCAGAGTCCCCGCAGAGCAGAGAGCCCAGTGCAGAACTCAATCCCAGGACCCTGAGATCACGACCTGAGCCAAAGGCAGATGCTTAGCCACTGGGCCACCCAGGTGCCCCTATTTTAGCCATTTTTAACCTCTGAATCAGCTATACCTTTGATAAGCCTATCTTACATCTTTATTTATATCCTAGATAAGCATGTCCAGTAGACCAGGTCAAAGCTTTGTGAGTGCTTAAGAGATGTCTCCCAGTTAACGCATCAAAGAGTTTTAAAGAATAATTTTGGAGTTGATTTATAAACTGACCCATATTTCTTCATGTTTCTGTACTTGTTGGTTTTCTTCTACACATTTCTTGGTAATTCTTCAGACTCATATATATATTGCCCTACATGAATCACCAAGAGCTTTAGGAAGATTATTCTTTTACAGTGAGGAAGTTTATTTTATTTATTATTTGTTTTTATTTATTTTTTAACTGAATTTTCTTAAAAAAATTTTTTTAATATATTTATTCATGAGAGACACAGAGAGAGAGAGGCAGAGACACAGGCAGAGGAGCCTCCCCATGTAGGGAGCCCGATGTGGGACTCAATCCTGGGTCTCCAGGATCAGGCCCTGGGCTGCAGGCGGCGCTAAACCGCTGAGCCACCCAGGCTGCCCTATTAAAGATGTTATTTAGTTGAGAGAGAGAGCATGAATGAAGGGGTGGGTAGGGAAGAGGGGGAGAAGCAGATTTCCCACTGAGGGAGCCTGATGCGGGGCTCAATCCCAGGGTCCTGGGCTCATGACCTGAGCTGAAGGCAAATGTTATCCACTGAGCCACCCCAAGGAGGTTTATTTTAGACTAAGTATTATTAGACCACTTTATGGAAATCTATTATAAAAGTAAAATCTATTGGAAGTTGTAGAAGTGGCATAGTTTAGTTTCCCTATAAACAGTTAATTTGACTATTGTTTTTTTTCTTTTTCTCTTTTGGTGGTCTCTAGCTACTTACCCATCACAGATTGTTAAGTATTTAAAGATGGAGAGTACCATCTGCTGAAGGATTTTCAGATCTTAGTGATGAGGTTACTGATTTCCAGGGTAAATGATGTGGCCCTGAGTTTCGTTTTGTTTTTAACCAGTTTAGTTGGAGTATACTTGAATATACAATTAACTTCACTGGTTAAGGGTACATTTCAGTGACTTTTCACAATCATGATGTAGACTATTTCCAACCCCCCCACTAAGTCCTCTTTGCCCCCCTTTCTCTCCACACCCTGGCCTCTGGCAGTAATTGATCTGCTTCCTATTGTTACGGTTTTGCTTTCTGATTTTAGTATTGTGAATGATTATGAGGGATTATGAAGAAATATGTGGAAGGTATTTTGTTGCTGACTTATTTTCAAGAAAAGAGTCCCTTTCAAAGGATATTTTGTTTCCTGCACCATTTTTTTTTTTTTTTTTTGCTGTTTGGGGCATGATTAGAGGGATTCTTCTGCTTTCTGTTGCTTTATTCTAATTTATCTTACCCTGCTTTTGTACATATGTAGTTGGCCCTTGAACAATGCAGGTTTTAGGGTGATGATCCCCCACCTGTAGTAAAAAAAAAAAAATCCACGTATAACATTTAACTCTCCTAAAACTACCAATAGCCTGCTGTTGACCAGAAGCCTCACCTGTAACATGAAGCGTCAATTAACGTATGTTGTGTATGTTATATGTATTATATACTGTATTCTTAGAGTAAATTAAGAGAAAACAATGTTATTAAGAAAATCATAAGGAAGAGAAAATATATTTACAGTACTGTACTGCCTTTACAGAAAAAATAATCTGGGTATAAGTGAGCCTCAAAGTTCAAACCCACACTGGTCAAGGACCAGCTGTACTGTTTACTAAATCTGTCAAGTCATGTTCCCTGAGAAAACCCAAGTAGTTCTATTAACTGCCCCTCCAAGTGCACATTCACAGATACACATTCATCACGTGCACACCTTGACTCGGTCAGATGCCACTATGAAAGCCTCCTTAATTATCTCCCTCATCAGCCCCCAGTGAGCAAGGACAGCATCTCCTGCTTTTGGGTTTCTGTGCACCTGGCACTGGCAGTGCAAATTGTTGAGGAGTCAACAAATGATTGTTGAAGATAATAAGTTGCTGAGCTAGGTAAATTAAGTGCTCTTGAGTTTTAGAGAATAAGAGTTCTGTCTGCACTGATGGATCTAATGGTAAATTATCTTTAAAATTCTTACTTTAAAAACTGCTTATATAAGCTTTTACTGTAGTATACCTACATTTTGCTTGCTAGCTATCTATAAAACCTTCTTGAAAATATGTTGTAGCAAAGCTATGATTATGGTTTGACTGTGATTAAGAGGGGAATTCTATTTTTAGAGTAGACGTATCTAGGTTAGACAACCTAAAAGTATCCCAAATTTTATTTCAGATTTCTCATGGGCATTAGTGGTTTAATCTTTTCAGTGGAGCGAAAGGCAGAGTTATGTTTTTGATCATTTTGAATAGTGTTTCATATTAATAGAAAGTTAAGTTGACTCATCAAGTGGTGTTCATGCTGTGTGGAGTAATAGAAGCTTAGAAAATAGATGAAATTGTAAGCTCTGAAGAGCTTGTTTATGGAAATCAAAGATCAGTTATGATCTAATAGAGCGCTAGATTGGCACCTATGAAATCTGAGCTCTAGAACCAGCTGAGCTGTGTGACTTTGGAGAGGTCAGTTGACCACTCCAGGCTTTCATTTCCTTAGATGTGAAAGGAGTGGGTTACAAGCCCTTAGCTTTAAACTGTGATATGAATTATTTTTTATTAGAATGGTTTTGATGTCACATGGCGACTTTGAAGATAAACCCAATCCTGAAATTCATTTATGGTATTATTCTCCATCCCAATCATAATGGTGTGACTGGCATTTCTCAAACATTAGAGGAAGGATTGACCTCTTTGTTGTTTTCTCTCTTCATAAGTAAAAGAAAGGAGAGCAAAAATAATGATAAAGATGAAAAGGATCTTTTAAAGACATTTTTGATATAATTTAGGGCAAGACAAAAAATACTATTTGGAAAAATAGTTAAATATAAAACTTTTTACTGTGTTATGAGTCACCATCAATCTTAAATAGCTCTGGGTCCAATTTCAATAAAAATTTCTCCAATACTTTGTTAAATGTGTATGATTTTATTCATTTGAATTCTGGAATCCTATATTTCAGCAGGCGAATAAAACCTTAAATTGCAAAGAGTAAACAATCAAAAAGATCTGAAGGACATAGAGTTCATATTTCTATTAGAATCTGGTACTAATTTTTACCTAATGTTCTTGTTGAACATTGTCAGATACAAGGATGGGGGAAAGTAGATGATTTTGAAAGTTTTAAATGTGGGTGTGGGAAGTATCAGTCTCAGTTGTTATTTAAATAGACATTTTCAGGCTCTGTTTTTTTATTTTTATTTTTTGAAGCTATGCAAAATCTAGGTCAAGATTTGCAGCCTTGTTAATAAACTTCTGGCATACTGTTCAGTACACATTACTCCAGAAAGAACGTAATGATGGGTGGGACGTTGGCATTGAAGTGGTTCTTAGCCATTGCCTGTCGAAGTCCCCATGTATCCATGGGGAGAATACAGTGCATCTGAATAAAAAAAAAGATATCTTTTGCAATCTGAGCATCTTCCTTCCCTGTCTCTAGCTCTCACTTTCAAGTAGACAAAGATGTAGTTATTTGGATTGATGGCATCCAAGGAAAGCAGATGCTGAAGGGGGAAGGTATTTAAATTTTCCACCACTGTATCGTCTTGCGAGTTGCCAGGTATTTAGATAACAATCACTTTCATGATTGATCCAAGTCTAATAAAAGCATTGATGTGTCAGACCTCTGGTATCCATCAACTTTCCTCAAAAAAGCCTCAGTTTTTCCCCTTTGTAAAATGGAATCTCATTGTTTCTGAGCCCGAGTAAGTGCTGTCAGTGTTAATTGGCGCAGCGGTTTAGCGCCTGCCTTTGGCCCAGGGCGCGATCCTGGAGACCCAGGATCGAATCCCACGTCAGGCTCCCGGTGCATGGAGCCTGCTTCTCCCTCTGCCTATGTCTCTGCCTCTCTCTCTCTCTCTGTGTGTGACTATCATAAATAAATAAAAAAAAATTAAAAAAAAAAAAAAAAAAGATGAAACATTGTGTGCTCGCAATTTGGGACAATGTTGCCTCCAAGCTCTGCTGTCCTGGCTCCAAGAGAAAGAAGCCCCTGGACAACTGGGCATGTGTGTGTGAGTTCATGCATAGCAGCATTTGGAGAATGAGACTGGCTAAAATGCCTATTTTGTAATATTTTATTCGCTTACAAACATTAGCAAAGTTCCTAAAGTCTCTCAGATTCCCTCTGCAGTGATGCAGCTGTTGGTGAGGGGCTACCTCGTTTCCTGCATGGTTTAGTGACCTAGAAGGACTGACCAGGTGGGCGGAGGTGTTGTGTTTGGAGTGGCACAGGGCACCGCGGCGGGGGCTATAGGCAGTAGCAGTACACAGGCTCCTTGTTTGGTTTGTTTTCCAATAAATGCACAAACAAAGCCCACCCTACGATTGATTTTTGTTTTCTTCTAGAATCAACTTCAAGTTTGCTAGAGCAGCTGTATTTATTTGCAAGAGGCTTTGGGCATGAATTTTTTTCCCCAGGTATATTAGGAAATACACTGTCTCTTCAGTGAAAATCGGTCTCTTTTTAATGATACTTGAAAAATTAATCACTTTTGTTCTCCAGATTGACTTTTAAATCTTTCCCTTTAGAAATCGCCGGCTGGACATCCAGAGCACCTAGCCTTTTTCTGCATCTTGAATTGAGCATTAACAGGACTCTTGAAGGTATGAAAGGGAGGGGAATCAAAGGTAATTCTGTGTTAAAACGTCTATTATTAAATGTATGTGTAACACTGACGATCATAAAGTAAAAACGATCTTTTATTTGTCGAGCAGAATTTAGATGTCCACTGTTTCCATTCCGATTTACCTTCTATTCCTCCCTTCTGTTCCCTCCTTTCCCTGTCCCTTTCTCTTCTCGCCTCCTCCGCTCCTTCCTCCTCTCCTTTCTTGCCATGAATTCGTCCAGCACGCCTTTGGGAAGTCCGCCCTGTGCTGCGCACAGTCCTGGGCACACATACCCGTCCCTGTCTCTTGGCCCGTGGCAGGAATGCGAGGGCTCTCCTGGCCCTTTCTCAAGTTGCCCGAGTGTTTACCTGCAGTGGCTTTTTGTGAATCCTGTGGATATGTATAACCTCCCCGGTGTGGACTGTTAGAGTCACAGTCGCTTTCAGAGATGAGTAAAAAGCACAGCAGGTGTACTGTCTCCCGACGAGTGAATTTCTAAGTATTCTCACTTGGCATGAGATTTGCTATATTTTTTTTGCGACCACTAACACAGTACCTAGATTGCACAAAAATGAGATGTCACAGGTCTATAACATAGAACGTGGCTGTCTACACTAAAGCCACTCTCCAGAGATAGTACTGCTTCAGTCGAGGTGTAGACATGTTACATTCCTCTCCATGAGTAGACTCCTGTTAATAAAGGTGTGCATTCTGTACTGAGTGCCTTCATCTAGTTGGTAAACGTGGTTTCGTAATTTCTGCCAAATATAGTACCTTATTTATTTTTTAGCACCTTATTTATTTATTTTTGTTTTGGTCTTTGCTAATTGAAAGGGCAGTTTCTATGGGGTGGGGTGGCTGCTGGCACTCCCATGTGCTTTTAGTTCACGTTGGTGTTTTGAGGTCCCTTTGTGGTTAAGCTGTCACTTAGGCCAAATGGCATTAAGAATGCATTAGTCATTGCAGTATTCCTTGGGATGCCTGGACTCAGGTCAAGGTGAGCACCCTCATTTTGAGTGCTGGGTGGGAATGGAGAACTTCTCCCTAAGCCGAAAACATCTTCCGTAGTGAACATACTACTCTATGTGATTCTTGGGACATTAGTCTCATTTTCCCAGTGCCTCTGTCTGTCCTTAGGTCAGTGGTTGTGAGTCAGCTCATGGCCAGCACAGGTGTCTTCCTCCCAGCGGGACTGCTGCTCACCATGGCTTCTTGCCTTCCTCCTGGAGTAAGGCTTCCTGGCCTTACTTCCAAGACTCGGCTCCCTACTACCCTTCCTTTTAGGCTTTGTTAACCTCCATGCACACTATTAGAATCAATGCCCTCCCTCCTTGATGCTCCCTGCTGCAAGAACTTTGCCATGATTCCAACAGCCTTTGTTTCCATGTTGTTGGTCTCCCTACACTGTAGGTTGTTGAGGTTGGCCTCTGGCTTATTTAGCTCAGTAACCTGGAGCCTAGTGTGGATGGGCACATAGTAGATCATAATAAGTAAGCAGTTGGTGACCACTGAATGGACATAGGGCACCTATTCAGAACAAGGCTCTTTATTGGGTCACACATCCCTGGGACCACTGAGCTGTGCCAGCTATGAGGCCGGATTTCAGTTTCCTGGTTGTAAGTTTCTTCAGGGAACCTTGGAGGATAGGTCCTAACCCGATTTAAGAGTTGGCTTGTGGATTAGGGGTTCAGCTCTGGCCACACCAGCCCTGGCCCCTTTCCTATCTGTTCTTCTAGCCCTTATTGTAGATGGGATGGAGGGCAGACATGGAGAGCCACATTCCTTGGGGACGGTGGATAAGATCGTGGCTTTGACATCCCAAAGATCTGTGTGCTCTGTCACATGATGTATATGATGTTGGGAAGACTGTTGGCTCTGTGCCCCGGTGTCTTCATCTGTCAAGGATTATGGTGAGCATTAAATGAATGAGCTGCAACATAGAAGTAACTTTTGTTGCACTTTCTGAAGAGTAGAGATAATAACATTTACTTCTCATGGTTTTAAACAGGCTGCTCCTATACAGTTGATCCTTGTACCACATGGGTCTGAACTGTGTGGATTCACTTATATGAAGGTTTTTTTTTTTCAATAAATAAATGTACAGTATTGTAAATGTATTTTCTATTTCATATGGTTTTAACATGTTCTTTCCTCTAGCTTACATTGTTGTAAGAAACAGTATAGAACACATGTTACATACGAAATACAGTGAATCGATTATGTTATCATTAAGGCTTCTGTCTGCAGTAAGCTATCAAGTAGGTAAGTTTTGGGGGAGACAGAAGTTATATGTGGATTTTTGACTGCATGGGGGTTAGTGCCCCTAACATGGGGGGTGGTGCCAGGCACATAGCACTCAACAAATGGTAGCCCTTAGGGGTAATGGTAACCTAACAATAGCATTATCAGCAAAGGTATTTAGAATGGGACAGATATGGTGACCCTGAGTGCTGGCTAATATCTAATAGTAGTATGTGAGAATGGCTACAGATTCATGGGGCACCTGAGAGGCTCAGTCAGATAAGCCTCTGCCTTTAGCTCAGGTCAGAATCCTGGGGTCCTGGGATTGAACCCCTGCCTTAAGCTCCTTGCTCAGCAGGGAGTCTGCTTCTCCTTCTGCCTTTGCCCCTCCCCCTGCCCGTGCTTGCTTACTCTCTCTCTCTCTCTCTCTCTCAAGTAAATAAATAAATAAATAAAATCTTAAAAAAAAAAAGGAAAAAAAGAATGGCCACAAATTCAGTTTGTCAATCAGACAGTATGTATTTATTGAAACATTTTTGTACAATCTCATCATTAGCTTTATTAAATTACTGTCTACTTAGGACACAAAAGTTAACTCAAAAAGGCTTTGTTTATGATTAACTATTGGAGTGAATAATTAAGAGTTATATACTACTATAATCTTTTTGTTCCTATTAGCGTCCACTTTTTAAATAGGAAGGACAGCCTTCTGTTGGATTTTTATGAAATTGTAAAACTACTCTATGAATAAAGATAGTAGATCTTGAATGACTTTAGAATACCTTACCCTACCTATATATGTCTTTAATCACAATATATATGTGTAAATATTTTGGTCTTTCTCATTAGTGCCTTTCTTTCATCATTCTTAAATATTAAGTATATTGAAGTATTATCACCCATGTTATATGGTTGTTCCAAAACTATAAAAGGGGAAACAAACTGAACTCTAATAACATTTTATTCTACTATACCTAAATTAAGTGGAGCTTCTAGGAAAAACTTTGACATTCTTTTTTTTCCTATACTTTGAACCAAAACACATTTGAGTTTTTGGTATATTAGAGAATTTCTTACTATTTTTTTTAAAGATGTTATCAATTTATTTGAGAGAGATATTGTTGGGAGGCAGGGGCAGAGGGAGAGAAAGAAGCAGACTCCCTGCTGAGCCGGGAGCCTGATGTGGGACTCAATTCCAGGACCCTGAGATCATGACCTGAGCCAAAGGCAGATGCTTAACTCACTGAGCCATCCAGGTGCCAGTCTCACTATTTTTTTTTTTTTACACATTTACTTTTGGTACACTTGAAACAAATGACATTCCATGGCTTAAGAATGTCTCTTAAAGAAAAAAGTATGTAATTCAAGTGACCGTGAGTCACCTGAGGATGCAAGTGTGTTTGAGCCCTTCTGGTGGTAGAAGCCTGTCTTGTGATCCTTGCACCTGGGCCTGGCAGAGAGCATGCTCAGTGAAGATGGGAACTGAATTAAAGACACAGCAAGGCAATTGGAGAACTGAAAATGCCCTTGTTAGAATACTGAGAATATGATGATTTTTCAAATTTGCCTTTAGTATTACTGTAATTGAGTTTAAACTATAAATAAAGACCTTTCAGTGGGAGTGACATTTAGTGTGTATTTGAAAGCAGTGAAACTAGTTCTTTGTTCTGTCCTTAGTTTAGGATGCTTATGGCCTGGGGATCTGTCTCCTCCACCCCTCCGCCCTTCTGCCCTCCCTTTGAAGCTTCTACTTCTTTCTTTTCTTGCCCCCTCTCCCTCTATTTCTGCCCTCCTGCCCCTCCCTACCCACCTCCTGCTTGGTTTTAAGAAGGACCTTGAGCCAGGCCCTATCTGGCCCTGCTCTCCTATTCCTGGGCAGTGGCCTCAGGTGTCTTCTTCAGAGGTCCTGAGGAGAATTCAAACTAACAGCAGCAACCACCCTTGAGTAATAATGCAGCTACCCCTGCCCTTCTGCTGACTTGGGCAACCCCCCCCCCCCCCCCCCCCCCCGCTCCCAGCCTCTCTGTTAGAATCCCTGGTAGTACATCTCTGACATGGAGTTAAATCCAACTCTTTGAGTAGTTTTGTCAATGTCCTTTGCTACATCTTTCCTCAGCTAACTTGGGAAGAAAACATTCTGCTTCTATTAGCATCACTGTTTTCTGGCAGAGAACAGTATTCTGGTTGCATTTCACAGGAAAGACCCAGGTTCAGCCAGAAGTGCACAGTTCTGTTTGAAATCAGACTTACTCTCTTATCTGCCAGCATTTCTTCCTCATGATAGAAATCTAGCACTGTAACTCCTGAACTGGCTTATTGGCATTTTTTCCAGCAACAGATATTCACCTCTTTTCATCACAATCTTTAAAGATTTTTGCATTTGAATGAACTGACACACAATCATTATGGTTTTTTTTTATTATTATTTGGATATTTGCACAACTTAAAAATTTGACTTTGTTACATGGTTGTACATAGATTATGGTTTGCCCTGAGATTAAACAAGTAAAAAAAGTGCAGCTACTTAAGATTTGTAGCACCACAAGTGAAAGTTTCTGGAAACCAGGGAGTAGTTTAATTCCTGTTCTGAATGGGATGTTAGTGAGCTCCTCCCCTCCATACCCCTGGCCCCTGCCAGAGTAACCTTTGGTTTAAAACTCTCGGAGACTTCTTTGCTTTTGGTTTAGATCTGACCCAAGTACCATCAAAGAACAAACCATTTAAGCAGGAATTTATTTGCATATGTAATATACATACAGTTCTTCAAATCATAGGAACATTTGAGTTTTTCTTTTCCAAGTACTGTTTTTATTTTTCTTTTTTGAATTTCTGTAATATAAACTCAGATTTTCCTAGACTGTGTTTTTCTGATTAATAATCAATCCTCCTTCCTTCCTTTTCTCCTTCCTTCTTTCCTTGCTCCCTCCCTTCCATCCTTGTGTTACTGTTTAGTTGAAGAAAGAGAAACATCTGATGGTATGTTTTAGTTTTTCAGAGTTTTTTAGACACCAGTAAGTTATTGATAGATCTTTCATATATGAATGACATTAAGTACGTGTTAATTTTTTGTGCCAACTTGGTTTTCTAATCCTAGGCTCTAATGAACCTGCAAAACCTGTTATTTACAGTACATAAATTCTAATTGTTACTACATACGATTCTTTAAAAAAAAATATACTGCTTTTCCAGGGTTTCATACCCAAATGTGAAATTTGGCTTTCCTTCTCTGAAAGGAAATTTGCCTGTTGTACTGATTTAAAATGTTCCCAATTTAAGTTGCAAACTCAAATCATGTAGATGAAGCTCTGTTTTAACAAGGAGTACTGTGTATAATCTTTAAAGTTTTTCTAGTAGCATCCCTTTTCAATGAGTACCATTCTTGGCTACGTTTTGTGACTTGTTTCCTGAGTTAATTAGAACCAGAGAGCAAATATTTCTTCTCTCTCTCATTGTTGTTCAGGGTCACCTTTCCACCCACCCTGGTTAGCATTCCACTTCAGAGGTTGCTCTTCTCTCTTTGTCTGCTGGACAGATAGGCATCACCAAAACATGACACAAACAGGGACTGTCTGGGTTTGAAATGCAGAATGTAGGGGCCAAATGAATTCTAGATTGTTCTGACCTAGGAACTCACCCAATTTTTGTTTCTTAATCTTCAAAAGGTATGACTAGGAGGATCATTGCACCTCTTGATAAGCCAGTTGGCAGGGCACCTGGCTGGCTTAGTGGTTGAGCGTCTGCCTTAGTCTCAGGGCGTGATCCCGGGGTCCTGGGATCTAGTCGCACATTGGGCTCCCTGCAGGGAGCCTGTTCTCCCTCTGCCAGTGTGTCTGCCTCTCTCTGTGTCTCCCTCTGGTTGTGTCTCTGCCTGTCTCTCTGTGTCTCTCATGAATAAATAAAATCTTAGAAAAGAAAAGAAAAAGCCAACTGGCCTTTTCTCCTTGAGTGATTGCTAATACACATATAAATGTGTGTTAGCCTCTTTTTGCTTACATTTTAAGTCTCAGATATTACTCATTCTGGATCAGGTGGCAAAGCTGCCATCATGCCTCCCCATCAATCTTGGGAACATTATTGATGACTGTTCTCTGCACTAGAAGCTGTATTGTATTTGCATGTGAAATCATGGCATGCTTAAGATAGAGATGCAAATTTCACTTCAGCTTCTTGATTTTACAGAAGAGAAAATTGAGACTATTTTATAGTTGCCATCACTTAAAATATTTATAAGAATTCAGCAAAGATAAAATTTTCCATTGTTATTCTTAATATAAGTATTTTATGTAATTAAAATATTTATGGGAAGTAACTAGTACCTTAAGTTATATTGAAAGTGATTAAGTACCTACTCCAGCAAGGGGACAGACTTCTTTTATCTGGGACCCATAGGAGGAGAGCTGGTATTGGGATTTCCTAAATAGTCATGTGTTTCTATTTGTGCATCTAATAGTTCACGTAACATGTCTTGGGCAGCCACTGGACTGACCTTATGGAAAGACTGGGCTCCTGCCTTTGGAAACAACAGACTTAATTTGCCAGATCGATTTCACCTAATCCTGGGCTTCTGTAAATTTCGCATTCTCCTGGGCCACAGAGATCTTTTTTTTAGGATTTTATTTATTTATTCATGAGAGACACAGAGAGTAGAGAGAGACAGAGAGGTAGAGACTCAGGCAGAGGGAGAAGCAGACTTCATGCAGGGAGCCTGACGTGGGACTGGATCCCAGGACTCCAGGATCATGCCCTGGGCTGAAGGCTGCGCTAAACCACTAAGCCACCCGGGCTGCCCCACAGAGATTTTTTGATAGAAATTTCCTGAGGGAGCTGAGGAAAGCATATTACCACTGTGTTAATTCAGGCAAATGCATTTCCCCCTTGTCCCTGAGGTAATTCTGCACAGTGTCACCTTCAGTGCCTGGGATTAGGGTACAGTTATCCTGGCTGGCTGGCAATCCCCAGCCTTCTTACTGGCCCTGCTATAGGGAGGTAAACTGATCCTTGAGTCATCCTCACACTAAGAGAACTGGGAGACTGTCCTTGTGAGAGCCTCCTATGTAGGGGTTATGTTAAAAATGCAGAGAGCTTAGATGATTCTTAATGTGATTCAAAGACTGAACTTGAGGCTCCTGGGTGGCCCAGAGGTTGAGCATCTACCTTCAGCTCAGGGCGTGATCCTGGGGTCCTGGGATCGAGTCCCACATTGGGCTCTCTGCAGGGAGCATTCTTCTCTCTCTGCCTGTGTCTCTGCCTCTCTCTTTGTGTGTCTCATGAAAAAATAAATAAAATCTTTCAAGAAAAACCCACAGAAAAGACAAAGACTGAACTCATTTCCCTCAGAATGCATGAAATGTGTTTAATACCTATTAGATCCCATGCTGCTTGGCAGAGGCGTGGCGGCAACCTAAAGCACCATGGGCTTTGTGTTCTACAGAAGGCTTTGTCACCAGCTCCCTGTGGAACTTCTCACCATCCGTGTAGAAAGTCTCATCAATGTGGGATCACACACAGTCTTGAAATTTTACTCCCTAGTACTCTTTTCACACGATTTTTAAAATAGTAATTAAATAAATTTAATAAATTTATTAAATAAGTTTAATAAATTGTTTCCATTTCATAGGCTGTGTTAGAAGCCGGGCAGGTCTGTTGGGTACTGGGAAGGGCACCAGGAATTTCACAGCTGAGTCCTGCTCTGTCCTCTTGCCGCCGTGGTTTGTGGCACATAGAGAGGTCACGTGACCTCCTTCTCTGAAGGTCACCTCTTTTTTGACAAACCATACCTGCCTCCACTCTCTGTTCTTTTTCTTTTGCTCTTGCAAAGCATTTACTTTTTCCTGCTTTGGGGCACAAATTATTCTGTCCCCAAAGCTAATGCATCAGCATTCTGTGACAATTTTTTTGAACATAAAAGCAAAAGTAGTTTGTTTTTCTCTAAGCATTTCATTTTTACCAGTATCTGAAATAATACTCATGAAGAGAAGTTGATATACCCACAGAGACCCAGGTGCTCCTGGATGGTCACCCCCTAGATCAGAAAGCATTTTTAAACTCATTTTCAATGAGGCTTAAAATGTCCACCCATGATGCTTTTCCTTTCTCTACTGCCCTTCTTTTTTTTCCGGCTGCCTTGTTGGCCTTTGGTAGTTTATCAGTAAAATAAATTTTAGTGGCAAATGCACACAGTTTTTTGTTTTAAGCAGGGGGCTAGGACTAGGGAAGTCTTAGGGTACAGCACAGTAACTTAATCATGTGAATAAACATTAAGTGGAAATGTTTTTTCCAGCAGGAAGTAGAACCACACTTTTAATGTAAAACATGATATGGGACACCTGGGTGGCCCAGCGGTTGAGTGTCTCCTCTGGCTCACAGGATCCAGGATCGAGTCCCACGTCCAGCTCCCTGCATGGAGCCTGCATCTCCCTCTGCCTATGTCTCTGTGTCTCTCTCTGTATCTCTCATAAATAAATAAACAAATCTTTAAAAAAAAAAAAAAACATGGTGATGTTTCCCACTCTTCTCCTAATCTCCCCTTTTACCAAAACTGAAAACAGACTGCCATGATTAGATATTTGGTGGACCCCATCACTTAATAGGTGGTAGTATCTCAGCCACCATGTTAGCAAATGTTCTTTCGTGACGCTCTGTCCCCTCCTCCCCAATTTGGATTGGTCAGTGTCCTGTAGCTTCTGCCTACTTAGGGAAGCTACAACAGGAAGAACTCGCAGCAGGTACACCTATAAACTGGGGAGTGTTGCAGCCAGATAGGGAAAGTGAGGGCGTTACTCTGAACGGTGCAGTTCACTCACCATAGTGGTCGCCACCTGTCACCAACATGTGACATTGAGGTTCTGGGCTGCAGTGGTTGGTGGAGGAACAACTTGGGATGCACAGGACTTCCTGGCGTGAACCATCTGGTAAGTGAGGATGTTCCCTAAACATTCTCCATTTTAGCTACAGGACTTGGTAATCCCACAGTGATCTTATCACCAGATGGTTGGCAGACGGCTAACTTCTGCTTTAAGTCTGGAAGTGGCGCTGAGAATTACCCATATTTCCTTGTCCCTGAGTCCGTCTGGTAGGGAATAAGCAAGGGGGTGGGGGGTGCCTAGCTTCAGTTCTTGGTAGGATTTGACCTCAAACACTGTGTAAATTTTCCAAGCCTTAGCCTCCTTGTGTTTACCACGCAGAGAAGTAGATTCTTGCTTTCTTTGCTTCCGTAAGACATGTAATTTATGATTTGACCCTTACAATCAGGTGGCAAATTAGAACAAGTAATGTTATTGGGCTGAAAATAATGTTATTCCTTCTTCCTAGATACCATGCTCTATCCTCGATCCATGTTATTACACTAATTGCATTTATGATGAAGACATTCTAAAATCACAGATGTTAATTGGTTTAAAAATAGAACATATGCATTTTTATTAAGTTGTTAAGAAACAGGGTTTGGGTGCTTTTTCCTGATTTTCTAGCCCAAAGCAACTGTAATGAGAGTGGTGGGTAAAATGTCAATGTCATGCAGAGACAGATATTGTGTGACCTATTTGGGACTTGGCTGCTTTGTACACAGATTGTTTCACACAGCAGGTCTGTTTCTAGTTCATTCACCCTTCTAGTTTACCTGGATATTTGGCTATGCACATTTTAATTCTTCCCACTGAGCTCTCCCTGTCTCATTTCGCAAGTGAGGGGAACTGGTTAGGTGATGCTAGTACAGCAGCCTCTCTGGAATGGTTTAAGAGGTACTCTGAACGGCTGTGGCATGCCTACGTAATGTGTGCACCCCCTGTGTGCCAGAGTTGATGGGGTGGGACGGCACTTTCCAGTACTCTAGGTCGAGATGGGGGTAAGGAACTTGTTTCCTGTGTGTCCTATTGTTTTCCACTATCTAAAAGCTACAATCTGCGTCAAAACCAGTTACTAAATCTCCCTGGATCCTTGTAGGAGAATTGAAATAGAGAAAAAGCAGCTGTTCATTAGCATGCCAGGCCTTTTATGATTTCTGGCAGCCCCACTTCACACTATGGAAATGGGCCTGGCTCTTTTCGGCTCCTGAGACTTCGAGTGATGCTTTCATCTTCAGAATACACCCCTCTCCCTCAGGGCACCCGGAATAGACACTGTTTGCACTGAAATGGATGACATGATTTTCCAGGGTACGAGCGTAGCACACCAGGGATCGGCTGATATTTAAAGAACATGAATGAAAGCAGTAGACACCTCGCTGGGGCAGGGCAAGAGAGCTTTCGGACCATTATTCCCACCTAGGATTGGAAGTCTTATTGACGGCTGATTGTGTAAACTGGAGTTATTTGTCTACTAGGTCAGAAGAGGTGGCTGGTAAATAAATGTCAGCCCCCGGCACATGGCTTTGGAATGCCCTGTGTATCAGCCCTGGTGGCCTGTGAAGGATGACCCGTGTCAGTAATCAAAGCACTCAGGTGCATAGGAGTTTGCTTTTCAGGTATCAGAATTACTTCAAGTTATGGGTTTTACCTTCATCAGAAAGTTGGGATGTAGAACACTGTGGTCTCATGAGAACTCTTTCCTGTAAATCAAGAGGTGTTATTTCCATTCTGGAATAAATCACTGGCTAATTCTGAAACCCATGACAAGGTATCTAATCTTTCTCTGCTTTGATTTTCTCACCCAATGATACTCATTCTAAATCTGAACACTTAAACAGTGTTTACGATGGTCAGGCACTATTAATAATAGTGAAAAAGGATTTGCACATAATCAGACTGATTCTAGAATTCCATTCTCTTAAATGCTATGCTGGTGGACTGTCTCTCTGAAAAATTAATATAATGGTCCCTGATTTCTTCTTTATGTGGTTTGATCATGTGAATATACATTTACTCTTTGACAAGAGGTATTTGACCCAATGACTATGACTACTATTTGTCTGGTACTTATATAGCTTTTCGAAGTGGTAGGGGCTTGCCTAAAGCACTGTGCTACCTGGAAATTACTTCCTGTAGCAGCCTGGACTCATACCTAGACATTTAAGTGTTCAGAGGTACCATATACACTTGTACAGATGAATCATATATGGTCCTAGGGTGCCACTCACAGAGACCACCATGGTCATGACATTCCTCTGCATCATCTACAGTCTATACAGCTGTATGCCCAGCCCTTTATAAGCTAACCGATAGCCTTATTTAGAAAACTTCTGTGTACATACAGAAAATATATTGTACCTATGATAATAGTTTATGCTTTATAAGCTCACCTTAGTGTATCAAAGCTACCTTTGAATGAAGTGAAAAAAATAAATATTTTACACAGCAAACCTCTATATGCTAAAATCCCCAAAGGAAAGCAGTGGCTACCAGGTAAATAAAGAAGCTGTTAGGATTGCAACAAAAGAATCAAAGTAAGTCCCTGTAGTAATTTCTCATTTGGATGGACATTAGTTGGCCAGACTGTGGGTATTAGAATTACAAACTAATCAGCTTAGTAATTTTGCAAATTATAGACCTCACCCAATAGAGTCACAAAATAAAAGCCAATTTGAAATATTTCAGCTGTCGCTTAGCTTCAAGCCAACACAACTCACTCCCCCATCCGATTTTAGAGATTCATGGGTATTTGTTAGAGGAGTACCAGTTCTGGTTAAAATCGGGTAGCACTTGGAAATTCTCATGAGACAAGGGCAAAATACTATGTGAATGAATTGAAACAAGGCCCTCAAACTGTTGTATCCATTAAATATGTTGAGTAGTAAAGAGGTTATATAACACTTACACCATTTAGTTTTAGGAAATAATGAGTTAACTGGGTGAAATAAAGCTCTCCTTTTAAGCAGCTTTAATTAGTTAGAAGTTGAAGCTTAATAGTCTGTTAAAAAGTTATTTTAAAAATTAGTGAAGTGAATTAATTGTAATCTGACAGTAAGTCAGTGTGGTGTACGTCTGTGCAATTAGAATAGTTATTACCACGTTTATTACAGGGGGAGGCATAGCCCTGAGTCTGCCATCTTGTGTGGTTCAGAGCACACTAGAATTGCATTCTCTAGCCGCCCAAGGCAATTCTGGGTACATCAGCAGTAATTAGGGCTGCACAGCACTGTCCCCTCTCTCACAGCATGATCACACTCTCCCTTGCTGCTGCGTGGCTCTCCGGTGAGAATGTTTTCTAGTAGAGGTGCATGGTAAGCTCCATGAGGTCAGGAAGGTCTGTCTGTTGACTGCTCTATCCCCAGGGCCTAGAGAGCAGTGCCTGGCACCCAGTGGGTACTCTATAAATATATAGTCACCGAATCAACGAATTGAACTGTTTTCCTGATCTAACCCATACTGTATTTCTAAGTATGTTATAAGTATTTTATAGGCTTTATTGTAAAATCTTAATAATCCAGTCTCCTAGGGCTTCCACGTTTTCAGAAATTATTTGCATGTTTCTGTGGCAATTCTGAAGAGGGCCCACTTCATAGATAAAGAAACTGAGGCACAGAGAGGTTGTAGGAGCCCAGACATAACTTTCAGATATAAAATGAAGTCTTGTACTTCCATGCACATGTATTTTTTCTGTTAAGACTGTGTATACCAAGAATCCTCATGAAGCGTGTGGTCACCGGTTAACAAACCCAAGATAATCAGAATGGCTTCCTTGCCATTTCAACTTTAGGAACCCACGGAGAGCAGAGATTTGAAGAAGGAAATCATACGCACATCTTACTGTAGAACACACGGACTTGTGTTCACATTTCTTAATCTTCAACTTGTATCATGTGCAGATTCACTTTTGTGAGAACATGACTTATGTCAAGTCAGGCAACCACTGCTTGGGCAGTTCAAAATACTGCATCTCCTGTCTTACACTAGACTGCACCATTCTGCCAAATGATGGCTGTGGAGGTCTGATTTGTTATAGTGACCAATGTCCAACTCAATGTGCAATGCTTTGTGGCTTCACAAATACTGGAGAGAATTTGTTAAATTTACAGTCCATAGGGTCTTCAGGTCTTACAGCTTGAACTGAGGAGACTGGTGTATACACACATTTGACACATTTCAACGGCTGATGTTGTTGGACAACCATAATGCTAACGCACTTTAAAAGTCGAAGAAGGTTGGGTGGAAGAGTTATAAAGAGAAAATACTGGTGATGGTAGGGAGCATTTTCAAACAATACTGAAGTGATATTCCAGGAGTGAACCTAAATGAGTGGGAAATGGAAACTGTCAGTAGAATTCTTTTCTTTGAAAACGGTAAAGACTATAGAAGAATGAGATACCCTACATCTTTTGGAAGCATGAGCGTTCTGGAAGATTTCAAATGGTGAAGGAATTCTCATCCCCTCTAGTCCAGCAGTTGTTGCCTGTCTGGGGAAAAGGTAAGTACTAGTTCCCTGAGCTTTGACATCATGGTCTGTGTTTGGTAGGATTCTTGTTGTGAGGTTTGAGGGCTAGGGTGTATAACTGCGGCTGTATCTGGGGTGTACTTGGAGGGCACCATGTTTGCTTCCTCCTCTGGTGTCCTCAGCGTTGTCCCTGGAGGCCATGGGGCCAGGGCTATGGTTCTAGCCACTGAGGCAGGGCAGCTGACCAACCAGGGGCACCAGAGACCTCCTGAGATTGGAATTAATCTGTGTTCTCTTTTTCCCTCTCTCTCTTTTCTTCAAACTGATATTAATCAAGCAATGATACTTTGTAAATCTTCTAAGAGGTCATTTCCCATCAAACAGTAATAGAGGAATTCTCTCTTTGTACATTTTATACTTGTTTCGGTAAATTATTGCTCACTTGCAATACTTGAGAGGCTATTTCATGTGTGTAATGAATATTGAGATTTTAGTGTTGTTGTTGTTGTTGTTGTTTTAAATAGCTTCTTCCTGTAGGAGGTTAGTGTGCTTGGTCACCAATTTGAGAATTTTGGGAGAAAAATGTTAATGTCAAAGTAGGACTTAATTTCTTTTAACTCTCTTTCAGCTTCTCCAGAACAGTTATTAGCATATGAGCATAATAGATTCACACTCCCTGGGTTATATATGTGCTGCTGAAGTTCAGTATTTGGTTCTAAATACTTGCTTAATAATCCCGAAACCCAGCCTGAAACACTAGTGTGCTTAAGCATAGTTCATTATTACAGAGCCAGGAATATTTTGAGGATAAAAATAGAAGCATTGAATGTTCCTTTGTTGAAGGGTTGGGGAAGAATATTTTGGTGCTGCTGAATATTTTTCATTTTAAAAAGAATGTTAACATTGATCTCACTGTTGTTCTTACCCTGCTGAACCCTGACTCCCTCATCTCCACTGTGGAGTCCCCTCTTTGCCTTGTACCTCACAACATATCTGTGTGTTGCTGTCCTGCTTGTGCTCACCCTGGACTTCCCTTCCCTTCCGCCTTCCCTCGGCACCGCCTCTCTTTGGTACTTCCTGGAGGTTTGCCCTCCTGATCTACAAATCTGCGCCACTTTCATTCCTTTTTTCCCTGGCCTCAGGTCCTTGGGACTTGCTGCTCTGTTTTCTGTTGACTTGCTAGGTCAGAGGTGCTCAACTCCCCCACTTCCTGTCCTCTTTGTCCCCCCCACTTCCTGTGGCTGCCGTGTGCACCTGCACCAGGGCACATGGCTCAGCCATTTGGTCATTCTGCATCCGGAACATCACGCCCACGCCTGATTCCACCTATTCTTTGCACATTGATGATCTCAACCTTTATGTCACTTGCTCGATTCACTTAATGGATCAGCTACTCCGAACTCAATTCACGTGGTCACCAATGGATCTCTGGATCTTCCTGCTAAACCAGCATCCTCTGCTAGCTTTTCCGCTAGAATACCACTGAGCTCCTGTTACTAGGAACTGTCTTTGGAAAGCCGTGGAAAATCACCTGAACCCCACAGCATTCATTCATTCATTATCATGGTTCCTTGACTTTTTTACATGTGCTCTTTCCTCTGTCTTTCCCGAGTTTCAAGTCAAGTGCCCGTCTTCTTTCATCACATACCATCGCTGAAGCTGTCTCTAGTTGGTGACTCTGCCTCAGGTGTTCTCTTTCTAGTCTACCTGGTGTATTGCCTACAGGTGCGTCTTGATAAAATTGTCTTCATGTCACCTTTATTCTTACAAACCTTTTACTAACTCCCGTAGACTTGGGGGCTAAAAGGTACAGGTAAGGTATGGTGGATGCTCACCTCTTGCCATCGGCGAGCTCTGATTTACCTGACCAGCCATTTCTGTTCTCCAGCTTGGAATCCTCTTCCTCAGCCCTATTGATCTACTTGAGATCTTGAATGCTTTTTTGCAAACCCTGCTCATTGCCTCTGCTCTCACCCTGGCATAGAGTCCCCGCCCCCTTTCTTCACTTGGCTAAGTAATGGTAATGCATGTTGTAGTCAGCAAAACTGGAGGCGCATCTGGTGCCTCCTTTAAAGACAAAACTCTCACTTGAATTTATGGCACATATTGTTTTGTGATCTCACAGTTAGTTTCGAATTACTGGGTTTTTTTCTTGTTTTATTTTCAACTGTAGTAAAAAAAAACAAACCCACGTCACATGAAATTTACCATCTTAATATCTAAGGGTACCTACGTTCTCTGTGATGGTGTTATTTTTTGTAAAATTATATCTTCTTAATCACTTTTAGATTTTCCATGTGTTTATTAGCCACATCTCTACAGCTTATATATAAACTCAGGGCTTGAGTTAGGTATTGTTTGCTTCATTGCCTTTGCTCATGAATTCATTATGTGCCGACTGTTTTCTAAACACTATGTTCTACATCCCTGACTTTGTCTAGCTCAGACAGCAGATGTGAAACATCTGACAACCAAGTTTAAGAAATTTCTTTTAGGAATAATTTTTAGTGGTGGAATTTGAAAACAGCTTATGTGAAGAGTCATAGCTCATTCTTTTTGAAAAATAAATGCCAAATAAGATAAGCATTATCCTGGGGGGAAATTTCTCACTTAAGAAAAATCTTTATACAGTTATAGGAATTAAGATTTTTATTTCCTCCCAACAAGACTGGTATGATAGATATTCAGGGGGTGTGTGTGTTCCAAAATTGTAATGTTCAGTATTTTCTATTATAATCACTCTGTCTCTTCAGTTACATAGTTATTGTCATTTTCATTGCTGGGTAAAGAATGAAAGGTTTAGTATGTTTGATTTAGGTCCCAAACTCTCATACGCTCTACTCTGTTTCTAGGAAGTCAGTTTTATTTTAATATAAGTTTCTATTTGGAGAATTTTAGAAGTTTGTGAACTAAGTGGTATTCTGTTCCCATGGATGGGACACTATTTTGTGGTACTCGGACTATTGTTTTAAACATGGGAGAACTTGATTGTGGCAGGTTAAGAACTGTCAACTACCTTTCACATGTAAGCAGATGACAGATAGAAGTATTTCATGAAAAGCTAGCTTTCTTTAATAATAATAAAAAAAAAAGGCCACTGGTCACAATCCTTAGGCTTACAACAAATGTCAGAACTGCCCTTAATTACATGCTTCTGTGTTTCTGTGTAACTCTTTAATAATCTTGGATGGGGGCAGCCCTGGTGGCGCAGTGGTTTAGCGCTGCCTGCGGCCTAGGGCGTGATCCTGGAGACCTGGGATCGAGTCCGATGTCGGGCTCCCTGCGTGGAGCCTGCTTCTCTCTCTGCCTGTGTCTCTGCCTCTTTCTATATATGTCTCTCATGCATAAATAAATAAAATCTGTTTTAAAAAAATCTTGGATGGATGGAGATACACTTTTTTTCAAAATTCTGACTTTATTTTACTCTTTTTTTCTTGTGTTTCATTCAATTTTCTTTTTTTTAATTGAAATACAGTTGACACACAATGTTACTTTAGTTTACTGTGTACAGCATAGTGACTTAACAATTCTGTGCATTATGCTATGCTCATCAGAAATGTAGCTACCATTTATCACTATACAACTCCATTACAGTAACAATGATTATATTCCTTATGCTGTTCCTTTATCCTCCTGTCTTACTCATTCCATAACTGGAAGCCTGTAGTACCCACTGTCTATCACCCATTTTACCCATTGAGAAAGTACTATGAGGTTCCTCAAAAATTTAAAAATAGAAATACATATGGTCCAGTAAATCAACTACTGAGTACTTCTGCAAAGAAAACAAATACACTAATTCAAAAAGATAGGCACCCCATGTTTATTGCAGCATCCTTATTGGCCATTGTAAATAAGCCAAGATATGGTAGCAACCCAAATAGCCATCTAGATAAATGGATATAGAACTGGTACACACACACAGACACACACACTCTTACACATGCATGCATGCAATGGAATATTACTTGGCCATGAAAAAGAATGAGATCTTCCCATTTCTGACAACATGGATGGACCTAGAGAATATTATGCTAAGTACAGTCGGTCAAAGAAAGACAAATACCATATGATTTCATTCATTTGTGAAATCTGAAAAACCCAAATAAACAAATGAAATATACACTTTCTTAATTGATCACTCACCACCATCACACCAAACACTGTGTAATTCCCAGACTATACTACATCTTATATATCACACACACCAGTAAATAATACTGTATTGATTGAAATTGTTTTAATTCTTTAATTTTTTTTTTTTTTTTGAGAAAGTGTATGCTTGTGAGCAAGGGTGAAGAGTGGCAGAGGGAGGGGGAGAGAGAATCTTAAGCAGGCTCCACTCCCACCCTTAAAGATCCCCAGGCAGGGTTCAATCTCACACCCTCAGATCATGAATTGAGCTGAAATCAAGAGTCAGACATTTTTTTTTTTTTAATTATTTATGATACAGAGAGAGAGAGAGGCAGAGACACAGACAGAGGGAGAAGCAGGCTCCATGCACCGGGAGCCTGATGTGGGATTCGATCCCGGGTCTCCAGGATCGCGCCCTGGGCCAAAGGCAGGCGCCAAACCGCTGCACCACCCAGGGATCCCAAGAGTCAGACATTTAACCAACTGAGCCACCTTTGTTTTAATTCTCAATAGACTTTTCTTTTTCCTCTCTCCTAAGAGTTTGAAGGTTACTGGAAAGCAGGGGCTGGCTTACTTACCTGTTTTTGGTGGCTAGCACAGAGCCTCATATGGAGTAGAAACAAATGTGTATAAATTGAAATAACAGCCGACTGTTTATAAAAGCAAAAGGAAATGCTAAATATTTATTTATATTTTAACAATACATATCTAAGAAATACATATCTTTTTCTTAAGAAAAGCAATGAGCAAGCATCCTCTGATATTTACTTTTTCTTACACTATGTGGATGGCATGTGTATCTTAGCATTCCTTGGAATTCATCAATAAGCACTTACAAAGGATATAGTAGATAATCAATTACCATTTTGATGAATAAAAGATGAATGCTTTTCCTAATATATATCATAGAAACCTAAGTAAGTTATAATGTTGATGTTACTCTTATTGATGTGAACATTAGTAAAATATTGCAGAAGGGCTGATTCCTATTTTAACATTTCTGAGAAGTAGTCACTATCATTAAAGATGTGTATGTCCTGTTCGTCCTCAGATTTCATGGTTTCATAGGAAGGATAGAGATTTCCTTTAATGCTTCTTATACTTTTCTTTCTTTTTCACTCATTGAGTACACATTTAGCCCATGAGGACAATTGACAATCCTGGAATTGATGGGAGGTACTTTCAGGGTGATGTTATTTTTATGTGATGTTATTTTATGTTATTTTTATGGCTGGCTTAAAAGAAAGCGTATTAGTTTTCTGTTGCTGTGTAACAAATTTCCACAAGCAACTGTTTCTTAGTTCACAATGGTATTGCTCAAAAGTCTATCATGGATCAACTGGGTTCTCTGCTCCCACACAGTCTGACACTCAGGGTGCTGGCTGGACTGTGTTCTTGGTTGAGACTTTGGGGAAAATCAGTTTCTTTCTCTCTTTTTTTAAGATTTTATTTATTTATTCATGAGAGACACACAGAGAGAGGCAGAGACATAGGCAGAGGAAGAAGCAGGCCTCCTGCAGGGATCCTGATGCAAGACGTGATCCCAGGACCCTGGATCACGACCTGAGCCAAAGGCTCAACCACTGAGACACTCAGGTGCCCCAGAAAATTGGTTTCTAAGCTTATTCATGGTTTTTGGCAGGATTGAGGTCCATATGTCTTGGCTATCAGCCAAGGGCTGCCATCAGTTCCTAGAAGTTTTTATAAGCCACTGGCATTTCCTTGCCCTAGGCCTTCTCAAGTGCCCTCTCACCAGCTCCAGCAGAATCTTGTATCAGATCCCCCTTACTTCTAATCTCTTTAGTTTCTCTTCTGCGACCAGCCAAAGAAAACTCTCTGCTTTTAAAGGATTCATGAGATCAGGCGAAGTCCATCCAGGTAATCTTCCTATCTTAAAATTAAGGCACTGTATAACCTTACCTAAACATAACAATAAAATCCATTATATTTACTGTCCTGGGATTTATGCAGGGTATGTACGGGGTTGGGAATTCCTGGGGACTGTGTTAGAATTCTCCCTTCACAGAAGGTTCAGTTAAGATACTTGGGAAATGCCAAATGTACCTCCACGCTTTTTATTTTGAGAGGCTGAAGACTATGTTTGATAGGCTTTCTCCTCCTCAACCCTACTGCATTTCTATAGGAAAGAGCAGTAGTCTGTTCTTCATATAAAGAGATGTTACTACAGTCAGTAGGTAGGGCTTACGGTTTACTGTTTGTGGTTTTCATTCATTGATCTGTATATTCTTTGAGCCAGTTGCTCCAGGGCCAGTGGTGACCAGATGAGGACTGGAGTCAAGTGTGCAGAGTCTTGGCGATTAACATGGAAACCAAACTGACCCAGGGTTAAGTAAAGGCTTAATCCAGGAGAAGAACTTGACAGGTGAGGCTACGGGGAAGGCTATGAACTTGGTGTGCTAGACCATAGGGAGCTGCCCTCGCTTTGTGACCAGATGAATTACTTGCCAGAATCACTGTTCTTGGCAGATTAACCTGGAAACTGTATTATGGTTAAAGTGGAGAAGCCAGAAGCAGGAATGAGCCAGGAAGTCAGAAGTGAATGTTTATTGATCAGTGGCAAGGGAGATTTAGAAATGAATTGCGTTCCTTGAGTTACATTAATAGTAGTGGCGCTAGTAAAATAAGCAAGAGTGGGGGAACCTTGAACATGATTAAAGAGAAAATCGGGCTGCTTTGTATGATCTGTGATCACCTGAGTGGAGTTTGGTTCATTTTAATGGAGACTATGGATAAGTGGTTTTAGGCTGCATGTCAGGTAAGTAATCAATTTGTTATTAACTTGCTGTTGCAAGTTTATAAGTTTTGCTTTAAGTGCCTATACATTTTTCTTATCATCCAAACAGCTTTGCTAACTAGAGGCACGTGGGGTAAAATGGATACCCAATGTGTATTTTACATGGAGTTGTATTTCACGTTTATAGCATTTGGCTTTGCCCATTCACCTACCCCTTGCAAAAAGCAATACTCCCTTTAAATGAGATGGATAATGGATTGTCACATTTACTACTGTAGTGATAGGTTGTTCATTGCTTCTGAATACCATACTTCCTTGTTTAAATCACATGCTCCTGGTTTTCTCAGTCAGTATTCAAAGGGAGTTTTTACTTCCTATTACCTCCATTCATTTTTTTGACTGAAGAATTTTTTTAAGATTCAAACAAACAAACAAACATAAAAGCCATCTCTGAGCCTGGGAACCAGACAGTGAACAGATCTGTTTTCACATAAGTATAGAAATGCTGGTTTTGGAAATATTCACTGTGGAGTTCTTGCCACATAGTTGGCTGATAAAACTATAAATAAGCTAAAACTACAGAGCTTCATACCATGAGAAGAAGAGCATTTAGCTTCATCTTCTGTGACTAAAAGACGCAATGCAACCACAGTAAGAAGAGGACATGGTAATTTGCAGGGTAGCGGTGGAACCAGAGACGTTGACATGCTGATGGTTTTAAAGCAACCCTACAGAGTAAATCATTTATTCATGCCATAAATATTTATTGGTAACCTGCTCTGAGCCTATTCTTCTATAGCTGGGGTTATGGTAGGAAACAAAAACAGTGAGTTCTGCCCTTGAGAGCCTTCTATTTCCATGAGATGGAGCAGAAATACAGAAGATAAATAATACATATTTGATATTTGAGTGGTTAAAAGTAGTATTCAGGAAACTGAAGGCTAGGGGATAGATGTGTGTTATAGGATGAGGCAGTAGCATTTTAGAGGGTATGCTAGGCAGGGCTGGAGGATGACCCTTGTATTGGGTAGTGAGGCTCACAGAGCATGGTGAAAGTGGTATCCTGCTGGAGCTATTAGATGATGTTATCTAAGACCACATCTCTGTAGACTGGGGTTAGAGAGTCTCCTGATGGCTGTGAGAAGGGCACGTAGCCCCTGGTGGATGAGAGTGGCCCCAGCCTGCAGCCAGCAGGAAACCTGGGACCTCAGTCCTGCAGCCCCAGGGACTGAATTTTGCCAACAGCCACAGGAACTCAAAGGAGAACCCCAAGCTTCTCAAGGAAAGTTGTCCAGAGGACACCGTGGTGGCAGCCTTATGAGACCTGGAACCAAGGATGGAGGTAAGCTACACTTGGGCCTTGACAGATACTGTGAGATGTTAACTGGGGCTGTTTTAAGCCACAGAGTTCATAGTAATTTGTTACACAGCAACAGAGAACTGGTCAAGCCTGTACCTGGGAGAGTATGAGGCAGCCAGTACAGCTTTCTGTGGGAAAGGGCACTGGGCAGAGGAAGCAACCAGGAAGGCAGCATTTATGGGATGAAGGGGGAGTCCCAAGCTATCAGAAGTGAGGTCAGAGAGTAGAGTGGGCTGTTGGGCTGTTAGGATTTGGGCTATTGCCCTGAAGGCAATGGAAAGTCATTAGAGGGGCAGGGACAGAAGGGTGACCTTCATTTTAACAGGGTCTCCCAGGCTGCTGTGTGAGACTGGTTGAGACCAGTAAGACACAGTAATTCAGAGCACAGGTTTGGCATCTTGGGCCAAGGTCCAGCTGTATGGAGGTTGAGGGTGGTGAGTAGTAAGGAAAGGTCAGGTTCTGGAAATATCCTGAAATTGAGTGTATGGGATTTAATAACATCTTGGATGCATAGTATGATAGAGAAAGGAGCATGAAGGATGACTCCAGAGTTTCTGGCCAAGACACCTGGAAGGAAGATGCTGCCAATGATTGAGAAGTTCAGGGTGGGCATAGGATCAGGAGGGGGTTCGGGAGGCCCCTTAAGATTAAGCTCCTGGAACGCCTGGGTAGCTCAGTGGTTGGGCGTCTGCCTTTAGCTCAGGGCATGATCCCAGGTCTGGGTATCGAGTCCTTCATCGGGCTCCCTGTGAGGAGCCTGCTTCTCCCTCTGTCTCTGCCTCTCTCTCTGTGTCTCTCATGAATAAATAAATAAACTCTTTGAAAAAAAAAAAAAAAGATTAAGCTCCTGACGATATACAAAGGAAGGCGCTGAATTGCCACTGGGTGTACCCGTCTGGAGTTCCAGAGAGAAGATGGACTGAACATATACATGGGGAAGTAGTTAGCACATATATGGGACCTAAGGCCATGAGGACCCTAAGACAGTCACCATAGAAAGGCAAGCAAAAAATTGGAGGCCGAATGTTGGTGCTCTGATGAAATATTTTCAGTTGTTTTATCTCAATGGTAAAATGTTTCTCTATTCTTCTCCAGCACTTCAACTCACTCTTAACATTTTCAGTTTGGTTTCAACATATGGTACTATATGTTGGACTCTGGTGGGTAGGGAAGTGAAGCTGGGTATGAAATCCCTGTTGCCACCTCCTGCTGGGAAGGTTCTAGCAGGTCTAGGGGCAGATCTTTTCTTCCTAAGGGCAAATAGATGTGTAAGCCTAGGGCCTCCTTCCAACTCCAGCTGAACAAGAGTAAGTGAAGCATTCATGTATCTCATCCTAGACCTCAACTTCATTCCCAAAGAATCGATAAGCAGTCAGTGTGGCTTTCAAGATGGGGTTTGCAAGAAGTCCCATAGTTTGCTGTATAGTTTACTTTTTAAATTTTTTTTAAAATTATTTATTTATTTATTTATTTATTTATTTATTTATTTGAGAGAGAGGGAAGGAGCAAGCACAAGTGGGGAGGGGCAGAGGGAGAAGGAAAGAGGATCTTTCCTTCAGTGCAGAGCCTGATATGGGACTTGATTGCATGACCCTGAGATCAGGACCTGGGCCAAAACTGAGTTGGATGCTTAACCAACTGAGCCACCCAGGCACTTCTGCTTTGCTATATTTCTCCAGTTAGATAGCTAAACTGATAGGCAAAAATAGGAGGGTACCTTCTGGGACTTTAGGGGATAGGGAAGATGGAGTCTCCAAAGAGGGCAGTTGAGAGGAGGTGAGAGTAGGCTCTGGACCACTGTGTAATCTGCATTTACTGAGAGCCCCAGCACTGGTGTATATAGCTCAAGCCTCATTGGAGTTGGTGGGAGTGGGGAGAGCTGTGCCCCTCACAAGCAAAAGACCCCTTCCTATGGACACATCCGTTTTTATATAAGTAATCTCTTTAGTTCATAAATTTCTTTTTCAGGCAAGTTACCTATTTATTCCTAAATCTTACAAATTAACAATTACTATATAGTACTTTCTCTTCTCTTTTTCCTTTCTCCATTTTCCATCATATTATCAGATGGGCTATTTAATCTAGTATCGAATTGCTACATTGTCACAGTAGTACCTTTTTAAAAATGAGACACACAGGTGGTGATATAAAATCTTTGGGAACTGAGATCGTTATTCATACCCTCTCGTGTTCCAGAAAGAGCTCGAGCAGCAAACCTTGAGAGTTTGAGTTTCATCTGGTTGACCTTCTGGAATGAGGATAGCATGCTGTCACCCAGGACAGTGAGCAGTGAGGCCAAACAGTGTTTTGGATGTACGCATCCTGATATATGTGTTAAAAGTCCAGCACACCTGTCCTTTCTACCTGCCTTGAGCATTTGCTCAGACCTGACTGTACACCTCTGACTTCATTTGCACAGGCTCAGCCTTCTCCTACCCCTGTATGGCATCTTTTTTTTTTTTTCATTTCAGGTTGTATTCCCTTTTGACATTTAAATAGTTACCATTCCTGATCTAAAGATTACATTTCAATTAATTTTCCTTCAACCTGTGAAAGCAAAAATTCTTTTGCATCATTTGAGAAAAATATATCATGCTTTTCCCCCACTCCCTTACTGTTATGTGTGCACAGCATTTTCAAGTGCCCTTTTCAAGTTGAGCGAATCAATTGTGCTCTTAAGTAGCAGTGGTGACCTTTTTTTTTTTTTTTTTTTTTAAGTGCTTTGGGCCTGTGGAGATCCATTCCTGGCCAAATGAATCCATTCCTTCCCTTGTAAGAACACTTTCTCTAGCCATCTTGAGTCACGCATGGGACGTGGCTCAGTTTCCAGCTGTGCTCAGCATTAACACCTGCTAATGTGTTTCTTGTGTGCAAGAAAGGATAAACACCCTCAAGTCTTCTGCTTCTTGATAGAGATTAGCAACTTCCAGAAACTCTAGAAACATTTGCCACATCTAACATTATCCACTTGGATACAAAGAATTGCTTATTTAGAGATCTTTTTTCTTTTTTGCTCTGAAGTATCCGTTTCATATATATATATATATATATACAACACAGATTCCCACGTTGTTTTTAGTCTAGTCTAGGTCAGAGGTTGACAAATGATGTCCCATGGACCAAACCAGCCCACTGTCAGGTTTTGTAAATACAGTGTTGTTGGAACACAGCCACGACCATCCGTTCATGTGTTGACTGTGACTGTTCCATGCTCCAGTGACAGAGTTGAGAAGTCATGACAGAGACTGCATGGCTTGCAGAGCCTAAAATACTCACTATCTGGCGCTTGACCAAAACGTTTGCCAACTGTGGTCTAAAATACATAACTTTTTTTAAGACTAAAAATTTTCAGTCATAACATAATTTTGGAATCATTGATATCTCTGGCTTTTTAAAGGTGTCAGGAAGAGTCCCTCGAGAAAAGAGTTCCAGTGGTTTAAAATAAATAAAAATTCAGCATTATTTGGTTTTCTGATAGCACTTCGATTTCCACGGGTCATCAGAATGTATTTAACTTAAGCATAATGTGTGGAAATGTAAAATATAAAGCATTTCAGGTCACACTGAAAGGGAACATTGGCATTTCTATATAACCTAAGTATTAGGTTGCATTTTCACAGGGCTCGATAACATTTAAAATTAAAATCTTTGTGAGGGCATAATTCACACGTCTCCAGAGGTCTCCCTTATAAGCCACCCAGTTTGACATATGTATAGCCTCAGGTGAAGGCCGAATTGGTTTTACTAAAATCAAACGAGTGCTTAGTTTGCATAGGCTTCTGTGTGCGCGTGCGTCTGTGAAGATTTCAGTGCTTTTCTGGTAGGTTAATTACATTTTCATACTAAAGCGTAATTTCTTTGAACTGCTCTTCTATTTTCCATAGGCTTTGGGTTGTTAGCATGTGTTCCAATATGATAAGGACAGATCCCCTCTCTCCCCGTGCCCTTTCCATCCCCATCACTGGCATAATGGCAGGGTATTGTCATACAGCCCGGACCCCGAGAGAACGTTCTCTCCGTGGCTGTCTTGTGCTTTGAGGGCCAAGGCAGGACACAAAGCTCAAAGCAAAGAAGTCTTGTGTTTTCAGTGGGAATGCTCTGCCTTTCTTACGCATCCAGGCCTGGCAAATGAGGGCAACAGAGGGGTTGCGTTCAATGTGGCAAAATCTAATTAGTGCTTGATTGACAGCCACATGCACACTAGAGCCGAGGGGCGAGTTCACTGCCATGAAGCACACTCAGCCGGTTACGGGCTGCCTGAAGGGCTCTGCTCTCCTCTGCTGGGCCCTGCAGTGGGTGCCTGCCCTCCTCGGGGAGGTCAGCAGCCCTGGGGAAATCAGGCCAGGGCTGCTAGGGCACATGATGCTGGCACAGGTCAGGTGCTGCTGGCGAGCTGGATATGCACACACACACACACACACACACACACACACACAGACACACACACGGTACGTTGAGTCAGCTACCTGCAGTAATTTTGGCAAGGCTGCTTGCTCATCCCCATTTCTTGGATCCTGGGAAGTGAGACTAGTTTATTTTCCTAAGGAATATAACCAGATGCTCTTGCCTTCTAAATGGTTATTTCTTGTGCTGTTGTGAATCAGGCCTGAGGATCCAAATTCTCCAAGATGACTCTCTTCCATCGAGAGACCCCCACCTTTTCTGCTCCATCCCCCTCCCCTCCCAGTCACCCCGAGAAGGCTCTGAAGCTCAGAAGCTGTAGTGTGGCTTCACGGTGGCAAGAGTGCGTGTCAGGGTCATGGCCAGCATGCCCCTGATTCGACAAGTACCTGCTGGCAGCCTCCAGGTGACAGACCCGACTACAGAACGGTGACAGTAGTTAGTACCTGCTTCATAGAACTGTGGCAAGGAGGAAGTGACTAATGTGTTTCCTCATGGGGCCAGGCACAGAGAAAATATTCAGTGAAGGTTAGCTGTTCCTGGACCAGAAGTGAATAGAAGACTCAACCCATCCTGTGTTCTCCTGCTCCTCCCTTCACCCTTGCAGGTGGGCAGACTACGCTGCTTTCATTTCTTTTGCATTGTCCCTGGGGACAGGCAGTTTATCACTGATACATTTTGGAATTGTCTGCATGGGGCTGGGCTATTTTTTAAAATTTTCTACAGACCGTCCACCCCCTTATTAGTTTCAGGGAGCCAGCTCCCACCTTTCCTTCTCTCCTGTCCCCTCTCAAAGTTGTGCAATAGTTATCCATACAACTGTTTTTATTTAAGAAGAAACTGAGTCTTAAGGAAGTTCAATCACTTTACCTAAATCCATGTAACTAGTAAGGAATAGCATAGATCCTCAAGCCCAACACTGTCTAAAAGCCTCCTATGACCTCGAGATGCTTAACTGTGAGTTCATTTCTGTGACATACAAGTCAAAAGAAAGGTAAATGGATATAGAATTTTCCTGTAAGATGTGTTTTCATTTCTTCCAGAAAACTGCTTTATTACAAACGAGACAAAAGAGAAAAAATGGTCAGGTAAAAGCAGAAAAGGTGAAAATAACTTACAAGAAAGGTGTTTTAAATGTGTGCTAACTGGTTAACTGTTGCAAATAAGCTTTCCTGGGGCCTATAAATAGAAAAAAAATTCTCAGGTCCTGATAGAGTAATCTAAACATAAAGGTGCAACATGACATTCAAATGAGTAAACTATAACTGACATGAATTATGTGGGACCAAGTCATTGTTTCTTCTTTATATATAAATATGGCATACTACACATAAATACGGGGGTTGGCAAGTACAGAAGAATTTAAAATAAAAATAGTTTTAGGAAGATGTCAAATCAGCAACAAAACCTTGAAAACTTTGTAATGCCAACTGTGTTGGTAATTTCTTTTAAAAACTATGGGATTTCTTTTGAGGTAAGAATTACAAATCTTAAGTGTACAGTTTGATAAGGAAGGTCTAGCAAACAAATACTCTCTTAGAACCACCCTAATAAAAATGTAGACCATTTCCATCACCCAAACAAATTCTCTCTTGCCATTTTACAATTTCCACAGACAAAATCATTATTCTGCTATCATCATAAATTATTTTATCTGTTTTTAAGTATATATAAATGGAATCACAGTAAATACCCTTTGTGCTGATGCCTTTCATTTGATAGCATGTCTTTGAGATTCGTCCATAGTGTTGTTTCAGGAGCTGGTTTCTTTTATTGCTGAGTAGTATCCCATTGTGTGTATCTAGTGCAGTTGTTTTTTCTCCAATCTTCTGCTAATGGATATTTGGCTTGTTTCCAGTTTGGCATTTTGAATAAAATTACCACGGACATCACTGAACAAGTTTTTTTTGTGGACGTGGGCTTTCCTGTGCCTTGGATAATACGTCTGAGTGGAGTTGCTGGGTCATAGGCCAAACGTTTGACTGACTTCAGACCTTCCCATTAGCAGTATGTGGAAGTTCCAGTTATTCCACATCTCTGCCAACATTAGGTAACATCTTTTTATGTTTAGTGATTTGAGTGGCTGTGAACTAGTGTATTATTGGGTTTAAATTTGGATCTCCTTCACAACTAATGATGAGTCCCTCCTGACACGCTTATACGTCTTTTATATATCTTCTTTTGCGAAGTGCTATTCAAGTTCTTTTCCCTTTTTAAGAAGTTGGTTTGTTAGTCTTTCTGTTATTGATTTGTCGTTCTTTATTTTTTCTGTCTAAAAGTTCTTTTCAGACATATGTATTAGGTATATTTTCTCCCATGTAGTATTTGCCTTTTCATTTTTCTGACAGTGTCATTTGATAGGCAGAGGTTTTTAATTTTTTTAAAGAACAATTTGTCAACTTTTTAACAGTGTTTTCTTGACTCTAGGGAATTTTTACCTGCTTTAAGTTTGCAAAAATATTCTCGTCTGTTTTTTCTAGAAACTTCACAGTTTAGACTTTAATTTGTAGGTCTGTTATCTGTTTCAAGTTGATCATTTTGGTGTGAGGTAGGGGGTCAATGAATATTCAGCTGTTCTATCATCATTTATTGAAAATACTCTTCATTCTCCATTGAACTGTCGGAGTTCCTTTGTCAAAAGTCAGTTGTGTATTTGTGGATCTATTTCTAGACTCTTCTGGTTCATTGATCTAGCAGTTGATTCTTATTTATGCCACAATGTTGGAATTTCATTGTCTTTATGGAATAGATTATGGTCCTTTTCTAGGAGGAAGATGCTTTCTTATCAGTGGAAGCACAGATGACCCAGCATGCAGATTCCTCACAGTGGGACACATTTCCACAAAATGTAAAACCTCACTAATACTTGACTCTGACATGGAATTTTGCAGGTGGAATTTGTTTTGCAGTTGGATTACTTCGGTTTATTCAGATATGAAAAATTTGGTGTAATATATTCCATTTCATTGCAATTTAGGTCCGAGAATAATGCTGAAAAGCAATATGTATGAAGGCCTGAGTGAACATAGACTATAGAACAGCCCAAAACTAGTATATCAAAAAGGAAGATAGGTTAATTGAAATTCCAATTAATTTCACACAACTGAGTCCAACCAGTGTTTGAAATGACAGTACTTTAGTACTGCTCTTTCTTGGTTATCAGTGGAGTATTTTTTTCCTATCCAAAAGCATTAACACACAGCATTAACACCCAGCATTAACATTTTGGGCATCTTTTGGGAGAACAGAGATTACGTTTTTCCAAAAGAAAAACATAATAGGAGAATTTCTGTTTAAGTTCCATTTGCTGAAAATGATGAAATTTTAAGAAAAGTATGTAATTACAAATAAAAAAAGATCTTCTTTCTCTGCCCTTCCTCCCTTGTCCTATCCTAGCTTGGGTTTGAGGCAAGTGCTCTGGCCCACCTTTGCAGGGCCCTGACTCACCTGGAGCATCAAGAAGAGTAGGAATATTGATTTTCAACTAGTGGACCACCCATCACTACTGATGGAGAATCAGGACCTTTAGGAATTTCTAATTACTTCATCCAAAACCCAGGATCTGCTCTTTTGTGTGGATAAGCTGTGGTCATTGTAGGCAAAATGAAATTAACTAAGAACCACCTCCTGCACCCCCAATTCACTTTCAAGATAATGGAACATGGGGTACTATCTTTTTAAAGCCTGGCCTTGACTCACATCACATATTCAAATTGTATTTGTTCTTAAACAACATTAAAAACAAATGTAAAGATTATGCTTTTGAAAGAAGATGATTAAAACTGCAGATGCTTCTTTAGTCTATAAAATGTGCCAAATACCATCAAAGAGTATCAAGTGGGCAGTTTCTGTTGCCGCCCTCTGGGTTCCTCTAGTGCTTTTCCTCCAGCCTGTTAGGCACTTTATGCCATTTATTACTATTACAGAACATTTCTGTGATGTTAATTTAAAAGCCTTCTCTATAATTTAGTACACAGGCCACTTGTGTAGGCTTGACTCAGACTTATGTTATGATAAAAAAAACATTTATCATGTGCTATTCCATGTAAGAAGAATCTAAACTCTCCTCTTCATTAGTAGACCTGCCTGCAGTAGAACTAAAATAGCTTTTCCCTGAATGGGAGCACTGATTTGGCAAAGATCATGAGCAGTCAATTCAAGAGGAATCTAATCGAATACTTGAAATGTAAATTAGCTTGTAATCTGACTTTGAAAATAAAGCAAAAGAAAAGCCCAAGAAAGTTTCCTAAAGGTGAATTAATGTCCTTCAAACTGCTTCTGGTTTCAAAGTTAATAACATACAGATGATAAAAATAATATGCAGTGAAGCTTATCTTTTCCTGTGCTTGTTCCCTCTGATACACTGGCACCATACTTAGAGAACATTCCCTGCAGAGAGAACCCACATCCACAGAAATAATTTTCAGATATCACTAGAGATTTACAAACTGTCTCAGTAATGTTTGGTGGACTAACTTTGTTCCTTATTGTGTCCATAAAGCATGAAGTGATAACCCAAGATAGAACCTTAAATAAAATAACACATATTTTCTTGCTTCTCTAGTTAAATGTTCCTATTTTCAGAGAATTTTTTTTCTTCGAATAACCTCTTCCTCATTCTTGAAGGACACATTATTTCTCCCCTTAAATCACTGAGCAGGGGACACCTGGGTGGCTCAGTGGTCGAGCATCTGCCTTCAGCTCAGGGCATGTTCCCAGGGTTCTGCATTGGGGTCTCCACAGCGAGCCTGCTTCTCTCTCTGTGTATGTCTCTGCCCCTCTCTCTGTCTCTCTCAAGAATAAATAAATTTAAAAAATAAGTAAAAATAAAATCACTGAGCAGTAAATGCTCCAAAAGAACACTAGTTAAATGAAGGTCCCATAATTATTGTCATTGCCTATAACAGGTTTACATAATGCAAAATTGTTTCTTTGCTCTAAAAGAAACCATGAAAAAGAATGTTTACATGTGGAAATAGGAACAGGAGAAATATAGGGAATCCAGATTCAGAAATGAGTCACCTGGTATGAAAAACTTAACATTCAAAAAAGAAACTGGGTGGGATGGGGTGGGGAGAGTGATTATTTTCAATAGGAAAAAAAAGTCTTGGCTTTACAGGTAATTACATACCTAACACTATAGATGGAGTAGAGCTCAGGTTACTTCAAAGCAAATTTCTTTTAAGTAATTCCCACTTGCACACTAATTTCTATTGTGGCACTTAAAAATTGGTCCCTAGATATAATAAAATTACCTTTAAAATATACACATATAAATGGAAACACCTTTCTGACAAAACCTTCCAACCATTATCTATTAATGATACTGTGCCAGGGTTCACAAGATTTTTTTCAGTTGTGAATGTAAAAAAAGTCTGTAGAGGCAGATACTGAAAGGTGATTGTTTTGCTTTACTGTATTTTAAACTCACTTCCTACTGTAGTAACAATCCATGAGGCTTCAGAAACCTGCCACGGTCCGCAATCAATCTTGAAGCATGCTAATGTTCCTAACTTTATATCCAGAGAAATTATTTTCCATTTCCTTCATCACTTAAACTTACTGGCTTCTTTCCAGGCATTTGAACTTGGCCATGTCTTCCAAGTGTGTAAGAATGCTTTTAGGTAAAAGGAGAGAATTATCCAAATAACTAAGGCAAGGAATAGTTAAGCTGCACTTGGCAATGAGGGCTTACACCGGGGCCAGCAGAGGCTTGCTCTGATGTCTAATCAGCAAAGTGACTGACAGTCCAGTCTGAACTTTTGATTCCCACTCTAATGGTTTGACTTATGGCTGGGAGCAGTTAGCTCATCAAAATCCTTTTTTGCTGGGGCTACTACTTACTAGCCAGTTACTTACCTGCTGGTGAGCAAAGCTAAGTTGCACCATGAAGATTGGCTGTAGGCTAGATCTTTTGACCAGGACATGGGGCAGCAAGAATCTCCAAGCCTGAGACATTGGAGCGGCTATAGTCATTAAAAACTTGCCACCTCAGGTTTTTCTTTTCCTTGGGTGGGAGTGGGGAAAAACACAAAGTTTAAATAAATAATTTATGTTCCATGTTAGTAATAGCACAATAGGAAAGTTTAAAAATTCAGACAAGCCAACCATGCAGAGATAAAAACGATTCACATTGTGGTATTTGCTCCTAGACTTTTTCTCTGTATGTATTCAGACATATATATGTACGTACACAGAGAGGTAATTTTAACAAAAATGGAATCATAATATATGTTGATTTAGGACTCTCACTTAATATTTAGCTGATAGTCTCATTTAATAAATAGCCTTCTAAAATATCACTTTTGAATAACTGTATAATGTTCCATTCATCTTATTTATACACCATAATTTATGTAACCCATTGGCTGTTGTTGAATATGATTTTCTCTCTTTCTTTTTTTTTTTTTTTTTTTGCTCTATAAGGGATACTGTGATATGACAAATACCATAATTTTTGGTATTTTTTGTATATATCCTCAATTATTTCTAATTTATTTTTGCTCATAATCCTTAGAATGATTTTCCCATAGTGGATGGCTATGGGTAAAGGTGTATACATTTGTAAAGTTTTCAATATGCTTTCCCAAATTGCACTTCCCCCCCAAAAAAAGCCATGTTTATTTAAGTCCCAGAATTTCTAGATGTTATTAACAACCTCTTAACAGTGTAACATTTCCCATGTGGGTTGTGCTCAGGGCATGATGATTATATATTAATGTTATACACTTCTTTTTCTAGGAGAGGGTCTGTTTTTCTAATACTATTAATGCCATCTACCCTGGATGTTTAATTTTGCAATCACCCAAGTGTGGAGAACTTAGATAATGTTTACAAAATGCTAGGTACTCTCTAAATGCTTTCTGTATATATTAACTCATTTAATCCACATAATTTCATCATCCTCATGTTACTGATGAGAAAATTCAAGCATGGAAAAAAGTAATTTACCCAAGGTTACCAGCTGGAAGGTAGCTAGATTGGGATAAAACATAATGGGATAGGAGGTGAGAAGTACATGATGATGTTCTAGCAACATAATTTCTCCCAAAGAGCATCATTCAGGAGGTTATAATGTCCAAAATTTTGAAATGACCCTTCTCAGGACTCCTATCCTTTGGCTTCTACTGATTTCGAAAGTTTCAGAAAGACTCCAGATGAATTTCATAACAAATTATATTTTGTAGTTTCATATTTGTTTGGATGAAAGTAATCTTTCAAAGTTAGTACATTAAAACATAATTATGAGCATTCATACCATGCATAGTTGAAGTTCTTCCATGAAGCTTTTGCTTAAAATAGCAGCATGCATTACTCATGCAAGAGGATACGCCTTGATTTTGGACAATAATTGTAGAGATACGCTCAAGCACCGGTGCTGATGCTATACAGAACTATTTATAATTATAGGAAATGTCATTTAACTGAAATCTGAAATGTTTATGCATTCCACTTAGAAGACAAAGCTACAATTTAGGATGTTAATCGATTTATTGGAATTTAAAGTTATAGGAATTATCCATGGTCAGTAGAGAAAGAATCCAATCTGGAGCCTTTCCAGTAGAATGGAGATTATTGATAAGGTAAACACTTTCACATCTTAGAAGATGCCTGTCAAGGTCCATAAAACATGGTATGCTTTGAAAACAGAAGGGAAGGTAATAAGCTCAGGATAATTATTACAAATTAATTCATAGCTTAGTATATTATAAAAAGATCATTTATATAACGTGTATGTTATGTGTGCTTTATTTATATTATTTATCATTATATATAATATATGATAAATAAGATTAGTAATATTTAATTATTACACCCATGGGGTAACTAATTTTTTGAGTATAAGAACAAACATAGTTTTCATGAGAAAAGGAACAAAATAGAAACAAAATGAGTCTGGAGTCCCTGAGCAAGTCTTAGTTTGTGGCTCTCCTTCCTGAATTCCACACCCCACCCTCCCCACCCCCCAGGAAGCAAAACTCCCAGGTGCCTACTGCTTCTCTCACCTGTAAATTCTATCGAAGGAGAGGATATATTCTCAATCCATGATCACATAATAGGGGCTTAGTATACATTTCTTGAACTATTGAAGCAATGTTGCCATAGTGTTTTAGATTCTGAAATAACCCTCTCTTCTTTGTTCTTAACTTCCATGTCTTAAAAGCTGCAAGTCAGAATGCCAAGGATTAGTGTTATTGGTTACTTAAAATCATTCCTGTTAAGGTTTAAATCGCTGATGTCTTAATCCACCACTTTGTTGTTGTTAAAGAAAGTTCCTTTTTTTAAAGATTTTATTTATTTATTCATGAAAGAGAGAGGCAGAGACATAGGCAGAGGGAGAAGCAGGCTCCCTGTTTGGAGCCCGATATGGTACTCGATCCCAGGACCCTGGGATCAAGACCTGAGCCAAAGGCAGATGCTCAACCACTGAGCCACCCATGTGCCCCAAGAGTTTCTTAGTGATGTTAATTTTTAATTCCTGAATGCCCATTCATGCAGGGCTCTCTGTTGTCCAATGCCATTTGGACATGTGGGTTCTGATACCAATATGTACTTAGCCATGTATAGAAATGTCCTTGTACATTTTATCTCATCAGCTGAATAAACCCATGTTTGACTTGTAGATGTATGTAAGTATAAATGAAAGAAAGGAAAAAAAATAAATGAAAAAAAAGGAGTTTTGATTTCTGGAGAATATAGAAGTTCTTTTATTATGCAGTGCTTAAAGTTGTGTGCAATGAGAGACTTTTAA
Source organism: Canis aureus (assembly GCF_053574225.1). Classification (NCBI taxonomy): domain Eukaryota; kingdom Metazoa; phylum Chordata; class Mammalia; order Carnivora; family Canidae; genus Canis; species Canis aureus. The sequence goes on along the minus strand of NC_135638.1, from coordinate 32,946,098 downwards.
AATTCCCTCTAATTGACTATTTGACTTTATAATTAAGAAACAGTCATTTGGGTAAAACTGGGCTGCTCTAGAAAACAGGTGAATCAAAATGATGCTTTCCTAAGAATATTGTTTGTGAGTTAGAATCCTGAGATATAAAACACTCTTAATGAAGTTTTTCTTAAGCTATGTTCATGTAACTGTGCTTTTTGCATCAAAATTTCAAAACTTCCTTATGTTACCCTAATCATTTAGTTTCTTGGGTTTGGGGGGGCAGGGGAGTCCCTTTTGCACTATCCTAGCTCTCTCCTTAACCCTGTCGACCTGCACAGAAGTCCCTCTGTGTGTCCTTAATTTGATCCACCTTATGCTGAATGTTGAGGTTACCATTCTTTTAACAAGTTGGAGAGCTCACCTCCAGGGCAGGAGTCTTGTGTACTTCTTCTGCAAAGTTAACTAAGTGGGAACAGGAGTCCAGCTTTGTGTTTTCCTATAGGAGGATGAGGGACTGGCTGGTTAGTTTTAAGACTTGAGGAGTGTGGGGGCTGAGCGGACTGATGCAGTCTGCTAAGTTTGTAGGCACTTGGTACTTTTTGGTCAGGGTGCTAGGTGTTAGAGAAGGATTCAGAGGGTATGGGACATAGATACGAATTTTGTCTCTATAGACTTTTTTGACAGTCCCATACCTAAGAAATTCTTTGTTTGCTTCTTTTATCAAGTGATTTCTTGCCTTCTAGGCCTAAGAAGCCAGGTACATTCCTGGTTAAATGGCATAATGGGGCTAATCCCAGTGCAATATTGACATATGATTAAGCCATTTTAAAATCCAAAGTCCTAACTTCAGTGGTCCATGGATTGAATAGGGTGGCAAACTGTAAGACAGGCTGAGAGCCTCTAGGGTTTCATAGGTTTATCATAGGGGGCTACAGCAGGAAAGTGGCCTGAGGAAATGGGGAAAGGGGACCCCTGGGAAATGACCTGTCCAAACACTGTGGTCAAGGACCCCTGACTTGTGCTGTCCAGAAACATACCTGTGGGTCCTGTGAAGTCCCTCAACCAAGGTGTTCAGGCTGCGCTGGATCTTCACTGTGCTAGCAGCTGCTGGCCATTCAGAGCAAGCCTCCGTGACAGTCTCTCCCGAGCCAGCCACCCCTCAAATTCATAACTCCTCAGCTGTCTCATTGTTTCTATCCTTCCGTCTCTCCTCCTCGATACTATAAAATATGAATCATTAAAAGAAAAAGAAAAAAGCGATGGCATAGGCAAGGCTTTGAGAAGACACTACAAGACACAACTGAATTGTAAACCGAGCCCCTGCCTCCTGAGAAGACTCATGCAGTCTGCTCTATGAGGCCTGGCAAGATGATCATCCACACATAATTATCTTTTTCAGCAGACAGCTTCCCAGGCAGCCCCAAGAACTGACTCCCAAGAACGGTGTCCTGCACTGATGTGTAAAGGAACTTTTGAGGTCCTATTAATGCGGGGGGGGGGGGAGGTCACTTCATGGTAAACAGGGCAGCATGGTAAGTGTCTGAATGAAGAGGGGCCTGAGAGCTAAAAGTGGCCTTGGAAGCAGCTGGGGTAACTTCCAGCAACCCCATTTCGTCTTTCCCATCCTGTCACCCTTACACCTGCATTGAGCACCGTGTATGCTGCATTCTGAGGAAGGAAGGAAGGAAGGAAGGAAGGAAGGAAGGAAGGAAGGAAGGAAGGAAGGAAAGGGGAAGGGGAAAGGGAAAAGAAAGGAGAGGAGAGGAGAGGAGAGAGGAGAGGAGAAAAGAAAGAAGGAGAAAGAAGGAGGGGGGAAGAGAAAGGAGGGAAGGAATGGATGAAGAGCCATGTTTAGGTGTTATGAACAGAGAAAGAAGGAGCACTATACCTCCTACCTACTCCTATGCTGTTCCACCAGTTGGCCTACCCCTTGTAGCCAGAAGAGACTCTCACAACCTGGGCATGCTTTTCTTTTCCTTGGAGTTGGGAGTAGGTGGTATGCTAAAGCCACTCCTTGCATGATCTGAGGGGAGCTGATTGTTAGCATCTCTGCCCAATTCCATGTACAGTGACTTTACTTCATGTCAGTTGGTGGCTTGAAATCCCATAATGGAAATACTACTGGTCAGGGCCACACCATCTCAGGCTGGCTGTTCTGACACTTGCTAACCCATACTCTACAAGAGTTGGGATCCGTGGCACGTCCTGGACTGTGGCTCGACTGCTGGTCCTTGCTCTTTCCCCTGGCAGTGTGGTGGGGAATAGAGCTGGGCTGGGGCTCCCCAAATAGAAGAATCATAGGTCCTGGAGGTCCAGCTTTTGAGCAGCCCACCCTACACACTGATCCTGTTCTTCAGAGCAGAAACAGCCCTCCTGGATCCCTTTTCAGCAAGTTGGGAGTTTGACAACCAACCAAAACTGAGACACTTCTGATCAGTCTAAAGTTATCTAGAAGCCATAGGCTTAAAGGGAATAATTTTTAGTATGTGAACCCTGGTTTCTGTACCAAGGAAAGAAAACTTTGACAAAACTCTACATGGAAATTCTTGACACATAGGCTTTCTCCTTCTCTCCTTGTTCTCGAAGCTTAGAGAATCAAAGCAGAACTTGAGGAAATCCATTCCCAGAGGTAAACGGTGTCTCTGGTGAGTGACTGTCTTCCTTGCCAGTGTAGCAAATGTGAAATGCATACATTTTTGTTCTTTGTACAAGGAAGGGTATGTGAAGGTTTTGACTTGGAAGATTGTGGGAACCTGTTAATTTTGGAAAGAACTGAAGAGGAATCAGCATTCAGATTTTCAGAGGGGTTGGACCAAAATCCCTTCCCCTTTGGTGTATGCTGTTTGCAGCTGTGTCTGCGTGTCCTTGCTTTGTCCTCGGGCCCCAACAGCCTCTCCAGGACCTTCACACACTCTTGGCCCTCACCCACGCTCCAGCCAGAAACCTTCAGCCACGGACCAGGCAGTCCACCCCCACTTCACAGCATTCTACATTCTACCCCATCGTAATTACTTATTTGTTAATGAATCACTTAATGTTGATCTACCTCATTAGCTTGGAAGCTCCATTAGGAATCAGAACACTCTGGCTCTCTCCCTGCACTATTCTCAACGTCCAGCAATGTCTTTGCACACAGTAGGTGCCACAAAGTGTTCATTGAGGGAATGAATGTTTTTTCAGAATCAAGGATGAGTTGACAAAAGGTCAAAGACAAAAAGTGCTCCTTCCTGAGGTCAAAAGAATCTGTAGGCTCACCTCGCAGAGTGGCAGATTACCAATTAACTGTTACTCAGTTTCAAACAAATATTAGTTCCAAACATGTTGAAAGATAAGACCAAAGAAAGGACGGTGGCTTCTGTTTCTTTGAAAGGGTCTGTTTAATTCTTATACAAAACAGGCATGAGAGAAATTAATCAAACGGCTTTTAAAGTGCCTTTTTTGAGCTAGCAGCCTGTTAAATGAAGGGGAAGGCAGAGCTGTTCGATGTTTCCTAGATAAATGCCTGGAAGTGTTACTAGTCTGTATCCTGGCAGCCTCTGGGGAGCTGTGCCTTAGGCCAAATCACTGAAGCCAATTCCTCTTGGAGATTTAGCTCCTGATGATACTGATTGCACTTTGATAATTCAATGGTCGATGCTTCCGGGTAGCGCACCCAGCAATCATTCTTTTTAGCGGGCTTGTCTCCATCATATTTTCCCAGAGTTTTTGTCTCTGTGTACATTTCTCCATACTTCTCCACTCTTGAGCTTATGCATCCTGAGTTTCTGTGCTCTCTGTTGAAGTTTATGGGCCATGCCTTCCCTTTCTGTAGCTTATTTCCCAAACAGGTTGTGGGACACAAAGACTAGAGGATGAAAAATGATCCTTAGGCATGATTCCTTTTCCATGGCTACTGATTAATCTCTGGGGATATTTGGTTCCTCGGAGCAAATCATAATGCCTTTTGAGAACGTCCGCTTTCTATGAAGGTTTTCAAATGAAAATCAGAGCAAAACAAAACTACAGAAATGAGAGGTTTGCATAGTATCATTGGATTAGAACTTGACTGGCAAAACATACCAATTTCTGGGAATTACTGAAGGAAAGCTTAAGATATTAACAGATCTGATTAATATCACCCCGGGATTGTTAATTTTGTAAAACATACCAAGAAGAGAGAAATGACTCTAAGGGAGAACAAATATATAAACAGTCTATAGGTATGAAAAATTGTCTTTGACTAGCTGACTTCTCTTAAATCTGTCATTTTACAGTTTATCAAACTTCTCAGTATCAACTTTCCCCAATTTATTCAATAGAAAACATTTTTAAAATGTATATCATAATCGATATTGCAAATCATTAATGAAATACTATTATATGCCTATAATTTCCTGAAAATACCTTTTAAAATTGGTTTATGTAGAGTCCATTGAAACTGTAAGAATTACGTAGACAAAAAGGGGGTATAATTATTTTTATTACTAGAGTGAATACCAATAACGATTCTCTGATTATTCAAGTCTGCCATTAGCTTGTCACTGTTAATTCTAAATGATTTTTCTGACGAAACCCAATGGTGGAGAAGTATTTAGATAATTTTTAAAAGTAGTATGATGCTGGAAAAGAAGGTAGACAATACGATGTAGCAAGAAGATTGCTGCTATTAATAATTGCTTGATTGGAACTCACTGTGTGCCAGGCCCCGTGCTAAGTGCTAATAGATCATTGACAATAATCCTGCAAGGTGTCTCCCATTATTGCCTCGGAGACACAGAGAAATCCAGTCACTTGCTGAGTCACAAAGGTAGGAAATAGCTGATCCAGAACTTAAACCCAGCCAGTCTGACGGTTAGATGCGTGCCTTTGCCTGTGCATCAAAACACCTCTCACAGGAATTGGCTTCTAGAACTAATTTTACCATTACATTGTGAGTTGGGCAAATTTATTTAATTTTTGCTTTTATAATAACCTCTGATACCCTTTTTCCATCTCTTGTAGCTTGGAATTATCACCATAGTCAAGATTATGACTTTTGACCCCTTCGTTAGCCCTTTTCCACTATGGATGGAAATGTGCGCAGTATTTCCAGTGATATTGATTGATTAATTAGCACTTTAGGACAAATGAGTGGCAAATTGCTAAACAGGGTAAATAAAGTGAGGCTCATAATCTTACAGCACTCAGATTTTAATATCCGGCTAGTATCGATTTTATTATTTCTCAGTGCTGGCATCTGTTAAGTTTAAGTAAGCTGGTAGTACTGTACATTGATTGAACCACTCTTTGTTTCTCTACACTGGAGAAAAAACAAGAATGCACTTTTAAAAATCAGTTATAGTTCATAAGGTGATGCATTAATCTCCAAAATGACAGGAAATCAAGGTGATTTTTGTCTGTGGGGTTTAATTTATTAAAATTTAATTTGCTCCTGTGCTTCGCTCCAAGAGCTCTGTGCTAGCAAACTAGCTATAATTAGATTAGCAGCCTGCTAAGCGCTGGTGACAGCCTGCGCCTCAGAGAGCATGTGCTGGATTCTGCATGAGCCTCTCCTCATTGGTTGCTAGCACTGCTGCTCGCCAGTTTGATAGGTTTCCACAGCACTCTTTATGCTGCATTGGAGACATAGATACAGAGATACTCTTCGGTGTTCTTGCAACGGTGGAGGTGCTTAGCTGGTAACGGGAAGGAAGGAGCAGGGCACCCGGGAGAAGGTGTCTGCCTTTGTTGTAGCGCATCGGGGGCACTGGCTGCCGGCTGCCGGGGACAGTGAAGAAGTTTCAGTTCATGGTAACTACTTTGAGGCTTTCTCTCGCAGGAAAAACAGGGCCATGCATGAATTGAAGCGTGTTCATCATGTCATCTGTTTAATTTCATCTCGCTTTTGTTAATATCACGCGTACTCCAGCGTCCCCGGACTATAATATATTCTCCTGGAGAAGGCTCGGCTGCTAAACAGCTACCCTGGTCATGAAGGAATATTGTTTTTACCTGGATTCAAGAGTGCATGTAGTGGGGAATGATGCTTATTGGTTCTCCTCTGTTTTGGAAAGTCCGATGTTGCATCAATTTATGTGTCTTTGGAGGTGCGTTTCAGCAGCCGGTTGACTTTGTTTGCATGGAGTCCGGACTCATGAATAATGAGCAATCAAGGAGAGTTCGGTGAGACACACTTTAATTAGGACAGGGCAGCGATTCTCCTGGTGTCGGCGCAGGGTCTTAGCAGAAGTAATGTGCTATTGTTTCTTCGCAGATGTGTGCAGCCTTCATTTTGGACGATTTCCTTTGTTTCACCTTTTGTAGTTTTCATTAAGCCTTTTTAACATGGAGAATATTAGCATATCCCATTCTGCCCAAAATATGCCTAGGTGTGTATTCAGCCGTTACAAAGAGAGAGAATTTGTCACTCGGGGCTTTGTTTTACAGAGACGGTGCTTTCGGAGTTGAAATGAAATCGCGGAAAAGGTGGGGTTCTTCCCGCTTTGACTGAGGTCTGATTCCATTAACGATGGCCTGGATTATTTTCCAGATCAAACCATAAGTAATCTTAAATTCTGTAATAAAGATGGTATGTTCTGGGGTGGGGGTGGGGGGGAACATCTAAATGGCCAAGGCTGAGCTGAAAGAAACCCAGACAAGCGCATTGTGACTTTCTGTTTCTCAGTGTACCTTTGCCATAGGGTGGTTTTATACCAGGAGAACCCCTTGGTGTCATTTTGTCCTCAAACTTAAAAATTAATATCCTTACCGTGTCAGACTGTGGAGACCACAGAAACTTGTGTATTGACTCACCAGTCACACGGCTGGCTGGCTGCCACCATGCGTCTGCTATCAGTGGAGAGCCCTGCTGCTCTCTGAGGCTGTCAGGAATTATTTCCCTGCTCCTGAGAAGCCAAACCTCGTCATTTAACTGTTTTTGTTAAAATCACTGCTTTGATTTGGAGCTATAAGCTGGCTGAAGGGGTTCCGTATATTCTTTGGCAGAGGAAAACTTCAGAATATGAACTGTGCTTCGCTCCCCCACCCCAACTCAGAGTCCCCCTCCCTGGCCTATCCTAGGGTGTAATAAGTCATCCAATGTAATATGTTTCTCAAGTCACAGTTTTAAGAAAAATAAAGAATACTGTGAAAGGCTGCCATTTATCATGATAGAGCCTCATCTGTAATAACAAAGTTTGCTAGTTGCTCACTGTGATGCAGGGTCTCTATGACTCTGGGCAGTCTGCAGCAGTTTGGTTTTAAGGTAGCACGTGTGATGGGTTGAATGTGAGAAGGGTCCCTCTCCTGAGAGCACTTCCTTCCTGTTTGGCCTCCCGCTGACACCAGCCGCACCTGCTTCAGACTTCAGAAGGTTGCGTGGCCCAGGCAGAGGAGGCACCATTCGTTCCGGTGATCTTGCTCTCCATGCCCCCCCATCTCGCTCTCCATGCCCCCCAACCCCGCTCTCCCTCTTCTGCCGTCCATTCTGCCCCTGACAATGCTTCCTGCCTCCAGGCTTGGAAAATAACCTGCACCTGACACTCAGGCTTGGCTGCTCGTTGGGGGAGGAAGGAATTGATGCATTCCCATGACTGTCTCTTCCTCTCCTCCTCTTAATCTCCTGAAATACTTCCTAAATTGCCTTGGTCTTACAGAATTTCCAAGAAGTAGGGCTGCCTTAAGAGTAAATTGTTGCTCTCCTCCTCTGTAAACATTGTAAACCACCTTTTGTGAGCACAGCTCCATTAGGCTGTGTGTCATAGGAAGCTGCGGGAAATACTTCTAAGTGACGTTGACTTTCAAGGGCTGGATCCTAAAAGACTTGCTGCGTCTAGAAGGAACTCCTTAAAAATGTGATGTAAATATAAATCTGTGTGGATGTTGTGTAATGTGCTATGATAGCCCAAAGGGCCTTTCAACATATACTAAATGGGCATTTTTCAGATAGTGCTAAATAGAATGTTATTTATCTTTTTGCAAAGAAACAGAATCTGTACTTTTATCCTCGGATGAATTACAGCGCTCTCTCTCTCTCTCTCTCTCTCTTAACGACATTCAGGGAAATCTTTATGTGTTTCAGAGATAAGACAGTAAAAATAAATTTCTGAGACACTTTAAAATTTTGTTCTCTCCCCCCTTGTAATTCTGTAGCTCTTTACCGATGAGGGAATGGCATTCCTAACCAATCAAAATTAGGTCCGTTAGCGTGAACTAAAATATAAAATGTATAATTTTTTAAATTAAAACATTAAGTGATACTTTCTAATTTTTTCTCTTGGGGGCTCATAATCACAGCAGGAAAGATGGTCATCAGTTTAAAAAAAAAAAAGTCATTCCATGTAGAATATGATGTACCACAAAGCAACTGGGCTGAACATAGCCTGAAAATAATTGTAGAAAAGAAGGAGCATTGTGCACTACATGCTCTTGGATGTAAAGGTTGCAGTATAATACTTGTAGGTGGCTTTCTGGCTGGATACTTGGGCATCTATGATACCAAAGGACCTGAGGGGCATCTGTCATTAGCAATTGATTACTATCTCAGGAATGACCCTCCAAAATATTGCCTGGGTTGGAAAAATATTTGAAGAGACATTGGGTCTTTTATCTAAGTGTATTTCTTTTTTTTTTTTTTTTTCGTTATTTTATCCTGTAGTTATGTGCATCTACCATGTGCTAGGTTCTGTGCTAAGCCTGAGTGAGAGAAAGATAGATGGCACAGCCTTCTCTGTAAGAAGTGGCCCTTTTGAAGAGAAAAGAGAGTGAAATAATAATAATACGGGGCACAAGGAGAACAGAGGCATTTAGTGATACCGAGGAGGGGTAACCAGTTCTTAAGAAAAGGTAGGGAGGGAGAGCTTCAGAAGAGAGATAGTAGCACCCAGTCTCCAACCCAGAACTCTCTAATTGCCACTCATCTTACACCGCATCCACTACTGCTAATGTCTACTACGAGTTGGTGTGGGCCACAAATCTGTTCCGTATCTTATATTGACCTTCAGTTTCACTATGTGGTGTAACTTGTTATCTGTAATAAATGTAGTAAATAGTACTATCATTTTTTTCCTCCTGCTAAGCCTTTTCAGAATACACAGTGGATTGTTGCATGGAAGAAGTTTTGTTTTAATAGATTTACATAGCATGGGACTTTAAAAAGATTTTTTAATATCTCCAATAATTATTTAAAGATTTTATTTATTTATTCATGAGAGACAGAGAAAGGCAGAGACATAGGCAGAGGGAGAAGCAGGCACTCCACAGGGAACCTGATACAAGACTCGATCCCAGGACCCTGGGATCAGGACCTGAGCTGAAGGCACATGCTCAACCACTGAGCCACCCAGGTGTCCCATTGTCTCCAGTAATTTAAATGTATCCAGTAGTTTTATCTTAAAGGAATCACAAATACTCTCATCATTGTTGGACTCCTAAGTAATTTAGTGATTACTTTTGGAACTGTTTGCATTGCCAGGAATTATCATTTGCTATTGAATGCCTGTTGACTCCTTTATTTAAGTCATTTATTTTGTACATGCTCATTAAAGACCAGCTTGTAAAACCAGGGCTTGGATTCTAAGGCCAGCATTTAACCTTACTTATGATTAAGGCCTTCTGCTTTCCTTATACGTTTAATTGAATTTAGACCTATCTTAAATCTCGCCAAATTTGGTGGGAGGATCAGCTTTAAGGATCATGTGTTTGCATTAGATCTCGCCAGCAGTGAAACGTCCAGGTGGAAACTGCATTTCCAGTATGCAGAGCCTGCAGCCAGGGAACCCTCCAAACTCTGCGGTGTTTTGCCCTAGTCAGGCTTGCACATTCCTTTCTCACAACTGGGCATATAGCAGCCTTTACTTCTCTCTGGCTTCACCCACCCCTCCTCCCTGTGTCGCAAGTATTCACTTTCAGTTCTGACAGCCAGAGCCTGCAGCTCGCCCACCTGCTGGCCTCTGGGGAGACAGCTCCCTCCAGTTTTTCTCCTGCCTTTTTCTCCTGTTTCTTCCCAATCTCCTCCTTTCCTGCCCACCTTTTAAGTAGATATTCCCCAGAGTTCTGTGCATCATCAGTGTCCCATCAATTGGCTCTTCCAATGCCATGGGCTTGGCCACTTCCGTGTCCCCGTGCATCCCCTGCAGCTGTGCCACCAGCCCTCCTGTGCTTTCTGTGTCTCGGGGTCCTCGCTGCCCCTTCTGCCTGGAATGTGCTCCCCCAGTAGACTGGTGGCTTGCTCCCTCACTGCCTCCCCATGTCTCCAGCCACCATTGCAACAGGACCATTCTGAGATAGTACTTATTGGATTTAGTCTCCCCTCTCTGGAACAGAAACTGAGAGCTTTTTCTCTTAACCCACAGAGCCTAGGACAGAACTTGGTCCATAGAAAGTACTGAGTCAGTACTTGAGAATGAATGAATGAATGAATGAATGAATGAATACTGGCATGGGAGCATGATTGCAGGGGAAGGGTGCTCCTGTGGCTCTCAGGAGCTCTGTCCCAGCCAGCTGAGTGGTCTGTGCCAAGCACCTTCCGCTGAGTGGGCCTGTTTCCTGTCCTGAAATGGGGGTGGTGCACCAGATGAACCCTGAGGCCCTTTGAAATGCTAACACCCTATCACACCTTGGGTAGACTCAGACTTAGGATATGCTTGGCAGACATTCAGGAGTGAGATGACATCCTGTAAACCTTTATGTGACTTCTCAACACCTGCTGTTTATATGTATAATTGCTATGTATGGTTAAATGTCTCCTTAAAAAAAAAAAAAGTTGAAGTGAGCAAAACCCTTAGCTTCTAAATGAAGTATGTACGAATGAACACATTTCTGTGTACTTACATGTTTATCTTTTTTTTCTAATTTATTCACCAGATTTTAAAAGAATTACCGTTTTCTGTTTGCTGTGTGTATTTAGCAGCCTGCCTGTTTGTGTCAAATAAAAAAGCAATAGCAATTTTTTTCTGTATTTTCAGAGTACATCCTGCAGAGAGTAGCTTAAGCTAGAAAGGACTGCCTGTGACACCTGCCTGCTATCTATAAAACACTCATTCCTCTTTCAAGTAAGTACATTGCTTTATTTTGGCCCATTCTAAGCAGAAGGTATTGATTCTCTCTGAAAATGTGTGACATTATTACATTAAGACAAAGAGGCTGAGAGGCTGAGGTTTCAGATATTTTGCTCTCTGGCAAAAAAGAAAAAGAAAAAATAAAGAAGAAAAGAAAAAGGAGTCCCTGTCTTCAAGGTCTCTGCTAGGACTGAAATAACAGTATCCAGGATTTACTTTTGTTTTTGCAAGGTTTCCATGATATGTCTTCTATGTATTTGCTCAGTAGTTTTGGGTTTTTTTCAAAGGCCATGTTATATTTACCAATAATCATTAATCGGGTATTTGGAAGTGTATGGATTTGAAGACAGTATAAAAATGAACATCTTTGCACTTTAATGAGAAGTACACTGTCTGTGATTGGAGAATGAAATGGTGTTTTCTGACAAGCCAAATAGTGTACTGCCAGCAAGGAGCTCCCTGGAAGTTTTGGGGAGAGCTTTGCAGGATGGCCTCCCAAAGGAGGCCATACCGAGAGGGCAGTGTGTGCTTCATGGAAGGTACTGTGGAAGGGTTCTTTGCCACATGTCCACAACACCCCAGAGCTGATGGAGAGCCAGGACATATCTAGAACCAGACCCATCTTCCCATGAAGGAGCCAAGGAAGTGAATGAATAGTGGTCAAAGTCCAGATGGTTCCCCCCGTTGCCAGAGAAGAGTTCAGTATCACCAAATGAGGACATTGGGAATGGTTAGAAAGTTGGAGACAGCTCTCCAGTAGACTGATGTCTGCAGTGACATAAGAAGTGATAAAGAGCAGCTCTGATGAGAACACAGTCTTAACCTCAGCGCCATATTCCCAAGTGACCATATGCTTCGAGTTTATTGATAGCCTTCCTCGAGCCTCCTTTCCGGCATCCATATGTAACGGGCCATTGCCTCTAGAGCATGTAAGGCACTGTATAGTTTATTATTATTGGATTATGCATGACCTTTGTTGGGTAGATGTTACCACTCTCCAGAAACCTCAGAACCTAATTTAGGCCGGCGGGTAAGAACCAGCCTATGCCACGTAGAATCCTGCAATCCATGGACAGAGAGGCATTACAGAAAAACCAACAGTGCCCCTCAATAATACACCCTGATATCCATCACTCATCACCATATGACCTTATCTTCTGATCCCCAATATAAGAAGTTCTGCGATGACAACCCTGGGCTCCTGTTGGCTGGAGGGAACTCCACGTCTCCCATCCCTAGGTCTGAGATCGCAGAACTGCACCTGGGCACAGGTGGATTTAATGGGGAATGCTTCAGTAGTGCTGGCGTTCTCCACTTCGCCTCATTCTAGGAGCCTACCCATCCCCATTTGCCCATAAGTGAGTAGTTTTCTGGGACATATGCTAAAAGCAGAAGTCCCCAGCAAATGGGCCTGTTGGTTGCCCAGAATGACTGCTCTCTCATACACAGCCATGTGATGTGAATGCTTACTGATGCTCACCGAGCTGGCTCCTAATGGCAGGTAAATTTGCAGCCCTAGTGGCCGAGAAAGACCTGAGAAGTTGAGTGGACATGAGTGTGACCTCAGCTCCACTGCTTACCAACGCTGCAAACGGACTTCACTTGTCTGAGCCTCAGTTTCCCCCTGCCAACTAAAGATACCAGCAAACTAGTAGAGATTTGAGGAAGGCTAGGGACATAGCATAGTTATAGCATAGCATATAGCATGAGAAGTGAAGGACCCTCCTTTCTCCCTTCCAGACAAATTCTGGTGAAGACAGTCAGTTACCTTCTCAGGTATAACCGTCTTGAGTTTGTCAGTATTTGTCATTATTCTTATTTAGCTAGATCTCGAATTGGGGAGATTAGAAAGGATTCAACCACATGACTCCATAGTGCAGTGTCACTAATTCGTGGCCCTGTATCGAATTCTCAAATAAAGTCAGGTCATTGTGTACAAGTTGATTATAGGTGTTTTTATATCAGTTTTCCCATAAATAAAATGGAAACATTTATTTTAAAAAGTGCTCTAAAGATTGCTGTGAAAAGCATCATTTTTGTCTTACCATCCAAATATTTTTAGCTGTTTTTCGGCGACTTTTACATTTAAAGTTCATTATAACTTCATTCTTTTCTGAGCTCTTACATTACAGATGTGTAGCCTTATGAAGACATATGTACTAATCTTGTCATTACTGTTTTTCACTACTTCTCCATACGTGCATTTAAGATTACTTTGCTGTCAGAATACAAAATGTGTCTTTTTAAAACAGGGTTCCTTACTTAAGGAAACTAGAAAAGAAAGGTATAAAATGACCTTGTAATGCTCTTTTGGTTAAACTTTTTAAGTTTTTTCAGCCTAGAATATGAGACCTCCTATATGACGATGGATATGTGAGTCATCTGTAAAGGAATACACGAACACCGATTTCTGTGCATTATCCATGTGATTGCAATTTCAGAGAATAAGTTGCAATGTTCACTTTGTCTTTTAGTTTCTTGTTATTTGAGTCAGACTTAAGTCACTGATAAGGTCAGTTTCTCCTAGAAAGTTTCCTTCTTCAAAACTTCCCTGGGATTGATTTTTTTATTCTCTTATAGTGTAAGTGCTAGGTAATGAAGAAGTTGCTGGGAGTAGAAACAACCTTTGCAGGACGTTTTTGTGGGTTAAATGATCTTGACCAAAAATACAAATTAGTTTTCCCCAAACAGCTCTTTTTTTTTTTTTTTTTCCATGTCAGTGTTTCCCAAAGCTGGTCCTCTATAACGAAAGATTTGTTCCTTGCTCATGACTCATCTACCTTTCATGCCAGCATCTCTGACTTTTGCCTTTTCCCAGAGCAGCTCTCTGCCAAGCAAATGACTCAGAGCTCAGGTTCCGTAGGTACAGCCAGGTGTGGCTCCTCTGAAGCTGGCTCAGCTGACCTTGAGCAAGTTCTCCCCAGGAGCCAGAGAAGCCAGCCACAGTAACGAGAGCCACCGTGCAGCCCAACGGAGCCAGGTTTTGACCTTGCTCGCACTGCTTTTTAAAAAAGAAGAAGAAGGTGAGGGGCCTTCTCTGGAAAAAATAGCCAAGATTTTACTTGTTTTTTTCTCCTTCTTCACAAAAATGATCCAGGCTTCTGTAAGGATAGACATAGGGATATTCTCCTCTCTGATGCAAAATACTCCTGTACTCAGGTAGACAGTATCCTTCTGTTTTTGAGGATTGAGCACATAGTTAGTATGGTGTTCAAGAGGCCACTACTGATTGCAATTTAAATTGTTTAATTGCCAATTGGGTTATCTAGTATATGTAAAAATGCTGCTTTTTAATCAAATGGAAGAAATTCTATAAGTTACTGTGTGTGCACAGTTTTTTGTTGATGTTAGTGATTAACGGCTGCTATGGTACAAATCAGTTTGTTGTCAGTGTAGTCACTGTTTTTCTACAAAGATCAGCGGAAGAGTTAAGCTCCTAGTCTTTGGAAGGCCTGCTTGAGGCATCATGTCCCTGATCTGAAGGCTACACACTTGCCCTGCAGAGAAGGTATTAGAATTTTCATTGTGTGGATGAGGATACAAGAATTAAAGATTCTTAAACCTGATAACCTAAGGGCAACCATGTGAAAAGATACACTGGGTATAAAACCCAAGTCTACTCTAGGTTCTTCTGTCAGAGTTTTACCAGACTTGTCATATCAATTGATTTGTTTGTAGTGATGGGTTCATAAATGGAGTGGGAAAAAGATGATAGAGGATAATTGGACAGTGGGAAAGTAGATGGGAAAGTCAAAAGAAAACATGGATGTCTGGTGGAATATTAGATCAACTCCCTAGAAACCACAGGAAGTCTTCAATTAATTAGAGAAAGGATGAGACCAAAAAGACAGTTAATGAGAGAAACGACCATAAGAGCACACCCATGAGAGAGAGAAAGACACACATGGAGTGATTGCGGTTGTGGTGGGTGAAAAGCTAGACTATCATGACCTTACTTTTTATTCTCCAACCTGTTGAGTTTCTACTCCATCATTGGGTGTGGATTGAAAAAGTGTTCATGCAGCCCTACTGCTCAGAGAAGTTCAGAGAGATGGAGGCTCATCAGGACCAGGTGACTAGTGAGCATTGGAGTGTTGTTTCCACACACTGGTCTCTCTCTTCCATAGCCTGGTGCTGTGGTCTGAATGTGTCCCCTACCCGATTCATACGTTGGAATCCTAATGCCCAGTGTGATAGTTCATGGGGTCTTTGGGAGATACTTCAGTCATGAGGGTAGAGCCTTCGTGATTGGATAGTACCCTGGTAAGAGAGGCTCCAGAGGGATCCCTTGCCCTTTCTGCCATGGAAGGACACCATAAGAAGCCTGAAACCCAGAAGAGGGCCTTTACCAGAACCAATCATGCTGGCACTTTGATCTTAGACTTCCAGCCTCCAAAACTCTGAGAAAGAAATGTTTGCTATCTATAAGCCACCCAGTCTGCATATGGGTTGCAGCATTGTGTTGTAGCTGCCCTCTATAGAGATTAAGGCACCTTGGATGAAGTTGGTCTATGCACATGGCTTTGGGTAGTGTTTGGACATACCTATTCTTTAGCTTCGCATAGCACTGGTCTGTCATTGTCTTGAAATATCTCTCTTGCTCTTACTCGATTCTCATGGTTCTGACTTCTCTAAAAGGCACATTTAAAGCAGAGCTCAACTCAGCAGCATCCTCAGACAAAGAGATACAGTTTTTACCACGACAGTCAACAGAAGGAGCTTCCTCTGGAAGGAAGCCCCACTGAGGAACTGCTGGCTCTTTACCATGCATTCCCAGGAAGGCATCAAGCCCTGCTGGCTTTTCCTCATGCATCATACGTTGGCATCACCGTCTCAACACCAGACAGCTCCATCACTGACTTAGCCTTATTACATCAGCCAGCCTGCCTCTGGTCTCTGCTCCCAGACCAGTTCATTTAGCAAGCAGAAAATTATTTTACAGGCACTATGTTCATCTTGTTACCTCCCTGCTCCAAAACCCTGATTTCTCCCAGTTACCTGTCAGTCAGATTAAGTCCAGAGCCATGCCGCAGAGTTAAAGCCACCTCTCACCTGGACTCCTCACACTCCTCCAAAGTCAGCATCCATTACCCTTCTCCTGTTCCCTACACACCTGGTTCATCAGAATGTGTGCTGCTTCTTGCCCGGAATTCCTTATCAGTTCCTCATTCTCCAGAGACCAGGAGTTCCTTGAGGCCCATTTCAAAAGTTTATTTTTCCTTTATTTAAAAAAATTAAGAAAGAAAGCTTTTTCTGAGCAAAATCCAGGAACATCTAGTCATTCATTCAACAGATTTCTTCACAGTTCAGTATATAGCATGTACCTTTGCAGGTAGTCTTGAAATTATCCTTTGCTCTAAGCATTTATAGGATTCTCAAATTTCATGATGAGTTTATTTAAGACTTTTCTTTTACTGTAAGGAACACAGACTCTTGGTGGTGTACGAGCCCCTGTGGGCATCCATCTGGCACCTGCCCTGAGGGATCACAGGCTGGGCTGAAATTTTTAAAGACTTGCGGATGCTCTGCAGTCTCTAAGACAGTTCTGTGGTCTCATTAACTTCCTGAAGAGGAATGAAGTTCTTTACCAGCACTGCAGCCCCTTCATGAAAATAACCATTTCGTTCAGCAGCACAGATTGGAAAGCTATTATCAGTTCTTAAATCTTCAGGATACAGTGACATCTAAATAGACTTAGAGAAAACAAAGTTGAGAGGAAAACACAGCATCTCCTCTGGAAAGTAAAATGGACCCACTGACAGCAAGAAACACAAGTAGAAACTCGATTAGAATCCCATCCATTTGGGGGCTCCTGGGTGGCTCAGTGGGTTAAGCATCTGCCTTCAAATCAGGTCATGATCCTGGGGTCCTGAGATGGAGTGCCACATCAGGCTCCCTACTCGGCTGGGAGCCTGCTTCTCCCTCTCCCTTGGTCCCTCCCCGTTGCTCATACTCCCTCTCTCTCAAGTAAGTAAGTAAGTAAGTAAGTAAGTAAATAAATAAATAAATAAATAAATAAATAAATAAAATCTTTTTAAAAAAGAGTCCCACCCATTGGTGAGGCCCTCATTTGGGTTTTCTCTCCTATGTGGAAAACCTCACTTTTCCCCAAATCTTCATTTATTCAGAAGGGGCATTATGAGTACTCAGTCTCTTGTGACTCTGAGTGCACGTCATGTACTTTCTTCACTTTGTGAGTACGTACAGTGTACTTACCTCATTAAGTTGCTTCTGCTTCTTGCTGGAGCTTTACAAGCAATTGGAGGGTAGGAATTATGTTTGAACCCGATGGCTTTGGAATCCACCACGGACCCTAGCAAACTACATTAAGATTAAGAACAGTTTGTGGACTTTAATAGGGAAGGAAGGACCTTCTCTACATGTAGAGGAAAGTCACTGTAGGTTGCTCATCTGCCTCTGATGGCAGCCTCTGCAGATAGAAACACGGCAGCACCAGGGGGAACAGGACCAGGGATATCATTTCATTGAAAGGGAAAGACACTGTCTACTCTTGGGAAAGGGAAGGAGAAAATGAGGTCAGAAAACAGGAAGAAAAACAGAAAAATTTGAGTTATTTGTAAGTGGGTTATTATGGATGAACATTATGGAATAGAATTATAAGAACTGGAGCTTCAGGGATCCCTGGGTGGCGCAGCGGTTTAGCGCGCCTGCCTTTGGCCCAGGGCGCGATCCTGGAAACCCGGGATCGAATCCCACATCGGGCTCCCGGTGCATGGAGCCTGCTTCTCCCTCTGCCTATGTCTCTGCCTCTCTCTCTCTCTCTCTCTCTCTCTCTCTCTGTGTGTGTGACTATCATAAATAAATAAAAATTAAAAAAAAAAAAAACTGGAGCTTCAGCTTTAAACTAGCCAAAGTAGAGAATAATTAGGGCATGATTAGCTTTATCATAAAGCTCTTTAAATCTGGACTTCTCAGCTGTATTTAAATATGGTTTTGTTTACAACATTTAGTTTAGATACAATCTGTTTTTTAGCTCAAATTCAGTGTTCCCTAGGGACCCATAGATTCAACATTCAAAAGCTCAATTATTGATGCTTGGCCCCAAGTTTAATAGTTGCCTTAATTCGCAATTTGAGGGAGGTACCACCTCAAAAGACACACATCAGCGCTGATGAAAAACAAGGAGTTAGCGCAGCCATGCCTGCTGTTCACACCCCAGCTTCGAGTTCTGCCTGTGTGTTAATCCATTCATCTCTTCCATTACAAAAATATATGTGTGTGTGTGTGTTTGTGTGTGTGTGTGTGTATGTGTGTGTGTGTATACACATTATAGGCAGAACAGAAGCTCTGCTTACATGCAAGAAGAGTGCAACTAATTCCTGGTTAGATCAGATCCATGACATAGGAAAGATTTGAATCCTACTAAGCTGTGGATTTGAATCTTTGGTCTCTTCTCATAGATCATAGTCTTTGAATGCCAAGGGTCTATTCTCTGTGTCCTCTGAAGCCTCCGGCTGTGTTTCCTGAGAGGTGTGCTTGTGACCAAGACCTTGCTGGCTGGCATTCATCTCATAGAGTGGAGGTACTAAGGAGGTGGTGCGGTGTATTGATGGGGTGTCCCCCACTTAAGAGACAAACACACTGTTTTCAAGTATCATTTAAATGGCAGTTGGCCTATAAATAGTGTCAGAGTTTCAGACATTTAAGTGGTTTTATCAGATTCTCATGGTTGCTTTCCATCCAGTTAGCAGTGGACTTGAAATCTTTTCTTTAAAAAAAAAAAAACAAGACTTTTCACTGAAAAGCTTAACCCTTTCCTACCCTACCACCCTCCATCTCCCAGGTAGAGAGGGGGCTGTGAAGCTAGTTTCTTCACCTGTTAATGTGGATTACTTCCCAGGAGGCCCCACCGAGGTGCCGGTGGGGTTTTTATACGTCATCACTGGAATCATGGTAAATACCCCAGCCAGCAGCGTTAGATCCTAAGTAAGCAAGGTGCTAGTTCCCATCCTGTGTTCCCAAGAGCCCCTCTGCCACCGCCTCGCAGGGTATGTCAGAGTGGTGGTCATCCCTCGTCAGTCAGAGTGGGGATTGATACGTGACTGTCTTCCCCTGTCCCATTGCCTATCCTGCGTCAGCCTCAGGCTCTGTCTCCTTGCTACAGATCTATCAGCAGACCGAAAAAATAAGGGGAGAAGCCAAGGGCTTCATTTTCTCTTATTCTCCCAGTTTCATTTGTAGTTCATTTCATGTTGTCCTTTTAGGTTAAAAAAAAAAAAAAAAAAAAATTCCTCCCTTTTTTTTCTCATACCATTTAATCAACCAGGAGATATTAGAAAGTTGATAGATACCCTTATAGATTTAAGATTTTGACCATCAGATTTTTGCAAGCCAGAAAGATACATGCATTTGTTGAACTTGAGCCCGAGAAGATTTTACATTAGTAGTTTTTAGAGAATGTAATCAATTATCTCAGAATACACCTGACATATTTATTTATAAGGCATTTGAAGACTGTGTTCATCTTCTCTCCCACCGATGTGTATTTCTCCACTTTGAACCTTCCCTGAGACTTGTCCCTGTTATGTAATGTGCTGCATTCTGCTTTTGATTATTCCGTACCGCATTCCTTGATGCTGCCCGTTTGCAGATGAGGCATTGCCCACTACCCTGCTGTTCATCTGCTGTGTACAGCGCTCACATCTTCATAACTGACTCTCCAGCCATACTGAGCTGGTCTCCAGGAGCACCAGACCAACACAAATAGCCTCATTTGGAGTCTTTGAGAGCATCTCTTATTCTTAACATCCTTTGGCCACTAAGTATTCGATTAAGAGAGGCTAAAGTACAATTAAGAAAAATCATGTGAATATGTGACTTGAAGTCTCTTAGTAAGAAACAGAAAGTTAAGAGATTACTAGAAGATATTTTATGCCAAATCTGCAATCTTTGGGGGTTTCTCGTTGTACTTTATTAATGACACTTGACATCATGCATTAATCTGAAATAAAACAACTGTATTTCAAACCACTTTATAATTATTAGACTTTTGCATCCAATTGATCTCATATTTTTTAAAGATTTTACTTATTTATTCATGAGACACACAGAGAGAGAGGAAGAGACATAGGCAGAGGGAGAAGCAGGCTCCCTGCATGGTGCCTGATGCAGGACTTGATTCTAGGACCCCGGGATCATGCCCTGAGCCAAAGGCAGGTAGGTGCTCAACACTGAGCCACCCACATGCCCCCAATCTTATATTTTTAAGACTATAGAAACCTGGCTTTGAAGTGCTGTCAAGACATTCTCGTATTTTCAAGTAAGAAGTAGCCACATCTTTGGCACTTAGTCCCGTTCATAAGTAAGACGTCTCAATGTGCACTTCTTAGAATATTTTGTAGAGAATGTGACCTCTGTTTTAAACTTATGCATTATTGCTGTGATGTGTAAAATACTCTACAGACTGCCCCCTTGACTTCCAGTCTTCACACTGGTTAGTAATGGATAGTGATACTCTAAGAGTACTTGTTAATACTGGTATGTTTCCCGGTGAAAACAGTGCAATGTTAATGGACAAACAGCCACATAGCGTAGTGATTTACATGATGTGGCATAAGCAGAAGATTGTGGAGCTAGTGTTTGGCTTAGCATTTACTGGGCCCTTTTCAGGGGGCCAGTTAGGGTGGGAAAGCCTTTATGTGCATCAGTCATCTCCCTTAATTCTCATAACAGGTAATTATTGGAAGAAAGCAGGTAATGAGGGGGCAAGGTACAAGCTCACGTTTGTCTATCTGCAGGTGCAGATTTCTTATACACCTTGCCAAAATGTATCAAGAATGATGGTTCATGTGCCAGATGTTTCTCAGACTTGAGAGCTAAAATGTATTCTTCCTATTTAGAAACCATTGTCTTTTGACAGATTAGATTTTTGAAAGGATTCTCTGAACCAAGAAACTTGCTATAGATGCCAACAAGAGTTCCACTTCAGGCTGTTTATTAAACAGTGGCCTCAAAGAGACTCATGTCCTCCATCATCTCCATACTCATCAGGGAGGTGGGGGTTGGGTTGGGGACTTGGATGGGTCACCTGGCTGTCTGGGATGCAGGTCATTGGACTTGGCTGTCAGCTCTCTGGTTTGAAGCTGGCAATTTGCTTTTTTTTCCCCATAGATTTACACATTTTATAAAGCACTTTGCCTTGAACAGCCTTGAGGTGTGTGGGGGGGCACTGTCACCTTAGC
The DNA here is from genome assembly GCF_053574225.1 of Canis aureus. Classification (NCBI taxonomy): domain Eukaryota; kingdom Metazoa; phylum Chordata; class Mammalia; order Carnivora; family Canidae; genus Canis; species Canis aureus. The sequence goes on along the minus strand of NC_135638.1, from coordinate 32,924,908 downwards.
TTTATAGATGAGGCAAGAGAAGTATAGGAAAAAAGTGACTTCTCGAAGTAGCATGGCTCATAACTGGAAGGCTGGCTTACGAACCCATCTATCTCCTTCTGTATCACAGCTCTAAAACAAGACCTGTGCCGAGGGGAACCTCATTTGCTCATCAGTAGAATGAATGCACTGAACTTCATCAATGGTTTTTGCTACTGTTCCCCGGAGTACAGAGGTTTCCAGGCTGATGGGGCACTGAGATTTGAGGCTCTGCTTCAGCCAAAACCACTGTGTGTCTGTGTGTTTTACACACCAATGTTCCACATAACCTTTACTTAGAGACAATTTCTGTAGCTAAAAAATGCTCTGAAGGCTAATGAACGTCAAGGTTCTTATTACATTCTAAGCTCTACCCTTTAGAGTCCAGTGCCAACTGAAAAACCAATGAAATTAACATAAACATGAGTAAATGGTCAATGGGAAAATGGGAGTTGGCTTACCAAATTAATTTGCAGCTTTCCAAAGACGTTTCTGTTGGGGAAGCCTGAAAGAGCCCTCCAGAAGTAAGACTCCCTGATAGCTAGCTCAATACCAGCCACTCCCTTCAAGTCCTAGTCCTACCTTCTCTAAAGTTGTGCTGCTCCCCTTGCCTGCTCAGATCCACCTGATTGCTCTAAATAGCATCAGTGATTTTAAGTATCAGGTTGCTCCCTGCTCACCACCAGTCACTGGCTCCCATCACCTGCAAGGTCAAGTTCAGGCCCCTTCACTTCAGATTCAAGATTCTCCTTGATGGTTGTCTGTTTACCTTCTCTGCTTTGTCTGCCCCCACCCACCCACATACACGTGATTTCCTTGTAGGATCGTAAACAATCACAGCCTCTGTGAATACCTGGTTCTCGATGCCTCTGGGCTTGAGTTTAGACTGTTCCTGGCCTGGCACTCAGCTTCAGGTGTCTGCTTACACGTCATTTCTTCCAGAATGGATTCTCATCACCCTTGGCTCCGTGATTTACCTCCATATGCTCTTTTCGGGTGGTTTTGTGGCTTCTCATACACTTCCATTTCTGCACTGAGTTCGATCCTTTGAATTCCAGTGGTATCTCTTTCCTCTCTAATCTGATCTCGTTGATGACAGAGCACAAGATGCCAGTCGTTGTATCCCTCATGGTTAGGATAGCACCTAGTTCAAGAGAGGGGCCCAATAAATGTTTGCTAAGGTGAAATTCAATGAAAAAATAAATTCTATTATAGTATATATCTTAAGCAATGCACATAATATCAAAACTTTACTTATTTTATACCTGTTATAGTATGCAAGGATTATAAATAATTTCATAATTAATTTTAAAGGATAATCACATTTTTTAATTTTTCCATTAAATCTTATTTTACTATGTGCATACATATATTTAGTGAGTTTGTGTGCAACAGTGAATTTCCCGGGACACCTGGGTGACTCCGTGGTTGAGTGTCTGCCTTCAGCTCAGGGCATGGCCCCAGGGTCCTGGGATCAAGTCCCACATTGTGCTCCCTGCAGGGAACCTGCTTCTCCATCTGTCTATGTCTCTGCCTCTCTGTGTGTTTCTCATGAATAAATAAATAAAATCTTAAAAAAAAAAAAAGAACTTCCCCACTTACCCAGTCACTCTATAGCTGTCTTCATTGTTTTACTGATTTGATGAATTTCTAGTTCGATCGACGTCCAAATGTTTTCAAGTCACATAACTCGTTTAGAACTCCTGTAATAAGGTGACATTTCCAGACAGAATTCTCCATGTTTTGTCGTTAAATTTTGAATTCAATGAAATGTTCCTTTTTCTTTCCATAATCCATTGTCTGTATCATCTTCATTCTTGGAGGAGATTTGAGTAGAGGGATTGTTTATGCTTCTTTTTATGGGATGCCATGAACACTTAGTTTAATACACCAAATTCTGTTTTCCACATTTTCCAAACTTCAGAAGGGTTTCTGATTGTCAGATGATTGCATGCACTAGAATTTGTGTGAAAGTCCCAAGAACACTGAATACTGCTTCGAGTTATGCCTTCTGCTTGGCGCAGCCCCATCTTGAATGTGAGGAGGAGGGCCAAGAGTTATGACCACATCCCAAGGGAAAGTGATAATTTATCTGAAAACCATCAAGGATAGATTTTTTTGCGTTTCATGCTACCTTTTTGATCGGAAGGTTTACAAGATGAAACCCATGCACCTCAACTTGCTGCCTTGTAAATTTGATCCCTTGTAAATCTGTGACATTTTTCCTTGTAACAACAGTTTTATATTCCTTTGTACATAAATACTGCCTTTGACAGGATCAGAGCTAGTGCCATGAATATTCCTTTAGCAGTGGTGAAAACTCTGCAATAAAGCATTGAAGTTTTAGGATGACAATCAAACAGTCCAACAAAGGGCAGGGAGAAGCTAAAATAAAACCTTCACAGATGAGTGGTTTTATTTCACATCAACTATGTGGTCTTAATACTGTCTATCAATTGCTGCCTTTGTGCATGATCCACGTGAATCGGTGAACTTAGTGTACGAGAATCATAAAGTATTTTGTCACTTGAAGGTCATCTGTGACTAAGCTATAATCTCTACGGTTCTGAGAACATTCCAGATCTCTGTCAACCTCATCTCACTGGGGATCTGTTTTGATGTTTACTGCTTCTATTTTGACTGCTGCTTCCCTCAGTGCTTAAAACATGGTGCCTTAAATTCACAGTAATTTAATTTCATGGTTTGATCTATTTGTGGGTGCCTTAGTTTTATGAGTTTTGCTTTCCATAAATATATCTATATAATATATATATATAATAGAATCTGAGTCCAAAGCCATTACCTTCTACTACCCAAAGTACATTTCTTTCCCTGGTAATTTTTTACAGATTAGCATGGTTTTACTTTGCTGTTACTCTGTTCAGTGTGATAAACGGATTATGACCAAAATAAAGATGAAAATAATTATGACAATTTGAAAACACGTTATGTGGGCGGCAGGAAGCCATAAACATCCTAACACTGTAATGATTTGATACAGAGAACTTGAGAAATAGATTTAATATGAATGCATTGATAAGTTTTACTTCTCATCTAGTTATTCATGGTAAAAGTTAACATAGTCTTTATTTATTTTTAGATCAGGGAATCATCTTTTTGAAGAAAACATTTCATAAAAGTAAAATACCACTAAAACTGATTTTTACTTTAAAAACATATTTTTGCCATGATAGCATTTCTTAGAAAGTTTTATTCTTTTATACATCTGAGGTCTGATTTCTGTACTTCTCCCCAAATGTGTCCCGTATTAGCAAGACTCGAGGGCAAACCTTCAATTAATTAGTTTTATTCAAAATAAAGCCTGATGTGTCCATATACTCTTTTTTTTTTAAGATTTTATTTATTTATTCATGAGAGACACAGAAAGAGGCAGAGGGATAAGCAGACTCTCAGCGGGGAGCCTGATGTGGGACTCAATCCCAGAACCCCGGGATCATGACCTGAGCCAAAGGCAGATGCTCAACCACTGAGCCACCTAGGTGCTCAGGTGTCCATATACTCTCTTGGAGAGTTCCTCTGAGAATCTCAGTGTTGCCATCTCATCATTTATAAGGGTTGAGCTGAGGTTTTCCCCCACAAGATCTCGTGAAGGACACTGCCTCATTTTTGATAGTCATAATACAAATAACATCCACAGTAATAATACATAGCAGCTGACATTTGTTGTATGCTTGCTGTGCTCTTTGCCCCCTTTTAAGCATTTACCTGGATTTTTTCACTTCATCCTCACAGCATCTCCTTGGTACAGATGAGGAGCCTGGAGTGCACAAGCTCCAACCTTGTGGAAGCAAAGCACTTTCTGCTTGGGGTCAGCTGTGCATTGCAGGTGTGGCCCAGCTGTGCCTCGCAGGTGCAGCTTGGGGTCAGCTGTGCATTGCAGGTGTGGCCCAGCTGTGCCTCGCAGGTGCAGCCTTGCCTTCACCAATCTAGTGAATCATTGGGACTATACAGTCTCTTAATGGACCAAAAGTTAGTGCCACTCTAGAAGGTGAACATTGAGAGACAAAAGAGAAGGGCATTTCCGTGCTTGTCTCTCCAGCTGGAATTCTATTAGAAGTAAAGCAGAATGAAAACATTTCCTTAAAAAAAAAAATCTCTAATGAAGACGCCCTGACTTAGGGATCTGTGACTTCTCTTTTCTGGGTTATGGAGCATCTATTGTGCTCCTTGTTTTCATTTGAGGCATATGCCTCTGCCCTTATGGAAACCATGCTTCCAGCCTGATCCTTCTAATGGCCCCTTGGTCATTTGTCCCAACTCAGTTGTCCAGCTGTGTTCATGAAGCCCCTCCTGGACAGCAGCCGCTGGCTGTGCTTCCTCTGCATGAAGGGTGTTGTAATGTCTAGCTTTTTGTTTTTTAAGATTTTATTTATTTATTCAGGAGAGACACACAGAGAGAGGCAGAGACATAGACAGAGGGAGAAGCAGGCTCCCTGCAGGGAACCCAATGCGGAACTGATCCCAGGACCCCAGGATTACACCCTGAGCCAAAGGCAGACGCCTAACCACTGAGCCACCCAGGTGCCCCCATGTCTAGCTTTTTGGCTCAGCCCCTCGCCCATCAGGATTCTGCTTCAGACTTTTATAACCAGGTGTGCTATAACCTACAGGATAAATTAAAGTGAAATCTGTGGGTGACTTCCTCACCACCATGCCTCCCTCGGAGCACATGCCCAGTGGTCGTGGACACTGAAGAGTAGAGAAAAACAGGAAGCTCGGGTAACTTATAAACATTAATGCCATGTGCATTCTCATAAAAATTAATATGCTAGCAAAAATCATAATCCTGAAAACCCCAAATACAGGTCTCCCCCTTCCCCATGTGGTCTCTGGGTTATAGGGAATGTGTGAACTGATCTCTCCTTGGCAGAGCAGCCTGTTACCATGGAAACGTGCTTACTAGTTTCTAAACCCTTCTGGCTAGTTCCAGGAACATTAACTCTGTACTAGTACTAAAAAAATCAATCTAACATTCATATCTGGCTCTTGAATATGTATAATTATTGAAAGGAGCGTTCATTTCAAATTACAAATAGACTCTGCTCATCTGAAAAGTAATACATTTGCTATTATTAATAATAGTGCTTCATTTATGCGGAGTAACTGCTAGTAGATTGACGTTCTCTTGCCACTAAGTAAGCCCTTTCCCCCCTGTATCATAGTTTTGGGTTTGGCGCTGGAATCATCTGGGAGAACATAATTTTATTTAGTCATACTTTGCTGTTTATGTACTATTTTTGTCTTTTAAACCTCAGCTTCCTTATGGAGACATGGTGTATTTACCAAGCCTACTGTCCCTGCACGGACAGGATGAGTAACTATTCACTTTTCCCCCTTAACAGTAGATTTTAGGCACAGTGTCTATACTCCTGCTAATTTCTTAGTTTAAAAGTAGGAATAGCAGGCAGCCCCAGTGGCTCAGCGGTTTAGCACCTGCCTTCAGCCCAGGGCGTGATGCTGGAGACCCAGGATCAAGTCCCACGTCAGGGTCCCTGCATAGAGCCTGCTTCTCCCTCTGTCTGTGTCTCTGCCTCTCTCTCTCTCTCTCTCTCTCTGTCTGTCATGAATAAATAAATAAAATCTTTAAAAAAAATAAAAATAAAAGTAGGAATAGCATCTAAAGTAAGGTGCCAGGGATGCCTGGGTGGCTTAGCAGTTGAGCATCTGCCTTCAGCCCAGGGCATGATCCTGGGTCCGGGGATTGAGCCCCACATCGGGCTCCCTGCATGGAGCCTGCTTCTCCCTCTGCCTGTGTCTCTGCTTCTCTCTCTGTGTCTCTCATGAATAAATAAATAAATCTTAAAAATAAATAAATAAAGTGTCAGAATACTCCAGGCTATATAGTAATTGATGGTGATATAGTAAATATTTAAATGTAGTTTTCAGAAATGAATATTTACCCTTAAAAAATTGAACATGCGTCATTTTCAGTATTTAAATGTATTTTGTAAACTTCAAGGAAAGTTAAGTTCGTTTATTCATTCCAGCTGTTAAGTTCTTGCTTGTAATTTAGGTCTGATCCTCTGGTCTCCCTGGGCATATTCAGTGCTCCCATGTAGACATTAATTTGCAGATATTTACATAGATGTTAAGGTGTTTAAATGTATATAAATGTGAATGCTGTACATATATATATATTTACACACACATATGTATCCAACCATACTATCATTTACTTTCAGAGTAGATCTTGTCTACTCCTGTAATTTTTATAATCTTTCTTAATACGTGGTTTCTTTTCACCCATGTAGCCTGTGGCCATATACACATAGGTGTGCTTAATGAAGGCTGTGTGTTTTATGTGCTTCATTTTCATTTTTGAAAATTTTCACTGATTTCTGTTCATCCTTTCATTTTCTTTCCCAATACCTGATTGCTGAGCATTCAAAAATATTATCCTTTTGTTCTAGTGTCCTAGTCACACTTTGTGAACTTATCTATGCTTTCACTTTTGCCTCTCTCGAGTGCTCTGTCAATACTGGCTACTAAACTTTTCCTGGCCCCAATCCCTGATCCTTGCCCCTTTCTTTTCTCTAGTATTGTAGATTCTAGGAAATCTTTTGGAAGTCAGGGATGATAAACTCTGTGCTTCTAATTCTTCATACTCAGCACATAGACATTCACAAGTTGTAAATACTGAAATGACACTTCCTAAATTTCCTTGGTGCTTCCTCCTGTACTTTGGACAAAACAGCTATTAATTCAACCTTGGGTAGGTACTTGAAGTTATTCCCAAAAGATGCATTCTGAAGGTGAGTGGGCTCCTTCAGAGAGCAGCATGCAAGTGGTTATATTTTGGTGCCATTCTCCTTTGAATACGTTTCACATTGGCCTGCTAACACTGCCATAACAACTTACCTCAGCCTGAGTGGCTTCAAAGGCAGAAACGTATTGCCTTTCTGTCCTGGAAACAGAGAAATCCGAATCAAGGTGTCCGGGCTTCATTCCTTGTTTCCTGCCTCTCCCCAGTATTCTGGTGGTCTGCCGTCTTTGCAGTTTCTGGTGGTCTTCTTTAGTATTCCTTGCTTGTAGAAGCATCACCCTGATTTCTGCCTATATTTTCATATGATGTTTTTCCCTGTGTGCATGTCTGTGTCCATATTTCCCCTTCTCATAAGGACCCCAGTCCTATTGCAGTAGAGACCACCCTTCTCCAGTATCACTTCATCTTAAGTATTACACCTGCAAAACTATATTTCCCAACAAAGTCACATTCCTTGTTACTGAGGAGTAGGAGGGACTTCAACGTGTGGGTTTTAGAAGGACAAAATTCAACTCATAATTCATATTATTACTATAAAATTCATTTTGTATCCTAAGCCTATTCAGTAATTTACGACCAGTAGATCTTGTGTTTGGATCACATTACAAACGAAACATAGCTGGTGCAGGTGCTTTTAACAAATGAAGTCTTGAGCGTTTATGTGTTGGCCAGCTCCACCAGGCACTCTGATTGTTTCTGTACTCGGAGGGTCCATTTATGCCTAATCATACTAGCTTAACTTCCTTTGAAAAATAAATTCATGTGTCTAAACTTGTGCCAGCAGTTGTTACTTCCAATGACAACGAAATCTCCAACATCTTTGTAACATTCTCATCAAATGATAATTTCATTTTAATCCAAAAATAGCCATGACTACATGAATATTTAGGCCGAAAATAAAAACACAGTATATTATTAATTAGAGCTGTATTGATTTCCAATCTGGATTAACTGACTTCCTCCAAAATCTAATATTTTTTCCTGTTTCAAGAATTAATTTCTTGGTGGTGCTCTATGACATTGTCATTTAATCATAGTGGTTGTAAGACACCAGCCAATAAGAGCACCAAGGCATCTACGAGGCAGATGGCATCTAGTACCTTGCTCAACACTGTTTGTAACTCTTTGTACCCATTTCTTTGAAGCTACAGGGCTGTGACCTCCAGCCATGAGTCAGTAGAAACTATCAGTTCAATTCCCAGGGCATAGGCTTCCTGTATCCCCAAGGGGAGGCACAAAAGCAGTAAGCTAAAGCTATAGCTTTTTAGCATAAAGTTATATTTATTCTGTTTAAATGGTGCTCCATTATAATAGAGGTGCTCCCTATATCTAAAACTTGAACAGAAAGGAAATATTCAGTATCATTGCTACTTTTCATTATTTTCTGGACCATCACTTCTTACTTTTCCTTTCATTCAGTGATGCTGACTTATTCACCAACACTTTCCAAGAATGTGTTTACATTAAAGCAGAGCCAGGATGTTAAGAGTACCAGATTGCAGATTACTTTGCCATTGCTTCAGTGGCATCCAGAGTGAGTCACCCTGCCTCAGTTACAGCAAGAGGAGCTCTGATTGACAGAACTTGGAAAAGATGACACAGAGCAACAAATGGATATTTCCACAAATCACTTTTCTTCTATTTCAGAGCCTGAAATTAGGAAATGATCTATTTGCACTGTACCAGTTTCTTATTCAATTTGATTTTCATGCTAGAGGCTTACTGTTGTTTATAGAATTTGATCTACAATAAAATACATCATTCTCATGTCTGACTCTTGGTTCAGATCATATCTAGTCAACTGTTCAAGATGTTTTTTTAGGGGCACCTAGGTGGCTTAGTGGTTGAGCATCTGCCTTTCGCTCAGGACATGATCCCAGTCCTGGGATCAAGTCCCGCATTGAGCTCCCAGTGGGGAGCCTGCTTCTCCCTGTGCCTATGTCTCTGCCTCTGTCTGTGTCTCTCATGAATAAATAAAATCTTTTACAAATATATATATATATATAAGTGCAGCAAACTACTTTAAACCAGAATCCACAAGTTCTAATTGTGGGAAGGAATTTATTTGGGAAACTGTTAGCATAAAGCTAATTATATTTGTTGCATAAACAAGTTGATTTCCACCAAAGTCATAACAACATATTTCCCTTTGCAGCCCCCAAGTGGGGTTCACATCTTAACTGCACACAAGCTCACTGCCTTCTTGCGTATATGACTCCTCATACCTTAGCCATGCCATTTCCCAGGATGGACATTGATCACTCAGTCTAGAAATTTCAAAACTTGAGGTTTTGAAGAAGTTCAAGAGAAGAGTGACATGATCACACTTGTGCTTTAGAAAACTCCATCATCTCATCTTTCCGTATGCAGTATTATATGGTGTGGTGCCTATTACAAAAAGACCTATTGAATGAAGCAACTCTTCAAAGCAATAAAAAGAATATGTACCAAGGGGTTTTAAACCTTAATTTTAAAAAAATTCTTATTTTGTTGAAGGAAAGATTCAGTTCTCAAAATTAATTAAACTTTGGAAAGAAGACACACAGGTTTATGCTGTTGACCCAATTAATGCAATATGTAGAGTATGACATGTATTTCTACAAGCAAATACCAGTAACCTGTCAATCAGTCTTGATAATAAATTGCACATGTGCAGTACCCCCGTGTTCCCATCATTTTCACTACTTTGACTCATTCCAGGAGACATAAAGGTACAAAAATGAGTCCTAATAGTTTTATTTTCCCAACACATTCTATCTCCTTATTTGCCCCTTGCCAGCCTTTCCTTGAAGCTCCCCTAGTGCTCTGTCCAGAATTCTAATAGACTGTACATGACGCTCTAATGTAGCCATCTGGTTGCCCTGGCCAGCTAGAGCACACTGTCAGAGCTGGAGCCATGTTATTCTATGACTCGCTGCTCATCATCCAGCACCGGGCTCATTACTCAGCCTACCCAATATGTATTTGCAAAATGAACGAATAAAAGATGAAGACAAAGCTGTCCTGACTCTACAACCAGCTTTTTAACCTTTGCTTCTCTGCACACTTTGATTTTTCCCAAGACTAGTCTTTCGAGGTTTACCAGTCATCCTAAGAAGCACATTAATTGGCTAAGATGTTTCTTGGAAGTGTAAGATGGAATCCTGTGGTTAGAGGGGGACACTGTAATCCACCTGTTCTTCTCCCAGAATGGCAGCGAAGCCTTCACAATCTCATGAGCATGCCGCTGATGCTAAGGAAGCCTAATGAAGAAGATTGCAGAACACCAGAGAGCGGGCCCTTTGGACGAAGTAGAAATCCTCTGTTGAAACTGCAAATAAAAAGGAAATGTAAACACATCTCTCTAAGTAGGGACCATTTTCTTCCTCACTTTGCACCAAAAGGAAAGACCACAGGGCAGAGTGAGACTAGATTAAAAGACCATAGACCTTTTTATAACAAAAAATTGATTCTAATTGTTAAAAGTCAGCCTGCTGCAGTAACTGGCTTGCAGCCTTCCATGCGGCCATGCAGGATTTAATTTCTTTTGCAGTAATTATTTCCCTTAGTTTTTCTACTGATATTCTTTATTTTTATGTTATCGTTACATATTTCCAGAAATTTGTGTTCAATTACCTTTTTCACTGTTGTTTAAATATTTGAAATTGTGCTTTTATACGCAAATACAGCCAATCAGAATAAAAGCGCATTGTATGAAATTATATTCCAAAAAGTTTCTCAAATGACACGGTTCAGTGATTTCTTAAAGGATAGAAGAACAATTTGTTAATGGAGAAAACCAGAGTCTATCTTCTCATTGGGAATATAGGTTCCATTTTAACTGAGTAACTGTTAGCCGCTTCATATTATCAACATATATCAGGCAGTGGATTTCTATGCCAGCAGTTGTTTACAGAAAAAGAAGCCTTTCTTCTTGACTTTCCCAAGAGAGAAGAGCTTCCTCAGATGGGTAACCATCAACTCCGCAGCCCGAGAGCTGTAACCAGTAGTGGAATTAGGTGTTCTGGGCTGGTGTTGTGTGGGCATAGTATCAAAGACTTTTGCCATTCTCCTAAAATTGCTTTGGGCTCCATGTTGCTTAAGGTTGAAGAACAAGTTCTGGAGCTGGAAACACCTGGATTTCATTATAGCTCTACCATCTAATAAGGGGGTGATCTTGGCAAGCTAGTTAACTTCTAAAAGCCTGTTTCCTTGGGTCCTATGCATGAAATGAGAACTTGGATATGAAGTACTTAGTACATAGTGTCGTTTTCTTATTATTTTGATGGTCCAATTTTCATTACATTAAAAAGGACAGTTGAATTATTTTTCACAGTGTTTCATTTTTTTACAGTTTTCAGGTGTCACTTCCACTCTGTGTAGGCAAAGCTGAGGAATTTGGTTATTGCCCCCAGCTAAACAAATAAATAGTTCCAGGCCTTGGAGTTAGAACGAAAATGTCTAGTGGTTTTATATTCCACCCAATCATATCTCTTTCCTTTACGTGGTTCTGATCTACATGAATTACAGCCACACAGTTTAGTTAATAAAACCAGTTGCCCAACACCACAAGTCAGATTTCAGTTACCAAAGTATATTAACCGTAATTGCATAAAGTGGAGATGTCATAGCCAGCTCTTCAGTCCACAAATCAGTACATAAATAGCAGGTGCTCATCGTGATGAATGAGCAGTCATGTCACTTCTTTCAAAGTCTGTCAGGGATGGGTCACTGCCCATCTAGGGTCCAGGTCATCCACAGATGTATGTGTAGTTGCATTGTCCCCTTGTCTTCCAGTAATAACTCGCAACATTTTATAAAAAGGGAATTGGCCAACCAACATGGAAGTGCTGCAGAGGAATGAAACTGGAGTTGAAGGTAAACAGAAGAAATGACTTCCTGGAGAATGTTGACCCTGTGTCATTTGAAAGATTCCAGATATGCAGTAGGAGCCAAGTGAGAGATGCTGATCTCATCGGTGGGGAAAAGAGTAGTGCCCAAAAGGATGAAGATGTTCCAGAGGAAGTGACACTTTCAAAGGCTTCCTGTTAAAGGGGTTTTCAAGGATAGTCATGGCATTGAAAGCATAAAGGATTAAATGTTGGAAGAGGAGAATGACAGTTCACCAAGACATAAAAAAGATACTTGCCTCATTCCTGTAGGATGAAATGGGGAAGGCAAGCATCGATCATTTGAACTACTCTTGCTTGTTCTCACAAGAAATTAAAAATTCTCGATGTGTTTATGTTGTCGATTATAGGGTTTTAAATTATAGTGTTCTGTTCACTACACATTGATAACCAACAATAAGAGAGTTTTAAAGTTCTGACAAGAAATTTTGAAAGCCACAGAAGCTTCATAATTCTTGGCATGCATTAGTAAGTACCTATTGCATAGTTTTAGCTTTTGTGGTTCTTTTTCTAGTCATAACCTTGGAAAGCAAGGCCCATCTGTAGTGAAAAATAGTCAAAACAAATACTGCTGCCATTTGAATTTTCTATTACTGAAAACTTAGTTCACACATCCTCTTCAATATTGTCATTATTCTCCTTTTAAAAGGAAGATACTTCTTTTTCCTTTTATTTATAGCCTTTTAAAGGCAGTCCATCCAGTAACAGATGCCTTTTTGATCATAGAACTTCCCTGACTTTCAAATATTTGCTATTTTTAATTTTTAAAAAGTCCAGAAATTAAATATTCAAAGACTCCTATTTTTGTGGTGCTTTTAGTAAAATATTTTTGCACTAGGAAAGTTGTCTGTTCTTTCTTTTCATCGTAAAAGGAGGCCACGCTGGCATGTTTCATAGGGAAACACTGTATTGGACATAGCAAGTTTTAGTGATAGTTCTATAGTGATTACCGGATTTACTTTTCATATCTGCAGTCTCTTGAAGGGTGAGGAATGTAATCTTGTTTGCTAGCTTAAGTCAACATGCTGAGGGGATCCATTGTGCATCTTGTAGTATGTGTGCACAGTTTTGATGTTAAGACCTCTGAAATAATTAAAACTGTCTTGTATCATTCAACCTTACAATAATTACCTATAATTTAAAACCTCCAAATAGGTTGGTTTTGAAAGATGTTCATCTAATCAATAATACTAAGGGCCCCTGGGTTATCTTTAACGTCTTGTGCTATGGTCTGTGCAAGAGAGAGGAACCTTGATTACAATTCTGGAGAGTGTCCCCAGTGCCACCAGCATGCCCACGTCGCCTTGCCCTTCCCTGCAGGGCCTCACGCTAATGGCAGGCTTGGTCACATACAGTAATGAAAAGCCTTGTCCGGGGAATGTTGTGCTTTCAGATTGCTTTAATCATGTTCAGGGAGTGAAGTTGATTTAAACAGAGCTCAGAGTAATTCTTGAGAGTAGAAAGGTTGACTTTTCTGCCTGCTTTTCCCATTCTTCCTGAGGGGAAGGAATTCTTTCTCCTAGTCAGTCACGTGGCAAGGAAGCCAATTGCTTTTGTTGTCTTCAGGATCTGCCCCCTTTGTATACATGAGTTAGCATACCATTTTTCATGTAATTTATTTTATCATATTCATCAGCTCTATAAAGAGGAAATATATGTATTATATGTTAATTATATTATATATGATATATAATTATATATATATTGATTATATATACATATAATTTTTTTTTTACTCTGAAACATTGTTTTGTGAATCTGAGGTGGAGATTCCCATGAGGCATGATGAGGAGGTGACAGACACAATCAAGAAAGGGGTCGGAAATGGTGATTTTGAAGATCCTTCACCAGTTCTCAGATTCTAGTTATTTTATTTCTTTACTTCCATCCATTAAAAGGACAGTTTCAGGAATAGGAAAATGAGGAATGCATAGACCAGAGCCAGCACGGATGCAGGTGAGACCTTCAGCATCACTGGCCCACAGCAGGCGATCCTGAGCCCCTGCAGACAGGCCTTCACCTCAGACTTGGTCTACAATGTGACGGGAAGCCTCGCCTTTGGCTTTAGTCCAGTGGGAGGCTTTCTAGCACATTCAGGATAATGGGCAACTTGGATTTGTGCTGTTTCTTGGCCTCCTGGCCAGTGGTATGCCCTGCTCAGGGGTGCTGGGGGACTTCCTGACTGCGGCCTGCTGCTCCTGATGGCCAGGAGGACGGCCTGTGCACAACAGCCCTCTAGGCTCCAGCCTATCCTCCCCCTCCTCCAGGAGCAGCGAATTCCCATCCCACCCCCTCATTAGGCCCCTGGTGGCTCATGACCTCCTTGGGACCATTCCTTCTGCAGGAGTGCCTGCCTCTCTCCTGCTCTCACTTTGTGAACACCAGATGCTGTTAAAGAATTCTTTCCCACCTTTCCCAAGAGCTTCATTACTTGTCTACCTTCATTACTTCTTCTTCCAGGAGTAATTTATTCTTGACCACCATGATACCTCCTGTTGGGGGCGAGGAGGGTACCTGTCATGCACTGAGACACTTCACATGCATGATGTGGATCCACCCAGCAGCCCGCTTCAGCCCCATGACAGACTTTAATAGATGAAGGAATAACTGCCCCACTCAGGAAGTTCCTAGTAAAGAGTAGAATTGGGATTCAAACATTTGTCCACTTGTACAGCACATCACACGTTACTGTGTGGTTACCTTGTGTCTCTTCATTTTTCTCTTCTTCAATAGACTATAAAGTCCTGTCTTACCTGCTTATCATTTCTACCTCCACCCTAAACATCCAGCACCACCCTTGGCCCATGGCCCTCATTCCATAAATAAAGTTTATTGGAGGACCAGATGAGTGACTGAATGAAAAGTTTGAACCAACTCCCAAGAAGCTACAAAGTAAGAATCAAGACTAAAATCCAATTTTATAGGAACACCTGGGTGGTTCAGTGGTTGAGTGTCTGCCTTTGGCCCAGGTCGTGATCCCAGGTCCTGGGATTGAGCCCCACATAAGGCTCCCTGCAGGGAACCTGCCTCTCCCTTTGCCTATGTCTCTGCCTCTCTGTGTCTCTTGTGAGTAAATAAATAAAATCTTTTAAAATAATAATAAAATAAAATCCAATTTTATAAAATTAACATAATATTTGCAGGAATATTTTTCGGCTTTACCTGTTCGGCCATGTTGAGAATCTATGGAAATAGCACTCTTAAAGACTCTAGTGCTAAATTTACCCACTGGCCACAAACATAGGCATAGTCTCTATGTCTACTAAGCGTACTGAGAAGTGACCATTTAGTTTTTCCACAGTACTCATCGTGCGTAAGTCCCTTTTCTGGTTACTGGCCAGGTGGCGTGTGAGGGTATTTTGGAGAGGCCATTATTGTCTAGAGTCTCTTATGTTCCATGGCCACAGTGGAAGGGCAGACAGGAAAATGAGGTCGACGATGCTGGATGGTGGCGAGGTGCCCAGGACACTGATGGACAATCCAGAGGGCCAGCAGGCATGCCACTGCCATCAGAAAAGAGAAGGTGGTGGGCTTGCCAGAGTGGCCCTTTGAGCCAGTACAGTGCCACCTGCTGTGATCGGTGACCCTTCAACTAAATAACACCCTAGTGCCCTCGAGTCATTAATCTGCCCTTCTTTGCAACTAATTTATTATGGAAGTGAGTGCGGCCTAGAGAGAGCAGTCTACTGACTTATTAATTTTATTTATTCAAAGGCTGTAGTGACTGGCTCAGAGGGAGACAGGGCCAAATCGAAAATTTGGAACATTCTACTGCCCATGTTTATTCTGACAATTCTTCTCTTCCATTGCTAACAACTATACCACGCAAGGGGCAGGAGTCCCTGAAAAACTGAGCTGCGGAGTTCCATCTAACAGAAGTAATCTGTGATTTGGGGCTAGCAAGAATTAAACTTGCTACCAATATTCTATCCATCATCCACATTTAGGCCGCATAGAATGATTTATTCAAAAACCACGCAGAGGCAAATCATTATATTGTTATAACTATTTGTTTGGAGGAGGAAATGTACTTACTAGTCTATTTGCCCTAAACCAGAAAGTACTACTAACTGCTTTGATCAAAAAAAGGAAAAATAAATCTATGTTAGTTTATTTATGGCATGACTTGTGTGCATTATAATTAGTAGAAAAAAAGGAACTGGGTGAGATGCTTAAAACTCAGTTTTTTCTTTGGGGAATTAGTGACTCAAGAAATGGCTCAGAAAGTGGTCATAGTTGCAAATGTTACCCTGATTTATTTATTTATTTTTAAAAATTTTTTTAAAAGATTTTATTTATTTATTCATGATAGACATAGAGAGAGAGAAAGAGAGGCAGAGACACAGGCAGAGGGAGAAGCAGGGTCCATGCAGGGAGCCCGACGTGGGACTCGATCCCGGGTCTCCAGGATCCCACCCTGGGCCAAAGGCAGGCGCCAAACCACCGTGCCACCCAGGGATCCCCTGTTACCCTGATTTATGTGTAATGAAAAGTTAATTCCATTTTAAGTAAAGGTAACAGTATTTCAAGTATATTGTACTTGGTAGCATTATCTTTCTAATCATTTTTTTCTGTCCCTAAATCAGAGCCCCTGACCAAAGAGTCTTTTTCTTTTAGAAAAAAATTATTCAAAACTTGATTTGGACTGTGATATTGGCCAAATATTACAGTTTCTTTTTTATTTCTAATGCAGAACAACAGGGATTAGAAAATAAGATTAAAACACACATTTTGGGGGGCTTTTTTCCTTTCTTGAGAAAATTTCCATGCGAAGTCAATTATATATTAGGCATTTGAATGTGTCACTTGAACAATAGTGTAAAATTGTCCCAAACACTTTGAGTGACACAGAGGGGGAAAACACTGATGGTGATTATTTCTCAAATAAAAGGTTAGCCTTTAAATAGCTATAAAAGATGCTACAGGAAAATAGATTCCAGATTATAGTAGGCCAAATATAAAATCTTTAAAATGTTATTTTAGAACATCACTTTTCAGAAGATAGCATAATTTCTTAATTGTATAAAATGGATTTGATTGAATACTGTTACTTGATTATAACAATTCACAAATTTTATGTTCTAAAAAATATTGGACTTCTGAATAATATGAATTAATTAATCTTTATGAAAATAATTTTAGGTTTTATATTTATTTACAATTCTGTGAATCTCTTTTGGCAAAGAGAAAGCAACGTTCTAACTACACATGTTCATTTTGCACCAGACCCAGTATTCATCTACTAATAAGTTTAAAATACAATGCTGTGCTCATAAATGGGCTATATCAATGTCATGGCACAAAAATATGCTCCTCACCCCTAGGTTGTCTATTCAGTGCCTTCTGGCTTATATTTAATGCAAATTTTAAAAAATTTAGTTATCTGGGTTTTGAACTCAGTAGATTAGAAGCGGGAATTGTTGGAGGGGCTGGGAAACTTTTGGACACAACGAATAATGACAAGACAATTGGAACTAGCAGCCTGGTTCCATGAAGAACACCAGAAATCTAAAAAGCTGACCTCTCCATGCAGTGTTTCTATGCACTGTTGTTCCATAATAACCACGAATGATCAATAAACAGATAGTATAGAAGCGGCTTTTAAAAGATAAAAGATTCCGTCACAAATGCTCATTTAAACAAACTGTTTGGATCCTTCATACACATGTGGTGAGTTAGTGTAAAGACATAAGCCTCTGATTTCTCGGTCTCCCCAAGTGTGTATGAGCCCTTCATGCACTGACAGTGGGAAGCAGTTTGTGTCCGGCAGAGTGCTAGGCACTTTCCTTCTCTTATTTAGCTGAGAGAAGGAAACCGATTCACCCTCAGATATCCAGATATCCGTCCTTCAGATCAGTTACACGTAAAGAAAGCAAAGGCCATCAGTAAAAAACAAATCTGTTTTGAGTTGGTTTTAGTACTGTTTAAATTGTAATGATGTTTAAAATCAGCATCTTCTTGGGGTGCCTGGGTGGCTTAGTCAGTTGGGTGGCTGTCTTAGTCTCAGGTTGTGATCCTGGAGTCCCAGGATCAAGCCCCACATCGGGCTCCCTGCTCAGTGGGGAGTCTGCCCCTCACCCGACCTGTGCTCTCTCTCTCTCTTTCTCTCAAATAAATAAATAAAAATCTTTTTTGAAAAAAAATCGACATCTTCTCATTGACAGTCCACCAAGTAAATTCTAATTTGTTTTTGCTTGAAAAATCATGAATATATCCTTGTAAAAAGCTAGACTTCCAGAGTCTGGATATCCAAATCTGTACCTTGAGCATTTGTTCGTTATGCTAGTAACGACCCCCACTCATCCTGCAGCAGAATGTCACCTGGCTGTGACTCCCCTGTGCTGTACAGGGAGCTGCTAAGGGCTGGGCCTGGTCCCTGGGTCCCCGTGGTGGGCTTGTGGCCCCACCTCATGGTTACGTAGCCCTGACCTGATCCAACTTCATTCCAGATGAGTGCTGATTCCCATGAAACCTGGGAACGATTTCTAGATGTGTCTTCCCAAGAACACTCCCATAGGAAATATCATCTGGCTTTATGGTTTTAAGGGATCTTCTAGTTTCCTGCAAAAGAAGGAAACACATCTCTGACTGTGGGTGATTCATTAATAAACAAGGGTCTCCTGGGTGCAGATCTTTAATGGTATTTTATAGGTATCAGCGCATGCAATTGCTTTGGATTCATGTCTTGGCTCAAACTTGGTAAGCATAGATGATAAATGTCAGAGGAGAGTGTAAGGGACTTCATCATTTTTTAAGAGGCTCATGTGCACTCACAGCCCCTTGTCCCTTTCCTTTGGTATTCTGTGTTTTAAAGTAACTCACACCCTGCCCTGCCATTAATGTCATCTGCAAACTTAATAAGTTTGTGCTAGCCTCCCCTCTGGGTCTTTAATAAGCATGCCCTGTCCCTTGCGAAGGGAAAGACTCACTAATAACTCAAAGGCTAATATTTGTAGAGGGAGCCAGTATTTCCCCAGATTATCATTATGATATGAGACAGCATCAAAAGTCCCAATAGGTTCCATCTATGACTTGTCCACTTTCCAAGACAAGAGATTGTAACAGTCTGAGAGAATGATTCCTAGGACCATAATTGCTGTTCCTCAATTCAGATAGATTTCTATTCCATAATTATTTATTCTAGGAATGACACAATAATAAATATTTCCGTGGATTCTCAGAACTTCCTTTGAAAGCTGTGATTATGAATAATATTTGTGGGTATTCTCTGCGAGTGTGTTCCTCCTCAGGCCCTGTGGCCCCCACCGTCACAGCCAGCCTCACACTGACCTCAGTGACTTGACATTCTTGATAATCAGACTCCAGGTTCATCTCTTTCGAACCCCAGGCACAGGACACCAGGTTTGTCCTTCTGGACTCAAACATCATAAAGGGATTCCTTTTCTTAGTTACCTGGATGAGTTGGCAGTAGGGGTGGGGTTGGAGATGGTAATTTAAGTGCCTTTTGTGGCACCAAGGCGAACCCTCTAGGGGAAGTAACCAGTGTTCATTCAGTAAGGGCCAACTATCAGTGGGAGCCAGGCACTGTTCTAAATGTTTTGCCTGTGTTAATATAGTTAGTCCTGACTGAATATCCTAGGAGATGGGTAATATTTTATCTCTTTTTACAGATGAGGAGATTGAGAAACAAAGAATTCAAGAATGTTGCCCAAGGATATTTAGCTAGTCAGGGAGAGGCGGTATCTCAACCCAGCAGGTGCCTCTCCAGACTTGATGCTGTGCTGTCCTCTGATTAAGGGCACCAGGAGAGAGGCTTAATTGGCATCAGACCTCTAGAGCAGCTGAGCGCTCTCGGGTTACCTGTTCCTCTCCATTGGAAAGTTTGTTGTCGTTTTCATTTGTAGCTGGATCACTCTAAGTTCTAGGAAGATCCATTCTCCTCAGAATCTGTGACTTTGGGCAGCCCTGGTGGCGCGGCAGTTTGGCGCCGCCTGCAGCCTGGGGTGTCATCCTGGGGACCCGGGATCAAGTCCCACATCGGGCTCCCTGCATGGAGCCTGCTTCTCCCTCTCCCTGTGTCTCTGCCTCTCTCTCTGTCTATGAATAAATAAATAAAATCTTAAAAAAAAAAAAGAATCTGTGACTTATCCTCATTAACACTGTTTTTTTAAATATTCCCTTGCTGACCTACCTGTGCCCACCCTGATGCCCCACTCCATTCAGGTTCTTAAAGACTGCTTCCCTGACTCATTTTCCATTTTCATTAGAACTGCAAGAAGGAATTTCCCTTGTATATCTTTTGTGTAGCTATCGAGCGCTATTAATAGAGTATCTTTACCAGAAAGGAAATTCTATACACAGACACACACACACATGCACGCACGCACACACACACACTCCAACCAGGGCTGTGTTAGGGTCATGTTAGAGTACGTAGGAGCTTCTTAGGACCTTTCCTTGTTTCTGACCCTTATCTTCCAGATGTCAATACTGTGCACAGATGGCTAATGATATCTTGTGCCTTATAGAGAGATGTTGAGGAGTGCATTGCCCTGAGTATACCTTAGTGTGTGTGTGGAAGTGGGGGGACCTTTTATTCCTGGTAAAAAGTTATGCGAGTAGAAGCAGAATAGCATAGTGACTATAAACTGAAACTTGGGAGTGAGAAATCCCTGGATTGGAATCCTAGCTTAGCCTCTTGACTGCTTTTCAAACTCTGGCAGGTTCATTTATGTATTGCAGATATTTGCAGAGTCGTTATGTGCCAGGCACTGTTCTGGGCTCTGGGGATGCAGAAAACAAAACAAACCCAAGACTGCTCTGGTGCAACTTAATACTAGTGTGGGAGACAAACAGTAAATAAATAAATACAAGATCACCCTGTTGGCTGCTCCTTCAGTGTATTTCCAGAGAATGACCGTACTGTATTCCAATAGAATTCCAGAGAATGACTCCTGATTATACTGCTGTTATGGAGGTGGGAAGCCCTGGGATCATGGAAGTAGTTTTTTCACTTGTCCCTGCTTCCATCCTGCCCTGAGCTCCAGCCAACTCATGAATCCGAGTTCTCATTCCTGGGCTTGGAACAGGGGCACAGTGGCACTCATTCCTTGTGGAGGTGGCCGTGGTCTTTATAGCATCCCACAGCATTGGACAGTTGTGCCTGTCCCTTAGGTGGCCCCCTTCCTTCCTTCCTCCCATGCCCACCATACGTGAACCTCCAGGCCTCTACACTTGTCTTTTCACATCTCTGTGATCACTCCCTCACCTCCTTCAAAACTTTGTTCAGCGGTCCCTTCTTCAGTGAGGCCCTCCCTGTTTGACATATAGAATATCGTCTAAATGTGGAAAGAGCTACCATATATGTTGCGCAGACAAATATGCTAACCCTAAAATTCAGACCACACATGTTCCTTAATACCTTTAATAATTCAGTAACCCACCAGTGGAATCGAGGCCTGTTCTGAAAGCCTTGGGTGTCCCCTTCCTTACAGACGCTGATATGTGGATGTGTCATGATAGCAACCAGAGATCATGATGAGGGAACATTTAGCCATATTGGGAAGAGATGAGTAAAAGGAAATAAATTACTTTATTTGTTCCTTTCCTGAATGTCTTACATTTCAGGCTTGTAATTCTGGGTTCTGGAGGCTGGGGGATAAAACTGACTGTAGAGCATCAGGAATGGTTTGTTAACCACAAACCATTTCAAGCTTCTCCTGAGTGCAGTGCATGCATCATGAGGGGGTGCCTCTGGGATTGGAAGCTCCCTCAAGACCTAAAGAAAAGGGAGTGAGAAGGCCAGAAAGCCCATGGCTGAGGACCCCGTGGGATGGCTTAAAGCAAAGCGCCTCTATTGTGGCAGGTTTATTTTATAGCATGTTTGTGCTCGCCCTGTCCAGAATCCCTTAAGCAGAGGGGGAAAGATCGATAGTAGGTAAACCAATTAGGGAACCTAAGTGAAGTGGTGTCTGTGAGTCTAATAAAGCAGAAGGCAAGCTGAGCTACATGAGAAGAGCTGATAGGATTCTGGGCAGTGCTTTCATGGTGGCAGCTGGACACAGATACAGGAACAAAGAGAAGTTTCTTCACGTTTACTCCCCAGTGGGGCGATCCATGAACCAACATTCAGGAAAAGAGCCAGAGAAAACTTAGAAAGGGGAGATCTGCAGAGGCTTCGGTTTGCATGTAGAGGCCCAGAGCCACAGAACCTTTGCCAAAAGGGGCGTTGGCTGATAAGGGGGGTGGGGGGAAGTGGGGTCTTGCCTCTCAGGGCCGCCATTTCTTTGTTGGCCAAATGAGATGGTGAGAAGCATCTGGCCTGGAGCCAGATTGCCTCCTTTGCATTCTGGCCTCACTTCTTTCTAGCTGTGGTAGGAGGGCGCTTTCTTGAGCAAATTCTTAAACATCGTTAACATCTTAGGGCCTCAGGTTCTAAACTTGTAACGTGAAGGATAGTAATGGCCCCTCCTAAGTGCCCTAAAGAGTTAATCTGTTAATATTCATGAAGCACCTCAGAACAGTTCTGGCACACAGTAAGTACCACTTTGGAGTTATCTCTGTAGTCATTCCTACTATTTATTAGGCACCTAATGAATATGTATATCAATAAACATAGTCTATAACCAAAAGGCATTTTTGCAATTTCCTTATTTAATCTGCATTAAACTTACTAGATACTTAGGTCCCCTAAGTATGTAGTCTGCATGGGATTTTCTCCTTCTCCCTCTGCCCCTCCTCCACTTGGTCTCTCTCTCTCTCTCTCAAATAAATAAAATCTTAAAAAAAAAAATTTAAATCAAAAAGTGTATCTATCTCTGTGAACGCTTATACAATACTGTGAAATCTCTAGACCTCCAAAAAAGTGCTGGAAAGATTCTAGAGTAAGATCCTTATATATGAAAAAGATATATCCTATGTGTACAAATGTCATTAACCTTAAATTTAAAAAAAGATGTTTACCCAGTTATCATCAATTTCTATATTGATAATAATGCCATTTCCATAATCCCAAGAGACTTAATCTGATATATTCCTTTTCTCTTTCTTCCCTTTCTCCCTTCCGACCTTATTGCATGACATCATTTTTCATACATTTGATGGATGAGCATGTACTGTCCTGGAAATGCCAATCCCTGCTACTGCAGGCAGTGCGGGTTGATAGTCAAGAAGCAAGCATCATTCCCTTCTCGAGAGCCGGAAAACGTCTTCCTGACAATGAAAAGGGAACTAGCCATACATTCCAGGGCATTCAGATTTCAACCGCTTCCCATTCCAAAACTGGTCATGTATTTTTGCAGGTTGTGGGGGGAACCAAACGTCAGGTCAGAGTGCTGTTAATCAGATCAGTGCAGGGAAGTTTAGCTAAGTGGCTAGTGGGAAGTTTCATTGCCAATGATTACCTCTAAGCAGAGCCTTCTCTGGGAGGGGAAAGCATGGCCATGGTATGGGTTGCCAAGATGCTTCTGTAGAGACTGCGCTAAGGAGGGTGCTTTTACTCAACACATTCAGATTTTCAGTTGCAAAACAG
Source organism: Canis aureus (assembly GCF_053574225.1). Lineage (NCBI taxonomy): Eukaryota > Metazoa > Chordata > Mammalia > Carnivora > Canidae > Canis > Canis aureus. The sequence continues at coordinate 32,901,726 of NC_135638.1, read as the reverse complement.
CAGAATCTCTAGTACCTTCTGTTGTGACCATCTTCCATGCTTAAGTTAAAAAGTCCAAAAATTCCTCTTTGAACCTTACAAATGTGGTTAGCAAAGTCCCTCTTTTTTACAGGTAGAACTTCAGAAGTTAGTTTGATGCAGGCTGCCAAAAACTGTTGACCTTTGCTACTCTAAAACACGTGGTGATAATAGTAATGATGATGATGATGATGATGATGATAATACATCTACAAAAGCTACTCAACCGTGTTTGTGCTTCTGGCCTTATAATCTCTTTTTTAGATTTTCATTTTAACATTGGCTGCAGACATTATTCCTACATTTTATTTTGAACATTCAGAATTAGTATTATTCATGATTCTTTTGAGCCAGAAGGATAACGGCATGCTCTAGTAGCCAAGTAAACTCTGATAAGTGCGCATCCCCGTGCCCACGATCTCAGGATAGCTGAACTGAAATTCAGGATGGAGCAAATAAAAACCAAGTGCCATCTCTGAAGAAAGAATGCCTGCTGTCTATTGTCTTAATTTGTTTTTCTCTTCATCTGGGTTTGGGGAAATGGTGGCATGTAAATTTCTCATTGTGACAGGAGATCTAACACTTCACATAACTTGCTTCCTGTCGGCAGGGTTTTGAGAAATTGATTGCAATAAACGCTTTTCCTTGTGGGTCCTTGTGGGTCTGTTGCAATTGCCGTAATTTCTATTCAGACAACTCTCATGGCTTTAGTTCCTCCCACTGACCTGTTTTCAGACATTCTTTGGGACTGTACCACTTCTCACATGGCCCCGTGGAGGAGAGTGGCCGATGGCCGTTACTGGTGTGCCCTCTGCTGCTCACTGTGCCTGGCAGCGTGCGAAGTGCTTTGTACATGTTGGGTCCTTTTAAGCCCATGTCCGTCTGGTAAGATAGGTTATATGTGTCCTTCCTTACTGTCAAGAAAGCCATAATCTGCTTCAGGACCATGCAGCCAGTAAGCCATGGAGCCTAGATTTAAGCCAAGATCTGTCTGATGTCCAAGTTCATAACCTTTAGTCACATTCATACCGTCACTGAACAAGTGAACAAAACATTCTGCCTCTCGGACCTGTGTCCTAGACTCAGTGATTCCAAGGGCACCTTCCACTAAGGCACGTGATTTCTGAATGAATGAGGGCTGACAAAGGGCACATCGCCTGCGCATACTTTTAAAAAAAAATTATTGGGATCCCTGGGTGGCGCAGCGGTTTGGCGCCTGCCTTTGGCCCAGGGCACGATCCCGGAGATCTGGGATTGAATCCCACGTCAGGCTCCCGGTGCATGGAGCCTGCTTCTCCCTCTGCCTGTGTCTCTGCCTCTCTCTCTCTCACTGTGTGCCTATCATGAATAAATAAAAATTAAAAAATAAATAAATAAAAAATAAATAAATAAATAAAAATAAAAATAAATTATTTATTTATTCATGAGAGACACACAGAGAGAGGCAGAGACACAGGCCAAGGGAGAAGCAGGCTCCCTGTGGGGAGCCCGATGCAGGACTCGATCCCGGGACCCCAGGGTCACGCCCTGGGCCAAAGGCAGATGCTCAACCACTGAGCCACCCAGGTGCCCCTCACCTGAGCAACTTTAGGAAGATAGACAAAATGCATTTGTTCAAAGATACTTATTATGTGAGATACCCTGTACATTAGACGTTGCTTTCTTACTGTGATTGCCTTGGGAAATCACTTTTTCCAGGTGGTCTCCTTTTGAAATTCCTGATCTGACCTTTCTTGTGTGGGATGCCCTATAAATTATTTAATAGTGAAGAATGATGGGGGATGTAGGAATAAGAGAACAAGCCCACTGATACCTCTTCTCTGTCAGGAGGAATTCCAGGCAGGCTACCTCAAGGAGTTACCCCTGGAATTTCAACAGGTGAACTTCTTTCTGTGTAGTTTATTTTTGTATCAGAATACTAGCTTGTAGACTGCTGGATCCCGCCCCAGAGCAGCTGCCCCTTGGCTGTACATGAAGATAATCCACAGCGAAGGAACTGCTCAGGAACTCAAAGGGAGGGAATACCTCACCCATACTGTTGAGGTTTGGATTTCTCTGCCCAAGAGCCATGTTATAAAGAACCTAGCATTTTAAGAAGATGCCTCTGTGGGATCCATGAGGTTCCCACAGTGAGGAAACAGGAATGGATGTAATGGAGCCGTGAGACTGGGAGGAGAGGGGGTTGTGATTTTCCCGGAGGGGGCAGCCCAGGTGGCTCAGCAGTTTAGCGCTGCCTTCAGCCCCAGGGCCTGATCCTGGAGACCAGGATCGAGTCCCACATCAGGCTCCCTGCATGGAGCCTGCTTCTCCCTCTGCCTGTGTCTCTGCCTCTCTTTCTCTTGTGAATAAATAAATAAAATCTTTTTTAAAAAAATAAAAAATAAATAAATAAAAAAGTAAAATCCCAGAGGGGTGACTGGAATTAGAATCAGCTGACTGTGTTCAACAGACACATCCCTTACCTATCCAGACAACGTCCACATGGGGTGGAGTTTAAAAGTTAGTGATTCAGGGTGTCCCCCCCCCCCGAGAGGCACTAGTTCAGGGGATGCTCAGAGAAAGCTGCTTTGGAGGCACAGGAGAAACATGTTTCTCTCCTCTCCTTACCCTTTGCTCCTCTAATCCCTTTAACACTCATGGTGCTCCCCGGGGATGTAGAGGTGAGTACCAGATGCCATGATGTCCTCATGGGGCTTACATTCTGGTGCAGGAGACAGAGCAACAAGATTTCCATTAGTGACAGAAAAATAAGCATTTAATAGGTTGAGGAGTGATGGAGTGCACAGGCTGTGTGGCTTCTGGTCTGAGGAAGTGACATCTGAGCAGAGGCCCTGGGAAGAAACCAGAAGGGCACTGCTCTCCTTTGTCCATGTGCATAACAACAGCAGCCTCAATCATCTCACTGATAGAACCAGTGCAACAAAACCTTCGGTTTATTGTAATGTGGGTCTGAGAAATCTGGTTAGGGTTCAGTGAACTTAGTAAAAGCCATTTGGTTTCTGGTCAGTATTAGGGTCCCAGATTCCAGACATCCATCTGAGAATGCTCCATACTGAAAGTGTTAAAGGTAAAATTTTACTCTCTCTGTGCTGTAATGATTTCAACTCATTTTTTATTGTTTTCCTCTTCATGAATTTAAAGTAAAGGTAAAAAATTTGTTATTAATGGTAAAAAAATTTAATCTGTGCAGTAATGATTTCAACTCATTTTTTATTTTCTTCTTCATGAATTGCCCAGGGAATATGCCAGACAGCAGAACTATATTAAGGTTAGAGTCTTCCTAGTTTATTCTTTAGTTAATTTGATCATAAACAACATAACAAAGCTACACATCCCACATAGTGTACTAGAAGCATACCTCCGTTCTTTTAGAAAACTGCCCTACTTCATAGAGTTGTTCGTGGCCTCCTCTTGTCTTAAGGCCTTCTTTCCTGATATACCTAGACTCCCTCTTTCCCCCAAACGTTCCAACATTTCTGCCATATGTCTTTGAATAATATTTCACAAATACTCAAACTTGCCTCCCTCCTGGAGCTCAGGAGGGATACTTCAGGGTCATTTCCAGGCCAGTTCCTCTCTAAGCTGCTCCACAGCTGCTGTGCTGTGACCTCTCAACGCAGTGTTAAAACCTCCCTTGACCCTTGGAGGTGCTGGAGGGGGGATGTTGGGAGATCTCTCTTCTTGGATTCCTGTATCTTTCCTTTCTAGGTTTATTCTCCCATCTGACAAAGCACACCCTCTGTGAGTTCCCTAAATAAAGTTTGCCTGGGAGGTGTGCTTTTGAATCCCTGCATGTCTAAAAAGTGTCTTTATTCCCTCTGTGCTTGAAGAAAGATGGCCTGAGCATACGACTGTAGGTTAAACAAGCATCTTCCCTCAATTTTGAAGACATGGCACTCCTGTTTTCTGGAATCTAGAGCTGCCCTGAAGAAGTGCAATGGCATTCTGGTTCCTGTATGTGTCTTGTTTTTCTCTCAAGGTATTTTTTAAAAAAGATCTTCTGTTTATCCTGATGTTTTGAGATTTCACAGTAATGTGACTTTCTGTATTTGTTTCTTTGTGTTTTTTTTTTTTTTTTTTTTTTTATTTATTTATGATAGGCACACAGTGAGAGAGAGAGAGGCAGAGACACAGGCAGAGGGAGAAGCAGGCTCCATGCACCGGGAGCCCGATGTGGGATTCGATCCCGGGTCTCCAGGATCGCGCCCTGGGCCAAAGGCAGGCGCCAAACCGCTGCGCCACCCAGGGATCCCGTCTTTGTGTTTTTTTTTGTTTTTTTTTTTTAGACTGCTCTTCCCAGCTCTGGATGCCCGTGACTTTTTAGTATTCTTTCTTAAATAATTTCTTCCCTGCTTTAACCTCTGTTCTCTTTGCCTAGAATGTTTATTACTTGAACATTGGACCTTCTGGATGGAACCTCCTTTTTATCACTTTTTTCATAATTATTTCCTAATTCTGTTGTTTGATTTTTGCTCTACCTTCTGCGAGAGTTCCTTGATTTTCCTTCAGATCCTCCTATGGAATCTTTGTTTCGATTAAATATTTAATTTTCAACTCTTATTTTGCCTTTTTTTTTTAAGGAGCATTTGGTTTTTATTTTAGGGCTACAATAGCTTTACTTACTTCACTAGACAATTTCCTAGGCCTTTTGAAGTTTTTGAAGAAAAATGTCCTTTGGATATCTTGTTTTCCTCCAGGTTCCTTTTTTCTGTTTGATTTTTTGGGTCTCTGGCTTTCAAGTTAGATGCTTGTCTGCCTATTACCATTTAAAAGGGAGTTACTGAGAAATCTGATCAAGATCTCAGTATGAGAAGGTGGGACCTGTGGATGGTGGAATGTACTGTATATGAATCCTATGCTGAGCTAGCTTTCTCCAAATTGGAACCCCCTAAAGTTCCAGGAGGTGCCCCCTTTCCCTCTGCTCCAGTGCATATGTGCATGCATGTGCATGGATGCACCCCTACCTGGGCTGATGAGTTTCTGCCAAAGGAAAAAAGTCCTTCCCAGAAAGCATTCTGTGTCTGGCTGCTGGCATTGACAGCTAGGCAGAGGGAGTAAAAGACAAAGACCCCAACACTTGGCACCAGTCAGTCTTGCTTTTGGCCCATGCTGTCCACCTGGAGTCCTGTGGGTGCTGGCAGAAGTAGGGTGGGGGTGGGGGCCTCCATGCCCTATCAGGGTGAGGGTCTCAGGGGCCCAGCAGTACTGTGTTTGGAGTTTCACAGGCTCTATATTTTCATCTTGGTTTCTAGCCCCCCCCACCACCACCACCCCCAGCCCAGGCTCCCATCCTGCTCCAGTGGCCTGTCTCTTTGGGGGCATTGCTAGGAAAATCCACTCCCTTATCACTGGGATCTTCCAGCACACACTTAGATGTAATTTCCACTGTCCTGTTAGGGTAGCTACTGCTCATTCCTCTGCTTTGTCTCTCTCTTGTTCTTCTGGCCATTTTTATTATCTTATTCTCATTTTAACAAGATTTGGGTAAAGAAAGGAGATAAAAGAAGTCATGTTACCATTTGGAACCAAAAGTAACATTTGGGATTTTTTTTTCCTCCATTTTCTTTATATATATTTCACATTATTCAAATTATAGCAGTTGCTCTAGCTATATTCTCCATATGATGCTTCCATCTTTAGAAACCATTGTGCAGAAAATGCTAACATTTTCTGTAACATATCAACATGATATGGCAAAGATTTTGTACACTGATACTAATTATAGGTTATTTAATTAACATGACTTATGCTTTATAAAGATCAATGGAGAAAGAATTTGTCAGCTGTGCCAGACTTGTTTCTATAGCTGTCCTGATTGTAGATGCTGAGATATAGTTTCTTGCTATACAGACTCGCTTTGGAAGACAGAATAAAAGCAGATTTCTAAGTTAATTAATAGTGTTTGTAACAGAGATGCAGTTTTGTTCTATTTATATAGAAAATGTGTTATTTGAAAACGTGTTCAAAATCAGGAAGATATGATATCCATATAGGAAAAAGTTCTTTTTAATTTGATATGCTGGTTTTTTTAAAAGATTTTTGTTTATTTATGAGAGACTCAGCGAAAGAGGCAGAGATAGAGGCAGAAGGAGAAGCAGACTCTTCAAGGGGAGCCTATGTGAGACTCGATAGCAGGACCCCAGGATCACGACCTGAGCCAAAGGCAGACACTCAACCACTGAGCTACCCAGACATCCCATTAATTTGGTATGCTCTTTTACATCTCTGCTAACCTGCCTTGCTTTATCTCTCTTTTATCCTTTTTAACATCTTATTCTGGGGAGAGGATCCCTGGTGTCCATCTACGGAAGATAATAATGGAAATATTCAGCTCTAAAAGGGAAGTCAGAGTTCCCAAGTAACATCCCAGCCACTAGGTCTAATGATTAAGCTTGGTCTCTCTTCTACAAAGTAGAGGCCATAATATAGATACTGGCGGAACCTTTAGTACTAGATTAATTAGGATATTCTGTCATCCTGAAATAAAATGAATTGGACCAGATGGGTCTCATAAGTCCCTTCTGATGATAAAACCCGCTGTGAAACTCCTCTTTCTTGGTAGCAAAGCATAGTGGATCATTGCTCCCAAAAGTTCTATTGGATCCATTCTTGGGTTGTACTGTCTACCAAAAGTTTCATTCCCAAGGCCAAACAAATAATAGAGTAGCTGTATGTAGAAATTGGGATTTCATATTACACTGCACACCTAACTTTTTCATTATCTTTGCTTTCAATCCCAGAAGTGCCATAACAGCCTGTACCCTAGTGACACATGTAGAGAAAGGCAAGAAGGGGAAGATATCCTAAATTGGCCCGGTATATTCTGAGATAGGCCAGAGGGTAGGAAAATTACTTTTTTTGCATCACCAACTCCAGAACAGCTTTCCATACTTAAAACAGAACTTAAATTTGCAAGGCACACGTTTTTAATACTTTGCCACTGACTTAACACACTTCTCTGTTAGAATGGTCATTTAAAATATAGAATGAATGAGGAACACTTAGGAAGTGTCAAATATGAGATCACAGAATCATGTTCTTCTAAGTCAGTTACATAGAAACTGGGGAACTTAAAAAGAAAAAAATGATTCATTCCTTTTAAGTTCGGTAGATCAAGAAGTCAGTTCTGCCCCAAATCCTTTTTCTTTGATGCTAATTTTTTTCTTTTAATTTCTTGTTAAAATAAGTTTAAAGCATTTCAATCTGGAGTAGGAAATCATTAAAATTCTGGAATTGTTCCATTTGAGTTATATGCAATTTTTCCTTGAAAATAGTTTTGAGAAACCGTTTCAGAGAACACTATGAATGTATTAAAATGTCTTTTTAATTTCTAATCTCATACACTTCCTTGGTATCTTCATAAGCATGAGTAAGTTCATATGTTAATGCCTTATTGTCTCCAGTACTATTTTAAAAACATATTTCAATCCATGCAAGATTCTGAACCATAAAAAAGAAATTTTTTTTTCAAAACAAAGTTTAATTTTAGAATCTTATAGCAACTCAGAAAACATAGTCCCTATGTTTATGATGTTGAGGCCAAAGTTTGAGTCTTCAGTTATTTTCTCAATATCAATATATGAGAAATGTTAAAGCCTATTTCTCCACATTAAATATCTCCTAATCTGACAAACATGTTGATTTCTATTGTAGTTTCACCTGTTAGTTTTTAAATCTGTGTTATTTTTAAAATAATTTTTTACTTATTTGGGAAACAAATTGTGTGTTCCCCCCACATCCCCCCCACATCCTGGACAAAGCTTTTTTATTTTTCACTTTTTAATCTGAAATTATAGATTCATAGGAACTTACAAAGGTAACAGAAATGCCATGTACTGTCTCCCAGGACCCCTACCCCCATGGTTATGTCCTATAATTATAGTACAGTATCAAACCCAGGAAGTAAACACTGTGACAATGTGTGTGTGTAATGACATATATATGTTACTTTATCTCGTGAGTAGTTTCATGTAACTACCACCACAGTCAGGATACCATTCCATATCACAAAGTCTCCCTTTCCATACTTCTTTACACACACATATACAAACACACCTCCCTAACCCCTAACGACTATGTGTGTGTTTTCCGTCTTTGTAGTTATGTATTTTTGAGAATGTTATATAAATGGAATCATTCAGTATATGACTTTTGGATATTGGCTTTTTTCACTCAGTATAATGCCTTTGAGATCCATTCAACTTGTTGCATGGATCAGTAGTTCTTTTTTATTTCTGAGTAGCATTCCATGGTCTGGATATGCTGAAGTGTAATTAACCATTCACCCATTAAAGGACATTTTGGTTGTTCCGAGTTTTTGACTGTTACAAATTAAGCTACTGTGATCAAGCGTGGATAAGTCCTATGTGGATATAGTTTTCATTTCCCTGGAATAAATGCCCAGGAGTGCGATTTTTGAGCTTATATAAGTTTACACTTAGCTTAAAAGAAAAAAAAAAAACCTGCTAACTATTTTCCAGAGTGTCTCTACCATGTAATATTCCTACTCCATGCATACAGTGATCCAGTTTCTCTGCATCCTCACCAGAATGATTTTGGTGGTGTCACTTTTTTATTGTAGTTGTTCTAACAAGTATATAGAGAGAACTATTTGTCATCTTAAGGGTTAGTGATGTGGAACATCTTTTTCACGTGTTTGTCTGCCCTTCATATGTCCTGTTTGTTGAAGTGTCTCTTCATATCTTTTGTACATTTTCCAGTTGGACTGTTTTTTCTTAAAGATGAGTTTCACGTTTCTTATATATTCCAGATATGAATCTTTTGTCAGATACATATCTTGCAAGTGTTTTTTGAGTATGTAGCTTATCTTTTCATCCCAGTAACACAGTCTTTTAAGGAGCAAAAGTTTTCTAATTTTAGTAAGTCAAATTTATCTATTTTTCCTTGTATGGATCTTGCTTTTGTTGTCATATCTAGGAACCAAGCCCCAGTATCCCAAAGATTTTCTCCTTATTAGCTCCTTAAAAGTCTATAGTTTCATGTATTCCAAGTAAATCTGTAATCCTTTCTGAATTTTTGCATAAGGTATGAAGTTTAGGTCAAGATTCTTTGGCCTACAGTTGTCTAGTTGTTCCACCACCTTTTGTTGAAAAGACCATTCTTCCTTCATTGAATCACTTCTGAACCTTCGTCAGAATAAGCTGACTGTACTTGTGTGTGACAATATTTGTACTGTATTTGGGTTCTCATTCAGTTCCATTGAGCTGTATTTCTATCCCTCCATAATATCACACAGGCTTTATTACTACAGCTATTTAAGAGTGATTCCTCCCACTTTGTTCCTTTTCAAAATTGTTTTACCTATTATAGTTCCTCTTCCTTTCCACATAAATTTTAAAGAATGTGTTTGTTTGCATGTAACTGATAGAAGGATTTGCTTGATACCCTTGCTCTAAGTTTCATTTAACTTACTTTGCTTCTCTCTGCTTCTTCTTTGTTGTCTGTATTGTCTGACATGACTGTCTACTTGGAAAATATCAAGGAGTCTACAAAAAGTTAAAAAAAAAACTATAATTAAAAAACAGATTCAGCAGGTTGCAGGGTACAAGATCAACATACCAAAGTTAATTATATTTCTATATTAATAATGAGCACATGGAAATTAAAATAAAAATCCACTATTACTTACAATGGCTAAAAAAAAAATACTTACGAGTGAATCTAACAAAATATGTATCAGACTTGTATTCTGAAAACTATAAAACTGACAAATCTGAGAAGACTTAAATAAATAAAGAAATACGCTGTACTGGGACACCTGGGTGGCTCAGCGGTTAAGCGTCTGCCTTTGGCTTTGGGCGTGATCCTGGATCCGGGATCAAGTCCCAAATCAGACTCCCTGCAGGGAGCCTGCTTCTCCCTCTGCCTGTGTCTCTGCCTCTCTCTGTGTGTCTCTCATGAATGAATAAATAAAATCTTTAAAAAAGAGAGAGATGCCGTATTAATAAACTGGAAAACTCAATTTAGTAAAGATGTCAGTTGTCCAAATTGCTAAGCAGATTTAATGTCTGTCAAAATCGCATAAAATATTTTTTTTATAAATTCAGTTTGCAATTTTTTTTAACAGGACCCTCTAGAATTTTCACGTTTTGAAAATGATGACTTGACTAGGGAAATGACTTTCCAACATTACCAAGTACTTTTTTAATACTTTAAATTAAAGTGGCACCTGGGTGACTCAGTCAGTTAGGCATCCGGCTCTTGGTTTCAGTGCAAGACATGATCTCAGAGTCATGGGATCGAGCCCCTTGTCAGGCTCCACACTCAGCAGAGTCTGCTTGAGATTCTGTCTCTCTCCTCTCCTCACTAGTGCACACGCATGCATGCTCTCTCTCTCTCTCTCTCCCCCTCTCTCTCAAATAAATCTTTTAAAAAATAATTTTAATTAGAAATAACATCTTTACTATAAAACTTGAACATAATAGCTTCTGTATGCCAGGGCCCATGCTGAGTGCCTTCCATCCATCACGTCATCCTTCACAGCCACCCTGCAAAGGTGCTGTTGTCATCTCCATTTAACAGACAGAAAAGTGAAAGCACATGGAGGGAATTTACCCACCCAAGATCACGGAACTAGAGCATACAGAAGCAAGATTAAGATATATACCAACCTCAGTCCAGAGTCTGCCCTTAATTCAGAGGTCTTGCTGTCTTCCTCAGTGTCAGCAAGGGACTCACACCAGCTTCTTTCTCAGAAAATCCTACTTTTTGAAAATCACCGTAATCCTTATATCATTTTGATTCCTAGTTTCCTGCAAGGTTGGTGTTTTGTTTTGTTTTGTTTTGGGTTTTGGGTTTTTTGAGAAAGAGTACATGAGCCGACAGTGGGAGGGGTTTGAGGGGTGGGGTAGAGAGAGATAAAATCTGAAGCAAGCACCATGCTCAGTGCAGAGCCTGACTCTGGGCTCAATTTCATAATCCTGAGATCATGACCCGAGCTGAAATCAAGAGTCCAGATGCTTAACTGACTGAGCCACCCAGGCACACACCCCCACACACCGAAAGGCTATATTTTGAATATTCCCAGTGTACCATAGCATTCCAGTTCTAGCTAGAGAAGTAGACCCAAGGATAAAATTAAATTGTCCAGCTATAGGGCAACATTTAATAGATACTTTTCAGGATGACTTTTTTTGGGAGGGTGGGGCGACTCATCTAAAAGAACCTTTCCCATCTATCAGAGAAGGATGACTTACTTTTGCCCCGCAATTGGAAGAAATGGATTTTGGAATGACACATTACTTTTCATGGGTGTCAGGGGAAGTAGGTCACTTTATAGTATTTATCATAATATTTGAAAAAGCTGACATTGAAAAATGAGAAGTTGAATATTGAGTAGCTCTTTGTCCAAAGACTGGAAATGGATTACTGAGATATTTTCTTCTGAGATAGACAATAGCTTTTTTTATATAGTTTCCTGTCTACTGTTTCTCCCTAAGATAAATTTCAATTTAATGGTCAATTGTAGCTTCATAAAAGGAGTCATTTTGTCTTTATTTATATATATATATTTTTGGCTTCATTTATTGAAATATTTTCCTAGATATACTTGTATACTTATAAGAAAGCTCTAACCAACTTGTGCTCCAGAAACAACTGGAGAGATCCAGAGCCTTAGTAAGTAAAAGAGGTGAACGCTTAAAAGCCTCCATCTATCTTTAAAGCTATTAAACAAAAGAGAAATATCCAGTGCCCTCCCTCTAGAAATCGATAAAGAATATCACAGAAGAGTTAGATTCCCTCTAAGCTAATGGAGGGGGAAATTACATGAATCAAAATGTTCATTTAGGAGACGTGGGCATTGCGTCCAGTGGTTCCTAGTGATATCTCTCAGTTCAGAGCCAGTGGCCTCCTGTTGCATGTGTACCAAGTCCTGACTACAGGATTTAATGGCTCCATTTCTAAACTGCAGTTGTGGATAAATGTTTTCTTTCTTTTTTTTTTCTTTTCTTTTTTTTTGATAAATGTTTTCTAAAGAATTTGGGATGACATGATATCAAAAATAAGCTGACACATCACATGCAAATGTAACGCTCTGTTAGCGCAGTACATCATTGTTAGCCACCCAGCTCTTGATCACAGTAGAGGCTATTTCTGACCTCCAGGTATCAACCATGCCTTCCTTGCCCCCGTAATCATTTCTGAGCCCAATACATGGCTCCTCCATGGTTATTAACTTGGTCAGTCCATAAACTCATGGGGCATCTTCAGGGCCTGTGCACTGCTTAACATATATAATTCCATATACAGTCTGTATATGGAAACACACTGTGTAAGAAGTATGAGAATTTCAGAGGCATAAAAAAACATAAGAGATCAACTATGGTGCAGATCTAGAACTACTAGAACAGTGTGGGAAGAAAGGTGGTCTGCTTGCAAAGCACAGGTGGGTCTCCATGGCCATGATTGACAAGATGTCCTGCCCCCTCTTCCTTCCCCTCTCATTCATCCAGCCCTCTTCATCCATACATACCTTCCTTTTCTTTACTATTCCCTGGAGGATTTAAAGTGCTTATCAGAAATACTCTTGCCACTTTCTTGGGGCACCTGGGTGCCTCAGTCGGTCACTGAGGTTGTCTGACTCTTGATTTCAGCTCAGATCATGATCTTGGTTGTGAGATCCAGCTCCATGTCAGGCTCTACACTCAGCAAGGAGTCTAATTGGGAGAATTCTCTCTCTCACTCTCCATCTACCAGCCCCCCAAAATGTTCTTCCCACTTTCTTGATACAGTGTGTTCAGTTATTCTCTCAGCGCTTAATAACTTAGGACAATTTATCTTTAAATGTTTCTGCTAACTTCATGTTATGTCTTTGCGTTTTCTCTGTCCTCGTGTTCCTGTCTTCTTCCTTTGAGCATGGTATATTAAATCTGGGCAATGAGGACATTTCAGAGAAACAGACCTATTGGGAAGGCACTGGACATGCACCTGTCATACCCTCTCTCCCACGGCAGGAACCTCTGAAATTTCTTAGACAGATGGTAAGCCTATGTCTGCACAAACCCTTCCTGGGAGAAAGACCTCACTCTTTACAAAGGAGTTAGTTCTAGTTCGGGATAGTTTCAATTGTTCAAAAACTCTTCAATCAATGTGCAAATTGCCTCTGCAGTGTCTGATGTTCCGTAGTAATATTTCTGCAGCTCATTAAAAAGAACAGTGGCTAACACGTATTGCCCCTTGCGCTAAGGTAGATCCTAGGGCCATCTGCATGGCACAGGTAAGGAACAAGACGACCAGGGAGATGCGGTGGCAGAGGGTGGAGCTGGGGTGGGAACCCCAGAACCATGGAGGATGCAGCCGCGTGAGCCCTGTCTGCTCATGGGCGCTGGCCTCCGGGATCACACATGCCTGGTCTGGGCACCTTCTTTCCTCAGTGCATTTGGGCCTCTCTGACGTCTTCGCCTCGCTCGCCGCTGGAATGGGTTACTAGTATTCCCTCCCTTTCGGTCTTTGGCTCTGCTCCCCGGCTATTCTTCCTTAAAATGCAGACATCAGATCTCACTTTACTCTGAATTGTGCAGTCCGCTCGCTGGGATGCTGTGAACGCCACACTCAGCGCCGGTATCTCGGGCACCGGGCACCGGGCACCTGCGGCGGCGGCTGGCGCGTGGTAGACACCAGTCGCTCTTTGTCGGATGATTGAATTCCTGCCTTAGTTACTATATACTCTGTAGATTCCGAGCTCTTTCTCCCTGGGGTCTCTGATTTCCCACTGGTGAACTCCAAACTCGCGGCAGCAGTATGTTCTTCCTCTGTCTGTTAGGAGATGGAATTGTAATTGAGCAGATGACCTGCTTTTGGCCGAAAGAGCGGCAAGTGGAGAGTTGTCGCTTCCTGTCACTCTTCCTCGGTGGCGTTTGTAATGTGTGCTGGAGGGGAGCTGCTGACTCGCTGGGGTCCAGTAACAGCCCCACGGCAGCATCCCTGGTTTCCTGTGCATCTCGCAGCGTGCCCCCCTGGCGCTCTTTGAGAGCCCTTACCATTTAGAACGGTCTCCTCCAGTGTCCCAGGCCACTTACAAGACGTCCCATACGGCCTTCTGGCCCCTCGGAGCCATCACTCACCACCTGTGTTAAAGTTTGGGGTTCTCGTGGTTATTCGCTTGTTCTCAGTACTTTTGTGTGATGTCTCTGTCCTGCATCTACTGGATCATATTGCCAATGTACACACGTGCTGTCATTGCTAGTGTCTTAAAGAAAAAACCCCTCTCTCTATCCTGCTCATCCTCCAGCTGTCACCTCCTCTCAAAGCTCCTGAAACAAGCCGCCAACACCATTCCATTTCTCTCCCCAGTAGACACCTTACCACACTCTTTTGACTAAAGTCAGCGGGTAATTTCCCCCTTGCAACATCTTTGCTCTCCTCTAATTTTCAGCAACTATACTTAACCAGACTGGGTACTTTCTTTATTTCTCTAGCTTATTGCCATACCGGTGAGCTCCATATATGCTGTTGGTTTTGCTCATTGCCTGGCGTATAGTAGATGCTCAGTAAACATTTACTGAATGAACCAGGATGCTGCTGGTGCTTCCTGCATTCTAGACCTTCTGTGTATATAAACTTGCTTAAACATGTCCCCTTAGGGGTCTGCTCCCTTGAGAGCAGGGAGGTTATAGAACGCTGTCTTTGTCATATTGAGTGAGTCTCTTTGGTCTGAAGGATTCGTGCCCTTTTATGGGCAAGCCCAGAGATGGGCTCAAGCTTCATCAAGACAGAGTTTGGTGTTTATCTCATCAGGTGGTGGCTAGATTTTTTTTTTTTTCTGTTGTTAAGAAGACAGTCTGATTTCCTTAGCAAGATATTGGTATCATAATTTTCCACTAAGGAGGGTGAAGTGAAATTTTGAGATCCCTTTAGAGAGTCTTACCAAAACGAGTTTTTATTGTCACTGACACAAATTGGATTTATTGGGCCTATCTTTTGTATTTTTTGAATGCCTTCTCACAAAGTTTTAAGAACATCTTCCTGTCTCTTATTCCCCCTCACTGTGTTATCCTCTGGCACAACCAACACTGCTAACTGCAGTTTCTCCCGACAGATTCTGCTACCACAGCAGGAAGGAGGTTTTGTTATGAAAGCAGCCTGAGGCCTGGCATCATATGGTTGGGGGTGGTGACTTGGGAGCCTGCTCTGTTCTTTTGCCTCCCTTCCTTTCTGGCTCAAGTCCAGATCCAGCCCCTCTTCACTCCTCACAGGGACAGATGTTTCCATGACTGTTCAGAGCAGTGCAAGGGCACAAGCTTAGAATACAGACAGACCTCAGGTTGACAACAAGCTTCTTCCAACTGACCAGCTTCAGGCAAGTCCCTTAAACTTTCTAAGCCTCAGTTTCCCCATCTACTAACAAGGACAGATGATACCTGTTGGGCAAGGCTGACAAATATAAGGCATCCATCCCATCTGGCCTGATGTCTGGCAGAGGAAAGGGAGTCCTCCCCGCCCCCCCCCCACCACACACACACAAATGGTTGCTGATCTATTTCTCTTTTTAGACTTAGTGACTATGCCACAGATCAAAAACTTGAGAGATCATGAAGCACGAAAGAAAACAGCCAGCACGTTTTGGCACAAGCAAAATAATTCTTGTTAAAAAATAATGGAAAACTCCTGTTTCTTACTAAATGAACCAAAAAATGCTAAGGACTGAGGGAAAAAAAAACCTATTTCAAAAAGCCTCCCCCCTTTTACCACTTTGAATGAGTCAGTTTTCTTTTGTAAACAGGAGTGAGAAGCTTAAAATTAATCAGGATGGAGGCAGGTAGCATCATTTTAAAGTGAAAGCATGAAGGAAGGGAGTAAAAAAAAGTTCATTGTATGTGAGTATATTTTTAAGGCAGAGTGTTCAGAGCTCATGGAAGATGCGTTTTGTCCATCCAGCAGTGTCTGTAGTTCTTTAGGTTTTTATCAGATTACTTTTACTATAGATTTGCATTATTGTAATCCTTAGAGAGCCCCTTAAGCGAGCAGCTGTGGTTTGTTTTGTTTGTTTTGGCAGCAGGAGCAGGGAGATGGGGAAGGAAGCAAAGCCTTTTTGATAGTTTTAGCTTTTGTTCTTTTACACTGAGGCAGAGTCACATCCTGAACTGGACACATGTGAGACAAGGTCCCTGCAAGAGATTCTGAACTCTGTTGTCACCTGCGTGAAGTGTGGTGCAGGGTGGATGAGAGTCAGGCAGCCTGTCCTCAGGTGTGTGTGGTGGGAGAGGAGAGGGTGGCAGAGGAGGGCTGGGGGGTTCCAGGGCAGGAGGAAGACTATGGAAGCGGGCGTCAGAGAGCGTGGCCAGGAAGAGGGGATCCTGGCAGTAGGTGAGGATGGCCAGGTGGGAGAGGGCTGTGGCCACACACCCAGATGTATCCTGGTCACCAGTATCTCCCCCTCCCTCCTAATGGCAACCTGCCTCCAGACACATCTCGACTGAACTGCCTACCAGAGCCAACGGTTTGGCCTTCTGCCTGTTGCTGTAGTTGCTGGGAGCTCAGAAGCAAGAGCTGGAATGGGCCTGGGCATGTCAAATGAACTTACTAGTCATTCCTGAGTTCCTTGTCACCTGGACCCAAAAATAATATTTCAAGTGCAAATTGTGGTGAAGCCTTCCTTTATGCCATTCTGGGTTGAAAATGATTGGTGTAAGATGTGTTAAGTGCTAACAATTAAAATACGTGCTGCAAAACTAGACGTCTATCTACTTACATATCTTACTTTGAGAATTATTAGTTGTGCCACATTTCACCCTGAACCCTTAAAAATGAACAAATACGGTTGTCGTTTCTGAGTACACTTGAGGCAAAGAACTAGTTGTTCTAACAGCTGCCATACTAAGAGTGATTCAAGAAATAGAAAGTAATTCTGGGTGCTCCTTGGCAAATGAGAGCAACAGTATGTGTTGGTTTGCTTTAAGTGAACTTAGTTGGTATACTTTAAAATTCTACCTTGTACTTATTTCCCTTTGGGCCATATTTGTGCTCTAAGCAGAATTCAGTGCTAATCTGATCAGAAAGTTGTAAATGAACAGTTTCTGTGCATTTGTGTGCTCTTCATACCCTCCAATCAAAAGGAGGCACTTTGAGTGTTTCAGATTTCTCAACAATTTAGTCCAAGTTTTACTTCCCAAGCTTTTCATCTAACATCTTCTTTGAGTTTTTACAATATAAAATGTTGTGCTAGATCTTCTCCTGGGTATTTAGCATTTTACATCAGCCTACTATGTGCGTGGCTGGCAGCTTTTCTAGAAATAGCAATAAAATGCGTGTGATTCCTGCTCCCCAATGCTGTGTAGTAAGAGAGTATGAAATCGCAGTCTTACCTTGCTTTTGTTGTTCTTTTTAATATGGTTCTCATGATTTTCATCAAAGTTCAGTTAACTTTGACAGATCTGCAGTCAGTGGTATCAAGAAAGAAAATTAATGAATGGAACCCAATTTATAAACACTTTACTTTCTCTGCTTGTGCATTTAAGCTGTTAGCAAATAGCATGGTTATTTGATTTAACAAAAGTTAAGAAGGTAAACAGTAGGGCAGCCCTGGTGGCTCAGTGGTTTAGCGCCGCCTTTGGCCCGGGGTGTGATCTTGGAGACCTGGGATCGAGTCCCACATCGGGCTCCCTGCATGGAGCCTGCTTCTCCCTCTGCCTGTGTCTCTGCCTCTCTCTCTCTCTCTCTTTCTCTCTGTCATGAATAAATAAATAAAAATCTAAAAAAAAAAAAAAAAAAAAAGAAGGTAAACAGTAAATAGTAAATACCTATTTGCTAAACAGTAAATAGCCCAAAGAGTAGATTTTAGGAACTAAAATATAATTAGTGTGAGTTCCTTAGCCATATTACTTAAACATAAGACATTTAAAATGCATCATACATATCTTTTTAAGAGCACTGACAGTGGGACCTTGTGAGATGGGCCAAGGTGTACTATACAGACTTGGGTGTGGATCATTCACCTGCTCAGTAGCTGAGTATCTTAGCTTTCACCATCCGGACATCAGTTTCTTCATCTGTAACATGGGGACATATAACACTTGCTTTAGAGACATTGGCAGGATTGAATTTAAAAACCTGCAAGATGCATTAGAACAGTCCTGGGGACATCCTATGTGCTTACTAAGAAATAGTCATCGTTAACAGGTTAAGTTTTAAACATAATACATAGGAATTTACCTAATCCATTTACAGTGCACTTTGTCTACTGCCCAAAAAGATGCTGCTTTGCTTTCTCTCCCTTCAAGTTGAAAAATGTTTCATGATTTTAACTTAACACACTTTCATGTGTATTTGAGAGCAAATATCCTTTGCCCCAAAGGCTGATCCCTAGAAATGAAAAATATTTTCGGAAACAAAGGTTCGGTCTGTATTGCCATCCTTAATCTTTGTTTCTGTACGTATGTGCCACCGTTGCTGTAGAATACAAGTTGACGCAGCTAAAGGACAAGGCAATTCGCAGAGTGCAAATGCTTAAAATTGATGTTGGAGGGAGAGCTGGGTACAGGGTCCCCAGATCTGTACAGTGGTGGATTATTCTGGTCAGGGCTCTCAGAGGCCATTCACAAGTACTTAGCCTCCATGCCAGGGGGGATCAAACAGCCCTGAGGGAGTAATCGTGAGGATGGATGAGGTGGCAGTCTTCGCAGTATCTTCCTGAACAACACACATTGCTGTTAGAGTTCATAATCTGTGAGATCGTTGAGCCCTGCAAGATCCTTGGGCTCCTGGTCTGCCTAACTAGGGAATCCAGCTAACAGTGAGACCCACGGTAACTAGTGAGTCTTCTAAAGCCTGTGATTTGAGTGTACTAGTCTGTAGAAAAGGACAGTGGTCTCTTGAACTCAACATTCACTTGGAATTTGGCCATGGCCTCCCACATTCTCACAGCTGAGCATAAAGCCACATAAAACTCTCTAGGAGAGGATAAAAGCTTTTGAAATTGGGATCGCGATATGTTTGTTTGGAGAAGGCAGGCAGTCCTATTGGGTTTTCATTAGGAATTCCAGTAGCTCTGCTTTTTAATTACTTGTAGTTATTTTCATTAAGCAAGCCATTTTATTGGCCAGTGATTTTTGGCACCAGCTACACACTACAGCTATAGATTGATTTCTATAATCTCAGGTGAAAGGGCAGGTCTCCCCCACACTGGAACAAGTTAGCGGCCCTCTTGTAGCAACATTTTCTTTACCTTTGGCCAAGGAAGAATGTTGAACCAGAAATGTGATTTTTTTTTTTTCCCCGCTGATGCACCGTTCTGCTTTCTTTGTCTTAGATAGGAGAAAGGCATTTTAAAAGAAACCCATAAGATTTTTTTATAATGGATTGCCTTCGAAATGAAAATGAAGCATATGAATACATTTTCTAAATGACCTTGGAGAATGACATTGAAGAATCCATCATGGATTGAGATTTGACCTGCTATTTTTCTCCTACCAATTTTAGGTTTGATTTCATTTTTAATAATGGCTTTATTATTTACTCTAGCCTGGTTCACTCATAACTGTTTGCTTTGAAATGCGAAACCACATATTTTCTCTGTAACTCAAATAAAAATGGGGTCATGCGAATGACCTTTCAGACAGAAACGGCATAGTCCATCCACTTTGACAGCAATAGCACGCGCACACACACTGTCGCTCCAGAGTAATGGAATCATTTTAAGACAAAAGATCATTCAGTTACCGTAAAGCCTGAAATCTAATGACGGTGATTATCAGTGCCAAGTTGTGGACACTGGGGACGAAATTTAATAACTGCTCACATTTACTGAGCAAAAGTGGTGCCGAATTCCACGCTGAGCACTTTCAGTGTATTACCTCCCGGAATTCCCACATCAGCCCTAGGAAGTGTAGGAGTCATTATCCATAAATGAGGAAACTGAGGTTCCCTGAGCTTGAGTAAAACTTACAGGTAATCTGTGACCCTGGGAAGTGACCAGGCTGTGGAGGAAGCACAGTTGACCTTGACCCTAGGACCTGGGCTCTGAACCAAAGAGGAGCGGGAATCCAAAGGCCCAAAGGCCACCTGAAGGATACTCTGTAGAACCCTTTTGTTTTCTGCCCAGGATTCATGATGGGTAAACAGGAAGTGGGTTACTCTCCCCCACCCGCACCCCCACTCTGTGCCCTGAGAGGTCACCCTGCCGAGTTCTCCTTTCCACCCCTGGGATGAAATCTCAGATGGGACCTATAGCCTCTTCAGTTCGTCTTGAATAATTCAAAGTTCTCAGATCAGTTTCAGGATGAAAGAGCCCAGTCCAGCATTTGTCAGGACGAAAACTCCAGCCTCTCCTCCAGTTGAAATTAGCTTCTCCCTCTTCCAGCTCAGGCCTGTGTGGGCTTGGAAGGGGAGGAGGAAAATCTGCTGGGCAAAGGGAAGAAGTAAACATGGTGGGCTTTCCCCCTTCCTTCTTGCTCCAGCTCCTTTCCCACTTGTGATTAGGTCACATCTGACCTCTCCCAGTAGGTCCTGGGACACTGTGCGAATATGCAGGGCAGGCAGGGTGCAAAGGGGAAAGCCACAAGGCTCCCCTCCTTGGCTCTTGACACCTGGGATCTGGTGACCTGGGGGCTTTCAGAGCGGGCTCTTTGGGGTTTCCCGGGGACAGCCACATCCCTCCCACCGCTGAGGGGTGCTCACAGCCTTCCCCTCGGTGCAGGGCCGCTGGCTTCCTTGGGGGTGAATCTCTGGGGGAATTCCTTTACCATAACCCCAGACCACCTTTTCCCAAGTATGTATGTGGACCTAGGAAACTCCCACGCCTGTACTCATGGAAACACAGCTTCCTCTCCCTGTTGGAGACCAGGGTAAGCATACAGAGCCACTGCCCTCCATCACATCAACAGCAGAGAGCTGGAGCCTGCCCTTGCTCCTGCTCTCCTAAAGCAAAGCTGTCTCCCCTTCCGCCTTCGTTTGCCCACCTGACATGAGGAAACACCGTGGGTGACAGTTTGCACCCCCTCCGCCCTCCCTCCAGCCTTGCTCAGCTCACGGTGCCACCTGGAGGATGTTTCCATAGCGCAGTGCCTCCTCCACCAGGAGAATAATTCTCGCACATGTGTCGAAGGCAGGCCCAGGCGTCGTGCCCCAGCACATTGTACGGGAGCCAGCGAGACAGACTCCCTTCTGCGTCCGTATCTGTGAAGTCGTCAAAAGCTGAGAGTTGGCCTCTCCCGCCTCTCACTGCAACGTCTGTCTCTGTCCCGCGGATGTGGAGGATGCACGTGGCAGGGGACAGTGCTGAGACGTGGGGAGGTGGTTTGCCCAACGTGTGGAAAATTAAAACAAAGCAATGGAAACCTAGGGCAAATCTGAAGACCAGTCCTCTAGCCCACTGAAAAACGAAACTGCAAAGATGACGAGGCTACCAGAATCAAAAGTCGAAATGTTAGTAGGAAAAGCCCCTGGCTTCCAAGAATACACAGAGCGATCCTGTGGCCGGCCAGAAGATTGTGTCACTTGCAGCCCAGGAGCTGATGCTGACAGCAACTCCGAGGTCACAAAAGGGAAGAAGATTCAGTCGTCAGAATTACAGATGAGCGGGATCCACCGGACGATAAGAGAGCACGAGGCACGTCATCCAGTAATTGAGAAAGTACAGCCCCTGCAAGGGCCGTGGCTTTGACTTAATGCTTCCAGATGGTTGGCCCTCTGGTTTCTTAGTTTCTGTTCAGTCAGTACTGTGCGAATTCCGCCTGGGTTTGTTTGTTTTTGTTTCTGTGGGGGGTTTTTTTGTTTTTGTTTTTTTTTTTGTTTTGTTTTTGTTTTTGTTTTTGTTTTTGTTTTTTTGGTGACTTCCCCATTTACTTTTCTCATTTCACTCCTTTGCTCTTGCCTTGTTTGCAAGTTACTCTGCAGCATTAAAAGAAACAAGTACAAATGAGTATGCGCTTGGAAGGGAAATATGAAAACACGGCATATTAACTAAAATGGATAAATGAGTATCTTCCAAGTGGAATGGCATTGCTTCCTTTAGCCCACAGAACTAAGCCTCATTTATGAATACATTTTGCTTCTAAATGGAGTGTTTTTGTGATAACCACGGGATTGTTCACTTGGTGCCGTGTGTATGAAGGTGACAAATTTTGTGAGGCCCTGCTGCTTCAAAAAACATCAGAGGCAGAGGTACGGGCAGATGCGTGCGAGCACACAGCTGGTCTGGAGGAGCTGCCGTCGTTGGGTTTGGCTCAGGCCTGACATGCAGAGGACGAAGGAGAGTGTGTAGCTCGCCACAAACCGCTCCTCGGTAGTCACACTGGAAGCCAAGAGTCGGCCTCAGCACACCCCCTCGCCTTCCACACCCCTTCCATCTCCCAAGTGTGGCACCTCACCAGCATCTTTTGAAATTGTCCACACTTCTCTCCATCCCCAGAGACACCGTCGTCATCATTGTTTAGTGAATGAAAAGCGTCTGTGCCCATATTCAGCCTTCTCCAATCCCATAAAGAGGTGGGAACTATCATCATCCCATTTTGGAGATGGAAAATTTGAGGCAGAAAGGGATCGTAACCTGCCCAAGGTTACTCAGCCTTTACGGGGCTGAGGCAGGATCCAGACCCAAAGGCGGCTGCTCTGAGCCCGGCCACGGTCTCCCTCCCCTACTGTACTGACTGGCCTCTCTGCAGTCCCTCTGTCTCCCCTCTCCTGCCACCCATGCTCTGCCACCAGGGGGATTTCTTAAAAATACAGATCTGACCATGTCACTGATGCTTCACTCCCCTCCAGCGTGCTCCCTGTACTCTGCCTCTACCCCCACCACCTCCACTGGTGGGTCTCTGATCCCTGTCCCCCTAGCACTCCACACCAGCTACTGGCTGTCTTTGAAGTTTCTGGAATGTACCATGAACTCAGTAGACAGCCTCTTTGAGAGTGGATGCCCCCGCCTCCCGTGCCTTTACTCCAGATCCTCACCGCCCTTCATCTGACTTCTGAGAAGTGGTTTGTAGGGAAGGACACCTTTGGGACAGTCCTGCCACATTTGTCACCAGCATTATTCAGTTCATACTTGTCATATGCATGCTGGATCTTTTTTTCTAAATTGTCATGACTTTCTGTTGCTTTACACCTGACACTTAATTGCTCCATCAACAAGTACTAACTGACCACAGCCCATCATTCAGTGAGCACTCATACATTGTGGGGGCATTTCTCTTACATTTGTAAAGAATTCCAAAGTTAACATTGTCAGTGAAACTCTGGATTTTTACTTCATTGACGAGGATGTTTCTCTGTCCTTAAGTGGGATTCAAAAATAGATCTGCGAGAGTGACCCTCCCAGCAAGTTCAAGTCAGTGGCACAAATAGTATTACCAAAAAAAAAAAAAAAAAAAAATATCAGAAAGCAACATGGCACAATTTTATACATATCGTCAGTGTTCTGTGAGCAGACATATTAGGAAATTAAATCTTTTTTTCAAGAACCCTTCTTAACCTCAAAGGTCAGCTGCTTTTTTTGTCATTTGCCGCCAAGTACATTGGACCTGAAGACGTTTTCAAGCTCACCAAATTCAACACATTTCGATTGTCACAGACAAGGTCACGACGCTGAGAGGTTTGATGATTGGAAGTTGAATTAGACTCCCAGAGGACAGCGACATTACCACCTTTTCTGTGTCGTGACACACGTGGGAAACGGACAGTCTTCACATATTTAAGAAACTTCTGTGGGTGGATCTGGGACTATGTTCAATCCCAGGGTCCCCGCTCTAACTGCAGTGCTTTCTTCCTATTTAAAATTTAATGGCCAATTAAGCATCAACTAGCGCTTGCTTTTTACTTACCAGAAGCACTCGGCCCACAGTGTTTCATAAATGAATCTTAAAATCAGGAGAGTTTCTGCAGACATCTGGGTTTGCCACCTCCACGGTGAGCGGCAGTCCCTATGGCAACCCTAAGCTGGGGGTCCCTTCGGAAGGCCACTGTCACCCGTGATCAGCCTGACTGCAGAAGCATTTGAGGCGCCTTGTGCCTGGTGCCTAGATTCCAGGAACTTTGCCTTTAAGCATTTTTCATATAAAATATATGCTTTGAGGCTCATTTTCTCTCCCTAACGGCCTTCAGGGTTGCAAATGCTCCTGGTCCTAGAGCGCTGGGTCTTCCCAACATTACATGTTACCTAGCAGCCCCTGTGAGCAGCTGGCAAGTTTGGAGTTGGAAAGATTCAGGCCACTTTGGTTTTTAAAGTTTTGAATCTAACCTGATGCTCGTCAGTACAGCAGGGGGGCTGTTGTCCCCTCCCCCTGGCCACTCAAGGGCTGGACCAGCTTCCTGGGCATCACCCGGGATCTTCGAGATACCCAGAAGCCTGGGCCCCACCCCAAATCCACTTCAGGACCCTGCCTTTCAAGGACAAACCCAGGGATGCTCAGGCACATTCAGGTTTGAGAAACTGCTAGTGTGAGTGGGAGTCACTGTCTGTGGCCCCTACTGTCCCTGGCCACCGGGCCCCTTCAGCCTCCCCACCCGGAGCAGGACTCCTGCACAGGTAACCGTGACCCCTGGAGCCCCACTTCGCCATCGGAAAGGAGCTGGCAGGGCTCTGCCCCCCGTCACCCCAAGCCAGATTGCTGTGGAGTTCGTGGCGGGCCCTGATTCAGTGGACCATTTTGTACCTCAGTTCACCAAGCTTCATTCTCCAGTTCGTTTTATTAGTCTAAGAAATTTTCAAATGGATATTAAATGGGGTAGAATGTAGCCAGATAGTTTGTGAGTGAAAGTTTCTCCCGCTTTCCAGTTTATGTTCCCCCTTCTTAGGGATCAAGCAGGACTGTATAATTACTGTTGTTTATGAATCCTATGCAGCTGAGATCTAATTCTGCTTCCCTGGAAGAAGAGGAAACATAAGCCTCTCCTGGCCTGTTCTCATCAGAGCCTAGCCACACCTGGGGGGTGTCAGAGGCTGGTGAAAGGGCTGCAACAGTGACGGGGGTGGGGGGGTACGGGGAGACCATGTGCCACAGTGCTCCCTGAGCATAGTTCCTGGCTGTCACATCAATGGCATCAAGATGTAGCCCCAGGTATCCAGCCAGGTGTGTCATCTACCCTTTGACCAGCCTTTTCAAACGTACTTGGTCTACATCGTAACAAAGTCTATACTCCGGAACTCTGGGAATATACAGCTCTGTCCCAGCAGCACCGTTTAAGCATTTTGAGAAAAAAAAAAAAAAAAAACGAGAAGTTAGAGATTATACAAGCATTAGAAAAAGAAGCAGCCTAAGCCACCTTCATTATTTTTGAAGTAGGTAGTTTGCTGGCTAAAACAGATCCTCTGGCACCCAACTTGTTCCTCTTTAGCATTGTCTTATGCTTTCCATTCTTCCAGGAAGATGATTTTTCTTGTCCTTCTCCAAAGGGTCCAGATTAAAACTTTTAAACTCTGAACACAGTCATCTGTAAATATAAGTGTGCTGAAAATTATTAGGGAAATTGGGAATGACAGACAAAAGAGAGAGGGAAGGAGCAGAACGAAAAGGAAATGAAGTGGAAAGTGGTTACAGTCACTACCTTTCCAACATAATCCTTTCACACTGGTTTTGTTCTAGAAACTGCTCCCTAAGGTTAGATGGCTTGGAGCGGTTGGGAGTTCCTGCAGGAGCCCTCGTGGGGGCATCTGCCTCTGTTTACCCATTTTCACGCCCTTTTTTCCATGAAGAAGGCAAACAGCGTGAAAGCAGGACTGTCAGCTTCCTGATACATGCACCTGCCTGGTAAATAGACTAGTGTCCATCAATCCTGTGGGTTGAGAGGAACGATTTTTATTAAGTGTTCCGATAGTCTCCGAGCCCATCTTAACAGACAGGGCATGCTGGGAAGTTGTGTCAGTGGTGGGGGATTCTTGGACTTCTGGTCCTAGCAGGATGGAATTGGAAGGGAAGATAGTCATACAGGCCACCATGGGCATCAGTGCCAGTTCACATTATATGATAAGGACAACTCATCATTCAGGAAATGTTTTCCTAAGAAGAGTAAATGCAGGGACCTGTGTGCAGTCACGTGCCAATAGTCCCATGTACCATTTTGACATTTGAAAAAGTCCACTCCTTCTTAGCTCCTCAGAACCACATGATTTAGAGGGAGAAGTGGTCTGGGGAAGCTCATCCAAAACGTGGCCCTTCCTGGGGAGGGCAGCCCTCTCTCCAGCACTGCGGATGTGATCCAGTGGGGTTGCCTCTGAGCCCAGGCTCTGCTACCTGTTCTGGCTCTGAGCTCCTCAGTGAAGGGGGACCCCATTTCACCTTCCCGGTCAGGTGGGCCCAGGGTGGTGGATGAAGAAATGCAGAAGGTTCCGCAGGGAAATTGCTGCTCCCCTCGGGCATCTCATTCAAAATTTGTTCAAAGAAACGATCTCGCTTAATCTTCATGAGAGGGGGGTGGAGGTGGCTTTTTCAACTAAATTGAAGTATCATAATAGAACTGCACAATTAAAGGAAGTCATTATGTAGGAATTGCCTTGGGGCTTCTCAAGGCTCACATAGGAAAATATTTTTATTAGAACAAATCCTTTTGCAGATTACCGGAATTGTCTCTTAGCAAAACATGGCGATGGGTGTATTTGGAGATGAAGTTTTAAAAGATGTTAAGGGAGAACTATCAGGCTTCCACTCCCCCACCTCCAAGCTTGTTATTAATTGACTCTCCATTTTCTTACCATGAGAGCAGATGATTTTATAGTAAAGCCACTATATTTATTTTGTAAATTAGTTATGTGATGTTGGTTGAAAATATTACCCTTAATATTCCTAATCATAACCAAAGATGCTGAAAAGGTCTGTAACCAGTTACCCTCTGGGATGCTGATGCGTTCACAAATGTTCTCCATCGGCAGTAAGAGGCAGAGGAGTTACTCTTGGAAAAATGCTACATATATTATTGTGCACGAAGTAGAAAGACAGCCTATAAATTTATCCTGGGAGTATCCATAAATGTTTCCCTTAGACTGGCTTTGGTTGAGGGAGGGGGTGGTCAAAGTGTTCAGAAAGCCATCACTAGTAAGGCCATGAATAATTAACTATTATACCAGTTTTCTGTAAAGTAACATATTTAGGTGTGGTTGACATCCTAAGATTTTATTCTTCGTTCCCTGGGAGGATCTGGGGAACTACATACCACAAAGCAAACTTTTGATTTCTGCTCGTTGAAGGTAAAAAAACTATGGAGCACTTTTATAATCAAATGATCTAGGTACAAGGTTAATCTGGAGGTATTTGTAAGTTTTCTTGTTTAGTTAAAACTAACCTTGTAGTTAGGGGGAAGAA
This sequence comes from Canis aureus, assembly GCF_053574225.1. NCBI lineage: Eukaryota > Metazoa > Chordata > Mammalia > Carnivora > Canidae > Canis > Canis aureus. The sequence continues at coordinate 32,874,460 of NC_135638.1, read as the reverse complement.
GTCCATGCCTAGTCTTGGGCTTCGGGAGAAGGTGTTTTCAGATACCCTGGTTGGCAAAAGTAAAAGGACTGAAACGTGCGTTTGCGAAGTTCCTTCATCTTTGCTGCCAGTCCCATCTCCTGCCAAATTTGTCAGTTTTTGGAGAGTTACCGAAGTGCGCGTTTCCGATGTTAGCGAGAGATTGGGCAGTGAGAAATCCGAAGTCGTGCTTCCCGGAGACGGAGACGGAGACGGAGCTCCCCGCCGCGGCGGCCGCGAGCGGACACGGGATGGGGGAGTCCCGGGGAGCCCCGGGGCGATGCGCGCCGGGAACGCGGCCGGCCCGGCCCGGCCGAGCCCGCATTTGCACCTTCATGCAGGATTGCCTGGGTTTGGTGCTGGGAAAGCCAGCCGGGCGTGATCGCGGGCGGATCCCAGCCACGGGGAGGCGGCGGCAAGGGCCCCCGCGGGGGACAGCCCGCCCCCCCCGCCCCCGCGCCCCCAGCGGCCGCCCGGGCTGCGGGGCCCCGGGAGCGGGAGCGGGAGCGGGAGCGGCGGGAGCGGGAGCGGGAGCGGCGGGGCCGGCGGGGGCGGGGGCGGGGGCGGGGGCGCCGCGGGTGGCTCCGTTGCTACAGCCGTGATGTCACTCGCCCGTCCTAACCCGCGGTTGGTTGTTGTGTGTTTCAGCTCTGCCTGCAGCCGAACACAAAGACCTGGAGGAGACTCCCACATCCTTCGGGGAGAAGAAAGGAGGCAGCGGCGCCGGTTCCGGGAGCTCGTGGCTCGTGGCCCTCGGGCGGGGGGAAGTGGATCGCGGCGTTGGCGGCGGCGCTGGCGGCGGCGGGCGAGCCGTGAGATGCGGCGGCGCCGCGGCGGCGCCTGCTGACACCCCGGTCCCCGGTCCCCGGCGCCGGCCGCTGCCCTTTGTGCTTCGCGTACATGTGTCAGCTCGGCGCATCCGGAGGCGCGCGCACCGGAATCCAACACGGCCGCCGGGGAGAGACCGCCCGCCATGCCCACCGAGACCCTGCAGACAGGTAGCATGGTGAAGCCGGTCAGCCCCGCGGGCACCTTCACCTCGGCCGTCCCCCTGCGCATCCTCAACAAGGGGCCCGACTACTTTCGCCGGCAGGCCGAGCCCAACCCCAAGAGGCTGAGCGCCGTGGAGAGGCTGGAAGCGGACAAGGCCAAGTACGTCAAGAGCCAGGAGGTCATCAACGCCAAGCAGGAGCCCGTGAAGCCGGCCGTGCTGGCCAAGCCCCCCGTGTGCCCCGCCGCCAAGCGCGCCCTGGGCAGCCCCACGCTGCGGGTGTTGGGCGGCCACGCCAAGACCGAGGGCGGCGTGCAGCGCGAGAACCTGAAGCTCGAGATCCTGAAAAACATCCTCAACAGCTCCGAGGGCTCCAGCCCGGGCTCGGCGCACAAGCTGGGCGCGCGCAACCGGCCGCCGCCCCGGCCCGACGCGCCCGACCCGCACCGGCACTCGTTCGCCGAGTCGCTCAAGGTGTTCCCCACGCAGGGCCGCGGCAGCCCGCACGAGGGCGGCTCCCACGCGGGCAGGCGGCTGCCGGAGCCGGCGGCCGACTCCTTCCTGCACGTCTCGCACAGCTCCTCGGACGTGCGCAGGGCCACCAGCGCCAAGCCCCTGCGCGCCATCCCCTGCAGCAGCTCCGCGCCGCCCCTGCCGCCCAAGCCCAAGCCCAAGGCCGCGGCCGTGGCCGTGGCGGCCGCCAAGTCCCCCGAGGCCGCCGAGCCCGCCGAGCCCGCCTGCGGGGTCAGCCGGAGGCCCTCGCTGCAGCGCTCCAAGTCGGACCTGAGCGACAGGTACTTCCGCGTGGACGCCGACGTGGAGCGCTTCTTCAACTACTGCGGACTGGACCCCGAGGAGCTGGAGAACCTGGGCATGGAGAACTTTGCAAGGGCTAATTCCGACATCATCTCCCTCAACTTCCGCAGCGCAAGCATGATCAGCTCGGACTGCGAACAGTCTCAGGACAGTAACAGTGACCTTAGAAACGATGACAGTGCCAATGACCGGGTGCCCTACGGCATCTCTGCCATCGAAAGAAATGCTAGGATCATCAAGTGGTTATATAGCATCAAACAAGCTAGAGAGTCACAGAAGGTCTCCCACGTGTAAGACGACCGTGCGCGCCCAGGAGGGACCAGGGGGGTCTCTGTCCGCGCACCCGAAGTCGTGAAGGTCCTGAGGTCTCCTCGAGGTGTCGTGAGCTTCTCCGCTCTCTTTGTGTTGCCTGTGGTGCAATGTTTCCAAGTTGCATGCCTGTCAACGTGGGGACTGGCCTGGCTTCCGCGCCCACCAGCCCACCCTCGCTGCAGAGCCCGGCTGAACGCGACGCCACCGGCCCAGGGCCTCAGGCCAGAACCCGAGTAGGGCTTCGATCTTAAGCAAAACTGTTTACACGAAAACGGTAGACAACTTCTTCGATATTTATGTGGTTCTTGTGTTTTTATATCCCGCGCTATTGTGTCTTAATTAAAAGTTTTATCAACTGGCTTTTAAGTTGAGAGTAGAATCTTTTTGAAATAAAAAGCCAATTTGCCTACGCGTGAGACCGAAACAGTGGGGAAAATCAGTGGGATCCGCTACCAGACAGATAACAGTGACTGACCTAAAAGAGAACCAGGCCAACGGTTTCTGAGAAAGAAAGCCGTGAGCCTGATGGTCATCATTTGCATATTGGAGTTCTCCCGCCACTCACTGTAAAGTGATGGTTGGGGCCTCAGCGCTACGTTTTGTGTCCGATTTAAGTGTGTAAATGTTGGTGCTTCTGTGTAACACTGACCCCCAGGGAAAGACAATCAGAAACCATGAAGGTAATTAAATCTAAGAGTTTGGGGGGAGGGGGTTGGGGGGTTTTGTTGATATTGTTCTGATTTGGCTTGATTCCGAAAGTTCTACTATTAATCATTTGATGGGAATGGCCATCCTAAAGCTGATACTAAATGTCTTTAAAAAAAAAAAAAAAAAAAAAGAAGTCGTTTGTTTTTTGATCAAGAACTAATTCTATGCTGACTCTCTTCCCTCTCTCCCTCCCTCCCTGTGTTGTTGGTTTTCTCGGGAGAGGGGCGCTGGGGGCTTGTGCAGGGTCGAGCTATGGGAAGACATGATCACGAATGGGAACACCAGCCACATCGGTATAGAACCTCCCACGTAAAAGGGAATAATACCTTTCGTAGCTGAACCGTATCTGAGCAGTGCGATTGTGTTGTCTTCCATATGTTATCCTCCTCCTAGTGTTACGGCGCTAGAAAGCTGTGGAAGCAAGATGCCATGCCATGTAGCTCTTCCACCCTTTGGTCTCTATCGACTTATTTCCATTCTCCCCAGTAACCTGTCTTGCGGGTGGTTAGTTAGCTGTGGACCAGCTGACACTTGTGGTGCGGTGGCCGGGAGGGAAACGTGTAGCCGTCTGCTCCTTTGCTCTGTAGTCCTGCTCTGAACCTCTCAGCAGCGCTACCTTAGACTTCATCAGCTAACGGGCAACTTTTTATGGTGTGTAAATGCTGTAAGACTTTGTACATACTTCAGTTGTTATGAAATCTTTAAGAAAAAAAAGAAAAAGTGACGCTAATAAATAGCTCTGGTGCAGGCACTAATGGTGGTGGTTTCTCTTTGTCCTTTCCTTTGCTCCGGCCCCGAAAAGGTGGACTCTGGACTGTGAGCCAGAAAGCAGATTTTTGATAGTCTCAAAGGATCATTTTTTTTTCCCCCTCATTAAGTGACTTCGGCCATATCACAATTATTCTGAACAGTGATGGCAGTGTGCTTTTGCTAAAAGGGTTTCGTCAAGGTTCCTAAAATATGCTGCCTCTTCTTTACTTAGTTCGCACTTGCGTTATTTTTACCTTTTCTTAAACATCAGAATTTTTCACGTCTTCCGCAAGACTCTTCGGTTGTAAATATTTATGAGTTCTTGCAGTGGAGACCTACCTTTGAATGTTCTTATTTGTAAAAGCCCAACAGCATTAGCATCACACGTGTTCATACATTTGTCCACTTGTTTGTTCATTCGTTCGTTCCTCTTTCAACAGGTTATTTGGCGAGTGGCCCCCTTTTCAGGCCTCATGGTAGGCACAGGACAGCTTTGGGCAACAAATAGCCTCTGCCTCGAGGAATGTAGATGCTCACTTTTAAGAAGAACAGCATTCCTCTTGGGGGACAGATCTTATGTCTTCTTATTAGGACGCAGAGTATTCAAGTATCTCTTGAATCAAGTTATTTGAAGATTAACACCTCTTCAAAAGTTCCCTGTACTATGTAAATGCAAAAGAAAGCATTATTTTAAAAAATATCTTCAGAAGCAGAAATTGTAAGATTCCCAACTATTACTGTTTGAAATTTTTTCCTTCTGGAAATCAAATGTGATTCCTTGACTCTGCTGGCTTGGGATCCTTTCTGGTTCTCTGATTAATGTTCAGTTCCACTAGAGCTCTACTTCCCGGAAGAAACATTTGGAGATGTAGCTTTCAGTGGGGATGACACAGTGCAGTTAAGATAATAGAATAAAAATCGGTTTCTTTCATTTAGTTCATTCATTCTTCCCTCACAATTAGGGCAGAAACGTGGCCATTTCAAACATTTATGGCTTAGCATTTAGATAGCCGTTTCTTTCTAGGGCTACTGCGATACCAAAAATAGATGTCATTTTTATAAGGAAACCAGTTTTTTTGGGAGGCAAGCACTTCTTAGCTAATTTAATGTCACTGTCTATGCTGTTTTAGTCGTGGATTCTGTTGAATGTTTTAACATTTCAAAACCACGTTCAATCTGTATCCCACCATAATTCAGTCTAATCCTCTGTGGCCTTATTTGTACAATGGACAAATGTGAGCCTTCTAGTTCCCTTTATGGAAGGGGGAGCTCATTATTTTCTTTTTTGTTAGTGAAATTAGAGTTGGTATACAGGACTGTGTCAAAGGCTTAATATTAAATCCTAAGAGTGAGACATTTCCTAATTGTGAAGTCCTTTTTACCAAGTGCTGATTCTGTTAGTGCATGAAAAGTATCTCGTGTGTGTGTGTGTGTTTGTGTGATGATAATGATCATGTCGGCAGGAATATTCAGTTGTCATGTAGTTCAGCATACTTTTTCCCTGACACAGTGCAGAGTGAAGCGTGATTTCACAGGATGGCCCTAAGTACTGAAAACCACCAAATTTTAAGTCCTCCTAATATTCACCCCCTCTGCCAGAGTCTTATTTCAGGCTCTCCTACCTAAACTATTGTTCCTGTAACCTCCTAACTGGGGGATGCTTAGCCCCCAGCCAGTCTCCTTTCCCCGCCATTTCATGCCAGAGATAACATAATCAACTCTGATCATGTCACTTCTCTATGTAAAAACATCCTCCAGCTTGAGTATGTTGCTGAAAGAATAAATATTTACTTCTTATCAGAGAGTGTCAGGATTTACCTTTCAGACCCTATTTTCTGTGTCCCCAGGCCCCTAGGCTCCAAGCAGAGGAAATTTCCTTTAGGAGCTCTTTGCCACTATGTTAAGTGATCTATTGCTACAAAACAAATTTCCCCAAAGCTTAAAATGATAAATACTTATTTATTATCTCCCTTTTTGTGAGTCAGGAATCCTGGACTGTCTTAGTCAGATGATTCTGGCACAGGGCATCTCCTTAGGCTCCAGACAAAATGTCAGTGGGGGCTGCATCATCTGAAGGCTTGACTGGGGCTGGAGAAGCTAAAATTCCAAGATGAATCATTTGATGGTGGCAAGAGACCTTACAGCGTGGCATCTGGCTTCCTCTAAAGGGAGTGACCTGAGAGAGAAAGCATTGGGAGAGCCACAGTGTCTTTGACAATCCAGTACCTGAAGTCACACACCTCCACCATGCTCAGGTGGAGCATATCACTAAATAGAGCCCACACTCATGGAGAGGAGAGTTAGAATTCATCTCTTAAAGGAAGGGATGTCAAAGAACTTTTGGACATGTTTTAAAAATCATCACTACTGCTGAGTTTCAGTAGCTTTTCATTCTGTGAGTGATGCTTTTTTCCTTCCTCCTTGACCTTGCAGACTTCTGTTCTTTGAGACTCAACACAACTATCAACCAGTGAGATTTTTGCATTTCTGTGTTGCCTTTTCCCATTACCTAGTAATTTTTGCCCTGCCCATGGGCCCAGCCTCTGCTACCTTAAACAGTGCCTTTGTTTAAATTGTTAAAAGGTATACCTTCCTCAAAACAATTTTCTGTCAGGTTAAAAAAATCTGTCCTAATAATTCATAAATCTCTAATGATTATAATGTGAATTGTGATCCCAGAATCGGCCAGTACATAGCACAGCAGCCCAGAGTATATAGCAGGTGCTTACTAAGTGTTGACTGGATTTTTTTTTTTTTTAACCTATGGCTTTTAAGTCCTGTGCTAGTTACTCTGTAAGTGTTATCAAACGAACCCAAGATGGGACACGTGGATGGCTCAGTGGTTGAGCATCTGCCTTCGGCTCAGGTCGTGATCCCGAGATCCTGGGATCCAGTCCTGCATTGGGCTCCTCGAAGGAAGCCTGCTTCTCCCTCTGCCTATGTCTCTGCCTCTGTCTCTGTGTCTCTCATGAATAAATAAAATCTTAAAAAAAAAAAACACATTAAAAAAAATGAGGTATAGTTATTGTCCCATTGTCCCAAGGTATAGTTATTGTCCCATTTTACAGGTGAAGAACCTCAGTTCCACGGAGGTGAAGCCCCTTAATCACGATCCCAGAGGAAGTAAGTGGCAGAATGGGATTTGAACTCCATACTGCGATTCCAGCTCCACCCCTTCTCCCTGCCACAGCCCAGCTCAAGACAGAGAAAGGCAGACTAGAGTGTGTTTTTGTACTTTTGTCTCAAACACTGAGTATTTCAACAATTTCACTCTTACCAAAATGGCACCCAATAAAATTTAGAAAAAGACTTCAGCTGTTCCATGATACGTAACGTAGAGCCGGCTAAATCCAAAGAGGCAAGGCTGTTAGCATAGCGTTCTTTCAGTTTTGAGCATGCTGTGTTTTGGAGGTACATCCTGTCTTTTTTGGCCAAGGACTTTTAGAAGGGTAAACAGAGATAAATGTCTGCCCACAATTCAACAATCGGGAAACACATTTTGGCGATCTGGTGAATCAGCATCACTCGCTCCTGTGGTCCTTGAGGCACGTGGTGTGTCCTTCCCCAGAAGATGCACTGGGGAAAGAATAACAAGGTTAAGGACGCTCTGAGGAAATGAATAGATCCTTAACTCACAATGGATGACTAATGTCACTGCAATTTTGAAAATGTGAAACCTGCCTTGTCCACTTAGCCCTGTAAGATGACCGAGAGTTCTCTTGGCTTCCACAAGGCTTCCAAGAGCGGTACTGTGAAGGACCACAGGCCCGGTGGCTGTATGTTTGGCCCTGAACGAGACCCCTTTATGGAGATTTTCTCTCATATGTTCAACTCACACCCCCTTGCTTTGGCAGAAACCCCAGCAGAAGGAAAAGCCAGAGGGAGATGGGCCTCAGCAGCCTTTTGAAACTTCTTCCTCCAATAACTGAGATCCGTCTGCCTAAAACTTTGCCTCCATTCCCTCATCTGTAAAACAGAAAGAAACTCATATGATGTGTGTGTTCCCTTGACCTCAGGGCTATGGGAGCACAGAGAGCTGTTTTCGGGAACATTAGAATGAGGTGCGGGGTTAACAAAAATTCAGAGAATACTGGGTTCATGGTGTCATGGCAAGTGGGATGGCAGACAAGGCCTGATGGGGACCAAATTCTTCACTGACATTTTATATACCAGCTGCCTGAGTGAGTTCTAGTTGGTGAAGGAAATGCAGTCTATAAAAAGATTCTTCTCTGAGTAGAAAGAGTCTCCAGAAACATTACAGGTTGTCACACAGTGTGGCCAAGTGTACACCAACATACAAAGCTATGATAATAATAATGATATATTCACTAATTGGACATTTTTTTCATTCCACATTCATGAAACAACTATTAGTATGTCTTAGATTGATGCTAAGCCCTTTGTCACATCTCATTTTCTCAAGAACTTTAGAAGCAAATCAGAATCCATTTTGGCGATAAGAGATCTGAGGGCTGAGCAACTTAAAGGCACACGTCCCATGAGAGGCAAGAGTGAAATGCAAACCCATGTTATTAAAGCACATGATGAATTTTTAGCATCTAGGAGGGTGGGAGCCATTTTCATTCCTTTGGAGCAGGTGAGATGTGTTAGGGAACATTCCCCAGAAGCTTAAAACACAGCTGTGTATCCTGGATTGTGATTCTTCCATACAGTGAGTGACTCAAAACTAGTTCTCATATTTGATCGCATCAGGACTGAAGCCTCTGGGTTCTTCTGAGAGGGACATTAGTGATGCACTATCCCTCTCTATCCTATTTTACAGAGGAGGAAACAGGTGCAGAGCAGTGAGCTGGTGGGACCCTGACACGGCTGTGATGGCGCTAGAACAGGGAGATTAGTGCTCCACTACCCCGGATAAGCACCGGGGCCAGGGAACGGTGGGACTATGCACCGCCAACAATTCCATCACATGACTTAGTTAATATATATTATTTCTGCGCGGTGTTCCTTGTCCTCAAAAACTATCAGATATTTAAAGAAATTTTAATGAGATTTTCTATTAATACACATTAACTATTCTTCTATTTAACCACAGCAGATATCAAATACTTAATAGAGATTAAGAAATCTCTCTAAAGAAGCTTTTAGCAACTTGGGAAATACTATTTTCATGTTCTTTTAGTAACTCCACTGTCCATGGGTGCCCTGTATTCCTCGACAGCTTAGGGACCATTTTTATTAGCCTGATTTTTGCCTCCTGTATCCTCGGGTGCAGAAGTTGCCATTGGTTCCAAGATCCATTTGCTTCTCCTTCCAGCTCACAAGAGGATTGCATGTTCACACCTCAAAGCGTTAGGTGTGGCCAAGGAACCATAAATGGAAGTGAGCACGTTACAGTAGGGAGGAGCCAGTCCCCAGATCCTCCATCTTCTCTTCCCTCAAACGCGGCAGCCAGCAAGTTCCAGAAGGCGGAGTTCCCATTAGAGTTGCCATTAGGATCCTGAATGAGGACAGTGTGGAACAGGGCCCTCCACCCCCAACATGGAATGGATATGTAACCCCCAGGGGATGAGCTCTGTCCTTGTAAGCCACAGTGATTTGGGGCATTATTTTGTCCTGCAGCACAACCTGGCCCAGCCAGACTATTGTCTCAGTTGAAAACCAACCAAGAAGACTCAGAAGACTGCCCTATTATTCCAAAGGCAGGATGGAAGGACCAGCCCTGACACATTGTTTCTCAAACTGTGCTGTATTTGACTTCCTTGAGGTTCTCAATACAAGCTCCTGAGCTCCATTCTAGACATCCCGAGTCAGATTCATGAGGAGTGGGCCCAGCAATCAGCCTGCCTCTTTAACCCGTACCCTCCAGATGATTCTTAAGCAGGTTTAAAATTCCAGACTTTCTAAGATCACAGTTAATCAACTTTCAGAGTCACTAAATGGAAAACAGGGCGAATGCTAGAGTTGTCAGACCCTGGAAAATACTTTTGATACATTTGGGAGTCCTAATTATAAGCGCTGCCCCCCCCCCCCCGGAGTCTTGTCTTTTTTCTTTTAAAGATTTTGTTTATTTATTCATGAGAGACACAGAGACCGGCAGAGACACAGGCGGAGGGAGAAGCAGGCTCCGTGGGGGAAGGAGCCCGATGCGGGACTCGATCCCAGGACCCCGGGCTCACTACCTGAGCCAGACGCTCAACCACTGAGCCACCCAGGCATCCCTAGCCCCTGGAGTCTTATTTTCGGGAATGAAAACCCACGGGGGACCACCCACCAGTGCCGAGAACCACAGCAGGCAGAGAGTGGCATCGTGTTGCCATCTCTGTCCATTTCCTGGCCTCCCTGACCTTGCTCTACGACCACCACCGTCGCCCCTGAGTGGGTGCTCCACTCTGCTCTCCCCTCAATTTAATCCCATCGAGCAACCGCAGGTGCCCTTTGCAAAACCAAGAGCGTGTAGGGTCATTTCGCTGCTTGAAACCCCGCAGTGTTTTTCCTCGGTGGTGGTGACAAAATTAAAAAATGCCTCCCCTCTGGCTGTAAGACGGTGTCTCCTTACGGCCTTGGCGCCCCCGACACCAAGACTCCCCATTCTCTCCGCTCCCACTCATGTCTGTGAACAACACAAGCTCCGCTCACCCCCACCCCGGAGTCCGGGATCTGGTGCCCTCCTCAACAGACCCTGATCCCTCCTGATAGCCCACCCTCGCCTTCGACTGCTCCTTTGGGATTTCACTTCAGTTGCCACATCCCCTTCCTGCCACTCTCTAAGTCCATTCCGAGCATTAATTCATCTCTATCCTCTGCTAATTAACTTCCAGGCACTGAGCACAATCTGAAATCCTCCTATTGGTTAAGTTATTGTCGGTGGTGGGCATTCTTCTACCCCCTTTGCCTGGTTCAGTGCCTGGCACACGGATGCCAAATAATATGAATCTTTGGAGCGAAGGGATGGGTTCCAAACCTACCTCCTCAACCTGATCCCACATCGTGGCTTCGGAACCCCCTCATCAGCTTGTCCTTCTGCCCTTCCTGTCTCTAACTGTGACACTGTCGTTCTACTAATGAGAACTGGAGTTGGCCTCTAAGAGTCTCTTGTCCTAGTATTTGTTTTTGGAAAAAAGAAAAGAAAAGAAAAGAAACAGCAGTACATTTAAGGTCATGGAAGTCCACAATATGGACTTCTCTGCATAAAAGGATTTTATAAGCAAGAATTTCTCATTCATTGCGCAATGACCTTAGGAAGAAGTGAAAGTATCCTACTCCCTCCTGACCATAGCCCAAAGCAGTGAGGAGCTCTACTTAGGACTTGGGATGGGTTGGGGGCTGGGGGGGGGGACCATCTAAGAATGCATGATCTTTATCTTGACCTTGTCTCAAGGAATAAACATGCCTCATTTCCTTGCCTAAATACAAAACTTTGCCTTTTCTATGAAAACACATTCTCAGGGCCCCTGGGTGGCTCAATGGTTGAGCATCTGCCTTTGGCTCAGGTCGTGATCCGGGGTCCTGGGATTGAGTCCCATACTGGGCTCCCCGTGGAGAGCCTGCTTTTCCCTCTGCCTGTGTCTCTGCCTCTCTCTGTGTCTCTCATGAATAAATAAATAAAATATTAAAAAAAAAAGAATACATACTCAAGGTAAGCACCACCGGGCATAAAACACTGAGGCCCTCCTGGCAGACTGTCTTGAGGTAAATCTGCTTCAGAAACACCTCCCATTTTAGCCTGTTTCTGCCCACTGACCTCTCAACCATGGGCTCACCGTCCTGTTCTCTGAAAATTCTGCTAACCGGGAAATTAAAAAAAAAAAAGAAAGAAAGAAAAAATAAGGCAAGCCACGCATGAATGCAATTGCTCTCTCAACTGAATGAAACTGTGGTGGCTGGTAATTGAGAACATATGGAAGATCAACTGGGAAAAAGGAAATCGGGAGGGAGAGCATTCATCGCACTGCCTCCTAGATGCTTGGGGTAGCATGTTTTGCCTTCCTAAGTGTAAATAAGTTTGAGGCTTTCGAGGATTTCTAGGCATGCTTAATGTGTTCTGGTTGCCCCCCCCCCCCTTTATTTTATAATAGATGGAGAGCAGCAGCCAGGTGAGTTATTTATGTGCATCTGAGCTTCTGGCAGCCAGGCACTCCAAATGTTTCAGGCAGGCGCATCATTTCCCTACCGAGTTCTCGATCATTTTAAGGACTTGAGCTCCTGAGCATTTTATTTTGGAAGAAAATGATGACACATTTTGCCCACTTCATGGGCATGTGGTTATTTCACTAAAGGCTTTTTCCTGTTTTCTCCCAATGAACTGACAGCCGCACATGGTACAGGAACGTGGGGCCGATGTCTGCGGCTGCGAGAAAATTGCTCCATTTGGTCTGAACAAAGGCTTGGTGTGTTTTGTCCGTGTTTCGAATTTCTCAGAGCATCTCAGTGGATGGGCATCCGATATAAAACCGACCCACTCTCCTAAAGAATCCTTGCTCTGAGTTTATGGATCTGCTTCCATCTGCTGAGAATTCTTCAGCTTAAAGAATCTGCCAGTTGAGATTTGCACAGCATTTCAGGTTCCCAAGGTTTTGTTTTCAGGCTTTAATTCACCACCTGATGCCTTTTAAATCCAGTTTAATGGTCAAAATGGATTTTTGTGCTTTCTCCTCTTAAATGGTTGTGTGTTCTTATGCACGCACATGTCAGATTTCTTAAAGAATTTATTCTAGACAAATGTGCCGAGGGTCGAATTACATGACTGTTACTTTTTTTTTTTTTTTTTAATTAAAATCCTGGCGGGTTGGGGAAGGGGGTCTTTGCAGGGAGAGTTTGACATGATATGTAGCCCAGCAGGTAGTCAGGCCAAATTCAAACTGGAAAGAAAATGTAAAGCACCATCCTTTCTTCAACATATAAAGACCCTTAACCCTCTTCTGGTGATTTAGTTGCCTTTAGGTGCATTCTGATTGCGAGGAAAAGACACATTGCAGAGCAAACAGCTTGCCTGGTGAGAAAACAGAACTACAGCTAAGGCGGTGACATAGTGACATAGTTGTGTTTGATTTTCTTCTCCCATTCATACTGGGCCCACAAGGAGGTAACCTCCCCTGAAAGCAGGGACCGTGACCACTGCCTCGTTACCTGTCTGGTATGAGTGGGGTATAGGTGCTTAAAGTTTGTTGAATGAATAGGGGTCCGAGAAAACCCAAGGTCTCCTTAGGACTCCTAATGTGAAGGGAGAGAGCAGATAGGCTCCACAGGGTGCTCTCCCTTCCATTGCGCCCAGTCCCTTCACAGGTCTCCAACTACTCACGTGCTGCTCATCCTTCCCCTTTGGCCTCCTCTGTCGCAGGTCCCTTCTGAGAGTGGCTGCCCTGTGGCAGGCTCTACTCTAAGCCGGGGGATGTCACGGTGAGCCCACCAGGCAGGACACCCCCCTACCTGGCCACCCCCAAGGAGCTCTGGTCTCCTTCTGAGACCAGTTAGTGGATGCGCTAAATAAGCAGATATGTAGAGTATGAGACAACGACCCAAGCTTAGGAAAAAAGAATATGGTGCTGAGGCACCTGCATGGCACAGTGGGTTAAGCCACTGACTCCTGGTTTCAGCCCAGGTCATGATCTCAAGGTCTAGGGATGGAGCCCTGCTCCACATTCTGTTGGTCCGACTACTTAAGCTCAGATTTCAGTTTTCAGAGGTGAGTTGGAGAAGGTGTTAGCCTCTAGCCCCACTTGGAGAACAGAGACGATAGAGACCAACAGAACAGTGCAGACCAGCAAATACTCACGGGGTGGAGGCACCTGGAGACAGAAAAAGCAGTCACCTAGACTGGAGCCAAACACAGGCAGGCAGAAGCATTTCTGAGAACCTGAAACTTCAGTGTCCATGGCCCAGCCAGGGGCAGCAACTCACCCTCTCCTATCTGCTCTGGAAAGTGCCAGGCCCTCCCCACCTCCCTCTCTGCTCTGAGGATTCCATTCCCAGTACCTCCTCTTCCTGCCTTGAACCTTCCTCACCTCACTCAAACTTGCTGAACCTCTGCTTCCTTATCTGTAAAATGGAGTCATGTTGCCTCCTCCTCGGGAGGAAAGGGTAATCCTTCTGTGAGGGATAAATTTGTGTGCGCAGTAGCCAACAGTGGGGCCTGGTATCTCCCTTCCTCTACCATGTTCTCTTCCATTTCATGACTTGCTGACTGCATTGTCACTTCAAAGGGGGCTTGAACGTTAGAAAATGATTAGCCTAGGGAAAACTTCCTTTCGGTCATTTACATAAGAATTGCCACTGCAGACTGGCTTTTCCTGGGTTTGTGGGACACAAAGGGAAGTCAAACAGGTTAGTAGTGGACAGGACACTACTCGTGGAGCATCCTTGCCCCTCACCTCAGCTCAAATCCTATGAACCCCATATCAAAGGACCTCCTTTCTAAGCCTTCCCGTCCTGCTACACCAGATGCCTGGTCCCTCCCACCCCGCTCCTGCATTCGTGTATGATGATTATTCATCGTAACAGAACATTTGGCAATAAATCACATATGGCCCTGTGGCATGTCTTCCATTGTTGTTTTAATTGTTGTTTAAAGATGTTGTATAAATCTCACATTAGTCTATTTGACTTTTCCCACTGAGAAAGCAATGGAAAACCCACCCATCTAACTGTTCACACTGTGGCTTCATCTGGGAAAACCCACTTTGCATACACACTGCCCAGACTTAACTCCCACTTGAATTTACCTTGTAAGTCTTTCTGGGTTTGTTTTATCTATAAAATTAACCATAGTTCTAAGAATCATTGTAGTTCAAATGGGAAGTAGAGACGTGTAGACGTGTACAGTTAACTAAGACCCTAGGTAGACAATCCCCTCTCTGAATTGAACATTGCTATTTCTTAATTGTGAATGCCTGCAGTCCAATATCGTTTAAAGCCATTGGGTTTCCCATTGTTCTGCTTTGTGACAGTAATAGGACCCTTAGTGAATTTGGGTAGGAGGGAGGGAAGGAAGCCAAGCAGAGGGAGAGAAGTTGTCCTAAGTGCTGGGTACTGTTGTGAACTTGATTTATTGAAATAAAGCTTTTTGTAGAACTTATTATTCATCACAACTTTGCATGGGCTAGAAACCATACTACATGCTGTACCTAGTAGATAAGTAGTTCTATCTACGGGCGGTAATTCAGGGCTCAGTTGTGCAGAACTGTATGATAGCACTGAACTTGAAATTGAATGAGGCAGTTTGCTGCAAAACAGACCAAGAATGGTGACTGAGTGAAAACAACCATATTTGCAGAGCTTGTCTGAGTTGATTTAGTTGTGTAGCTCCTACCGCTGGCCCAGAAAGGCTGAGGAGCTGCAAGACCATCAAGCAGGATTAAATGATATTCTAGATGATACTGGAAAGTGAAGTCTTTGAACGACTTCACAGTGTTGAACTGACAGGATTTTCTGTGTGAAAGCTTAATACAGATGTCGATGTGTATGTGTGTATTCGTACTTTTATTAGAGAAGTGGTACTCTATAATTTCGGGATTTGAAAATGTGAATAGAGGGGACAGGATTCTGCACTGTGGGTTTGGTTTGCTGATTCTTCATCTCTCTGAGCCAGTATTTTAAGCACACTGATCTCATTTCCACCCTGAGACCTTGCAGACAAAATGGATGTTCCTGCAGATAATACATAAGGCTGGAACGCACCCCGCGCACCAGCTCGTGGCAGCTGCATAGACGCCCCCCCCCCCCCGCACTGTCCCCTCCCTGCCCCCAGTCAGTCACAGGCCAGCAAAAACAATGGCCCTGGCTCTCCAAAGAGCACTTGGATGCCCAGCATAGCTCGTTAAAACTCCACCAACACCGACCTCTGTGCGAGGTGGCATTTCTTTTAAATGACTGCAGTTTGTCAATCTGCAAAACGAATCCTATGTCTCCCTGAGAATGCATGGCTGACGGTGGGACTCTGGTGCCGTCCCCAGAACAAAGGGCAAAGTCTGTTCTGAGGGCAAGTGGGCTAAAGAAGTGAGCAGCGACATCCACCCAAGAAATAGAAGGCAGCAATGGGGGTGGGGGTGGGGGTTGGTGGCAAGCCAAGACACTTCCAGAACTAAAAGTCTAACCAGGTCAAGGAAGGCTCCTAGCCTCGATTTTGGTGGTGGTGGTTTGATTTGCAAGTGCTCAGATGTCTGCTGACCTCGAGCAACTCTTCTCTTTCGAAATGAACACCTAAGTATTTTGTCAGGCGGTCGCATCATCGATTGCGCCTGATTGCTCCAGTGTGACAGCCCCGAGGGCCTCCACAGAGCAGGGCAGCCCGCCTGCAGAGAAGACCAGGCCGCCTGGCACTGAGCCCCAGAGCTCTGGCCACGTCGCCAGTGAAAAGGAGGTTTGCATAAAGGGCCTGCGCATTGCTGGCCCCTTCTCCTTAACTGTTTCTGTTGCGTGGACTGTGAGGGAATTCTAAGTGGTCCACTGTAAATAAGCTACAGTGATTGATCTCAGATATTTCTCTGTGTGCTGCAGTCCTTGGAGGTCATGCCCCTGGGCACCGCTGGTTTGATTATGCCGTAGCCCCTGGTCCCCTCTGTAAACAGTACCCCTCATTCCCTAAGGAGCCCCACGCAACCCCGGCCACCACTTCCTCTCATGCGTCCAGCTCTCAGCAGAGGGTCTGCCTGTGACCCAGGCAGGGTCAGTTATACAGTGTCCCAAGTCTTGGGCCACAAGGCCTAGTCAGAGATCTTCCCAGTGGGAAGCGGGGAGAGGCTCCACCATGACAAGCAGTACAGGTGACCCTGGAGCTGCTGGGGCCAACGCCCAACCAAGAAAGCACCACTGTTCAGCCATGCCCATCTGACATTCAGTTCTGTAGGCCACCCCCTGTCCTTTATTGCATTTGTTTCAGTTGGGTTTTCCATCACTTTCAACACAAACAGTCCTGCCTAATGCCCTGTGTATGCTGTCTTTGAGAGTTTTTTAGTTTAAAGACAGTGAATAATTACATTGAGTTAGCTTTAGTTAGTTTCCAGGACTCATGCTCTCCTTGGAGACTGCCTGCTTGCAGTCTTCATGAGAGCTCTGGAGTGGGACCAGAAAGAGTCCATCCTTGGACCATTAAGAATGATCTGGGCCACATAGCACCATTCAACCACTGAAGCCAGGGACTCCCTCTGCCATGGGGTGAAGGGTCTTCTGAAATGAAGGGCACTTTAAAACATAAACTTGTTTGTTCCTATTTTGCAAGCAGTACATCGTAGTTCTAAAAAAAACTGAGGAAGTTAAAAAGAAAACAAGGATTATTTCTCCATAATTCTCACTATACGTGTAAGTAAAGATGTCGCTAATTCTTGTCTACCACCCCATTGCACTTGGAACACACAGACAGGACTGTTACGATTATAATTCCAAGATCTAGCACTGTGCTTGCCTCACGATAAGCATAAGTGATTAGAATAGTGAGTGAGGGAATGCATACAGAAAATGGTGCAGCACATCGTAGCTCTTCCAACCCTTACCAGCTCCCATGAAAAAATTATATTTGCAAAGCACTCTGGGATAAGTGAGGCTTCTTGCAGCTGGAGACAAGACCTGTCCCCTTCCTCAGGCACATCTTGTAATACAGTTTGGGGAAGCTGAGGAGCAGTTCTGCACAGCAGTTGGCTTTGGAGTCAGGTTTGCATTCGGTCTTGGCTCAGAGACTTACTAGGCTTTTGAGCTTCAATAAATGCCAGGTGCAATGATCTTATAGGCCGGGTGCTATTCTCCCACTACCATGGTTCTTCTTTCTACCATAGAATCAAAGCTCACCTGTACAGTGGCTTTTCTCACCCGTTGTCCTGGGACAGGGAGTATCCTCCTTGTTGTGTGAACTTGAACCCAGGCCCACAAACCTGAAGTGGGACACATTCCCTTTGGATGGATCATCTTGATATTTAGAAATTGGATCCATTTGGGGAAACAACAAAAGGAGAATAAAATGAGTGATCAAATTTAGCTTTTATTTTAGGATAAGATACAATTATAGAAGATGCATTGATCATTCTTATGTGTTTTTTTTTTAATGTATCGTAGAACCATTCCAAAAACAGAGCTCCAGAATATTTTAAGAAATGACACCTCTGTGAGAATGTGTGTATCCTCTCCCGCTGTAACTGCTCTGCAGGAGAAGCCTCATTTAGATGTTTGAGTTCCAGCCAGTTTATTGAAAAGCATATGTCCTTATCGTAATACCGTACAACTCCAATCATTTTGGAAATACGCAGTCACCTTAGTTTGGAAATGTGTAATGTGCCTCTCACAGCCACGTCGATTTATTGTCGAAGAGAGCGTTAGTGATACACAGCCAATAAATATGTGCTTCATCTCACCGCTGGCCCCCACAAAGCCTAGTGACTCTGCTGAACCTCATGGGTCCCAGGCACTGAAGAGATTAGAAGGAATATATATATACTAATATAATATACGTGTGTGTGTGCTGCATTATGTATGTTAGTGGCATCCTATATTAGGCCATACTGTATTGTATTAATTGTTGGTGTGTTGTACCATATTAACAATAATCACCAAAATATATTCTGTCTCTAAATGAGAAAGAAATAAAATAATAGTGAGAACCAACCACTAGTACATGCATCTTGTTAGTTACGGGCAGGCACTAAACAAAAATGTAATCACACTTTCTTCTAGCAGCATCCTTGAGAGAGAAGAGTGTGATTCCTTGGCTACTGTATGGCCAAGGAAACCAAGGCTGAGGCCAACCAGGTAAGATTTTGATTGTACATCCTCAGTCTAAGCATTATCTTAGGGCTTCAGTTTCTGGAGTAAAATCTGGAGGATTTGAGGTCTAACCCAGTACTTTCAGGAAGCTCTTTCTTTTTTCTCTCTCCAAGACACAAGCACATATCTCTGACTAGGTCTGTCTGGGACAAGAGGCTGGAGGTCAAACAATATCTCCCTCCAAACAAGCTGACCAATGGGTGTTCCCTCATGATGAGGGGAATTCAGACACACTGGCCTTCACTTCCATGTGAGTAGCAGTGGAGGGGGGTGGCTGGGAGGGGTATTGGAGGGAGAACTTCCGTGGGTGAGAAGGGGCATCCCTAAGAGCTGTCTTGTCCCAGCCTCTGCATGTGAGGGGCCCTTGCCTAGCATGTGCTTTTCTTCTTTTAACACCCTCACCATCAAATGCCACCTCCTTCTCTGTTTTCTTTTAAAAACCACTTATGGAGATTAAACAGCCTTCCCTGACACCCTGGTCACATGATCCCGTGGCACTTTTTGCACATTTTGCCTACTTTTAGTTGTTTGCTCTTCTGTTGATTGTCGTATATTTGGCATTGGACAGTAAGCACCATGGAGAGAGAGACAGTGCTGTTTTGTTGCTTGATATACCCCCAGTGCTTAACCACAGTTCCTGGGACATGACTACGTATTGAAAGCACTTTTAAAAAGCTATGTAAATCCCTTGATGCAGCCTTTGTGTTATTCATTGTTAATATTATCAGCATTCAGTTTAGGCAACTAATGAATGTGGAAGAAATTATGGGCTTCAGATTTCACCATGTTACCACCAACAGAGCAATAATTGATTCAGGCAAGAATCATCAATGCATGCCAAAATTTCTAGATACATGTTTGATGAGGAACAAGGATATTTACATAACCTCAGAGAATCTCCCCAGAAATGATTAATTAGAAAGTAAAAACAGTCAACTTACAATAGAGAAACCCAGTGGATACCACCTTAACCAATGGATCCCAGTCAACATCACAAACACTGGGGCCAACCAAAGTCATGTGATTCCTGGAATGATGCACCAAAAAGAGCATCACCTCTGTGGAGTCCCTATGAAGTAGGATTGGAATGCAGAAGAGCAGAAAGTCTTTTCCTTGGTTCTTATGAGCAACCCTGGTGATTATAGGAATAACCCATCCTATAATATAAACAAAGAAGCCCCTGCAGTGGAATTAGATGACTTGGCCAACAATTGCCTAGAAGGTATCAGAGTCCTGCTTTTAACCAGGACTTCCAGCTCCAGCCTGTCTTCCCTCCATGTCCTGCTGCCTTTCCCAGGGCCTCAAATCCACAAGAAACATAAGTGGTTCCATCAATGGGAGGGAGCTTTGTGGGAGGGCATGGAAAGGGAATCTGTCAGCTGTGAGTCCAGTCCCGCCACAGCCACCATCCATGGTAACATGAGGGAGGGATACTCGGCATCCCTGCTTCCTTTTCTGTGAAAGATGGTTCCTGTATCATCTATGATTCCAAGAAGTGGATCTTTCCGTCTAGACTTTTGATACATAGACTTGGCAACCATTCATTTGCAGTATAATTTGGAAACTTGCTATGCCTTTTAAGAGAAGTAATTTCCTTCAGAGTCAGATGTTTTGACACAATGACTACAATATCTTAGATTTGAGACTGGAATAAAGAAAGGAGAAATCATACACAGTTAGGAAAATCCTTCCAGGTGTAATAGAAAATGAAGCAAAATTTCCAGCAGCCCCAACAACAGGTCAAAACCATCCATCCATCCGTCCATCCATCCATTCACTTGTTCATTCATTCATTCATTCATCAATCATTTGTTTGAACCATAATTCCCAAAGCCACATCTCTATCAAACAAATCCTCATTATATAAAATTTCTCTAGAGGTTAGAAACCTAAGTCTTCATTGGCTTAACTCAAGCACAGAAACACACTGCCCCCACTATGAAAAGGAAGGTGTTTTCACTTACATGTCTTCTTCCAGGGATATTTAATGAGAACTAGTATGTGAAAGGCATGATGCTTTGGGATACCAATGAAGGTTTCATGTAGCATGTTAATTAGGGGGATAAAAAATGAATAGACTGTGCATGTGGAGATGGGAAGAAAGAGCCCTACAAGGAAACATGAGGGGTGAGAAGCACGGGTCCTGTACCGAGAGCTCTTGGCGCCATTTAGTTCAGCGGCCTGCAGGGTGTGTTGTGTGTATAGGGAGAGGACAATAGGTGGAAAGGGTAGATTTATGGTTAATGAATCTGAAATCTGTCTTGTAGCCCTTTAGGATTTTGTCAGGATGATTTTTTTTTTTAGCAGAAGTTCAATGCTGTTTGTTTGTTTGTTTGTTTGTTTAAATGATGTTGGCTGAAGGAACCTTGGAATATTTGGAATGTCCTGGGAGTAGCTAACAGGCAGCAGCTAGGTAAGAGGTGGAGCCCAGACCAGGGCCCCAGAAATGATGCCTCTGTTTCAATGGATACTTGAAGTACAGTGAGTTGAGAGACTCTCATGGTCTCTTTTGCTGTTCGGATTTTTTAATTCTCTCTGTAGATATCATGCAGTGAAAAATAAATACACTTTCTCATCCACTAGATGAGGTTGGTTTCCCTCACCCCTGGGGAACCTTGTCACTTTCCTGGACACACCCTTGGTTATCTCCAAAACCTTCCCTACACCTCCCACCCACTTACACTCCTCCTGTCTTGCACAGTGATGAAGCTCTAGAAATGGGGGTAGAAGATGGGAGGAGGAATAGCAGGAGAGTACCCCCTGAATTATCAGATCTGGATGGGTCAAGGATCACACCCCACCAATAGGCCGAAAAGGTGGAGGGGGTGGTGGTGAGAGAGAGAGAGAGATTGGGGTATTGGAGGGTAAAGGCACATCCAGTCTGATGGGGAAGGCTCCCTTGCCCCTGGAAGTAGGAAGCACAAAAGGGGGGTGACCCTGCTGCACAACCCTCCGCTAGCTCCCGGAGGTTGGGGGGATCCAAAATGCTGTGCCACCTTCCCCCCACAGATAAGAGCTGCTCCAGTGCAGATCAGTCGGGCCACAAGAGCAGCAAATGAGATGCAGAAGAGAGGGATTTAGGTTACAGGTTTCAGACACCTGTTCGGGGCCTGAGGCTCTTCATTCTTCGGGAGCCTTGGATCTCACCCCCTGCCTAAATTATGCAGAAAGAGTCAATGCTAAAATCACAGCTGGAAAGATCCACCCAGGTTATGCAATAGGCTACTTGAAAATCCAGAAGTAGACAGGAGGGAAAGAAACGGCCCATAAATACTCTGCACTTCTAGAAGGCATTGCTTCTTTAGCAGCTTTCAAATGCTTGGTACATAGTAGGTGCTTGGGATAGCAGACATTCATTCCCTCCCTCCCCAACCAGACTCCAAGAAAGATGCATACGCCCCACATCATCGGTGGTGAATGTGGCCAGGTGACTTTTTTTGCTAACAGAACAGCAACTTTGACTTTCAAAAGTGCCAGCTTTGACCACAAGAGCATCACATTTCCACTTGCCCCTCTTGTGCTTCTGCCTATGCCATTAGAAGATCCTTGGGGATCCGGTGGTCTAGATAGAAAATAAAGAATGAATGGAGCAGACCTGGGCCTATTTCACAGAACCAAACTCGGCAAAGCCAGCTTCCATCAGGCAACACCCATCTAAGATGACAAAGAAATGCCTGATGTTGTATGTCAAGTAATAAATGCTTGATGTTGTATGTATGAGAGTTTGTAATCATGATTGTTCATTTTGTAGCAGAACCTGACTACCAAAAGGTGCAAGAACATCTGTAGAATAATATATCTATTGAATAATATATCTGGCTCCATGGGGGGCATAGAAAAAGGTATTGACTCACTGGAAGGGGGGAAGAAAGGAGTCCTCCTAGAGGAGCTCCTCCTTGAGTAGTTATTTATGCACACTCTTCTGTATGCAGATCCCTAGTGCTGTGACGAGCACCCAGCACTGGGTGGAGAATTAACATAAATTAGATGAATGAATACCAAAAATAAAATTAGATTAATATAAAATGATATCTGTGATCTAAAAAACAGATGTTTTTATCTAAGAGATTAAAGTTATGAATACTAAAATTTACAACTTAGAGGCAGAGTGTCCCTCAAATTGATAATAATTCAGTGTCTCCAGCCTACAGATTGGTCCTTCAGGCCTGTGCATCCCTCAATAGCACATAGAGCCAAGGCCAAAAATGCAGCCCTTTCTTTCTCTCTCAAAATGTGGGTGTTCACTCAGTATCTGCATCTGTCCTTTGCTGCCTGGGCTCAGAGCAGAGGTGATGGAATGCCATGAGATCGACAGTTGGCCAATCTGAAAGAAAGCCAGACGTATCAACAAACGTCTGAGAGAGGCTGCACTCAAAAGATTCTGGCCAGATTTGTGCAGATGCAAGAAGTGTTTTTTTTTTTTTTTTAAGATTTTATTTATTTATTCATGAGAGACACAGACAGAGAGGCAGAGACACAGGCAGAGGGAGAAGTAGGCTCCTTGTGGGGAACCCGATGCAGGACTCCATCCCAGGACCCTGGGATCACAACCTGAGCCCAAGGCAGATGCTCAACCACCTAGGCACCCAGGCACCCCTAGGTGCAAGAGTAAACCTCTTGTTTAAACAAACATCCAAACTTTCGTCTGCTTATCAAGACTACATCTCTGAACCTGTCATGCACAGAAAGACTGAAAGCAAGAGAATAAAAAAGACTGAGTGATCTCATGAATAAAAATTACATTTAACTATGAATGCCCCCTTGCCCCTAGTGGCTTCCCACTAGAAGGAGGATACAGAGTGTTTTGAACAGATCAGCCAAAACCATCAGCATATGTAGGTTACATCTAAGACAAAGTCAACAGCATGTGGTATGTGCTTAACAGACACAACCCAAACAACAAAATGCAGTAGATTTGTGTGTTGTAGCACATCTAGAGGTAGAAATGTTTTTTTCCTGAAGAACATATTTCTATTTGATCTCCATGAATATTTGATGTATATATATATTCCTGGGCTTCCAATTTGTCTGCTGCTTGAGCAGATGGCTAATAGTATAAAATTTGGAGCTTATTAAAATATCTGAATCCCAGGCCCTTTGGTTTATTTTGAATACCAAATTGAGTATTTGAATGTTTTAAATTAAAGCGCATAATTCTTACCACCTTGATTAGAGTTTTAGCTTCTGTACTCAGATTAACTAATGAAATCACAAATCATGGAGAGTTAAAAAAAATAATAAGGCATGATAGAGCCTCTTTAAAAGTTAATTTGTTCCTCAAGATGGAGAAAACAAAACATTTCATGCCAACCCTTTCTACCCAGATTATTTATTTAACACACATTATAAAGGCATCTTATTTTCTTCTATGCCACTTATGTGCACTCTCACTATGTCACTCATCAGTCAAAACGTTCTTATCTTATTGTGCATTAAACCAAGTTTGTCTCCTAGTTCTGAAAATCCCTGGACATGCCCAAGTCTCATTGGCTTTACCTCCTTTCATCAGGGTTTTATTATTCTCTTCTCTCTTCTACCCTAACCAATCCACTCCTGGCTGTAGCTTCACAAATCATTAGGCAAAGATATGGCAATTAATTAATATGCTATGATACTTGGTGACTCTTTGAGTGGGGCAGCAAGAAGGAAGAAGCCCAGTGTCTTGCTGTGCTGGGGAGCAGTAAAGCTGTGTCCTGCTGCCTTCTGTTCCCTCCCAGCAACAGTCTTGGGCACCTTCTCCCACTCCCCAAGGACTCAGTCCCTACAGAGCTGATCCCCCATGTACAGCTTCAGATGTCCCCTCTTGTGTGGTCAGGGCTATCTGCCCTTAATCCTCATGTGGAATCCCTGAAGCTAAAAGTCCCACCAAGGAATGCAAGCTGGTGCAGCCACTCTGGAAAACAGTATGGAGAGTCCTCAAAAAGTTGAGAATAGAGCTACCCTACGACCCAGCAATTGCACTACTAGGTATGTATCCTAAAGATGCAAATATAGTGATCCAAAGGGGCACCTGCACTCCAATGTTTATAGCAGAAATGTCCACAGTAGCCAAACTATGGAAAGAGCCCAGATGTTCATCAACAGATGAATGGATAAAGAAGATATATATACAATAGAATAGTACTCAGCCATCAAAAAAAAAAAAAAAAAGAAACCGAAATCTTGCCATTTGCAATGACATGGATGGAACTAGAGAGTATTATACTAAGTGAAATAAGTCAATAAGAGAAAGACAATTACATATGAGCTCACTCATATGTGAAATTTAAGAAACAAAGCAGGATTATAGGGGAAGGGAGGAAAAATAAAACGATGAAATCAGAGAGGGAGACAAACCATAAGAGACCCTAATTCATAGGAAGCAAACTGAGGGTCACTGGAGGGGAAGGGGTGGGGATGGGGTAACTGGGTGACCTGCATTAAGAAGGGCACATGATGTAATGAGCACTGGGTATTATATAAGGCTGATGAATCACTGACCTCTACCTCTGAAACCAAGAATACATTATATGTTAATTAATGGAATTTAAATACAAATAAAAGTAAATAAAATTCCCACCAAACAAACAAGCCCCCTTCCCTGGGTTGACCCATATCGTCCTCCAGCTACCCTGCCTCATTTCTCTCTATCTGCTCAAAGCTGAACTTTTCAGAAGATTTGCCCACAATCTCTGGTTCTGCTTTCTCCCGTCCCATTCACTTCTTAACTCACTGCCACCAACCTCCAATGCTTTCAGGTCACTGAAACTCCCCTTGTCGGGGTCCCCTGTGATCTCCATGTTTCCAGATGAAGCAGGCATTTCCAGCTCACCTGGCTCTTGGTAAGTTTGCAGCAGCAATGGGCACATTCACTTGTTTCCTCCTTGGGTCGCCTTCCCCTCCTGGCATTTCATGGCTCCACCCTCTCCTGCTTTCCCTCTTGCTTTGCTTGCCACTCTTTCCGATTCCTTTGCTCTCTTTTGCCAAAACTTACAAAATGGTAGTGTGCTTCAGAGCTTTCTTTGGAGCCCATTTTTCTACTCTGCTTTATTTTTTCTGTATTGTCATTCAGTCTCATCAATATCCTGATGACACAGATTGGTATCTTTAGCTCCAGCATCTCACCTGAGTTACAGACTTTAAGACCCTTTCTCTGCTTGTTATCCGACCCCTGTAACTTAAAGCCCAAAATGAGATACACAACAACGAAAGACTACCTAGTCATTGATTTTACTTCTTGACTTCTCTCCTCAAGTTCAAGTCATTACACTACCCCCACTTTGGATCACTAAGTCAGTCCTGTTGGCTTTATTGTCATAATGTGTCCCCAGTTTCTTTACTTCTTTTCACCCCCACCGCCATATACCACCTTTGTCTAAGACATTACTGTATGTCACCAAGAACATAGCGTCAGACCAATGGTTCTCAACGTGTGGTCCCTGGACTGGCAGCATCAGTATCATCTCAGAAATGGCTAGAAATACAAATTCTGAAATATTGAATCAGAAATTTGGGGGGAGCAGCCCAGATACCTGTGTTTTAATAAGTCCTCCTTGGGATTCTAGTACAATCACATGTCATGGCACATCCTTCATCCTACTTCAATGCTCCTATCACATTGGCCTTCTCTGTTCCTTAAGTGAAACCCATGTCTACTTCAGTGCCTCACATTGACTGTTCATTATTCCTGGAATGCTGTTCCTAAATCTCCCCAATCTGCCTTTTTCCTATTGGTTAGATTTCAGCTGAAGTGTAAACTCTACAAAGAATCTCTCCTAACCTTCCTATCTACTCACCTGATCACCTTCTATTGAACAATTCTTTTATTTTGCCTATAACACTTATCACTACTTAAAACCATATTATCTATCATCTTACCTGGATATTGTTTGTCTTTCCCAATAGAATTTAAGCTTCCGGATAACAATGACCTTATCTCATTCTTTACTCTATCACCAATGCCTAGAACTGTGCCGGACACATCCACATTTGTTGAATGAGTAAAGATCTGTGTTCTAGAGCTATCTCTTCCTTGAACTTGTTGTGTGACCTTGAGTTAGTAACATTTTGAGTCCAGAATATCTCGTCCTGTATAAGTGAAGATGTTGGAGTAGCTAATTTCTAAACTCCTGTAAATTTCTATATTTTGTTAAAATCTATAAATGTAAACCCTCTTTCTGCCTCATGTTTTTAGAATCATTAAAGGCATTTCAAATAATTATTCTATACATGGTAAAGGAGATCAGAAAAGATGTATTAAGAAGAAGAGAAGAAAATGACAAAAAAGGATATAACAGAAAGTGAGAGATGATGAGAAGAAAAAGAGAAAGAAGACAAAAAGAAAAGGAAGAAGAGAGAGAAGAACCTTCTATGGTCTCACAAACCAGAAATAATTACTATTTGAATTTTTGTATATTCCACTCAATATTTTTGCCATGGGAATTTCCTTTCCCCATCCTTAAAAATGGAATTATATTATACTCTTGTTTGTAAATTCCCAATCACTCTTAATATTTTATAATAATCTTTTTATATGTGTTAGTTAAGATTCTTATTTACAGTCAACAAAACTTGACTCTGGCTGAAATTAACAGAAAAGGAACTTAGTGAAAGGATATTGAGTAGCTCATCTAGAGGGCTAGAGATTCAGGGCTCAAGCTTACCAGGGAAACAGCACTCAAAATGATACTACAAGATTGAAAACTAGGAATACAGCTGTTGCCACCCATGAAATCCATCACCAGAATGATTTTTTTGCATCACCAACTTTCATTTCAATACAAGACTGGCAAAGGCTTATGTTATGTGCACACATCTTAGCAGCAAGAGAGCCAGGAAAATAAATATCTGGCCTTTTCAGCTTCTATAGGTGAAGCCAAGTTTGACTCCATAAAATAGGGAATTTGCCCCAGTGCAATTCCTCATAGATGCTACATGGCCTGAAAAGAGGACAAATTTCCACTTCAAATCACCTCTTGAAACAGACACAAGACATAAATCCCCCCCCCCCCCACACACACACACAGTGCAATTGTAATGCAACATATAACTTCTCACAACTGAAAATATGCTCACCACTTCCCCAAAAGTGATTAGTCCAACTTCTTTATTTTTTTAAAGATTTATTTATTTATTTACGATAGACAGAGAGAGAGAGACAGAGACAGAGGCAGAGACACAGGAGGAGGGAGAAGCAGGTTCCATGCAGGAAGCCTGATGTGGGACTCGATCCCAGGACTCCAGGATCACGCCCTGAGCCAAAGGCAGGCGCCAAACCGCTGAGCCACCCAGGGATCCCCAGTCCAACTTCTTTAATTACTACAGTCATCATGATCCAAAATGCCAAAATTATGTCCATCCTTTCCTTAGCTCTATCATAATTCTTTCTTTTTTATTCTGTAGCCTATGGACTACAGGGTACAGTCAACAACCACTAACACACACATACAGATAAAAGAGTAGTAATTAATAAATATATGCATCAAAATAGAAGGAATAAAATGCAATTACATGCCACAGTCCTTGTTTCTGCAGCTAGTCCCCAGGCTTTATTTGATAATTATGTCTTGCCTCTTCCTCTAACCAGTCCCTTTACCTTCAGCCAGCATTTTATGGAATGATGAAAATTTTTGTTTCTAAAGACTGTGTTCCCTTGGTAGTACTTTTTTTATAGGCTTATTTTAGTTTTTCATGTACCAGTTCATTCCCTAACTACTTCTGTAGTTTATTAGCAACTTGATTTTCCCTAGAGTTAATCACCCCACTAAACCATAACCTGACTTTCTTACCTGTTTTTCCAACTAATGAAATGCCTGAAATAGCCAGGTAACAATCTTAGCATGACCAGCTACATAATTTGCAGAACCACTTGTGAAATGAAATGTGGGTCCCTTGTTAAAAAGTAATAAGGATTTCAAGATGGCAACATCAGAGCACTAAACCAAGCATGGGGTGCTTCTAAGCATGGGACACTGTGGTACTACAGTGACCACATGGCCATGGGCTAGCCCTGAATTTCATATTTTAACTCAATGGAACAAGTATTGTGTCCTATAGTAGACTGTATTTCTTTTTTTTTTTTTTTAGTAGACTGTATTTCATTGCTGCATCAATACATATTTCATTCCACATGTTCATCTTCCAATGTGCTATTAGCACTCCTCCACTGAGAAGTGAGGCCTATGTCCCCTCCCCTTAAACTTGGAAAAATCCTTGTAATATTCTTAACCAACATAATGCTTCTCTTTCCTTTCCTCCCTCACTCCCTCTCCCTCCACCTTCTTCCTTTCTTCACTCTCTCTCTTTCCATGTACTCTGGGAACTTTGAGCCACCCTGAAGTTGCCATGCTGGGGAGATCATATGAAGAGATTATGTAGTGAGGCACTCAGTGAGCCCAGCTGTTCTGGCCCCCAGCTGTTCAAGTCTTCCTAGTCCAGGAACTAGACTAAATGAAGAAGCCTCGGACCCCAGTCCCAGCTACCATCTTAGTACAACCTCATGAGAAATCTCAAACCTGAATCATTCAGTCAAATATCAAATTTTTGATCCAAAGGAATCATGATAGATAATAAATGATGATTACCATTTTAAGCCATTAAATGCTGGAGTGAATTTTTTTTCTAAGGCAGTAGATAACTAATCCATATCCCTTGAGCAATAACCTCCAGCCGGCAAGTCCAAGTCTTAGGTACAGGAAGCAAAAAATTATGTAAGAGGGTCATTAAGTATAATAGTGAGAAGTACACTCATCCTTACATCCAATGGTTTCTGGATGATTGTGTTCTACTTATAGAGAGAACAGCACCATATACGGAGGTGGGTTCAGACCTAGTACTTAATTGTAAAGGGTAGCACCACAAGGGTGGTTTCCCAGTTAAACCTATAGTTGAAATCAGTAAGTAGAATGGCCATATAATTTATCACCTAAAGGCCATTTGGAGAGCAAAAGGGGGCACTTTAAATAATTATTCTAGAACTACAAGGCATAAATCAAGGCCATCCTAGGCACAGCAAGATGTGTGGTCACTCTATCAATAATACACTTCTGAGTCATGGGATATATAGACTGGAAGACATATATGTGACTGGAAGTCACATGAAAATTAATAATCATCTTACATCTACTGAAGTACTGTAAATTCCTTGGCCAAAAACAATGTTGTCAGGGATACCATGATAGAAAATAAAGTCTTATATTTTATATTTTTATTTGCATGAGAAAATAGTAAAATAAAGAAGGAAAGAAAGAAAGAAGAAAGAAAGAAAGAAAGAAAGAAAGAAAGAAAGAAAGAAAGAAAGAGAAAGAAAGAAAGAAAGAAAGAAAGAAAGAGAGAGAAAGAAAAGAAAGAAAGAGAGAGAGAGAGAGAAAGAAAGTCTTCAGCAAATCAATGATAAATGGTTTGGACATGAAAGTAACTTCAAATATAGAATACCTGTGTATATTCCACTCGTGACAAATTGCTGCTCCTCCATGAAAGGCATACCTATCTGTTGCCAGGTGACTGCCTAGTCCACCCAAGATGTGTCACTCTATTGAGACTCACAGTGGTCACTGCTACTGTAGTTGAGCAGCCAGATGGCCATAGTAGATGTTCAGTAAATGGTAGCTGGTAATTACAAGTCTGTGTTTCAGTATTTGGTAGACGTGCTCTGATTTTCCTTTTTTTTTTTTCTAAAGATGCTTCACTTCTTGAACATGTATTATTTTAGTTGAATTTCAGAATTCTGTTGCAGTTTCCAAAAATCTCTCAAGGGATTCTGATTGGAATTCTGTTACATTTATAGATTAATTTGGGATTTAATGAAGGCTATAGAGGGAAAGTTGCATTCTGAGACCTGTAAAGTAGTAAAGGTATACTTAAAACGATTTCCCACTGCCTACTTAATACCTGGCACATAATACCTCATAACAGGTTCTATTGTGAGCCCTTTAAAACGACTGCTTTCAAATATTTCCTGGAAGAAAACAAAATCAAGTTTTCCCAAATGATTATTGAGATACGTACATGGTAATAATTCAAGTAGAATGTGTAATAACAATCTGCAGTTCCTTAGAAAACATCAGTTAGATATTTTGATGTTGGCTTCATCCAATGGTAATCAGACATATGGTCCTTAGTGTGACTTATATAAGTGATCATTTCAAAATGTATTTCTTATATTTTAAATGAGCAGCTCTTCTGGTGTGTCCGCTGTATTGGTAGGAGCTAGAATTCCATTTCCTTTTTTTTAAAGATTTTTATTTTTAAGTAATATCTATACCATTGTGGGGCTCAAACCTACAACCCTGAGATCAAGAGTCACATGCTGGAGTTGGTTCTTTGAAACAATTAATAAGATAGATAAGCCATTAGCCAGCCTTATTAAAAAGAAGAGAGAAAAGACTCAAATTAATAAAATCATGTATGAGAAAGGAGAGATCATCACCAACATCAAGGAAATACAAACGATTTTAAAAACATATTATGAGCAGCTATACACCAAAAAATTAGGCAATCTAGAAGAAATGGATGCATTTCTGGAAAACCACAAACTACCAAAACTGGAACAGGAAGAAATAGAAAACCTGAACAGGCCAATAACTAGGGAGGAAATTGAAGCAGTCATCAAAAACCTCCCAAGACACAAAAGTCCAGGGCCAGATGGCTTCCCAGGGGAATTCTATCAAACGTTTAAAGAAGAAACCATACCTATTCTACTAAAGCTGTTCAGAAAGATAGAAAGGCATGGAATACTTCCAAACTTGTTCTATGAGGCTAGCATCACCTTAATTCCAAAACCAGACAAAGACCCCACCCAAAAGGAGAATTATAGACCAATATCCCTGATGAACATGGATGCAAAAATTCTCAACAAGATACTAACCAACAGGATCCAACAGTACATTAAGAAGATTATTCACCATGACCAAGTGGGATTTATCCCTGGGATGCAAGGCTCATTCAACACTAGTAAAGCAATCAATGTGATTGATCATATCAGCAAGAGAAAAAACAAGAACCATATGATACTCTCAATAGATACAGAGAAAGCATTTGACAAAATACAGCATCCATTCCTGATCAAAACTCTTCAGAGTGTAGGGATAGAGGGAACATTCCTCAACATCTTAAAAGCCATCTACGAAAAGCCCACAGCAAATATCATTCTCAATGGGGAAGCAATGGGAGCCTTTCCCCTAAGATCAGGAACAAGACAGGGATGTCCACTCTCACCCATTGCTATGCTAAAAGTCCTAGCCTCAGCAATCAGGCAACAAAAAGAAATAAAAGGCATTCAAATTGGCAAAGAAGAAGTCAAACTCTCCCTCTTCGCCAATGACATGATACTGTACATAGAAAACCCAAAAGACTCCCCCTCAAGATTGCTAGAACTCATAAAGCAATTCAGCAGTGTGACAAGATACAAAATCAATGCCCAGAAGTCAGTGGCATTTCTATACACTAACAATGAGACTGAAGAAAGAATTAAGGAGTCAATCCCATTTACAACTGCACCCAAAAGCATGAGATACCTAGGAATAAACCTAACCAAAGAGGTAAAGGCTCTATACCCTAAGAACTACAGAACACTTCTGAAGGAAACTGAGGAAGACACAAAGAGATGGAAAAATATTCCATGCTCATGGATTGGCAGAATTAATATTGTGAAAATGTCTATGCTACCCAGGGCAATTT